>NC_058522.1:350615028-351240028 GCF_904849725.1 Hordeum vulgare subsp. vulgare | reverse complement strand
AACTTGTCTAGGTTGGAGAACATTCTTGATGACCCACAACCTATTGATGATAGCTTTCCCGATGAGAAACTGAATGTCATCAATGCTTCACGTAGTGCACCATGGTATGCTGATTATGCAAACTATATCGTTGCCAAATATATACCACCTAGTTTCACGTACCAGCAAAACAAAGAAATTTTTCTTTGACTTGAGACATTACTTTTGGTATGATCCTCACCTTTATAAGGAAGGAGAAGATTGTTTTATTAGACGTTGTGTACCTGAACATGAACAGGGACAGATCCTACAGAAGTGTCACTCCGAGGCCTACGGAGGACACCATGCGGGATATAGAACTACACACAAGGTATTGAAATCAGGTTTCTATTGGCCCACTCTCTTCAAGGATGCCCGTAAGTTTGTCTTGTCTTGTGACGAATGTCAAAGAATAGGTAATATTAGCAAACGTCAGGAAATGCCTATGAACTATTCACTTGTCATTGAACCATTTGATGTTTGGGGCTTTGATTATATGGGACCTTTTGAGAAATCCAACGGGTATACTCATATCCTAGTTGATGTTGGTTACGTCACTAAGTGGGTAGAAGCTATCCCCAGTAGTAGTGCTGATCACAACACCTCTATGAGGATGCTGAAAGAAGTTATCTTCCCTAGATTTGGAGTCCCTAGATATCTAATGACCGACGGTGGTTCACATTTCATTCATGGTGCTTTCCGTAAAACACTTGCTAAGTACGATGTCAACCATAGAATTGTGTCTCCCTATCACCCTTAGTCCAGTGGTCAAGTAGAGCTAAGTAATAGAGAGATTAAACTGATTCTGCAAAAGACTGTCAACATGTCTAGAAAGAATTGGTCTAAGAAGCTCGACGATGCACTGTGGGCTTATAGAACTGCCTATAAGAATCCCATGGGCATGTATCCGTACAAAATGGTGTACGGTAAAGCATGTCATTTACCTCTTGAGCTAGATCATAAAGCTTATTGGGAAATCAAAGAGCTCAACTTTGATTTCAAACTTGCCGATGAGAAGAGGTTATTTGATATTAGCTCACTTGATGAGTGGAGAACTCACGCATATGGGAATGCCAAGCTGTTCAAAGAGAAGGTTAAGAGCTGGCATGATAAGAGGATACAAAAGCGTGAGTTCAATGTAGGTGATTATGTCTTGCTATATAACTCTCGTTTAAGATTCTTTGCAGGCAAGCTTCTCTCTAAATGGGAAGGTCCCTATGTTGTTGAGGAAGTATATCGTTCTGGTGCTATCAAGATGAACAACACGGAAGGTAATTGTCCGAGAGTGGTAAATGGGCAGAGAATCAAGCATTATATCTCAGGTACTCCCATAAATGTTGAAAACAATATCATCAATACTATAACTCCGGAAGAATACCTAAGGGACATTTATCAGCCTGTTTCAGACTCCGAAAACGAAGAGCTATGTGATTGGGTAAGAAGACAGAGTCCAAAACTTTTCTAGTAGGAATTTTTCTCCGTTTTGGAATATTTGGAAAAAATACAAAAATTGGAAGTAGTCCGGAAAGTGCGCGAGGAGGCGACAAGCCTGCACGGCGCGGGCTCATCCCCTGGCCACGCCATGAGGGCTTGTGGCCACCTCGTGCGCCTCCCGGACTCTGTTTTCGTGCGGGGTACTCCTTCTAGTATGAAAAAAATCATTATATATACCCCCGTTTGGTCTGACCCCTGCATCACGCAGATTTCCTTTGTTTTTCGTTTCGAGCCTGTTTTCTGCCGCAGATTTAGGTCAAGATGTCGTCCCAGGAATCTGTGGGGGAGAACAACCTCCGTCAAATCTATGGAGAAGTTCATGCTGATGAGAAAAGGATGGAGGTCATGGAGGCTAAGGAAAGGCTACCTAAAGAAACCAAGGGCAAAGCTAAGGAGAAGGATCAGGCATGCGACGAAGTGCAATCTGTGCTCAACAAGGAAGAAGTTGAAGAATTGGATTTCCTCCAACCCTACCTCCACCTACTGTCTCCATCTTTGATTGAACTCTTGAGGTTTTGTGAAACAACTCATGCTCGCAATACTTGTCTCACTCGTGAAGTTGTTTTGCTGGAAAAACATATCGCAGATCTCCAAGGTATAAATCAAAGATTAATGGCCCTCTTGGAGTCAAAGATTGCAGCAACTCCTCCACATTCACCACCAAAGGAAAACAACTGAGCATTGGTATGGGCAATCCCCTTGGCTTGTGCCAAGCTTGGGGGAGTTTCCCCGGTATCGTATCACCATCACATCTTTTGCCTTTACCTTTTTTCTAGTTTTCCTTTTCAGTTCTCTCTTTCTCTAGTAGATTAAAAGCCTTAGTGTTTTAGTCTTGAGTTTTGCTTTGTGTCACCCCCGATGTATTTGAGCTCGTGAGCCATATAATAAAGAGTGTCTTAGTTGAAGGGCTTTGTCTCTTGCCATGATCAAAAGAGTGAGAATAGAACAAAAGCATGAAAGATCATGTAATGATCTTATGCGAAGTGATGGCTTAACATATAAAAGGATGAGGATTGAAACTTCTTGAGGGTAGGAAAACGTAGACCTTGGTAATTGTTGCAATTAATAGGAAGTGATAAAGAAGGAGAGGTTCACATATAAATATATCATCTCTGACACCATCTATGATTGTGAACACTCACTAAACTATTGCATGCCTAGAAGTAGATGTTGGACAAGGAAGAGAACATAATGAATTGTGTTTGCTTGGCTCTGAACAATGTTATATGATTAGAGATCCCTTAGCATGTGACGATTGCTTCCACCTCATATTAGCCAAAACCTCCCGCACCAAGTAGAGATACTACTTGTGCATCCATAAACCTTCAAACCAGTTTTGCCATGAGTGTCCACCATACCTACCTATGGATTGAATAAGATCCCTCAAGTAAGTTGTCATCGGTGCAAGCAATAAAAATTTCTCTCTAATATGTATGATCTATTAGTGTGTGGAAAATAAGCTTTGTACGAACGTGTGATGAGGAAGACATAAAAGAGACACACTGCATAATAAAGTTCTTTATCACAGGAGGCAATATAAAGTGACGTTCCACCGCACTAAGAGGACACGCATCCAAACCTCAAAAGCGCATGACAACCTCTGCTTCCCTCTGCGAAGGGACTATCATGTACCTTTACTTTTTGCCCTTGAAAGAGTCATGGTAATCTTCACCAATTCCTTATTTTGCCTTTATCTTGGCTAACTTAATATGCTGGGGAAAGATCTATATTCATATGTCAACTTGGAGGTAAGTATTCATGAATTATTATTGTTGACATTACCCTTGAGGCAAAACTGTAAGCCCCTATCTTTCTCTGTGTCCAGCTGAAACTTTGATCTCATGAGTACCACGTGAGTTGTAGCAATTGTAGAGAACGAAAGAATGATTGAGTATGTGGATTTGCTTTACAAGCTCTTATTTGACTCTTTCTGATGTTGTGATAAATTGCAATTTCTTCAATGACTAAAGGCTATCGGTTGTTACTTCTCGGTAAGGTTCTTGATCCATGCTTTATTTTGTGAAGGAATTATCACTTTAGCATGAGAGATTATATGTTGGTATTGCTGTTCTGATCTTGATCATGATGCATGCATGTTCGTATCTTGTTTTGTTGACACCTCTCTGCCTAAACATGTGGACATATTTATTGAGCTAGGCTTTCGCTTGAGGACAAGCGAGGTCTAAGCTTGGGGGAGTTGATACGTACATTTTGCATCATGTTTTCATGTTGATATTTATCGCTTCTTTGGCTGTTATTTCACTTCACGGTACAATTCTTATGCCTTTTCTCTCTTATTTTTCAAGGTTTACATGAAGAGGGAGAATGCTGGCAACTGGAATTATGGCCTGAAAGTGGAGCAAAGTTGAGATACCTATTCTGCGCAAATCAAAACACCGTGAAAATTAAGGAGGATTTTTTCCTAATTTATCAAAAAATACTGGGCCGAAGAAATGCCAGAGGGGCGCCAGGGGTTGGCCACAAGCCTGCACGGCGCAGCCACCCCCCAAGCCGCGCCATGAGGGCTTGTTGTCAGCCTGCTCGCCCACTGGCCCCCCTCTTTTTCTATATGAAGGGTTTCGTCCAGGAAAAAATCAAGGAGGATATTTTTCGTGGTTTCGCCGCCGCCACGAGGCGGAACTTGAGTAGAACCAATCTAGAGCTCCGGCAGGACAATCCTGCCGGGGAAACTTCCCTCCCGGAGGGGGAAATCGTCGCCATCGTCATCACCAACACTCCTCTCATCGGAGGGGACTCGTCACCATCAACATATTCATCAGCACCATCTCATCTCCAAACCCTAGTTCATCACTTGTAACCAATCTCCGTCTCGCGACTCCGATTGGTACTTAAGGTTGCTACTTTGTTGATTACTCTTTGTAGTTGATGCTTGTTGGATTACTTGGTGGAAGAGTTTATGTTCAGATCCTTGATGCTACGCATTACCTCTCCGGTCATGAATATTATTATGCTTTGTGAGTAGTTACTTTTGTTCCTGAGGACATGGGATAAGTCATGCTAATAGTAGTCATGTGAATTTGGTATTCGTTCGGTAATTCGATGTGTTGTGTGTTGTTTTTCCTCTATGGTGTTATGTTAACATCGACTACATAACACTTCACCATTATTTGGGCCTAGAGGAAGGCATTGGGAAGTAGTAAGTAGATGATGGGTTGCTAGAGTGACAGAAGCTTAAACCCTAGTTTATGCGTTACTTCGTAAGGGGCTGATTTGGATCCGCTAGTTTAATGCTATGGTTAGACTTTGTCTTAATTCTTCTTTCGTAGTTGTGGATGCTTGCGAGAGGGGTTAATCATAAGTGGGATGCTTGTCCAAGTAAGGGAAGCACCCAAGCGCCGGTCCACCCACATATCAAACTATCAAAGTAACAAACGCGAATCATACGAACATGATGAAACTAGCATGACACAAATTCCCGTGTGTCCTCGGGAGCGTTTTTCCTCCTATAAGACTTTGTGCAGGCTTGTCCCTTTCTACAAAAGGGATTGGGCCACTTTGCTGCACCGTTGCTACTTTTGTTACTTGTTGCTTGCTACGAACCATCTCACCACACAATCACTTGTTACCGACAATTTCAGTGCGTGCAGATTTTACCTTGCTGAAAACCACTTGTTAGATCCTTCTGCTCCTCGTTGGGTTTGACGCTCTTACTTATCAAAAGGACTACGATTGATCCCCTATACTTGTGGGTCATCAGCCACCAGGCGTCCAATAGACTCCAGGGCACGCCAGGCACCCGTTGCCAGGCCTGATGTCTAGTGGGCCACCTGGCCCACCTCTCATCATCATGCTCTGTTATAAAATCTCTTTCACCCTAAAACAATTAAGGGCAGGACTTTCGGGACAAAGCTCCGCCGTCTCAAGGTAGAACCTGGGTAGGAGCACTTTTGCCCTCTGGCTAAGCGATTTCCCCGGAGGAACTTCCCTCCCGGAGGGGGAAATCGAGGCCATCGTCATCACGAACAACCCTCCCATCTTCGGGAGGCCAATCTTCATCAACATCTTCATCAACACCATCTCCTCTCAAAACCCTAGTTCATCTCTTGTACTCAATCTTGTACCGGAACCTCAGATTGGTACCTGGGATGTCACTAGTAGTGTTGATTACATCTTGTAGTTGATGCTTTATGTTTTATTTGGTGGAATATCATATGTTCAGATACATTATGATATTTAATACCTATCTGATCATGAACATGTTTATCACTTGTGAGTAGTTACTTTTCTTCTTGAGGCCACGGGAGAAATCATGTTGCAAGTAGTCATGTGAAGTTGATATTCGTTCGATATTTTGATGATATTAATGTTGTGGTTCCGTTAATGGTGTTATGAGAATGTCGACTACATAACAGTTCACCATATTTGGGTCTAAGGGAATGCATTGTGGAGTAGTAATTAGAGGATGGGTTGTGAGAGTGAAAGAAACTTAAACCCCGGTCTATGAACTACTTCGTAAGGGGCTGATTTGGATCCCTATGTTTAATGCTATGGTTATAATTTATTCTTAATACTTTTCTTGTAGTTGTGAATGCTTGCGGGGGGGGGGGGGGGTTAATCATAAATGGGAGGTTCGTTCAAGTAAGAACAGCACCAAGCACCGGTCCACTCACATATCATTATCAAAATACCGAATGTTTCAGAAATATAACTCCAAGATTTAACCCGCCCTATAGGGCCGGGTCAAGCCGCAAGGATAACATGAGAAGATGGGTCGGAGGACTTAGTCGACAAGCCACCAAGCGGTCCATCACCAGAATACGACGACTGAAAGACGTACAAGGCAAGAGACACCGGAAGATTCCCTAACTTGGGAAGAAAGATAAGGTAGATTTGTAATAGGTCACGGGTATTATTTGACCCAGACTCCATTGTAGGCTTGGGGCTTCTACCTATATATAAAGGGGAACCCTCAAGCCAGAGAGATCAAGTAAGAAACCCTCAAGAGCTAAGTTAGCGATTCCGCACCCTTGTAATCGAGATTCCCATCAATACAAACACAAAGTAGGACGTAGGCTTTTACCTACATCGGAGGGGCCGAACCTGGGTAAATCTGCCCCTATTCCCCAATCAACCCCTTCGAGTCGCCACACTGCAATGATGGCCTCACCACTAAGTCCGTTCACGAGGACATCTGCCATGACAAAACCACGACAATTGGCACCCACCGTGGGGCAATCGCAAGGTGGAGTTGAGTTCTCTAAGGGAACCCTTCTGGGATTTCGGAGTCGCATGGTGGCCATGATGATCAAGAGTTGTCGCAACAATAATTACATCAACAATGTAGATTGGGGCTTAAAGGCCAACTTAGCAGAAACTAATTCATAGATCCCCTTCGGTCAGATGTGTGCAACAATGCCTGGGTCGGACATCTACACATCCATCAATGAGCCGACTCGGTGCGACTGACACGTTCGTTTCCAAACAGGTAGTCGCCACGTGTTTGCCGGATTCACCCAGGGGCCGAGCCTTACGAATGAATCGACAAGCGGTGAAGACATCCTCGACAACCACAACCATGACGACGAGTCAACTCCGTATGGAGATGATCAAGGTTCAGAAAGAGATCGATGCCGAAAACATTCCGATGGCAGAGAAGCAAGCTCGAATCCGTGATGAGTCAGAGCGTCTATGGGTAGAGGCATGTCATCTTGGACTTCGACAACAAACCAATGAGGAGGTTCACCTGAAGTGGTATGAATCTTGGTTACCAGCAAACGTAACACCGACACGCCTATTCTCTAGTCCATGCACCCCTGGCGCTGCACAAATTACGTCGCATGATCAAGGACAACCGTCTCACGCACAGCCGGCTCACGCGCAACCAACACTGGCATCGCCACAACATTTTCACACACCGCTGAGTCATTTTTCCAACCCCGCGGACAATATGTTGGCTGCGACGCGTCACATGGAGGCGCTCCCTTTACACGGACACACCCCATTGGAAACTGACGCTAGGAAGGCCATTGAGATGCTCAAGACAGCAGTGGCCCAACAGGTGCAGTACTCATACAGTCGAGATAGAATGCACTCCACACCTTATATCAGCCGCCATGGGGAGTCGTCAGCTATTTCTAGTAACGCGCAGTGATAATAGCCTTAGGTTTCCCCAACCCGTCCAGGGTTATAGAATGCCCAAGACTTGGTAGACACACCAAGAGCCGCCCGTCACCCGTAGGCAGAAGCGGCCGCGAGGCAGGAAGCTCAACCACATGTAGCGGAACCACAGTCAGCAACACATGGGGCCAAAAGTAGCACGAAGACGATCGGTGTTCCATGCTTGTATTCGGATCTTCGCAGCAAGCCCATGCCTAAAGACTTCAATGTACCTTGCAAGGTGCCAAAGTATATATTAGATCTTGAGTCGATGGCATGGATTGAAAGTTACGAGCTAGCCATGGATATGCTCGATGTCAGCGATGCGGTATGTGCAAAGTATCTGACGATGATGTTAGAAGGGCCGACCCATACTTAGCTTAAAAATCTTCCACCTAGTTCCATCAACACTTGGGCGGAGCTGAAGGAACCTTTCATCAAAAACTTTCAAGGAATGTGCAAGCGCCCGATGACAATTGTGGATCTCCAGCACTGTGTTCAGTGCACGGGGGAGTCAGCCCATCATTGAACTCATCGGTTTGCAGAAATAATCCATTCATCGGATAGTATAACAACCTCGCAAGTCGTTCTAATCCTGGAGAAGAATTGTCATTTCCAGCCACTGGTGCTTAATTTGGGTCGTTTGAAGCGAAAGACTCAAGACATGTGCAACTTGATGGATGTTCTGACTAGGTACACCGAGTCAGACAGCACGAAAGACCCCGGGTCAGATGAGGATAAGACCAGCAAAGCCAAGAAAGGAGAAGGTGCAAAAAGTAACCAACAAAGTGGAAACCACAATAATAAATGGAAGTATCCTGGCAGCGGCTCAGAGTTTGTGGCCAATACCAACACCGAGTTCAAACACCAGTGCCGTTCTGGAGGACCTTATAGAGGGAATAAGCCGCACAACTATGAGGAGGTGCTCAAAGCACCTTGCCCAAAGCATAGTACTCAAGATAAGCCATCTAATCATTCATGGGAAAATTGATATATCATGTAACCAAGCCTTTCAGGGCCACCTGGGGGCTAATGGTGGACATCCACGTCAGTATGGACAACCCGACACGCAAGGCGGCTCGTTTGGAGGTTTCCCAGGGTTAGGATTTAACGAACAAGGTGTCTGTAGATCAGATTATCGGCATCGAGGGAATACTGGTAATAGGCAGCGTTCTCACCAAGGGAATACTGCTAATAGGCAGCGTTCTCACCAAGGAAAGCAACAAAATAACAGTCAGTCTCGGTTTGAGAGCAACCCTAAACAGCTGAACAATGGTCAGTATCACATTTTTACCACCTATGGTTGCAAAAGAGGATATGAATCATAAGCAGCCATCCGTCGGCACGATTGAGCCCACAGTCCCTAGATATCTCAACTGGTCCGAGCAACCAATTGTTTGGAGCCATGAGGATCACCCGCCCCGGGTTGATAACCCAGGAGATCTAACTTTCGTAGTAGCACCTCAGTTTGGTGGATACACCCACACAAAAATCCTCATGGATAGAGGAAGCATCATCAACATTTTATAGTATAACACTTTCTGGAGGATGAACCTGCGGGGCAACAGTTTGCAAACTTCGTCCACAATTTTTCATGGAATCATTTGTGGTAAGTGCTACTGCAACAAAAGACCTTCCAACGGCGCCAGAAACGTGCTGACGGGAGACTGTTCTTGTCTTGATACTCCTCAGCAACGGCACCAGGAATCCTTCTGCTACGGCTATGCCTTAAGGGACTTCCTAGGCAAATATGCAAAGGATTTCCCCCGTGGCCTTGGAGCCTTGTGTTGGTGTTCCCTCGAAGCGGAAAGGGTGATGTAGCGCAGTGGTGGTAAGTATTTCCGTCAGTTTGAGAACCAAGGTATCGATCCAGTGAAGGAGTATCTCAAGTGCCTGCACAAACACAAAATGCTTGCTGCCAACGCTAAGAAGGGGTTGTCAATCCCTTATAGATTGTTCGCCAAGCGAGAACTGAAAGCAACAAAGTAACAAAGCAAAGTAAAAGCGAAAGTGGAAACGATAGGTGTGAATAGACCTAGGGGCCGTAGTGTTCACTAGTGGCTTCTCTCATGAAAGCAAGTAGACGGTGGGTGAACAAATTACCGTCGAGCAATTGATAGAACCGCGCAAAGTCGTGACGTCATCTATGGCAATGATTATATCGATAGGCATCACGTCCAAAACAAGTAGACCGATACTTTCTGCATCTACTACTATTACTCCACACGTCAACCGCTATCCAGCATGTATCTAGTGTATTAAGTCCAAAAGAACAGAGTAATGCCTTAAGAAAGATGACATGATGTAGATGGACAATCTCATATCTATGACAAAGCCCACCTTGTTACCCTTGATGGTAACTACACAATGTGTGCCTTGCTGCCCCTACTGTAATTGGGAAAGGTCACCACACGGTAAGAACCCAAAACCAAGCACTTCTCCCATTGCAAGAATCATAGATCTAGTTGGCCAAACAAAACCCAAGACTCAGAGAGACTTACAAGGATATCAAATCATGCATATAAGAAATCAGCAAAGACTCAAATATATATCATAGATAATCTGATCACAAATCCACAATTCATCGGATCTCGACAAACACACCGCCAAAGAGGATTACATCGCATAGATCTCCATGAAGATCATGGAGAACTTTGTATTGAAGATCCAAGAGAGAGAAGAAGCCATCTAGCTACTGACTACGGACCCGTAGGTCTGAAGTGAACTACTCACGAGTCATTGGAGGGGCGATGATGTTGATGTAGAAGCCCTCCAACTCCAAAGTCCCCTCCGGCAGGGCACCGGGAAGGGTCTCCAGATGAGATCTCACGGAAACGGAAGCTTGCGGCGGCGGAAAAGTGTTTTTGTGGATTCCTTGATTTTTTCTGTATTTTAGGGAATATATAGGCGAAGGAGCTAGGTCAGCGGGGCGCCAGGGAGGCCACAAGCCTGCTAGCCGCCGCCCCCTGGTGGCGGCTATAGGGCTTGTGAGCTCCGTGTAGCTCTCCTGGCTTGGCCCACAAGCCCCCTGATCTTCTTCCGCTTGGGAAAAATTTATTTCAGGGATTTCATTCCGTTTGGACTCTGTTCCAAAATCAGATCTGAAAAGAGCCAAAAACACAGAAAAAACAGGAACTGGCACTTGGCACTAAATTAATAAGTTAGTCCCAAAAAAGATATGAAAGGTACATAAAACATCCAAAGATGACAAGATAACAACATGGAACCATAAAAAATTATAGATCCGTTTGAGACGTATCAAGCATCCCCAAGCTTAACTCCTGCTCGTCCTCGAGTAGGGAAGTGATAAAGAATGAATTTTTGATGCTTTCATGCTACCTAGCATAGATGTCCTTTGTAACTCCTCTTACGTGACGTGAATGTTCAGATCCATTAGATTCAAAACAATAGTTTGCTATAGACGTGGAATGTAGCGACCCGACTCAAGACGAGTCAAGCCTCTGGTGTTTCCGTACCATCCCAAGATCATGCTGGTACACACACAGTACATAATGTATATATTCAAGAGTGCAATCACACATTTTTATTAATCGAAAATCTCATAAAGAGTACTTTATTACAATAAAGGATTACAATAAAGTGGCTGAAGGCCAACTCATGAGATATCTAACAAAGACTAGCGGAAGCATCAGGTAGACAAGTCCATCCGACTCCAAGGGCATGTCGTTGAGCGTAGATCGTAGCCTCACTCCTGGTCGGAAAAGTACTCTGCAACATGATACGTTGCAGCCGTGTAGGTCGGCATATTGAATATGCCGGCAAGTCATCAAAGAGAGGAGTAAAATAATATCAACTATCTCTACATGCATATTTGGCCGGTGGGGCTAAGTTTTGCATAAAGCCAGTTTTATCCTACAATAAGAGGGGTTGGAAGCAAAATATTACTACATCGTTTGTTGTTAACGAGATGGTTCCACCAACCAATTCTCGTACCCGAATAGTTGTTAACACCCACATCATTATTAATTTGTGTCGAGAGTTCAGGGGAAATTCAATGCCTTCGGCTCAAGTTGTCCATGACCGTGGACACGGCTAATCGATTAGGTTGGGCACTCTGCAGAGTTTTGCACACGTTCCCCACAAGATTTGATCGCCTCCGTGTATGTCCTCGTACTTCAGGGTGTTTGAAGACCGGATGATCAAAACATGGTCTTTCAACGGGTCCCTCTGAATCCCTGTCGGTGCCCATCCAATCCTACCGTTCTTCTACATCTGCTAGCACCGCCTGTCCAGAGTCGCCGTGTTGTCCAACCAAGCCAGAGCCCATAATGACTTGTGGTTGTGCAGGTAAGCCTTGAGTCTTGAAGTCTCCGTCCATCTCTTCGAGCCTGGGTGAAGCTTTCCGCAGGATGACATGGCCTCTCCAGCATCCCGGGCATCCACTGGGTTCTCCAGGGAGCCAATCAACCGTCCTTCACCCAGAGTTGCATTTCGTCCGAGGTCTTGGAAATCTTGTCTTAGCAGGTCTTGATTATTTATATCAACCTCGCATCACTCGTGATATACACTCAACCGATAACCCGTCTACTCAAGCATAGCATTAAGAAATTGTCGTCCCGGGGCCAAGTATCGGGGTTGTTGTGTGCCTACCACATGATACTACAACTTAGGCTAAAGTTTCCAAGTACCTAGGCAGCATGCAATTGGGCAAGGAAATGTGATCTACCATGCATCAAAAACATAGGTAAAATAGCATGATCAAAATGACTTGCCTTGATGATAGTTGTCTTGCTCGAGCGCTTCTAAGTAACACGCTTCGCACTCTGGATGATCTACCGATACAAACACAAAGCACACCATAAGCACTTCAATCATGCCACAAGTAAAAATAACATCACAAGTAAGGATTTGCTAAAGCCTAAGCAAAAGAATTCAATGCGCGCCGGTATGGAAGAAACTTGTTTCTGTTGAAAACACCAATAAAAATACTTTAACAATTTTGAAACTTCTACCACAGTAATATTTTATCACTAGGAAGCAGTAGCAAAAAGAATCAACTCAAAATCATTTTTTAAACTCCGGGAATAGGCAAAACAAGGTTTAAACTAAATCTGCTCTAACTTATATTTGCAAATTTCAAACATAGACAAATTATATGTTTTTAAAAACTACAGGAAATTTGTGAGCTAGTGGAAAAAGAATCAATGTCATTGGACTTCGGGATAAAACGTTGTGGCTAAAACAAAACAGAAACTTTCTGTTTTTGCAAAAAGGCAGAAAAAATAGAACTAACCTAGCTAACTAATGGGGTACACGTGGCATGTTGCTATTGGCTGCGGAGGGCGTTTGTTGCAAGGCTAGGAGCAAACGGCCGAAGCTAAGCAAAAGTTGCTGGTCAAATGTTAAGTGAAACTAAAAACCATTGGTTTTCTAAACTAAACCGAAGAGTTATCCCTAGATCTAATCTAAACTATCCAACTAAGATCTAAGGGCTATAAATGAAAAAAAGAAAACAACAGAAAGTAGAGGAGGGCTACCGTGGCTGTGGAGGTGTTGCTCTGGTGGGGAAGAAGGTGATGTCGCCGGCGAGGGGGAGGGAGGCTCCGGGGCATTGGGGGGAGTCGGGGCGGTGGCCGTGGGGTGCTCCTCCTCCGCAGGAAGGGCTCCGGGGAGTCGGGCGGCGACGGGGTGGCGCTCCCAGGAGGCGGCCGAAGTGGGCAGTAGCTCGGCTGCCGGCGAGCGGTGGCGCGGCGGCTAGGGGCGGCGTCTCGGAGAGGAAAAGGTGGGAACGGGGTCGGCCGGGGGTGCGGGGTTTATATAGGCTAGGAGGGGGAGAGCTATGGAAGGAGTAGAGGTGGCAGTGGGGAAGAAATCCCGTGTTCTCGGGAGCAGCTCGGTCTCGGGCTTGGTTTTGGTAGGAGGAAGGAGAAGGCTGGCCGCGGGAGGGAGAGGCTCGGGTGGTGGGGGCCACTGGCCAGTGGGTGGAGGCGGGGTAAGGCAGGGGCGGGCGACCGGGATCAAAGGGATTTGATCCCTAGGCACAAGGATTCGGCCCACGACTATAAGGCGCTCGGGGGCGGCGGCAAAAAGAAAAAAAAACCCTTTCCTATTTATAACTTTTTTCGAGACAGAAAATAAAAACGAAAAAAGGAAAGTAAATCAAAATATTAATATAGGGTATTATATACCAAAAAAAATCTCTACCCGAATAACATTTTTCCAAAGCAAAAATAAAAACTTTAAAAAAATGTTTTTTCAGAAATTCCCAAATTTGCTTTATTTCTTTTTGCAATTATTTTTGCAAAAGAACTTTGGGTTTTCTTGGCTCAAATATTTCAGAAATTTGCCCGCACTTTGGAGGGTCATTTTCCTCCGCTCTCTCTCTTGCGTGCAAGAGAGTTTTCTCCGGGCATTTCTCGTGCGAGGAAAAATGGAAATGCAAATCAAAGACGAAGTAAAATTCACGTGCTAAAATTTATTTCAATCACTTATCCATAGATGCTTAGCTACAATGTAAGACATTCCCAATTAGGAAAATTGGGATGTTACAAACCTACCCACCTTAAGATGAATCTCGCCCTCAAGATTCGGGTTGGCTAGAAAACAGGTGCGGGTGGTCTCGACGAAGATCCTCTTCTCGTTCCCAGGTGGCTTCTTCCTTGGTGTGGTGGCTCCACAACACCCTGCCGAACTTGATGATCTTGCTGCGGGTAACTCTGTTGGCAGTCTCGAGAATCTGGACGGGTTTCTCCTCATACGTCAGATCACTGTCAAGTTGTATGGCCTCTAGGGGCACTGCATCTCTCAACGGAACATCGGCCATCTCAGCGTGGCATTTCTTCAACTGGGAAACATGGAAGACATCATGAACTTCGGACAATCCTTCTGGCAGTTCCAGTTTGTATGCAACTTCGCCTCTACGCTCAAGAATTTTGTAGGGGCCAATGAAACGAGGGGCTAATTTTCCTTTCACACCGAATCTCTTGATTCCTCGAAGTGGAGACACCCGAAGATATGCTCGGTCTCCCACTTCGTACGTTACCTCCTTGCGTTTGCTGTCAGCATAACTCTTCTGCCTGGACTGAGCTATCTTGAGTCGGTCACGAATTAGCTTGACCTTCTCTTCAGAATCTCGGATAAGGTCGGGACCAAAAAGTTGTCGGTCTCCAACTCCATCCCACATCAACGGTGTTCTGCACCTCCTTTTGTATAGAGCTTCGAAAGGGGCCATCTTCAGACTGGTATGGTAGCTGTTGTTGTATGAGAACTCGGCATAAGGTAAATTGTCATCCCAACTAGACCCATAGTCTAGTGCGCAAGCTCTCAACATGTCCTCCAGAATCAGATTGACTCTCTCGGTCTGTCCATCTGTCTGCGGGTGAAAAGTTGTACTGAACTCCAATCTCGTTCCCAAGGTTTCATGCAGTTGGTGCCAAAATTTTGATGTGAACTGAGTCCCTCTATCAGACACAATGCTCTTCGGTACTCCGTGCAGACATACAATCCTTGTCATATATATCTTGGCTAGCTTGGCACTCGTGTAAGTAGTCTTCACCGTAATGAAGTGAGCTACCTTGGTCAAACGATCGACCACAACCCAAATAGAATCATAGCCAGAACGGGTCCTCGGTAATCCTGTGATGAAGTCCATACCAAGCTTTTCCCATTTCCACTCGGGTATCGGCAGAGGTTGGAGCAAACCTGCTGGCTTCTGATGCTCGGCTTTTACTCGCTCACAAACATCGCATATCGCTACGAACTCGGCAATGTCTTTCTTCAATCCTGTCCACCAGAAACTTTCTTTCAGATCCAGATACATCTTGGTGTTGCCGGGGTGTATCGAGTACGGGGAATCATGAGCCTCCTGAAGTATCAACTTCCTGAGTTCGGGATCATTGGGCACATAGATGCGATCCTCAAACCATAAAGTTCCCTGTTCATCCTCACGAAAACCTTTAGCCTTCCCGTCTTCCATTTTCTGCTTAATCTCAGCTATCTCCTTGTCTGATTTCTGTGCTTCGCGGATCTTTTCTGTCAAAGTGGACTGAATTTCCAGGGTGGCAACAAATCCTCTTGGAATTATTTCCAATTTGAGCTCTCGGAGGTCATCGACTAACTCCGGGGGTAATCCTCCAGCTGTGAGTGTGTTCACATAACTCTTGCGGCTCAACGCATCGGCTACAACATTTGCCTTGCCTGGGTGATAATGCAATCTCATGTCATAGTCCTTGATCAACTCTAGCCATCGCCTCTGTCTGAGGTTCAACTCCTTCTGCGTGAAGATATATTTCAGGCTCTTGTGATCAGTGTAAACATCACAACTATTTCCGATCAGGAAATGTCTCCAGGTCTTGAGAGCGTGCACTACGGCTGCTAGTTCCAAGTCATGTGTGGCATAATTCAACTCATGAGGTCTGAGCTGTCTGGATGCATAGGCTACAACTTTGCGTTCTTGCATGAGTACTCCTCCAAGTCCTTGACGAGAAGCGTCACAATAAACCTGGAAATCCTTCCGAATGTTCGGCAATATCAGCACTGGGGCTGTAACAAGACGTTTCTTCAGCTCTTGAAAACTGGTTTCACATTCCTCAGTCCAAATATACTTGGATTCCTTCTTCAATAACTCTGTCATGGGCTTGGCAATCTTTGAGAAATTCTCAATGAACCTCCGGTAATATCCGGCAAGTCCGAGGAAACTGCGGATCTCCTTGACTGAAGTGGGTGCTACCCATTCGGTGACTGCTGCGACCTTGGCAGGGTCCACTGCTATTCCTTCTCCTGAGATGACGTGTCCGAGAAATCCGACTTCCTTCAACCAAAACTCACATTTGCTGAACTTTGCATATAGCTTATGCTCTCGAAGCTTCTCCAGAACTAGACGCACGTGTTCCTTGTCTTCCTCTTCGTTCTTGGAGAATATCAGTATGTCATCGATGAACACCACGACAAACTTGTCCAAGTATTCCATAAATACCTTGTTCATCAGATTCATAAAATATGCCGGAGCATTAGTCAGTCCAAATGACATGACCGTGTACTCATACAAGCCGTACAGAGTGGTGAAGGCTGTCTTGGGTATATCCTGTTCACGAATCTTCAACTGATGATACCCGGATCGAAGATCGATCTTTGAGAATACGCGAGCTCCAACTAACTGATCAAACAGATCATTGATCATCGGCAAGGGGTACTTGTTCTTGATGGTCACATCGTTCAATGCACGATAATCGACAACCATTCTCAAGGACTTGTCCTTCTTTTCAACTAAGAGCACTGGGGCTCCCCAAGGTGAAGAACTTGGGCGAATATACCCTTTGTCCAATAACTCCTTAATTTGCTTCTTGATTTCTATCAAGTCATTTGCGGGCATCCGATAGGGTCTCTTGGATATCGGGGTTGTTCCGGGTAATAGCTCAATCAAGAACTCAATCTCTTTATCGGGTGGCATGCCCGGCAATTCCTCCGGAAATACATCTGGGTACTCCTGTACAATCGGTACTTCCTCCTGGACTACTCCCGTGAGAGAGTTTACTCGCTTACTCCGTGTCGGGCGCTGAGACACGTACTTAATCCGCTTCTGCTCGGGGGTGGTGAGAAAAATAGACTTAAGGCACAATCGATATTCCCTTCATACTTGGCCAACCAATCCATGCCTAGGATTACATCCAATCCCTGGGAATCTAATACGATGAGGTCGGTGGGAAAATTATGGTTCCCGATGTTGAGACTCAAGGCATGGCATCCTATCCCGGCTGTCATCATGCCTCCTGGGGAACTGACCTTAATAGGCTGGCTGAGGGTTCTAGTTGGCAAACTATACTTTTCCACAACTACCCTTGATATGAATGAATGTGTTGCACCAGAATCAAAAAGTACCAATACTGGATGTGAATTTAGCAAAAACTTACCAACCACAGTATCGGGGTGATCATAGACCTCTTCAACATCAATGTGGTTCACCTGAGCTCGAGGAAAAGGATTGGGCTTCTTTGCTGCAGAGTTGTCGTTGCCGTTTCCATTTCCCTGCTTGTTCTGGGGACATTCAGTGGCATAGTGTCCCGTCTTCTGACACTTGAAGCATGTGATGTGAGTCAGATCCTTCTGAGCTGGAGCTGAATGCTGCTGAGTGCCAGTACCGCCATTCTTGAAATTGTTGTTGTTGCGGTGGTTCCCATTTCCTCCATGGTTGTGGCCTCCATGGTTGTGCACTGGGTGGTTATGCTGAACGTGTCCTCCAAACTTACCGGATCCAGTCCCGCTATTCCCTGGATAAGGGGTGTAGTGAGGCTTCTGCTGAGTGCCGGAGTTGAACTTTCCATTCCCATACTTTCGCTTGTGGTTCTCCATCTGCTGGTGTTTCCCCTCCAAGATGAGGGCCTTATCAACCAGCTCCTGGTAGTTGTTGAAGGTGGCTACAGTCAACTGAATGCTTAGCTCATCATTGAGTCCTTCCAAGAACTTTTCCTGCTTGGCCGCATCATCGGCCACATCTCCAGGTGCATAACGGGCGAGCATGCTGAATTCATCAATGTACTGGGCCACAGAGCGATTCCCCTGGCGTAAGTTGCGAAACTCACGCTTCTTCAGACTCATTGCACCAGCTGACACATGCGCGGTGCGGAAGGCTTGCTTGAATTGCTCCCAAGTGACTCCAGCAATGGGATAAGTGGTGGTGTAGTTCTCCCACCAAGCAGCTGCAGGGCCTTCAAGTTGATGCGAGGCAAAATGCACCTTCTCAGCTTCAGAACAACCAGCAGTGATAAGCTCACGCTCCATCTTGCGGAGCCAATCATCTGCCACAATGGGCTCAATGCTGCTGGAGAAAGTTGGAGCGTTCAACCTCAGGAAACGGGTGAGATTGTCGGCCTGGGGTGGGTGACGGTTGTTGTTATTGTTCTGGTTCTGGATGATCAGCTGCATCAAGGTGTTCTGTTGCTGGATCAACTGGGTGATTTCCGGCGGAAAGTTGGACTCAGGGGCATGTCTCGGGGGCATCTCATGTTTGTGGAGGGGTGAGATTAGCATAGAACAATGGTCTAAGAGGAATTAGACTACCCATATGAATGCAACCCACAAGTATCACACCACACATTTATTCAATATCATCACAAGGTTCACACAGGGATACAAAATTCGATAGTCCTAAACATCGGCCTAAAACGTATAACGATTAATGTAAATTTGGTGGTCTAGTCTAAGTGTCCTCCTCAGAAAAGCATGGTGATGGGTCCTTCGGTGGAGCTTTCTTCATAGTCCTCGTCGTTGCTGATCAAGGGGGCTACGTCTCCTTCGGGATGAAGGTTCTCGCCCATGTCCAGTTCCTCCTCCAGGTATGCAACTCGAGTCTTCAGCTTCTCGATCCGCTCCAGAAAGTCCTTCGCCTCTAGTTCGTGCTCATAGTGGGCTTCCCGGGCTGCTTCTTCTAGTTCAAGCTCGCGGAGTGACAGTTTCTTGATCTTCCTGGCGTCCTTGATCACGTGATGCTCCAGAGTCCCGTTGTACTTCTCCAAGGTCTGAGCATAAGACAAGAGAGCGTCCTTGGTCTTGCTTGAGATGATTTCTCCGTCTTGCCGGGATACGGTGAATAGGTCTGGAGAAATAGGGCAGCCTTTGTATTCTTCCTTGATACGTCCGAGTGCACAATGGATCGCCATGTCCCATCCGAGAATCCAGTTGGGTGCGATGAACTTGAAATCCATCGGCTCAGTGCGCGGCTGGAATGTCCTTCCGAGAATGTGCACCTCGATCCTGTAGCGTGAATCCTCCGGGTAAGACGAAGTTGGCTTCCCTGTGATAGTCGGTAGAGCAATCCTCAAATCCTTGGTGATCTGCACCAGCTCCTTTCCGAACGGCATAGTGGTGTCGGGCTCGCAAAACTCCGTGAACTTAAAAGGGACGAAGGTGGCCATCTAAACATTGGAAAATCGGAGAGAAGTCAGAAATGATCAGAAGAGGAAATAGAAGATTTATAGACATAAGAGAAAATAGTTTTCTTCCTAAGGCTTTTCCATTCCTAGAGGTTACGTCCTAAGGTCAGCGTGTGCTCTAAATACCATTTCCGTAGCGACCCAACTCAAGACGAGTCAAGCCTCTGGTGTTCCCGTACCATCCCAAGATCATGCTGGTACACACACAGTACATAATGTATATATTCAAGAGTGCAATCACATATTTTTATTAATCGAAAATCTCAAAAAGAGTACTTTATTACAATAAAGGATTACAATAAAGTGGGTGAAGGCCAACTCATGAGATATTTAACGAAGACTAGTGGAAGCATTAGGTAGACGAGTTCATCCGACTCCAAGGGCATGTCGCTGAGCGTAGATCGTAGCCTCACTCCTGGTCGGAAAAGTACTCTGCAACATGATACGTTGCAGCCGTGTAGGTCATCATATTGAATATGCCGGCAAGTCATCAAAGAGAGGAGTAAAATAATATCAACTATCTCTACATGCATATTTGGCCGGTGGGGCTAAGTTTTGCATAAAGCCAGTTTTATCCTACAACAAGAGGGGTTGGAAGCAAAATATTACTACATCGTTTGTTGTTAACGAGATGGTTCCACCAACCAATTCTCGTACCCGAATAGTTGTTAACACCCACATCATTATTAATTTGTGTCGAGAGTTCAGGGGAAATTCAATGCCTTCGGCTCAAGTTGTCCATGACCGTGGACACGGCTAATCGATTAGGTTGGGCACTCTGCAGAGTTTTGCACACGTTCCCCACAAGATTTGATCGCCTCCGTGTATGTCCTCGTACTTCAGGTTGTTTGAAGACCGGATGATCAAAACATGGTCTTTCAACGGGTCCCTCTGAATCCCTGTCGGTGCCCATCCAATCCTACCGTTCTTCTACATCTGCTAGCACCGCCTGTATAGAGTCGCCGCATTGTCCAACCAAGCCAGAGCCCATAATGACTTGTGGCTGTGCAGGTAAGCCTTGAGTCTTGAAGTCTCCGTCCATCTCTTCAAGCCTGGGTGAAGCTTTCCGCAGGATGACATGGCCTCTCCAGCATCCCGAGCATCCACTCGGTTCTCCAGGGAGCCGATCAACCGTCCTTCACCCAGAGTTGCATTTCGTCCGAGGTCTTGGAAATCTTGTCTTAGCAGGTCTTGATTATTTATATCAACCTCGCATCACTCGTGATATACACTCAACCGATAACCCGTCTACTCAAGCATAGCATTAAGAAATTGTCGTCCCGGGGCCAAGTATCGGGGTTGTTGTGTGCCTACCACATGATACTACAACTTAGGCTAAAGTTTCCAAGTACCTAGGCAGCATGCAATTGGGCAAGGAAATGTGATCTACCATGCATCAAAAACATAGGTAAAATAGCATGATCAAAATGACTTGCCTTGATGATAGTTGTCTTGCTCGAGCGCTTCTAAGTAACACGCTTCGCACTCAAAAAACACCAGTAACAATACTTTAAAAAATTTGAAACTTCTACCACAGTAAGATTTTATAACTAGGAAGCAGTAGCAAAAAGAATCAACTCAAAATAATTTTTTAAACTCCTGGAATAGGCAAAACAAGGTTTAAACTAAATCTGCTCTAACTTATATTTGAAAATTTTAAACATAGACAAATTATATGTTTTTAAAAACTACAGGAAATTCGTGAGCTACTGGAAAACGAATCAATGTCATTGGACTTCAGGATAAAAAGTTGTGGCTAAAACAAACAGAATCTTTCTGTTTTTGCAAACAGGCAGAAAAAAATAGAACTAACTTAGCTAACTAATTGGGTACACGTGGCATGTTGCTATTGGCTGCGGAGGGCGTTTGTTGCAAGGCTAGGAGCAAACGGCCGAAGCTAAGCAAATGTTGCTGGTTAAACGTTAAGTGAAACTAAAAATCGTTGGTTTTCTGAACTAAACCGAAGAGTTATCCCTAGATCTAATCTAAACCATCCAACTAAGATCTAAGGGCTATAAATGAAAAAAAGAAAACAACAGAAAGTAGGGGAGTGCTACCGTGGCTGTGGAGGTGTTGCTCCGGCGGGGTAGAAGGTGACGTCGCCGGCGAGGAGGAGGGAGGCTCCGGGGCGTTGGGGGAGTCGGGGCGGCGGCGGTGGGGTGCTCCTCCTCCGCAGGAAGGGCTCCGGGGCGTCGGGCGGCAACGGGGTGGCGCTCCCAGGAGGCGGCCGAAGTGGGCAGTAGCTCGGCTGCCGGCGAGCGGTGGCGCGGCGGCTAGGGGCGGCGGCTAGGCGAGGAAAAGGTGGGAACGGGGTCGGCCGGGGGTGTGGGGTTTATATAGGCTAGGAGGGGAGAGCTATGGAAGGAGTAGAGGTGGCAGTGGGGAAGAAATCCCGTGTTCTCGGGAGCAGCTCGGTCTCGGGCTTGGTTTTGGTAGGAGGAAGGAGAAGGCTGGCCGCGGGAGGGAGAGGCTCGGGCGGTGGGGGCCACTGGCCAGTGGGTGGAGGCGGGGTAAGGCAGGGGCGGGCGACCGGGATCAAAGGGATTTGATCCCTGGGCAGAAGGATTCGGCCCACGACTATAAGGCGCTCGGGGGCGGCGGCAAAAAGAAAAAAAAACCTTTCCTATTTATAACTTTTTCCGAGACAGAAAATAAAAACAAAAAAAGGAAAGTAAATCAAAATATTAATATAGGGTATTATATACCGAAAAAATCAGAAAAAAATCTCTACCCGAATAACATTTTTCCAAAGCAAAAATAAAAACTTTTAAAAAATGTTTTTTCAGAAATTCCCAAATTTTCTTTATTTTTTTTTGCAATTATTTTTGCAAAAGAACTTTGGGTTTTCTTGGCTCAAATATTTCAGAAATTTTCCCGCACTTTGGAGGGTCATTTTCCTCCGCTCTCTCTCTTGCGTGCAAGAGAGTTTTCTCCAGGCATTTCTCATGCGAGGAAAAATGGAAATGCAAATCAAAGACGAAGGAAAATTCACGTGCTAAAATTTATTTCAATCACTTATGCATAGATGCTTAGCTACAATGTAAGACATTCCCAATTTGGAAAATTGGGATGTTACATGGAAACAATAATAATTCAAGCAAACTAGCAAGGTAATCATGAACTTTCAAAATAACAAGGCCAAAAGAAAGTTATCCCTACAAAAGCATATAGTCTGGCTATGCTCTATCATCATTGCACAACGGATTTAAATCATGCACAACCTCGGTATTGGCCAAGTTATTGTTTCACACCTTTACTTTCTCAGACCTTTTCAACTCTCACGCAATACATGAGCGTGAGCCATGGTTTTAGCACTATAAGTGGTGTGTAGTGTGGTGGAGGTTGCAAGAAAAACAAGGAGAAGTTGGTCACATTAACTAGGCATATCAATGAGCTATGGAGATGCTCATCAATAGATATCAATGTGAATGAGTAGGGATTGCCATACAAATGATGCACTAGAGCTAAGAGTATGTGAAAGCTCTTAAAGAAAACTAGTGGGTGTGCATCCAACTTGCTTGCTCACGAAGACCTAAGGCAATTTTGAGGAAGCCTATCATTGGAATATACAAGCCAAGTTATATAATGAAAATTTCCCACTTGCTATATGGTGGAGACAAAACGAGAGACTCACAATCATGAAGATGATGGTGCTTAATATGCACAAGTGTGGAAAGGTGGTAGCATTGTCCCTTCTCTCTTTTTCTCCCATAATTTTTTTTGTGTGGGCTCTTTGGCCTCTTTTATTTGGTGGTCATCTTTGGCCTCTTTTATTTCCTCACATGGGACAATGCTCCATCAATGATGATCATCACACTTTTAACTCAAAACTTAGAGCAACGATAACTCTATATGGAATGCCTCCGGTAGTGTACCGTGACAATGATCTAGCATGGCATAGACATAAATGGAAACATCATGCTAGCTATCTTACGATCATGAAATGGCAATATAGAAGTGGTGGCACATGTCATGGTGGTAGTTGCATGGCAATATATTTCGGAATGACTTTGAAAAAGTCATAGTAGGTAGGTACGGTGGCTGTTTTCACGCAGGCTAATGGTGGGTTTTGTGCACCGGCGAAAGTTGCACGGCATTAAGAAGATAGTGATGGTGGAAGGTGAAAGTGCATCTAAACCATGGACTCAACATTAGTCATGAAGAACTCATGTACTTGTTGCAAAAGTTTTATTAGTAATCGAAACAAAGCATTCAACGCATACTCCTAGGGGAAGGTTTGGTAGGTATAAACCATCGCGCGATCCCGACCGCCACACAAAGGATGACAATCAAAAGACTAATCATGCTCAGACTTCATCACATAGCGGTTCACCATACGTGCATGCTACGGGAATAACTAACTTCAACACAAGTATTTCGAGATCCACAACACCTTACTAGCATAACTTCGATATTACCATAACCACAACTCAAAACTAATTGAGATGAATCAAACTTCTCTAACTATTCAATGCACATGAAGGTGGAAGTTTTCGTATCCGTTTGGATAACTACCCCTTTTGAGACTAATTTCAGAGCATAGATCAACTACCAAGCCACGCACCGCTGTGCTCTAAAAGATATAAGTGAAGCACACAGAGCAAAAGTATCTAGCTCAAAACATATAAGTGAAGCACATGTGAGCTGAATTGTCTACCAAAGGATATAAGTGAAGCTCGATAAAATCACGGTGAGTGCATGTCTCTCTCTCTAGGTGTGCAGCAAGGATGATTGTGACACAACAAAAATAAAAGACTCATATGATACAAGACGCTCCAAGCAAAACACATAACATGTGGTGAATAAAAATATAGCCCCAAGTAACGTTACCGATGGACAGAAGACGAGAAAGGGGATGCCTTCCCGGGGCATCCCCAAGCTTAGGCTTTTACGGCATCCTTGAATCTCTTGGGGTTCCTTGGGAATCCCCAAGCTTGAGCTCTTGCCACTCTTTATCTTTCTGTCCATAAGAACTTCACCCAAAACTTGAAAACTTCACAACACGAAACTTAAACAGAAACTCGTGATAACATTAGTATAAGAAAGCAAACCACCACTTCCTTAGGTACTGTAACAAACTTAAAGTCTACTTATGCTGGTGCTGGGTTACTATATTTTCAATCTTCCATGGCTAATACCCCCTGATACTATCCATAGTTTCATCAAAATAAGCAACCAACACAACAAAAATAGAATCTGTTAACAGCAGACCAGTCTGTAACAATCTGTATACTTCGTATACTTCTCGTACTTCAAAAATTCTGAAAAATTCGACAGTCTGAAGAATTTGCGTAGCAATCGGCAGCAAAAATAATCAACTCAAAAGCTCTTACAGAAAAAATGAAAATTCTTTTCGTGATCAGAAAGTTTCTGTCTTTTCCAGCATGACCAAACGATCATCCCCCAGACTAATCGTAACAGTTTTGCTTGGCACAAACGCAAAAAAAGACACAAAAAACACAATCATAACAGAATTATGAAAGTGTGGAAAACACAGAACAGAAAGAAAAAAGATAGATTCGTTGGGTTGCCTCCCAACAAGCGCTTTTGTTTAACGCCCTTTGCTAGGCAAAAGGTGATGGAATCGCGTATAGTCATCTTTGGTGCTCAAACCATAAGTAGTGTGATCATTTATCATCTTAAGAGCTTCATCTTTATTGGATGACTCACCACTAGCTTTAGGAACAAAAACAGAATTGACGGTCTTTTTGAGAGTGAGATTAGGAGTATTTTGCACAGCGGCAAAAGCGGAACCCAAGTTGGTTATGACATCTTCTAGTTTGCCAATTCTAGAAGAACCATTAACTATAAGTTCCTTCTCCCTTAAATTTTTCAAAAAATTTCCCACTTTGGATCTGTACTGAGTAATTTGATTGTGGATATTTCTATCCAAACCCTCAATAAGTTCAACTGTGGCAATTTTGTTTTCAATAGCGTCAAGCCTTTGCATCACGTGTTCCAAGGTCAAGGTAGTTCCATTAACCATGAGCGGGGGTGAGCCTACCAAATTCATGATAGCTCCATAGGAGTCAACAGTATGGCTCCCCAAAAAATTCCCGCCTATAATGGTATCAAGGATATACCTATTCCAAGGAGAAATTCCAACATACAAACTGCGAAGAAGAACGGTAGTGGATTGCTTACGAGTAGATCTACTTTGAGCATTGCAAATCCTATACCAAGCATCCTTTAAATTTTCTTCCTCATTCTACCTAAAATTGAGAACTTCATTCTCAGGGGTATCATTTGGAGTGGTTGGTCTAGCCATTGATGGACTATCTCACACACAAACGAGCAGGAGGAGAGAGTGAAACGGGCAAAAGAAAACAGCAAAGGAGAAAGGCAAATGAAAACGACAAATGTGAAGTGGGGGAGAGGAAAACGAGAGGCAACTCGCAAAAAAGTAAATGCAAGAGATGAGTTTGTGAGACCTACTTGGGTAGATCTCTCCTTCCCCGGAAACGGCGCCAGAAATACTTCTGCTCCTGCAACAAAAGACCTTCCAACGGCGCCAGAAACGTGCTGACGGGAGACTGTTCTTGTCTTGATACTCCTCAGCAACGGCACCAGGAATCCTTTTGATATGGCTACGCCTTAAGGAACTTCCTAGGAAATATACAAAGGATTTCCCCCGTGGCCTTGGAGCCTTGCATTGGTGTTCCCTCGAAGCGGAAAGGGTGATGTAGCGCAGCGGTGGTAAGTATTTCCCTCAGTTTGAGAACCAAGGTATCGATCCAGTGAAGGAGTATCTCAAGTGCCTGCACAAACACAAAAAGCTTGCTCCCAACACTATGAAGGGGTTGCCAATCCCTTATAGATTGTTCGCCAAGTGAGAACTGAAAGCAACAAAGTAACAAAGCAAAGTAAAAGCAAAAGTGGAAACGTTAGGTGTGAATAGACCCGGGGGCCGTAGTGTTCACTAGTGGCTTCTCTCAAGAAAGCAGTAGACGGTGGGTGAACAAATTACTGTCGAGCAATTGATAGAACCGCGCAAAGTTGTGAAGTCATCTATGGCAATGATTATATCTATAGGCATCACGTCCAAAAAAGTAGACCGATACTTTCTGCATCTACTACTATTACTCCACACGTTGACCGCTATCCAGCATGCATCTAGTGTATTAAGTCCAAAAGAACAGAGTAACGCCTTAAGAAAGATGACATGATGTAGATGGACAATCTCATATCTACGACAAAGCCCACCTTGTTACCCTTGATGGAAACTACACAATGTGTGCCTTGCTGCCCCTACTGTCACTAGGAAAGGTCACCACACGGTAAGAACCCAAAACCAAGCACTTCTCCCATTGCAAGAATCATAGATCTAGTTGGCCAAAAAAAACCCAAGACTCAAAGAGACTTACAAGGATATCAAATCATGCATATAAGAAATCAGCAAAGACTCAAATATATATATCATAGATAATCTAATCACAGATCCACAATTCATCGGATCTCGACAAACACAGCGCCAAAGAGGATTACATCAGATAGATCTCCATGAAGATCATGGAGAACTTTGTATTGAAGATCCAAGAGAGAGAACAAGCCATCTAGATACTAACTACGGACCCGTAGGTCTGAAGTGAACTATTCATGAGTCATTGGAGGGGCGATGATGTTGATGTAGAAGCCCTCCAACTCCAAAGTCCCCTCCGACAGGGCACCGAGAAGGGTCTCCAGATGAGATCTTGCGGAAACGGAAGCTTGCGGCGGCGGAAAAGTGTTTTCGTTGATTCCTTGATTTTTTTCTGTATTTTAGGGAATATATAGGCGAAGGAGCTAGGTTAGGGGGCGCCAGGGAGGCCACAAGCCTGCTAGCC
This sequence comes from Hordeum vulgare subsp. vulgare, assembly GCF_904849725.1. Lineage (NCBI taxonomy): Eukaryota > Viridiplantae > Streptophyta > Magnoliopsida > Poales > Poaceae > Hordeum > Hordeum vulgare. The sequence continues at coordinate 351,212,688 of NC_058522.1, read as the reverse complement.
GCCGCCCCCTGGTGGCGGCTACAGGGCTTGTGGGCTCCATGTAGCTCTCCTGGCTTGGCCGCAAGCCCCCTAATCTTCTTCCGTTCGGGAAAAAATTATTTCGGGGATTTTATTCCATTTGGACTCCATTCCAAAATCAGATCTGAAAAGAGCCAGAAACACAGAAAAAACAAGAACTGGCACTTGGCACTGAATTAATAAGTTAGTCCCAAAAAAGATATAAAAGGTACATCAAACATCCAAAGATGACAAGATAACAGCATGAAACCATCAAAAATTATAGATACGTTTGAGACGTATCAGTAAGTCAGTATACCCGGTTGGGCGGGTCAAGCTTAATTTTGCTTTTGGGGATGAACATAATTTCAGATGTGAACCCCTAATGTTTGAGGTGGTGAAAATAAAGAGTCCTTATCATGCTCTCTTTGGAAGGCTGACTTATGCTTGGTTTATGGCTTGTCCTTGTTATATCTATCTTAAGCTCAAAATGTCGGGTGCCAAAGCCACCATAACAATAGGAGGCAGCAGAAAGATAGCTCAAGAATGTGAGGAAGGAGATGTAGCTTATGCTGAGTCGGCATGTGCTGCTGAAAAAGATGAAATCCACACACACAACTCCGGTAAAACCTATCTCAAGTAAGCCAATAGTTTGAGTAATGCAACCCGGCCAATTTCTTTTGGACCTATCATACTAGGAGCTACCGGCTCATTATCTTTTGTACCAATCCCCAAATTATGTACATACTTCTATACTATTTGAATCTAATAAAGCTCGTTCTTAGCAAAAAATGAGCGTGAGTTTTTACCATCCGGTATGTTAGCTGGGGGCTACGAAGTTTAAATAAATTATCATGGTCAATAGAATTAAGTCGCTTATCTGGGGGCTACCTGCCCCTAGGTTGTTTATCAATAATAGCTTTGTCTTCTGCAATCCTATGCCACTCCTTTCTATTTTGATCATAGGTCACTTGGGGGCTTCTAACTCAAAGAGTTCATCTTCTTAGCCTCTTGATCGGCAAAGATGCCACAAAATGGTCAAACCTGTCGGTATGTTTTGGCAACTTCAAACAAGGTGACTATATGTACTCTTGGCTGATCAATCCATTATGGACGCTGAATCGGTTATTATGCTCGCTTCCTTGAAGTAAGGCTAGGCCTCAAAAGTCGGTATTTTATTTAACTGTGTCTCACTGAGCCGACCTGTGAATTATGACTAATACTCTGCATGATCTGTTATTTTCTAGAAATCCTTCAGCATGGAGTATTGTCTTAAAACTGTCATATAAACAGAATTATGACATGTTGCAACCAGTTTTCTTTTTAAAGTAAATTTTGTTTTCTCCTACAATAATGACGTAAGAAGACGGAGATGTGTTACCAGATCATCATGGACAGTCGGGTCATAAAAGATATGGCTATAAAGATTCTCATGATTAACTAAGATAAACACGCTCGATGGAATGATCAGAGGCATCTTAGAGTTGTTTCTACCTTATTATAGACTCACGTCAAGAGTCATCAAAACCCAAATATGTTTTGATACAAAAATACGAGAGGATAAAGTTTTTTCTACTAGGCATGTCATTTATGACCCGCCATCAGTTTTCGCCATCGGCCGATTCATCACCCGATTCTTCCGACTCATCGTCATCATCAATATGCTCCTAGCCTTGCTGGATCCACCGAATTGATCTCAAAGTATCAAAATTTGGAGTGGTGCTAGTTGAAGTAGAAGCTCCGGTGTCAGAAGTAGCCTTTTTCTTATAATGAGGGGGGACGAGCTCGGAGGGTTCGTCTTTAGGCACTCGAACACGCTCATTATCAACAGTATATGTCGGGTAATAATGAGAGGTGTCAACCTGTTCTGCCAGAATGGTCGCCACAGGCCGGGTCTCCTTCATGACACGAGAAAACTCTTCTCGGGATAATTTTCAAGCCATCCAACTTGTATTTTGGAAACCCGTCTTTTAAAGCTGCCAAATCCAATTCTGGTAAATATGCTTTGGTGCGTGCAAGGGCTAAGTTCGCCCCGCCACGAGTTGTTGATTTTCGAGTTTCAAAAACCCATTGCGGCACAACAAAGAGGTTTTTCAGCATATCTTTGATGGTTCGTGGAGGATACTTGGGATTGTTTCAGCCATGATAGAGTACACAGACCCGGTATACAGTTTTTCCACATAGAAAAAATGTTTTTCGACTTCATCAACGTTGGTTGTACTAGGGATTGACTTGTTCGGCCTGCAGACAGACAAACAGAGAGGAAACATTTTTTAGTCGTCCATTTGAGTGTCAGAAATGAAAATGGAGATAAAAGTTGCCAGACTTTACCAAAGATGGCGGTGAACGGGTCATTTATTTGCTTCACTAAAGTGGAATAATTCTCTTTAAGAGGGCCAAGTTTCCCTTCGGCTTTTTCAGCACGGGCTCAGACAATAGTTTTCTCTTTTTGAAAGTCCTTCTAGACTTGATCAAGACGATCCTGCATTTGATGAACAAAGCTTTGGAAAAGACCCGTCGTAGATTCAGCCTGAGGTTGGAGCCTTTTTCTGTCTTGAGAAGCCTTTGCAGATCCACAGCGGTGTATTCAACATTTCCTACAAGATTCTGGTAAATATACATAGTTTTATAAGCAATTGGAAGTATAATACACCTTAAGAATAACTCATACATAACAGGGGCGACAAGCCGAAGGCAAGACAACGATAAAAAACAAGGAAGTATAGACAAGTCCCAAGAAGATTGCAAGCAATATACTTGGCCCTTGGGGGCTAATGTGCATCAGTTCTTTAAAAAGCGTATAGAAGGCCCAACTCATCTTAGGGAGATGAGCTGGCCCTTGGGGGCTACATGTCGAATTTACTGTCTATATTTAAACACCCGACTCATCTCAAGGAGATGAGTTGTCCCTTGGGGGCTACATGTCGAATTCAATGTCTATATTTAAAGACCCGACTCATCTCAGGGAGATGAGCCGGCCCTTGGGGGCTACAGGTCGAATTCAATGTCTATATTTAAAGACTTGTCTCATCTCCAGGAAATGAGCCGGCCCTTGGGGGCTACATGTGATATACAGGAAAAGACACAGAGTGATTCTTGAAATAAGCATGTTAACTCATATTTCTCCTTCAAAGCACGAATCATATCAGCTTCAGTATCCCGGCTCTCTGTGAGCTGGGTCAAGTATTGTTGAAGGACCTCTCCAACACTCAATGAGGATATACTTGGGAGCACTAGTCGATCTTTCCCTTTGTCAAGGTTCATCATCTCTTCTTTAGCCACAATTTTGGCAAGAGCAGTGGAAGTAGTAGGAGCTTGAAATTGTTCTTTGACAAAAACAACCTCTGGAGTATTTTGATCAACAGAGGAAGGGGGACTTGAATATGAGTCTCTAGGCTGGGGTCTTGAGCCGGGCTCGTCGTCTTGGTAGGGGAAGTAATGAGTCTTGATGACCCGTCTATCAATACCGGCTCATCTAGAAGGGGTGTCTCAACAACAGTGAGCGGATCAATCGTGGCATCTGGGATATGTGCTTCAGGAGTGTCAACTTTGACGGCTACCTTTTAGGGTTTTAGGGTCCAAGATATCTTGCTTCTAAGCACTAGAACATGACCCCGCCACACGGCTAGATAAAGTAGCTTTGTCCTAGTATAAGGTATATCACTTTCATTAAACGAACAAAGAGATTTTACCTCTACTACCTATGTCAGGGTATCAGGTCCATGTATTTCTTTGATAGGTGGTAATTTCTTGACATCTTCAATTTTAATACCTTTGTCTTTCGTAGATCTTTTTTGCTTCTTGCATATCTCCAAGGCTGAGGATAGAATACATCTATTCTTTTGAATAGGTTCCGAAGGTGGTTCAGGGAGTGTCCAATCATAAACATTTTGCAATATGTTATTCAATAATTCTTCAGCTTGTCCAACAACTCTTTCCCTCGAAGCACAACCAGCACAACTATCTAGGAAGTCCCTAGAAGCATCGGTTAGCCCATTATAAAAGATATCAATAATTTTTTTTTTCTAAAGAGGATTACTAGGCAAAGCTCTAAGCATCTGGAGAAGCCTCCCCCAACCTTGAGGGAGATTCTCTTCTTGAATTTACACAAAGTTAAATATTTCCTGTAAGGCAGTTTGTTTCTTATGAGCAAGAAATTATTTTTACAAAAAGTAATAAAGCATATCCTGGGGACTACGCATACAACTAGGAGCTATAGAAAGGAACCATTCCTTGGCCTTGCCTTTTTGTGAGAAATGGAAAAGCTTAATGATGTAATAGTAGTGTATCTTTTCATCATTAGTAAACAAAGCAACAATATCATTCAGCTTCATGAGGTGTTCGACAACAGTTTCATTTTCATAAGCATGGAAAGGATCACACTCAACTATAGGAATCAATTCAAGGTGTATATAGAATTCATAGTCCTTATCAGTGACAAATATAGAAGAAGTGGCAAATTTAGGATCATCTTTCATTTTCTCCATCATAGTTTTTTTCTTTTTGTTTGCATAGTAGTTTCTTCAAATCATCTCTATCTTCACAAGCAATAAAGTCCCTAGCTACTTACCCATCCATAACATAAACTTAAGGTACATAAGACAATTCATATCTATTACGGGAGCGAGGTGTAACACACAATTCAAAATATTCATCGGATTCAACATTTTCAAGTTCTCTAGCTTTAGCAATATGAGCATATAGTAATTCATTTAGTGGCACAATTTCAATTTCATCAAATATCGCAGTATATCATCATTAATTTCAGAAGCAGAATCATCAAGTTCATGTGACATATCAGGACTAACAATAGGTGGAAGTGTAACAAGCTAATTCAAAACAGTACGTGAATCAAAAGCAGAGATAGATGGTAGTTCCTTACCTCCTCTCATGAGAGAGGGGATGTTCTTAGTTCGAGTATCTTTCAGATTATTCATAGTAGCAATTGAATACCCTCAAGTTAACACAATAAATACAGCTATGCTCCCCAACAACATCACGAGAAAAATGTCTTAATAACCCACATGTATTGGGGATCGCAACAGTATTCGCGGGTAGTATTTGACACTAATTTATTGATTCCACACAAGGGGAGCCAAAAGATATTTATTGTCCTTGACTGTTGAGTTGTGAATTCAACCACACCTGGGATATCTCTCTCGAGAAAAAATTTAGTAGCACAACAAATGATAGTAGTAGTGGTAACAGTGATAGCAGCAATTTTGGTAAGAGCGGTAACAATAGCAATTAAGTAATAGGTGTGACAATAACAACAACATTAGTAACTTAGCAAGTTCCAGTATATGTAAAGCATAGGCACATGGATAAATCATGGAAATATATGGATGCCATCAACCATGTAACATTTACACACTAGAGCAACATAGAACTAGCTCCAATTCATCAATATAATGGAGGCATGTATTCCGTATATAGTCATACGTGCTTGCGATAAGAACTTGCATGACATCTTTTGTCCTACCCTCCCGTGACAGCGGGGTCCTATTGGAAACTGAGGGATAGTAAGGCCTCCTTTTAATAGAGATTCGGGACAAAGCATTAACACATGGTGAATATATGAACCCCACAAACTACGGCAATCACCGGAAAGAATCCCAATTATTGTCACCTTGGGGTATGCGGATCAAGACACATAATATGTAACTACAACTTGCAAGATAGGATCCAAATCACTCTCATATTAATTAAAATATAGTAGGTTCAGATCTGAAATCATGGCACGCGGTCCCTAGTGACAAGCATTAAGCATAGCAAAGTCATAATAACATGAATGTCAGAACATAGTGGGTACTAGGGATCAAGCCCTATCAAACTTAACTCGATTACATAGTGTCTTACCCTCCCATGGAAGTGGGATCCTATTGGAAACTTAGGGATATTAAGGCCTCCTTTAATAGGGAATTGTAACAAAGCATTAACACATAGTGAATACATGAACTTCTCATACTACGACAATCACCGAAAAGAATCCCAATTATTTCCACCTTGGGGTATGGAGATAAAGACAAGTAATAGGTGCATACAACTTGCAAGATAGGATCTAAGCACTTTTCATATTCAGAGAGAACATAATAATTTAGATTTGAAATTGTGACACTTCGGACCTAGTGACAAGCATTAAGCATAGCAAAGCCATAGCAATATCAATCTCAGAACATAGTGGATATCAGGGATCAAGCCCTATCAAGTTAACTCGATTACATGAGCAATCTCATCCAAACCTCATCACCATCCAGTGAGCCAACTAAGGAATTACTCACTCCCGGTTGTGAGTATCATGGAATTGTTTATGTAGAAGGGTTGGTGATGACGATGGCGACGAACCCCCCCTATCCGGAGCCCCAAACGGACTCCGGGTCAGCCCTCCCGAGGAAGAATAGGAGGTGACGATGGCTCCGTCTCATAAAACACGATGAACTCTTCTCTCTGATTTCTTTGTCCGAAGATGTGAATTTATAGGAGTGGAATTAGGGTCGTACGAGCCACGTGTTGGGGAACATCGCATGGGAAACAAAAAAAAATCCTACGCTCACCAAGATCAATCTATGGAGACTAACATCTACAAGAGGGGGTAGTGCATCTACATACCCTTGTAGATCGCTAAGCGGTAGCGTATATAACATGGTTGATGTAGTCGAATGTCTTCGTGATCCAATCATGATTGTCCCGCGATCTCATCATGATCCTTCCTGCGATCCCATCACGATATGTCCCGACCTAGTGTTGAACCGACGACACCTCTGCATTCAGCACACGCACAACTCGATGAAGTTCACTAGCTTCTTGACCCAGCAAGTGAGGGTGGAGAGGTAGATGAGTTCTCCGACAGCACGACAGCATGGCGGTGGCGGTGGTAGAACTGTTCCGACAGGGCATCGCTAAGCAATACCGAAACCAATCCAGTGAAGAAAACTGATCTATGGGAGAGACAAGGTAGCACCATGGCATAGGCGTGTTGCAGACCTCTCTCCCCATCTATATATATAGGGGGAAGGGAGAGGAGGCTTGTGCCCTAGGGTTTTCCCCTAGGGGCTATGGCCAAGAAAGGGAGGGGCGGCGGCCCATGAGGTGGCTTGCCACCCAAGTTAGGGTGGCGCCACCTCCTAGGTTTGGCCATCCACCAGCCCAGTCGCATGGGCCTTAGGTGCGCATCCCTCACAGACCATGTGGCCCCTCCGAGACTCGTGGCCCCTTCGGTGGACCCCCGGAACCCTTCCGGCACCCCCTGTACGCTACCGGTGATGCCCGAACTTTTTCCGGTGACCAACACGGAACTTCCCATATATCAATCTTTACCTCCGCAGCTCCTCGTGACGGCCGAGATCTCATCCGGGACTCCTAACAACCTTCGGTCAACAACATACATAACTTAACTATACCAAAAGATCACCGAACCTTAAGTGTGCAGACCCTACGGGTTTGAGAACTATGTAGACATGACCTGAGACACTCTCCAATCAATAATAAATAATGGGACCTGGATGCCCATATTGTCTCCTACATATTCTACAAAGATCTTTATCGGTCGAACCATGATTACAAGGATTCAATCAATCCCATATATTCTTCGTTTGTCCATCGGTATGTTAGTTACCCGAGATTCGATCGTCGGTATCTCCATACCTAGTTCAACCTCGTTACCGGCAAGTCTCTTTACTCATTCCATAATACAAGATCCGTGACTCAGTCCTTAGTCACATTGCTTGCAAACTCATTATGATGGTGTATTACCGAGTGGGCCCTAGAGAAACCTCTCCGTCATATGGAGTGACAAATCCCAGTCTGGATTCATGCCAAACCAACATGCACCTTCGGAGATACCTCTAGAGCACCTTTATAGTCACCCAGTTATGTTGTGACGTTTGATACATACAAGGCATTCATCCGGTGCCCGGGAAGTGCATGATATCATGGTCATAGAAACAGATACTTGACATGCAGAAAACAGTAGCAATAAACTGACACAATCACATGCTACGTTCATAGTTTGGGTCTTGTCCATCATATCTTTCTCCTAATGATGTGATCCTATTATCCAATGACAACTCATGTCTATGGCCAAGAAACTTTGACCATCTTGAACAAACGAGCTAGTCCTTAGAGGCTGACTAGAGACAGTGTGTTGTCTATGTACCCACACATGTATTTGAGTTCTAATCAATACAATTATAGCATGGATAATAAAGAATTTTCACGAACAAGGAAATAAAATAATAACTAATTTATTATTGCCTCTAGGCATATTTCCAATAGTCTCCCACTTGCACTAGAGTCAATAATCTAGTTCACACCACCACGTGATTCACACCCAATAAGTTGTGGGGTTTATCATGTTTTGCTTGTGAGAGAGGTTTTAGTCAATGGGTATGAACCTTTCACATCTGTGTGTGCTTTACAAATATATATGTCATACTTTAGATGTTGCTACCATGCTCCAATTGAAACTATTCCAAAGGACTGCTCCATTATACGAATCCGCTCTGCTACTGAGAGTCATCCATATTGGTGTCAAAGCTTGCATCAACATAACCCTTTACGACGAAATCTTTTATCAACTCCATAATCGAGAAACATTTTCTTAGTCCTTAAGTTACTAAGGATAATTTGGACCGCTGTCCAGTGATCCATTCCTGGATCACTCTTGTACCCCTTGACCGACTCATTGAAAGCCACACATGGCATACTATAGAGCCTATGGCTAAGGCATAGGCGACGACCTTCGTCCTTTCTCTTTCTTTTGTCATGGGCAAACTTTTAGTATTACTCAAATTCACACCTTACAACACAGTCAAGAACTCTTTCTTTGACTGATCTATTTTGAACTCCTTCAAAAACTTTTCACGGTATAGATTCGTTGAAAGTTTTATCAAGCGTTTTGATCTATCTATATAGATCTTGATTCTTAGTGTTCAAGTAGCTTAATCCAAGTTTTCCTTTGAAAAACTCCTCTCAAACAATCCTATATGCTTTACGGAAATCTTCATCATTTCCTATCAACAATATGTCAACCACTTATACTTATCACAAATTCTATAGTGCTCCCACTCACTTTCTTGGAAATACAAGTTTTTCATAAACTTTGTATAAACCAAAAAGCTTTGTTCATCTCATCAAAGCTTACATTCCAACTCCGAGATGCTTGCTCCAGTGAATAGAAGGATCGTAGGAGATTGCATCCTTGTTAGCATCCTTAGGATTGACAAAACCTTTTGGTTGTATCCGATACAACCTTTCCTCAAGGAAATCGTCGAGGAAACAATGTTTTCACACCCATCTGGAAGATTTCATAATTGAAAAATACAGCAACTGCTAACATAATTCCAATAGACTTTAGCATCACTACGAGTGAGAAAGTCTCATCGTAGTCAACTCTTCGAACTTGTCTGAAACCTCTCTGCGACAAGTGAGCTTTCTAAAACGGTGACATTTACCATCATCGTTTGTCTTTCTTTTAAAGATCCATCTGTACTTATAAGCCTTACGACCATCAAGTAGCTCTTCCAAAGTCCACACTTCATTTTCATACATGGATCCTATCTCGGATTTCACGACCTCCAGCCATTTGTCAGAATCCGGGCCCATCATCGCTTCTCCATAGCTCGTAGGTTCATTGTTGTCCAGCAACATGACCTCCAAGACAGGATTATTGTACCACTCTAGAGCAGTATGTGTCCTTCTCAACCTACAAGGTTTGGTAGTAACTTGATCTGAAGCTTCATGATCACCATCATCGGCTTCCACTTCAACTGGTGTAGGCGCCACAAGAACAACTTCATGCGCCCTTCTACTCTCTTCTTGAAGTGACGGTTCAAAACCTCATCAAGTTCCACCATCCTCCCACTCAATTCTCTCGAGAGAAACTCTTTCTCGAGAAAGGACCCATTTTTCATCAACAAACATTTTTCTTTTGGATATGATATAGGAGTTTACCCAACTGTTTTGGGTATCCTATGAAGATGCATTTATCCGCCTTGGGTTTGAGCTTATCAGGTTAAAGCCTTTTGACATAAGAATTTTAGCCCCAAACTCTAAGAAACGACAACTTAGGTTTCTCCAAACCATAGATCATACGGTGTCATCTCAACATAATTAAATGGTGCCCTATACAAGGTGAATGTGGTTGACTCTAATGCATAACCCCAAAACAATGGTTGTAATTTGATATGAGACATCATAGCATGCACCATATCTAATAGGGCGTGGCTACGACGTTCGGACACACCATCACACTATGGTGTTCCAGGTGGCTTGAGTTGTGAAACAATTTCCACATTGTCTTAAGTTTATACCAAACTCGCAACTCAGATATTCATCTCTATGATCATATCGCAGACATCTAATCCTCTTGTCACGATGACCTTCAACTTCACTCTAAAATTTCTTGAACTTTTAAACACTTCAGACTCATGATTCATCAAGTAAATACACTTGTATCTACTCAAATCATTAGTGAAGTGAGAATCATAACGATATCCGATGCGTGCTTCAGCACTCATTGGACTGTATACATCAAAATGTATTATTTCCAATAAGTCACTTTCTCGTTCCATCTTACTCGAAGACGAGGCCTTCAGTCATCTTGCCCATGTGGTATGGTTTGCATGTCTCAAGTGATTCAAAGTCAAGTGAGTCCAAAAGATCCATCTGCATGGAGTTTCTTCATGCGTTTACACCAATAGGCATGGTTCGCATGTCTCAAATCATTCAAATATGAGTGAGTCCAAAGATCCATCAGCATGGAGCTTCTTCATGCGTTTTATACCTATATGACTTAAGCGGCAGTGACACAAGTAAGTGGTACTATCATTACTACTTTGTATCTTTTGGCAACAATATTATGAAAATGTGTATCACTACGATCGAGATTCAATAAACCATTCATATTAGGTGCTTGACCATTGAAGGTATTATTCAAGTAAACAGAGTAACCATTATTCTCTTTAAATGAATAATCGTATTGCAATAAACATGATCCGATCATGTTCATCATGTTCATGCTCCACGCAAACATCAAACAACATTTAGGTTTAACACTAATCCCGAAGGTAGAGGGAGCATGCGATGGTGATCGCATCAACCTTGGAAATACTTCCAACGCACATTGTCACCTCGCCTTTAGCTAGTCTCCGTCTATTCATGTAGTTTTTATTTCGAGTTACTAACATTTAGCAACTAAACCGGTATCTAATACCCATGTGCTACTAGGATTACTAGTAAAGTACACATCAATAACACTTATATCTAATATACTTCTATTGATGTTGCGAGCCTTCTTATCTACCAAGTGTCTAGGGCAGTTCCGTCTCAGTGATCATTCCCCTCATCATATAAGCACATAGTCTCGGGTTTGGGTTCAACCTTGTGTTTCCTCATTGGAGTGACAACTGACTTGTCTCTCTCGAAGTTTCCCTTCTTTCCCTTCCCCTTTTGAAACTAGTGGTTTTACTAACCATCAACACTTGATGTTCCTTCTTGATTTCTACCTTCACGGTGTCCAACATCATGAATAGCTCAAGGATTATCTTCTCCATCCCTGGTATGCTATAGTTCATCATGAAGCTTAGTAGCTTGGTGGCAGGGAATTTGTAGAACTATATCAATCACTATATCATCTGGAAGAATAACTCCTACTCGATTCAAATGATTGTAGTACCTAGACAATCTGAGCACATGTTCAACGATTGAGCTTTTCTCCTTTACTTTCTAGGCAAAGTATCTTGTCGGAGGTCTCATAACTCTTAACACGGGTTCGAGCCTGAAATCCCAATTTCAGCTCTTGGAACATCTCATATGTTTCGTGACATTCAAAATGTTTTGGAGCCTCAATTCTAAGTCGTAAATCAAGACACACTGAACTATCATGTGGTCATCAAAACGTGTATGATAGATATTCGCAACATCTACAAACGACGCTTGGGGTAGCACACCGAGCGGTGCATTAAGGACATAAGCCTTCTATGCAATAATGAGGACAATCCTTAGTTCATGGACCCAATCCGCATAATTGTTACTATCATCTTTCAACTTAGTTTTCTCTAGGAACATATTAAAATACAGGGGATCTAAAGTGCAAGCTAAACATCTACTATATAATTTGCAAAGACATCCTAACTATGTTCATGATAATGAGTTCAATTAATCATATTAATTAAGAACTCCCACTCAAATTAACATCCCTCTAGTCATTCGACTCGTACATGATCCAAATTCACCAACTCATGTTCGATCATCACGTGAGATGAGGTGGCTTCAATGGTGAACACATCCATGTCGATCATACCTACTATATGACTCATGTTCGACCTTTCGGTCTCGTGTGTTCCGAGTCCATGTCTGTACATGCTCGGCTCGTCAATTTAAACCCGAGTGTTCCACGTGTGCAAAACTGTCTTGCACTCGTTGTATGTGAACATAGAGTCTATCACACCCGATCATCACGTGGTGTCTCAAAACGACGAACTGTCGCAACGGTGTACACTCGGGGAGAACACAATTTTATCTTGAAATTCTAGTGAGGGATCATCTTATAATGTTACCGTTGTCCTAAGGAAAACAAGGTGCATAAAAAAGGATTAACATCACATGCAAATCATAAGTGACATGATATGGCCATGAACTTGTGCTTTTGATCTCCATCTTCAAAGCACCGGCATGATCTCCATCGTCACTGGCACAACACCAAGATCTCCATCATCATGGTAACCATCATTGTGTTGCCATCAAGGTTGTCGTGCCAAACATGTTTCTACTACTATTTCGACCGTTTATCAATAAAGTAAAGCATTACATAGCGCTTAATGATTGACACACATGTCATACAATAATTAAAGACAACCCTATGGCTCCTACCGGTTGCCGTAGCATCGACATGCAAGTCGAGGTTAAATACTACAACATGATCATCTCATACATCAGATATATATCATCATGTATTTGGCCATATCATGTCACAACATACCCTGCAAAAACAAGTTAGATGTCCTCTAATTTATTGTTGCATGTTTTACGTGGCTGCTATGGGTATCTAGTAAGAACGCTTCATACCTACGTAAAAACAACAAGGTGATATGCAAGTTGCTATTTAACCTTCTACAAGGACCAACTCTGTCGAATCTGATTCAACTAAAGTAGGAGAGACAAACAACTGTCAGCCATCTTTATGCAACAAGTTGCACGTCAGTTGATGGAACCGGTCTCTCGTTCATGGACGGGTAAAGTTGGTCCGGGCTGCTTCATCCCACAATACCGTTGAATCAGGGAAAAACTAAGGAGGGAAGCAATCTGAATATCAACGCCCACAAACTCCTTTTTGTTCTACTCATGATGTCATCTACGCATACACCTAGCTCTGATACCACTGTTGGGGAACGTCGCATGGGAAACAAAAATTTGCTACGCTCACCAAGATCAAATATGGAGACTAACATCTACGAGAGGGGGGTGCATCTACATACCCTTGGAGATTGCTAAGCGGAAGCGTATATAACATATTTGATATAGTTGACTATCTTCTTGATCCAATCATGATCAGTCCCACGATCTCATCACAATCCGTCCTGCGATCCCATCACGATCCATCCTGATCTAGTGTCGAACGGGCGGCACCTCCGCGTTCCGCACACGTACAACTCGATGATGTTCCCCAACTCCTCGATCCAACAAGCGGGGGTGGAGAGGTAGATGAGTTCTCTGACAGCACGATGGCATGGCGGTGGTGGTGGTGGAACTGTTCCCGTAGGGCTTCGCCAAGCAATACCGAAACCGATCTAGTGGAGAAAACTGATCTATGGGAGAGACACGGCTCCGTCGTGGAATAGGTCTGTGCTACCTCTTGAGCTTGCGTTGGTTTTTCCCTTGAAGAGGAAAGGGTGATGCAGCACAGTATCAGTAAGTATTTCCCTCAGTTTGAGAACCAAGGTATCAATCGAATAGGAGTATCAAGACAAGTCACCAATGTACGTGCGGAAAATCAAAAAAACTTGCACCCAACGCTATAAAAGAGTTGTCAATCCCTTCACGATTAATTGCAAGGTGAGATATGAAGGTGGAAAGTGCAACAAAGTAAAAGTTTAGGGCTGAAAATATGATGTGAAGTAGACCCGAGGCCATAGGCATCACGTCCGAGACTAGTAGACCGATATTGTCTGCATCTACTACTATTACTCCACACATCGACCGCTACCCAACATGCATCTAGTGTATTGAGTTCATAACAAACAGAGTAACGCCTTAAGCAAGATGACATGATGTAGAGGGATAAATTCATGCAATAGATATAAACCCCATCTTTTTACCCTTGATGGAAACAACACGATGCGTGCCTCGCTACCCCTTCTATCACTGGGTGAGGACACTGCACGGTATGAACCCAAAACCAAGCACTTCTCTGATTGCAATAACTATAGATCAAGTTTGCCAAACGAAACCCACAACTCGAAGAGAATTACAAGGATACGAAATAATGCATATAAGAGATCAGAAGAGACTCAAATAATATTCATAGATAATCTGATCATAAATGCACAATTCATCGGATCTCGACAAACACACCGCAAAAGAAGATTACATTGGATAGATCTCCATGAAGATCATGAAGAACTTTGTATTGAAGATCCAAGAGAGAGAAGAAGCCATCTAGCTACTAGCTATGGACCCGAAGGTCTGTGGTGAACTACTCACGCATCATCGGAGAGGCAATGGTGTTGATGAAGAAGCCCTCCGTGTCCGAATCCCCCCTCCAACAGGGCACCAGAACGTGCCCCAGATGGGATTTTGCGGAGGCAGAAGCTTGCGGCGGTGGAAAAGTATTTTCGTGGCTCTCTCTGGCAGTTTTGGATTTTTAGGGAATTTATAGGAGGAAGAAGTAGGGCAAAGGATCCACGTAGGCGCCCCCTAGGCCGCGGCTAGGGGGCTTGTGAGCTCCCCCGGGGTCCTTTTCCTTGGTTCTCAAGTTCCCTGTGTATCTTCTATTACGGAAAAAAATCATTCTGAAGGTTTTATTCCGTTTGGACTCTGTTTAATATTCTTCTCTGAAAAGGTTCAAAAACACAGAAAAAATAGGAACTGACACTTGGCACTGAGTTAATAGGTTAGTCCCAAAAAGATATAAAATAGCATAATCATGCATACAAAACATCCAAAGTTGACAAGATAATAGCATGGAACCATCAACAATTATAGATACGTTGGAGACGTATCAAGCATCCCCAAGCTTAACTCCTGCTCGTCCTCGAGTAGGGAAGTGATAAAGACCGAATTTTTGATGTGGAATGCTACCTAACATGTTTGTCCTTTGTAACTTCTTTCTTGTGACATGAATGTTGAAATCCGTAAGATTCAAAATAATAGTTTACTATTGACATGAAAACAATAATACTTCAAGCATAATAGCAAAGTGATCATGAACTTTTGAAATAACAAGGCCAAAGAAAGTTATCCCTACAAAATCATATAGTCTGGCTATAATCTATCATCCCCACACAACGAATTTAAATCATGCACAACCCCAGTATTGGCCAAGTAATTGTTTTCGCACTCTTACTTTCTCAAACTTTTTCAACACTCACGCAATACATGAGCGTGAGCCATGGATATAGCACTACAGGTGGAATAGAGTGTGATGGAGGTTGTGAGGCAAAAAGGAGGAGATGGTCACATCAACTCGGCGTATCAACGGGCTATGGAGTTGCCCATCAATAGATATCAATGTGAATGAGTAGGGATTACCATGCAACGGATACACGAGAGCTATAAGTGTGTGAAAACTCAAAAGGAGAACTAGTGGTGTGCACCCAACTTGCTTTCTCATGAAGACCTAGGGCAATTTTGAGGAAGCCCATCATTGGAATATACAAGCCAATTTATATAATGAAGATTACCACTAGTATGTGGATGTGTCAAAACAAGAGACTCTCTATCATGAAGAACATGGTGCTATTTTGAAGCACAAGTGTGGAAGAAGATAGTAGCATTGTCCCTTCTCTCTTTTTCTCTCTTTTTTTGTTTGGGCTCTTTGGTCTCTTTTCATTTTTTTTGGTGGGCATCTTTGGCCTTTTTTTCTCACATAGGAAAATGATCTAATAATGATGATCATCACACTTTTATTTACTTACAACTCAACACTTAGAGCAATGATGACTCTATAGGAAATGCCTTCGGCAGTGTACCGGGATGTGCAACGATCTAGCTTAGCGTATGACGTTGAAACATCTCGCTAGCTATCTTACAATCATGCAATGGAAATATGAAAGTGACAGCATGATACGTCCATTTTGCATCATGCTTTCATGTTGATATTTATTGCTTTTTGGGCTGTTATATTACTTGTGGTACCATATTTGAAGAGGGAGAATTCAGGCAGGTGGAATTCTGGACTGGAAAAGGAGAAAATCCTAGTCCACTATTCTGCACATCTCCAAATGCATTGAAAATTTACGTGGATTTTTCTGGAATATATTAAAAATACTGGGTGAAAGAACTACCGGAGGGGGGCCACCAGGGCCCCACAAGCTTGCCCACCACCACCACCCCCCTGGTGGCGCAGGGCAGGCTTGTGGGCTGCCTGAAGGCCCACTAGCCCCCCTCTTTGCTATATGAAGCGTCCTGGTCTGGAAAAAATCAATCGGGAGCTTTTTCGTGGTTTCGCGGCCGCCACGAGGAAGAACTTGAGCAGATCCAATCTAGGGCTCCGCCAGGACGATCCTGCCGGGGAAACTTCCCTCCCGGAGGGGGAAATCGTCGCCATCGTCATCACCAACACTCCTCTCGTCGGAGGGGAGGCATCTACAACAACATCTTCAACAACACCATCTCCTCTCCAATCCCTAGTTCATCTCTTGTAACCAATCTTCGTCTCACAACTCAGATTGGTACTTGTAAGGTTGCTAGTAGTGTTGATTATTCTTTGTAGTTGATGCTTGTTGGATTACTTGGTGGAAGAGTTTATGTTCAGATCCTTGATGCTATTCATTACACCTCTGTTCATGATTATGATTATGTCTTGTGAGTAGTTACTTTTGTTCCTGAGGACATGGGATAAGTCATGCTGATAATAGTCATGTGAATTTGATATTCGTTCGGTATTTTGATATGATGTATGTTGTTTTTCCTCTAGTGGTGTTATGTGAACGTCGACTACATAACACTTCACCATATTTGGGCCTAGAGGAAGGCATTGGGAAGTAGTAAGTAGATGATGGGTTGCTGGAGTGACACATGCTTAAACCCCAGTCTATGCGTTGCTTCGTGAGGGGCTGATTTGGATCCACTAGTTTAATGCTATGGTTAGACTTTGTCTTAATTCTTCTTTTGTAGTTGCGGATGCTTGCGAGAGAGGTTAATCATAAGTGGGATGCTTGTCCAAGTAAGGGCAGTACCCAAGTGCCGGTCCACCCACATATCAAACTATCAAAGTAACGAACGCGAATCATATGAACATGATGAAACTAGCATGACAGAAATTCCCGTGTGTCCTCGGGAGCGTTTTTCCTCCTATAAGACTTTGCTCAGGCTTGTCCCTTGCTACAAAAGGGATTGGGCCACTTGCTGCACCATTGCTACTACTTGTTACTTGTTACTTTTCGCTCGCTATGTTTCACCTTGCTACAGAATCACTTGTTACCGCTACTTTCAGTGCTTGCAGTTATTACCTTGCTGAAATCCATCTATCAGAGCCTTCTGCTCCTCGTTGTGTTTGACACTCTTACTTATCGAAAGGACTACGATTGATACCCTATACTTGTGGGTCATCAAGACTCTTTTCTGGCGCCGTTGCCGGGGAGTGAAGCGCCTTTGGTAAGTGGAAATTGGTAAGGAAACATTTTTATACTGTGCTGAAATTTATTGTCACTTGTCACTATGGAAACTCTTCCTTTGAGGAGTTTGTTCGGGGTATCTTCACCATGAACGGAAGCATGAGGAGTTGCTCCTCAACCTGAGGTACCTACTGAAAATATCTTTTATGAAATCCCTTTGGGTATGCTTGAGAAACTGCTGGCTAATCCTTTTACAGGAGATGGATCTTCACATCCAGACTGTCATGTAATCTATGCAGATGAAGTTTGTGGTTTATTTAAGCTTGCAGGTTTTCCCGAGGATGAGGTAAAGAAGAAAGTCTTTCCTTTATCTTTGAAGGATAAGGCGTTGACATGGTATAGGCTATGTGATGATGCTGGATCATGGGGCTACAATCGGTTGAAATTGGAATTTCATCAAAAGTTCTATCCTATGCATTTAGTACATCGTGATCGGAACTTTATTTATAACTTTTGGCCTCGTGAGAGGGAAAGCATAGCTCAAGCTTGGGGGAGGATTAAATCAATGCTATATTCATACCCCAATCATGAGCTCTCGAGAGAAATCATCACTCAAAACTTTTATGCTCGGCTTTTTCATGAAGATCCTACCATGCTTGACACTTCTTGTGACGGTTCTATTATGAAGAAGGATATTGATCACAAGTGGAATTTATTGGAGAGAATCAAATGCAACTCCGAAGATTGGGAGCTGGAGGAAGGTAAGGACTCAGGTATGAATTTACAGTTTGATTGTGTTAAATCTTTTGTTGAGACAAACACTTCTAGAGATTTTAGCGCTAAGTATGGACTTGACTCTGAGATAGTAGCTTCTGTATGTGAATCTTTTTCTGCTCATGTTGATCTTCCCAAAGAGAAGTGGTTTAAATATCATCCCCCTATAGAATGCAACATAGCCAAAACCAATCTAGTTGAGGAGAAAATCATAGCTTTTAGTGATCCTGTTGTTCCTTGTGCTTACACCGAGAAACCACCATACCCTGCTAGGATGAAGGATTATCCTAAAGCTCCAACTGTGATACTTAGAGGTTACATTAGACCACTTGCACCCCCTGAGGATATTAGAGTTGAACCTAGTGTTGCTATTATCAAAGATCTCTTAGCCGAAGACATAGATGGGCATGTTATCAAATTCTGTGAGGACTCCGCTAGAATTGCTAAACCTCACGTGAAAGACAAGCACGGACCTGTAGTTGGCCTGCCCGTTGTTTCTGTTAAGATAGGAGATCACTGTTACCATGGTTTATGTGATATGGGAGCTAGTGTTAGTGCAATACCCCGTTCTCTCGATGATGAAATCAAAGATGAGATTGCACCTGCTGAGTTAGAACCCATTGATGTCACTATTACGCTAGCTAATAGAGACACTATCTGCCCTCTGGGAACTGTGAGAGACGTAGAAGTCCTGTGTGGTAAGACGAAGTATCCTACTGATTTCCTCGTCCTTGGTACTGGACAAGATACTTTTGTCCCATCATATTCGGTAGACCCTTTCTCAACACTGTCAATGCTCACATTGATTGCATTAAGCAGACCATCACAGTAAGTTTAGATGGTTTGTCTCGTGAATTTAACTTCTCCAAGTTTGGAAGACAACCCCATGAAAGAGAGTCGTCTGGTAGGGCTGAAATCATTGCTCTTGCCTCTATTGTCGTACCTCCTACGGACCCTTTAGAGCAATATCTTCTTGAGCATGAAAATGATATGCATATGGAGGAGAGAGATGAGATAGATAGAATTGTCTTAGAACAACATCCTATTCTCAAGAATAATCTGCCTGTTGAACTGCTTGGGGATCCCCCACACCCACAAAAGGGTGATCCTGTGTTCGAACTTAAACAGTTGCCTGATACTCTTAAGTATGCCTATCTTGATGAGAAGGAGATATACCTTGTCATTATTAGTTCTCTCCTCTCAGAGCGCGAAGAGAAGAAGTTACTAAAAACTCTGAGGAAGCACCGCGCCGCTATTAGATATACTCTTGATGATCTTAAGGGTATTAGTCCTACTCTATGTCAGGACAAGATTAAAACCGATCCTGACTTTAAACCAGTTGCTGATCATCAAAGGAGATTAAATCCTAAGATGAAAGAGGTCGTTAGAAAATAAATATTAAAGCTTCTGGAAGCAGGAATCATTTATCATGTTGCTCATAGTGATTGGGTAAGTCCAGTATATTGCGTACCTAAGAAGGGAGGTATCACCGTCGTTCCTAATGATAAGGATGAACTAATCCGAGAAAGGATTATTACCGGCTATAGAATGGTGATAGACTTCCGGAAACTGAACAAGGCAACCAGGAAAGATCATTATCCTTTGCCGTTTATCGACCAAATGCTAGAAAGGCTATGAAAGCACACACACTTCTGCTTTCTAGACGGTTATTCAGGTTTCTCGCAGATACCTGTTGCGCAATCTGATCAAGAGAAAACCACTTTCACCTGCCCTTTCGGTACCTTTGCCTATAGACGTATGCCTTTTGGCTTATGTAATGCACCTGCCACCTTCCAAAGATGTATGATGGCTATACTCTCTGACTTTTGTGAAAAGATTGTCGAGGTTTTCATGGATGACTTCTCCGTTTACAGGTCTTACTTTGATGATTGCCTCAGCAACCTTGATCAAGTCTTACAGAGATGCGAAGAAACCAACCTCTTCTTGAATTAGGAGAAGTGCCACTTTATGGTTAATGAAGGTATCGTCTTAGGACACAAAATCTCTGAAAGAGGCATTGAAGTTGATAAGGCTAAGGTTGATGCAATTGAGAAAATGCCTTGCCCCACAGATATCAGAGGTATACGAAGTTTCCTAGGTCATGCTGGTTTCTATAGAAGGTTCATTAAAGACTTCTCTAAGATTTCTAGACCTCTTACCAACCTCTTGCAGAAGGATGTTCCTTTTGTTTTTGATGAGGATTGTGAGGAAGCCTTTGAAATACTTAAGAAGGCTTTGATAACCGCACCTATTGTTTAACCACCTGACTGGAACTTGCCCTTTGAAATCATGTGTGATGCTAGTGATTATGCTGTCGGTGCTGTTCTAGGACAAAGAGTTGACAAGAAGTTGAATGTCATTCACTACGCTAGTAAAACTCTAGACAGTGCCCAAAGAAACTATGCCACTACAGAGAAGGAATTTTTAGCAGTCGTGTTTGCATGTGAAAAGTTCAGATCTTACATAGTTGACTCCAAAGTCACTATTCACTCTGATCATGCTGCTATTAAGTATCTTATGCAGAAGAAGGACGCTAAGCCTAGGCTGATCAGATGGGTTCTCCTGCTACAGGAATTTGATTTGCACGTCGTTGACCGAAAGGGTGCTGATAACCCTGTAGCAGATAACTTGTCTAGGCTAGATAATGTCCTTGATGACCCACTACCTATTGATGATAGCTTTCCTGATGAGCAATTAAATGTCATCCGCACTTCACTTAGTGCACCGTGGTATGCCGATTATGCAAACTATATCGTAGCCAAATACATACCACCCAGTTTCACCTATCAGCAAAAGAAGAAATTCTTCTTTGATTTGAGACACTACTTTTGGGATGATCCTCACCCTTATAAGGAAGGAGTAGATGGTGTTATTATACGTTGTGTGCTTGAACATGAACAGGGACTGATCCTGTAGAAGTGTCATTCTGAAGCCTACGGAGGACACCATGCTGGAGATAGAACTGCCCATAAGGTATTGCAATCAGGTTTCTATTGGCCCACTCTCTTCAAGGATGCCCGTAAGTTTGTCTTGTCTTGTGACGAATGCCAAAGAATGGGGAACATCAGTAAGCGTCAGGAAATGCCTATGAACTATTCACTAGTCATTGAACCATTTGATGTCTGGGGCTTTGATTATATGGGACCCTTCCTGAGTTCCAATGGGTACACTCACATCTTAGTTGTTGTGGATTATGTTACTAAGTGGGTAGAAGCTATCCCCACTAAAAATGTTGATCACCACACCTCTATTAAGATGCTTAAAGAAGTCATATTCCCAAGATTTGGAGTCCCTAGATACTTGATGACTAATGGCGGTTCACACTTCATTCATGGTGTTTTCCGCAAGATCCTAGCTAAGTATGATGTCAACCATAGAGTTGCATCTCCTTATCATCCTCAGTCTAGTGGTCAAGTGGAGTTGAGTAATAGGGAGATCAAGTTGATCCTACAAAAGACCGTCAATAGATCTCGAAAGAACTGGTCTAGCAAACTTGACGATGCACTATGGGCTTATAGGACTGCTTATAAGAATCCCATGGGCATGTCACCGTATAAAATGGTTTACGGTAAGGGTTGTCATTTACCTCTTGAGCTGGAACACAAAGATTATTGGGCAATCAAAGAGCTCAACTTTGATTTCAAACTTGCTGGTGAGAAGCGGTTGTTTGGTATCAGCTTGTTAGATGAATGGAGAGCCCAAGCATATGAGAATGCCAGGTTGTTCAAGGAAAAGGTTAAGAGATGGCATGACAAACGAATACAGAAACGAGAATTCAATGTAGGTGATTATGTCTTGCTATAAAATTCTCATTTGAGATTCTTTGCAGGCAAGCTTCTCTCTAAATGGGAAGGTCCCTATGTTGTCGAGGAAGTATACCGTTCAGGTGCCATCAAAATCAATAACACGGAAGGAAATTTTCCTAGAGTGGTAAATGGGCAAAGAATCAAGCATTACATCTCTGGTACTCCCATAAATGTTGAGACCAATATCATCAATGTCATAACTCCAGAGGAGTACATAAGGGATGTTTATCACCCTGTTTCAGACCTTGAAAATGAAGATGTATCTGTTTCGGCAAGAAATTGGACTCCGATACTTTTCCAATAGAAAATTTCCTAAGTTTTGGAATTTTTGGAAAATTAGAAAAATAAAAAGCAGTCCGGAGAGCAAACGAGGAAGCCACAAGGGCCCACACCACCACCACCCCCCTAGTGGCGGTGGGCAAGCTTGTGGGCACCTCGTGTGCCTCCCGCACTCCGTTTTCTTGCGGAGGACTCCTTCTGGCCCAGAAAAAATCAATATATAGTCTCCCGAAGGTTTTGATCTCTGTATCGCGTAGTTTTCCTCTGTTTTTGTTTCGAGCTTGTTTCTGCCGCAGATCTAGATCATCATGACTTCCCCAAACGCTCCTAAGGACAAGATCTTCGAGAAGGTCATCAATCCCTACCTCACGGAAGTGTTGAAACACCCTCAATCTATCAAGATGAGCGAGGGGATGTTGCACATCCATGATGTTGAGGGGCCTAAGAAGACCGAAAGCATGGAGACGAGGCTCGACGCAATGGAGCAACAAGTCTTCAAGTGCCAAGGGATGGTTGAGCGTGGACTCAACGCCAACCACACGATGATCACGGAGTTCACTAGCAATCACAAGATGGATGTCATTGATATTGGGAAACACCTCTCCAGGCTTTACGATAGGGTTGACCAACTTCAGGGCCAGATCTATGACCTGCAGAATCAAAATATTGAGTATGAGTACAGATTTAAATCAATAAGGTTGGCTGCAGATTTGAGGATTCCGGCGACTCGTTCATCCTGCCATGATGGAGCACCTATGCCTTGGAAGACGGAGGATCAGACTACTCCAACAACACCACCATCACCACCAAAGGAAGACAACTAAGCATTGGTATGGGCAATCCCCTTGGCTTCTGCCAAGCTTGGGGGAGCTGCCCTGGCACCGTATCACCTTTATATCTTTTGCTTTTACCTTTGTTTTTAGTTCTTTCCTTTTCAGTTTTTATTTCTTCTTTTAGAGGAATAAGTCTTTAGTTTTTAGTTTGAGTCTTTTGCTTCTGTCTCTCCCCCGATGTATTCGAGCTTACGAGCTTTATAATAAAGAGTGTCTTAGTCAAGGGCTTTGCTTTGTGCCATGATCAAAATTATGAAAAGAACGATAGCATGAAAGATCATGAGACGATCTTATGGAAAGTGATAACTTCACATATGACGAGTATGATGATTGAAACTTGTTGAGAATAAATCAACATAGACATTAGTCATTGTTGCAATTAATAAGAAGTAATAAGGCAAGAGAGGTTCACATATAAATATATCATCTTAGACACTTTTTACAATTGTGAGCACTCACCAAACTATTATATGCCTAGGAGTAGATGTTGGACAAGGAAGACAACATAATGAATTGTGTTTGCTTGGTTCCAAACAATGTTATATGATTAGAGATCCCTTAGCATGTGACGATTGCTTCCGCCTCATATTAGCCAAAACTCCCGCACCAAGTAGAGATACTACTTGTGCATCCATAAACCTCCAACCAGTTTTGCCATGAGAATCCACCATACCTACCTATGGATTGAATAAGATCCTTCAAGTAAGTTGTCATCGGTGCAAGCAATAAAAATTGCTCTCTAATATGTATGATCTATTAGTGTGTGGAAAATAAGCTTTGTACGAACCTGTGATGAGGAAGACATAAAAGCGACAGACTGCATAATAAAGTTCTTTACCACAGGAGGCAATATAAAGTGACGTTCCTCCGCACTAAGAGGACACGCATCCAAACCTCAGAAGCGCATGACAACCTCTGCTTCCCTCTACGAAGGGCCTATCTTGTACCTTTACTTTTTACCCTTGTAAGAGTCATGGTGATCATCACCAATTCCCTTTTTGCCTTTGTCTTGGCTACCGTCACATGCTTGGGAAAGATCTATATTCATATATCAACTTGGAGTTGAGTACTCATGCTTTATTATTGTTGACTTTACCCTTGAGGTAAACCGTTGGGAGGAAAAACTATAAGCCCCTATCTTTCTCTGTGTCCAGCTGAAGCTTTGACACCATGAGTACCACGTGAGTTATAAAAATTGTGGAAAAAAAAGAGATGATTGAGTATGTGGGTTTGCCTTACAAGCTCTTATTTGACTCTTTCTGATGTTGTGATAAATTGCAATTGCTTCAATGACTTTGGACTATTGTTGGTTACTTTTCGGTAAGGTTTTTGCTTCATGCTTTGCTTTGTGAAGGAATTGTTACTTTCCCATAAGAATCTTTATGATGTATTGTTGTGCTATGTGTGATCATGATGTCCTCATGTCCGTATTATGTTTTATCGACACCTTCGTCCCCAAACATGTGGACATGTTTATGTAACTTGGTTTTCGCTTGAGGACAAGCGAGGTCTAAGCTTGCGGGACTTGATACGTCCATTTTGCATCATGCTTTCATGTTGATATTTATTGCTTTTTGGGCTGTTATATTACTTGTGGTACCATATTTATGCCTTTTCTCTCTAATTTTGCAAGGTTTATTTGAAGAGGGAGAATTCAGGCAGTTGGAATTTTGGACAAGAAAAGGAGCAAATCCTAGTCCACTATTCTGCACATCTCCAAATTCCCTGAAAATTTACGTGGATTTTTTCTGGAATATATTAAAAATACTAGGCGAAAGAACTACCGGAGGGGGGGCACCAGGGCCCCACAAGCTTGCCCACCGCCACCACCCCCCCTGGTGGCGCAGGGCAAGCTTGTGGGCTGCCTGAAGGCCCACTAGCCCCCGCTTTTGCTATATGAAGCGTCCTGGTCTGGAAAAAATGAATCGGGAGCTTTTTCGTGGTTTCGCCGCCGCCACGAGGAGGAACTTGAGCAGATCCAATCTAGGGCTTCGGCGGGACAATCCTGCCGGGAAACTTCCCTCCCAGAGGGGGAAATCGTCGCCATCGTCATCACCAACACTCCTCTCGTTGGAGGGGAGGCATCTTCATCAACATCTTCATCAACACCATCTCCTCTCCAATCCCTAGTTCATCTCTTGTAACCAATCTTCGTCTGGCAACTCAGTTTGGTACTTGTAAGGTTGCTAGTAGTGTTGATTACTCTTTGTAGTTGATGCTTGTTGGATTACTTGGTGGAAGAGTTTATGTTCAGATCCTTGATGCTATTCATTACACCTCTGGTCATGATTATGATTATGTCTTGTGAGTAGTTACTTTTGTTCCTGAGGACATGGGATAAGTCATGTTGATAATAGTCATGTGAATTTGATATTCGTTCGGTATTTTGATATGATGTATGTTGTTTTTCCTCTAGTGGTGTTATGTGTACGTCGACTACATAACACTTCACCATATTTGGGCCTAGAGGAAGGCATTGGGAAGTAGTAAGTAGATGATGGGTTGCTGGAGTGACAGAAGCTTAAACCCCAGTCTATGCGTTGCTTCGTGAGGGGCTGATTTGGATCCTCTAGTTTAATGCTATTGTTAGACTTTGTCTTAATTCTTCTTTTGTAGTTGCGGATGCTTGCGAGAGAGGTTAATCAGAAGTGGTATGCTTGTCCAAGTAAGGGCAGTACCCAAGCGCCGGTCCACCCACATATCAAACTATCAAAGTAACGAACGCGAATCATATGAACATGATGAAACTAGCATGACAGAAATTCCCGTGTGTCCTCGGGAGCGTTTTTCGTCCTATAAGACTTTGTTCAGGCTTGTCCCTTCCTAAAAAAGGGATTGGGCCACTTTCTGCACCATTGCTACTACTTGTTACTTGTTACTTTTCGCTCGCTACGTTTCACCTCCTACACAATCACTTGTTACCGCTACTTTCAGTGCTTGGAGTTATTACCTTGCTGAAATCCGTTTATCAGAGCCTTCTGCTCCTCGTTGGGTTCGACACTCTTGCTTATCCAAAGGACTACGATTGATCCCCTATACTTGTGGGTCATCACGGCACAAGTCATGAGACGGAACGGTGGGAGTTGCATGGCAATATATCTCGGAATGGCTATGAAAAGGCCATAATAGGTAAGTATGGTGGCTGTTTTGAGGAAGGTGTATGGTGGGTTTGTGCACCGGCGAAAGTTGCGCGGCACTAGAGAAGCTAGCAATGGTGGAAGGTGAAAGTGCATCTATACCATGGACTCACGTTAGTCATGAAGAACTCATATACTTATTGCGAAAGTTTTATTAGTAATCAAAACAAAGTGCTAAATGCATACTCCTAGGGGAAGGGTTGGTAGGTGTTAACATCGCGCGATCCCGACCGCCACACAAAGGACGACAATCAATAAATCAATTATGCTCCGACTTCCTAACATAGCGGTTCACCATACGTGCATGCTACGGGAATCACTAACCTCAACACAAGTATTTCTAGATTCACAACACCCTACTAACATAACTCTAACATTGCCAAATCCATATCTGAAAACTTAATTGTTAGTAATCAAACTTCTCTTACTAATCAATGCACTTGAATATGGAAGTTTTGATTATATCCTCTTTGGATGCCTATCATCTTTAGGACTCTTTCATGGCACACGCCAACTACCAAGTTACTTAGAGAGAGCACTCTCAAAAAGATACAAGTGAAGTTCGAGAGTTCTTATTTCTCCAAAATATGAAACCGCCGTGCTCTTAAAATATAAGTGAAGCACATGCGAGCTAAATTGTCTAACTCAAAACATATAAGTGATGCTCAATGAGTATTCTAGCAAATTCATGATGAGTGCATGTCTCTCTCAAAAAGGTGTGCAGCAAGGATGATTGCGACACAACAAAAATAAAATACTCCTATAATACACGACGCTCCAAGCAAAACACATATCATGTGGTGAATAAAAATATAGCTCCAAGTAACGTTACCGATGGATTGAAGACGAAAGAGGGGATGCTTTCCCGGGGCATCCCCAAGCTTAGGCTTTTTGGTGTCCTTGAATTTGGCTTGGGATGCCTTGGGCATCCCCAAGCTTGAGCTCTTTCAACTCCTTATCCCATTGTCCATGAGAACATCACCCAAAACTTGAAAACTTCAGAACACAAAACTTAAACAGAAACTCGTGATATCATTAGCATAAGAAAACAAACCACCACATCTTTAGGTACTGTAGTAATCTTGATTTCTATTTATATTGGTGTTATATTACTGTATTCTGACTTTTCCATAGCTAGTACCCGCTGATACTATCCATAGTTTCATCAAAATAAGCAATCAACACAACAAAAACATAATCTGTCAAAAACACACCAGTCTGTAACAATCTGTATACTTCGTATACTTATGTTATCTCAAAAATTATGAAACATTATGAACATCAGGGCAATTGTCATATCAACCAGCAGCAAAAAGAATCAACTCAAAATCTCTTTCTGGATAGGAATGAAAAATAATTTCGTGAGCGCAAAGTTTTTGTCTTTTTCAGCAAGATCAAACAACCATCACCAAAACTAGTCATAAAGGTTGTACTTGGCTCAATACACAAAAAGAAACACAAAAAAACACAATCATAACAGAATTATGATGGTGTGGACACAACAAAACAGAAATCAAAAAGCAAAGATAAATTCATAGGGTTGCCTCCCAACAAGCGCTATTGTTTAACGCCCTTAGCTAGGCATAAGGCGATAGAATCAAGTATCGTCGTCTTTGGTGCTCAAACCATAAGTAGCCCTCATCATGGATTCATAAGGCAATCTTATTTTCTTTCTAGGAAAATGTTCCATGCCCTTCTTTAATGGAAATTGAAATCTAATATTCCCTTCCTTCATATTGATGATAGCACCAATAGTCCTAAGGAAAGGTCTACCAAAAGTGATGGGACATGTCAGATTGCAATCAATATCAAGCATAATGAAATCTGCGGGTACATAGTTCCTATTTTCAATAATAAGAACATCGTTGATCCTTCCCATAGGTTTCTTAACAGTAGAATCCGCAAGATGCAAATTAAGAGAGAACTCATCAATCTCGTTGAAGCCTAGAACATCACATAAAGACTTTGGAATAGTGGAAACACTAGCACCCAAATCACACAAGGCATTGCATTCATATTTTTTAATCTTGATTTTGATAGTAGGTTCCCACTCATCATGAATTTTTCTAGGAATAGATACTTCCAACTCAAGTTTCTCTTCAAGAGATTTCATCATAGCACCAACGATATGATCGGTATAGGCTTTATTTTGGCTATAAGAATTTGGAGAGTTTAGCATGGATTGCATCAGGAAATGCATTCAATCAAAGAGCAACTATAATAAGTGAATTCCTCGAAATCCAAAGTAGTAATTTCATCACTACTCAAAGTTTTGATATCCTCTACTCCACTTTTAGTGCTTTTAGCATCAAGGTAGATAGACTTTGAATCATTGGGGAATTTCTCAACCAAAGTGTATTCATATCCAGCCCCATCATCATTAGATTTGACATTAGTAAAGAAGGATTCAATAGGAGTCACACCAAGCACTTTAAGATCTTCGTGATTCTCATCACGAGAACACGCCTTTTTAAGCCATTCATGTCTAGCACGTATTTGGGCGGTTCTTTATTTACTCTCATTCATGGAAACACGCATAGATTTCAAAGTTTCATCCATATTAATCTTGGGAGGAGCACATCTCAATTTCAAAGCATCAATATCAAAAGACATTCTAACAGCGGTCCTAGCCAAGTCATCAATTTTGAGCAGTTTTTCTTCTATGGACGCATTGAAAATCTTTTGCGAGTTGATAAACTCTTTAATATTACTCTCAAGATCATAGGGTAATTTATTGTAATTTCCATGAGCATTGTTGTAGGAATTGCCAAAGTTATTAGAGGGATTACTAGGAAAAGGCCTAGGAATAAAGTTACCTCTATAAGCATTGTTGTTGCCAAAGTTATTCCTACCAACAAAATTAACAACCAAGCTCTCATTGCTATTCTCAATCAAGGAAGACAAAGGCATATCATTTGGATCTAGAGGAGCACCTTTACTAGCAAACAATTTCATTAACTCGTCCATCTTAGCACTCAACGAGTTAATTTCTTCTATAGCATGCACTTTTTTACTAGTAGGTGACCTTTCAGTGTGCCATTGAGAATAGTTTGTCATGATATTGTCTAGGAGTTTTGTGGCTTCTCCTAATGTGATTTCCATGAAAGTTCCACCGGAGGCGGAATCCAAGATATTTCTAGAAGCAAAATTCAAACCAGCATAGGAGATTTGTATAATCATCCAAAGACTCAAGCCATGAGCGGGACAATTTCTAATCATCGATTTCATTCTCTCCCAAGATTGTGCAACATGTTCATGATCTAGTCGCTTAAAATTCATGATATCATTACGGAGAGAGATAATCTTAGCTGGTGGAAAATACTTGGATATATAAGCATCTTTACACTTGTTCCAAGAATCAATGCTATTTTTGGGTAAAGATGAAAACCAAGTTTTTTCTCGATCTCGTAATGAGAACGGAAATAGCTTCAATTTAATCACATCATTATCCACATCTTTCTTATTTTGCATATCGCATAACTCAATGAAGGTATTAAGATGGGATGCGGCATCTTCACTAGGAAGGCCGGAAAATTGCTCTTTCATAACAAGATTCAGCAAGGCAGCATTGATTTCATATGATTCCGCACTAGTGGCGGGAGCAATCGGAGTACTAATAAAATCATTATTATTAGTATTCGAGAAGTCACACAATTTGGTGTTTTCAGTCATGGTGACTTCAACAAGCAGGCAAGCACACAAGCGAACAGAAAGCAAGCGAAAGAAAAAGGCGAACGAAAAAGGCAAATATTTTTGTAAATTTTTGTTTTTCAGAAGTGGAGGAGAGGAAAACAAGAGGCAAAAGGAAAAAAAAAAGTACATGCAAGAGATGAGTTTGCGGTAGTTACTTGGATAAGCTTCACTTAGAATAGTCCCCGATGCCAGAAATTGACACGTTGAAGGGAGACTATTCTTGACTTGATACTCCCCGGCAACGGCGCCAGAAATTCTTCTTGCTACCCCTTAAGCTTGCGTTGGTTTTCCCTTGAAGAGGGAAGGGTGATGCGGCACAGTAGCAGTAAGTATTTCCCTCAGTTTGAGAACCAAGGAATCAATCCAGTAGGACTATCAAGACAAGTCACCAATGTATCTGCGCAAAAACAAACAAACTTGCACCAACGCTATAAAGGGGTTGTCAATCCCTTCATGATTAATTGCAAGGTGAGATTTGAAGCTGGAAAATGTAACAAAGTAAAAGTGTAGGGCTGAAAATATGATGTGAAGTAGACCCGGGGGACATAGTGTTCACTAGAGGCTTCTCTCATGATAGCAAGTATTACGGTGGGTGAACGAATTACTGTCGAGCAATTATAGACTGTCTGCATCTACTACTATTACTCCACACATCGACTGCTATCCATCATGCATCTAATGTATTGAGTTCATAACAAACAAAGTAACGCCTTAAGCAAGATGACATGATGTAGAAGGATAAATCATGCAATAGATATAAACCCCATCTTTTTACCCTTCATGGCAACAACACGATGCTTGCCTCGCTACCCCTTCTGTCACTGGGTGAGGACACCACACGGTATGAACCCAAAACCAAGCACTTCTCCCATTGCGAGAATTATAGATCAAGTTGGCCAAATGAAACCCACAACTCGAACAGAATTACAAGGATACGAAATCATGCATATAAGAGATCAGAGGAGACTCAAATAATATTCATAGATAATCTAATCATAAATCCACAATTCATAGGATCTCGAAAAACACACCGTCTTGCGATCCATCTCACGATTCGTTTCGATCTAGTGCCGAACAGACGACACCTCCGCGTTCAGCACACGTACAACTCGACGATGATCTCGGCCTTCTTGATCCATCAAGAGAGACGTAGAGGTAGATGAGTTCTCCGGCAGCGTGATGGCGCTCCGGAGGTTGGTAGTGATCTATCTCAGCAGGGCTCCGCAGAAATACGATCTAGAGGAAAAACCGTGGAGGTATGTGGTCGGGCTGTCGCGGCAAAGTTGTCTCAAATCAGCCCTAATACCTTAGTATATATAGGAGGGAGGGGAGGGACCTTGCCTTGAGGCTCAAGGAGCCCCAAGGGTTCGGCCGAAGTCGGGGGAGGAGTCCTCCTCCAATCCTAGTCCAACTAGGATTGGAAGGTGGAGTCCTTCTCTATTTTCCCACTTCCCTTTTTTTCTCTTTGATTTTCTTTTATCCTGCGCAGGGGGCTTCTTGTGCTTGCCCACCATCCAACTAAGGGCTGGTGCAGCACCCCTAAGGCCTATGGGCTTCCCCGGAGTGGGCTGCCCCCCCCCCCCCGGTGAACATCCGGAACCCATTCGTCACTCCCGGTATATTCACGGTAATGCCGAAAACTTTTTGGTAATCAAATGAGGTCATCCTATATATCAATCTTCATCTCCGGACCATTCTGGAAACCCTCGTGACGTCCGTGATCTCATCCGGGCCTCCGAACAACATTCGGTAACCAACCATATAACTCAAATACGCATAAAACAACGTCGAACCTTAAGTGTGCAGACCCTGCGGGTTCGAGAACTATGTAGACATGACCCGAGGGACTCCTCAGTCAATATCCAATAGCGGGACCTGGATGCCCATATTGGATCCTACATACTCTACGAAGATCTTATCGTTTGAACCTCAGTGCCAAGGATTCATATAATCCCGTATGTCATTCCCTTTGTCCTTCGGTATGTTCCTTGCCCGAGATTCGATCGTCAGTATCCACATACCTATTTCAATCTCCTTTACCGGAAAGTCTCTTTCCTCGTTCTGTAATACAAGATCCCGTGGCTTACACTAAGTCACAATGCTTGCAAGGCTTGTGTGTGATGTTGTATTACCGAGTGGGCCCCGAGATACCTCTCCGTCACACGGAGTGACAAATTCCAGTCTTGATCCATGCTAACTCAACGGACACCTTCGGAGATACCTATAGAGCACCTTTATAGTCACCCAGTTACGTTGTGACGTTTGATACACACAAAGCATTCCTCCAGTGTCAGTGAGTTATATGATCTCATGGTCATAGGAATAAATACTTGACACGCAGAAAACAGTAGCAACAAAATGACACGATCAACATGCTACGTTCATTAGTTTGGGTCTAGTCCATCACATGATTCTCCTAATGATGTGATCCCCTTATCAAGTGACAACACTTGCCTATGGTCAGGAAACCTCGACCATCTTTGATCAATGAGCTAGTCAACTAGAGGCTTACTAGGGACAGTGTTTTGTCTATGTATCCACACATGTATTGTGTTTCCAATCAATACAATTATAGCATGGATAATAAACGATTATCATGAACAAAGAAATATAATAATAACTAATTTATTATTGCCTCTAGGGCATATTTCCAACAGTCTCCCACTTGCACTAGAGTCAATAATCTAGTCCACATCACTATGTGATTCTAACGAATCCAACACCCTTACAGTTCTGGGGTTTGATCACGTCTTGCTTGTGAGAGAGATTTTAGTCGAGGTTCTGAAACTTTCAGATCCATGTGTTCTTTACAAATCTTTATGTCATCTTATAGATGCTGCTACTCCGTGTTTTTGGGAAATACTCCAAATATCTACTCTACTATACGAATCCGTTTCACTACTCATAGTTATTCGGATTAGTGTCAAAGCTTGCATCGACGTAACCCTTTACGACGAACTCTTTAACCACCTCCATAATCGAGAAAAATTCCTTAGTCCATTTAGTTACTAAGGATAACTTTTACCGCTGATCAGTGATTCAATCCTCGATCACTCTCTGTACCTCTTAACAGACTTGCTGCAAGGCACACATCAGGTGCGGTACTCAGCATGGCATACTTTAGAGTCTACCGGTAAGGAATAGAAGACGACCTTCGTCTATTCTCTTTATTATGTTGTGGTCGGGTTTTGAGTCTTACTCAAATTCACACCTTACAACACAGTCAATAACTTCTTCCTTGCTGATCTATTTTGAAATCCTTCCAAAACTTGTCAAGGCATGCATCTTGTGGGAACTTCTATTTAAGCGTTTCGATCTATCTCCATAGATCTTGATGCTCAACGTTCAAGCAGCTCAATCCAGGTATTCCTTTGAAAAACTCCTTTCAAACAACCTTTTGTGCTTCACAAAAATTCTACATTACTTCTGATCAATAATATGTCAACCACATATACTTCTCAGAAATTCAATAGTGCTCCCACTCACTTCTTTGGAAATACAAGTTTCTCATAAACCTTGTACAAACCCAAAAACTTTGATCATCTCATCAAAGAGTATATTCCAACTCCGAGATGCTTGCACCAGTCCATTGAAGTATCGCTGGAGCTTGCATACTTGTTAGTATCCTTAGGATTGACAAAACATTCTGATTGTATCACATACAATCTTTCCTCAAGAAAACCGTCGAGGAAACAATGTTTTGACTTCCTATGTGCAATATTTCACAAATAATGCAGCAATTACTAACATAATTCCAACAGACTTTTAGCATCTCTATGAGTGAGAAAGTCACATCATAGTCAACTCTTTGATCTTGTCGAAAACATCTTTGCGACAAGTTGAGCTTTTTTTAATAGTGACTTATCACCAACATCGTCTGTCTTCCTATTAAAGATCCATCTTTACTTAATAGTCTTACTACCATCAAGCAGTTCTTCCAAAGTCTAAACTTTGTTTTATACATGGATTCTCTCTCGGATTTCATGGCCTCCAGCCATTTGTCGGAATCCGGGCCCACCATTGCTTCTCCATGACTCGTAGGTTCATTGTTGTTCAACAACATGACCTCCAAGACAGGTTTTGTAGCGACCCGACTCAAAACGAGTCAAGCCTCTGTGTATCTGTGCCATCCCTGGATCAGTATGCTGGCACACAAAGTACATCAATGTATATATCGAAGTGCAATCACATGTAAATAGCATAAAACTAATATATACCTTAAATATCTCAGCGGAAACAGTCAAGGGAATGGAGTCCCAATAAACACCAACGACAAGTTGAGTGCGGACCGTAACCCTGAATCGTACTCTTACTCGTCGAGGAAATATCTGCAACATAAGACGTTGCAGCCATGTAGGTCAGCATATTGAATATGCTGGCAAGTCACATATGAGAGGGGGTAAAATGTCATCTACACTATATGCATATATGGCAGGTGTGGTTGTAAGTATTAGCGAAAAGCAATGTTTTCTCCTACCACAAGAGAGGGGCTAAAAGCAAACTATTACTACGCTGTTGGTTGTTAATGAGATGGTTCCGCCAACCAGTTCTCATACCCAAGTTATCAATATTACCCACATCAAAATATATATAATGGTGTTGAGAATTCCAGATAATCTTCGGTTCCTTTGGCTCAAGTTGTCCATGACCGTGGACACGGCTAATCGATTAGGTTTGAGTACTCTGCAGAGTTTTGCACACGTTCCCCACAAAATTTGATCGCCTCCGGTATGTCCTCGCACTTCAGGGTGTTTGAAGACCGAATGATCAAAACATGGTCTTTCAACGGGTCCCTCTGAATCCATGTCGGTGCCCATCCATTCCTACCGTTCTTCTATATATGCTAGCACCGCCTGTCCAGAGTCGCCACGTTTTCCAACCAAGCCAGATCCCATAATGACTTGTGGCTGTGCAGGTAAACCTTGGGTCTTGAAAATATCCGTCCGTCTCTTTGAGCCTGGGTGAAGCTTTCCGCAAGATGTCATGGCACGTCTCCATGCATCCTGGGTCATCCACTGGTTTCTCCACGGAGCCGATCAACCGTCCTTCACCCAGAGTTGCATTGCATCACGAGGTCTTGAAAAGTCTTGACTTAACCGGTCTTGGTTATTAAATTATTCTCGCATCACACGTGATAAACTCTCAACCAGAATCCCGTCTACTCAAGCATTGCAATATGAAATTTGTCGTCCCGGGCCAAGTAACGGGGTTGTTGGGTGCCTACCACATGATACTACAATATGTAACCATAATTTCCAAGTACCTACTCAGCATGCAATTGGGCATAGGATGGTAGAGCTACGATGCATAAAACATAGGTGATACATGATCAAATGACTTGCCTTGCTGATAGTTGTCGTGATCCAGCGCTTCTAAGTAGCAAGCTTCGCACTCCGGGTGATCTATCGATACAAACAAATACACACCATAAGCACTACAATCATCAACAAGCAAAAAATAATAACACTAGCATAAAGTTACTATGGCATAAAGTGAAAGAATTCTCTCCACCTAACTTAAACAGAATCTGTTTTTGATAAAACCCCAAGTAAAATTATTTAAAAAATATTTGAAACTTATACTACAGAAAGATATAATAACTAGGAAGCAGTAGCAAAAAGAATCAAATTAAAAGCTATTTTTAAACTCCCAGAATAAGCAAAACAAGGTTTAAACTAAATCTGATCTAATTCAAATTTGAAAATTTCAAACATAGACAATTAATATGTTCTTGAAAACTACAGAAACGATGTGATCTACTGGAACAAGTTTCAACCCCATTGGAGTTGTGGATCAAAAGTTATGATCAAAACAATTTTAAAACTCTCTCTATTTTGGAATTAAAACATAAAAAAGAAGATTTGCTTCCAATCGGATAGGGGTATACGTGGCAGTCACTGATTGGATGCGGAGGTGTTTGCTGCGGCAGTTACTAGCAAACGGCCGAGATCTAGTAAAACGCTTCGGCTAAGATTAAGTGGGGTAAAAACTGGCTCGGTTTTGTTTAGAAGACCGAAAGGGTATCTACTTCTAATCCTAGCCATCTAAAACAGATCGGACAGAGGAGGGAGAGATGAGGTTGGCTCACCGTGGGGAGGGTCTGCAGGAGCTTCTCTGGCGAGGCAGAGAAGTGGCAGTGGAGTCGGGGCGGCGGCTCCAGCGGGTCTCGGCGGCGTCCGATGGTTGGGGAAGACGGCGGCAGAGCTCCTCCGTCGATTGGTGGCGACGGCGAGGCGAGTGGGGCGTCGGGGCGAGCAGGGGAGACAAGGGAGCTTCGGCTCCTGCTCGTTGCTCCGGCGAGCCGATGCGGTGGCGTGGGAGAGGGAGCTCGGGCCTTGGGTGAAAAATGGATTGCGGGGGACGATAGGATGCTGATGGTAGTCTCGGTGCTGCGTGGGGGGCGAGGTGGTGATGCGGTAGGGTGGCGGGGTTGCTCCAGGAGCTTGCTCCGGCGAGGTGGTTAGGCGGCGGGGGTGGCGAGGGGCTCGGGCTAGTTGGGGAAACGGGGTGCGGCGGTGGCGGCGGAGCCTCTGGTGGCGTCGGGGGGTTAGGGCGGCTAGGGAAGGCGGAGCAGGGTGCCGGGGTGAGCTCGGGGAGGCTCGGCTCCGGCGAGGTGGTGCAAGCAGGGCGGCGGCGAGGCGGAACGGGGGCGGCGACTAGGGGAATGGGGTGCGGGGGGAGGTGGGCTTATATAAGGGGAGAGGGGAGGGCTCCAGAGGGAAGGGGGAGGGAGATCGAGGCAACTCCGGCGAGGGGGGCTCGGCCGGCTAAGAGAAAGGAAGGAGAGGGAGAGAAGAAAGGAAAGAGGAGGGAGATGGAGGCTGTTGGGGGTGGGGTCGGACGGGGGGGTCCCACGGGTCAGCGAGGGCGGCTAGGGGGCGGTTCGGTCGGTTTGACCGAAAGGAAAGGAGGGAGGGATCCCGGGCCAGGGGGATATGGGCCGACTAAATCGCGCTGAGGGAGCTTTCCTTTAAAAAAAATTACCTTCCCCATCTGATTTTTTTCAAAAACAGTAAGTAATAAAAATAAAAAGGAAACAAAATTAATAATAAATATAGGGGTATTATATACCAAAATTTTCAAAAAAATATTTCCTAATTGTTTATCATTTTTCCAAAACCAAAATAAAAACTTTTTTAAAAAATGTTTTTTTCAGAAAAAACCCCTTATGCTATATTTTCTATTTGGCAAATATTTTCCCCATTAACTTTGGTTTTTCTTGGATCAAATATTTTCACAAGTACCCCTGATTTGGGAGGGTCATATTCCTCCACTCTTTCTTGCTTGCAAGAATTTATTTGCGGGCTATTTCTTGTGGAAGAAAATAGAAAAGCAAGGAGCAAAATTTGAAAGAATTCAAATGCAAACTCCATTCAAATTCTTTATAGTTGAAGAAGTCATGTCATCTTCTCTCATTGCTTTTGAATTTAAATTTTCCGGAGAAGGGGAAAGTCATTTTATTCCCTCTTATTCAAAAGTTTTGAAAGTTTCAAATTTCACTCAAGCTTCAATCACTCAAGCAAACAAACAAACAATCTAATAATTATTTTTAACATTCCAAAATTTGGGATGTTACAGGGTTACCGTACCACTCTGTAGTAGTACGCGACCTTGTCGTCCTACGAGGTCTGTAGTAACTTGATCTGATGCTCAATGACCACTATCATCAGCTTCCACTTCAATTGGTGTAGGCGCCACAGCAACACTTCCTGCGCCCTGCTACACACTGTTTGAAGTGATGGTTCAATAACCTCATCAAGTTCTACCACCCTCCCACTCAATTCTTTCGAGAGAAACCTTACCTCGAGAAAGGACCCGTTTTTAGAGACAAACACTTTGCTTCCGGATCTGAGATAGGACATGTACCCAACTATTTTGGATATCCTATGAAGATGCATTTATCCTCTTTGGGTTCGAGCTTATCAGACTGAAACTTTTTCACATAAGTGTCGCAGCCCCAAACTTTCAAGAAACGACAGCTTAGATTTCTCTAAACCTCAGTCTATACTGTGTCATCTCAACGGTATTACGCGGTGCCCTATTTAAAGTGAATGCGGTTGTCTCCAATGCATAACCCATAAATGATAGTGGTAATTCGATAAGAGACATCATAGTATGCACCATATCAAATAGGGTGTGGCTATAATGTTCAGACACATCATCACACTATGGTGTTCCAGGTGGCATGAACCGCGAAACAATTTTCACGTTGTCTTAACTGCGTACCAAAAACTCGTAACTCAGATATTCATCTCTATGATCATATCGTAGACAGTTTATCCTCTTGTTACGATGAACTTCACTCTGAAAACAGAATTGAACTTTTCAATATTTCAGACTTCTGATTCATTAATTAAATACTCCTGTATCTACTCAAATCGTCATTGAAGTAAGAACATAATGATATCCATTGCGTGCCTCAGCACCCATTGGAATGCATACATCAAAATGTATTACTTCCAACAAGTTACTATCTTGTTTCATCTCAATGAAAACAAGGCATCGCTCATGTGGTATGATTTGCATGTCACAAGTGATTCAAAATCAAGTGAGTATAAAGATCCATCAGTATAGAGCCTCTTCATGCAATTTATACCAACACGACTCAAGTGGCAGTGCCACAAGTAAGTGGTACTATCATCATTACCTTGTATCCTTTGGCACCAATATCATGAACATGTGTAACACTACGATCGAGATTCAATAAACCATTGAAGGTGATTATTCAAGCAAATAGAGTAACCATTATTCTCTTTAAATGAATAATCGTATTGCAATAAACACAATCCAATCATGTTCATGCTTAACGCAAGCACCAAATAACAATTATTTAGGTTTAACACCTATCCCGATGGTAGAAGGAGCGTGCGACGTTTGATCATATCAACCTTGGAAACACTTCCAACATGTATTGTCACCTCGCCTTTAGCTAGTCTCCATTTATTCCGTAGCTTTCATTTCGTGTTACTAATTACTTAGCAACTGAACCGGTATCCAATACCCTCGCGCTACTAGGAGTACTAGTAAAGTACACATCAACATCATGTATATCAAATATACTTCTTTTGACTTCGCCAGCCTTCTTATCTACCAAGCATCTAGGGTAGCTCCGCCTTAGTGACCGTTCCCCTCATAACAGAAGCACTTAGTCTCGGGTTTGGGTTTAATCTTGGGTTTCTTCATTAGTGCAGCAACTGCTTTGCCATTTCACGAAGTATCCCTTCTAGCCCTTGCCTTTCTTGAAACTTAGTGGTTTCACCAACCATCAACTATTGATGCTCCTTTTTGATTTCTACTTTCGCAGTGTCAAACATCGTGAATCGCTCAAGGACCACTGTATCTATCCTTGATATATTATAGTTCATCACGAAGCTCTCACAGCTTGGTGGCAGTGACTTTGGAGAACCATCACTATCTCATCTCGAAGATTAACTCCCACTTGATTCAAGCGATTGTCGTACTCAGACAATCTGAGCACACGCTCAACGATTGAGCTTTTCTCCTTTACTTTGTGGACAAAGAATCTTGTCGGAGGTCTCATACCGCTTAACAAGGGCACAAGCATGAAATCACAATTTCATCTCTTTAGAACATGTCTTATGTTCCGTCACGTTTCAAAACGTCTTCGGCGCCTTGCTTCTAAGCCATTAGGTATTTTGCACTGAATTATCGTGTAGTCATCAGAAACGTGTATGTCAGATGTCCACAACATCCACAGACGACGCTCGAGGTGCAACACACCGAGTGGTGCATTAAGGACATAAGCCTTGTGCATAGCAACGAGGACAATCCTCAGTTTTATAGACTCAGTCTGCAAAGTTTGCTACTATCAACTTTGAACTAAATTTTCTCTAGGAACATATAAAACAGTAGAGCTATAGCGCAAGCTACATCGTAATTCACAAAGTCCATTAGACCATGGTCATGACAATTAGTTCAATTAATCATATGACTTAAGAACTCCCACTCAAAAAGCACATCTTTCTAGTCATTTGAGTGGTACATGATCCAAATCCACTATCTCAAGTCCGATCATCACGTGAGTCGAGAATAGTTTTAGTGGTAAGCATCTCTATGCTAATCATATCAACTATATGATTCATGCTCGACCTTTCGGTCTCTTGTGTTCCGAAGCCATGTTTGTACATGCTAGGCTCGTCAAGTTTAACCCAAGTGTTCCGCGTGTGCAACTGTTTTGCACCCGTTGTATGTGAACGTTGAGTCTATCACACCCGATCATCACGTGGTGTCTCGAAACGATGAACTGTAGCAACGGTGCACAGTCGGGGAGAACACAATTTCGTCTTGAAATTTTAGTGAGAGATCACCTCATAATGCTACCGTCGTTCTAAGCATAATAAGGTGCATAAAGGATTAACATCACATGCAATTCATAAGTGACATGATATGGCCATCATCATGTACTTCTTGATCTCCATCACAAAAGCACCGGCACGATCTTCTTGTCATCGGCGCCACACCATGATCTCCATCATCATGATCTCCATCAACGCGTCACCATCGGGGTTGTCATGCTACTCATGCTATTACTACTAAAGCTACGTCCTAGCAATATAGTAAACGCATCTGCAAGCACAAATGTTAGTTTAAAGACAACCCTATGGCTCCTACCGGTTGCCGTACCATCGACGTGCAAGTCGATATTAATTATTACAGCATGATCATCTCATACATCCAATATATCACACCACGTCGTTGGCCATATCACATCACAAGCATACCCTGCAAAAACAAGTTAGACGTCTTCTAATTGTTGTTGCATGTTTTACGTGGTTGCCATGGGTATCTAGTAGGATCGCATCTTACTTACGCAAACACCACAACGAAGATGTATGAATTGCTATTTAACCTCTCTCCAAGGACCTCCTCGGTCAAATCCGATTCAAGTAAAGTTGGAGAAACCGACACTCTCCAGTCATCTTTGAGCAACGGGGTTGCTCGTAGCAACGAAACCAGTCTCTCGTAAGCGTACGAGTAATGTCGGTCTGAGCCGCTTCGATCCAACAATACCGCGGAATCAACAAACGACTAACGAGGGTAGCAAATCACACATCACCGCCCACACGAGATAACATATACGCATGAACCTAGCTCATGATGCCACTGTAGGGGAATGTCGCATGGGAAACAAATTTTTTCCTACGCACACGCAATACCTATCATGGTGATATTCATCTACGAGAGGAGATT
Organism: Hordeum vulgare subsp. vulgare; assembly: GCF_904849725.1. Classification (NCBI taxonomy): domain Eukaryota; kingdom Viridiplantae; phylum Streptophyta; class Magnoliopsida; order Poales; family Poaceae; genus Hordeum; species Hordeum vulgare. Next base: position 351,171,184 of record NC_058522.1, on the reverse strand, counting down.
TCAGATCTACGTACCCTTGTAGATCGCACATCAGAAGTGTTAAGAAACGCGGTTGATGTAGTGGAACGTCCTCACGTCCCTCGATCCGCCTCGTGAACCGTCCCGCGATCCGTCCCATGATCCGTCCCGCGATCATTCCCACGAGCCATCTCGCGAACCGTTGCACGAACCGTGTTGCGATCCATCTCACGATCTGTTCCGATCTAGTGCCGAACAGACGACACCTCCACGTTAATCACACGTACAGCTCGACGATGATCTCGGCCTTCTTGATCCAGCAAGAGAGACGAGAGGTAGATGAGTTCTCCGGCAGCGTCACGGCACTCCGGAGGTTGGTAGTGATCTATCTCAGCAGGGCTCCGCCCAAGCTCCGTAGAAATACGATCTAGAGGAAAAACTGTGGAGGTATGTGGTCGGGCTGTCGTGGCAAAGTTGTCTCAAATCAGCCCTAATACCTTAGTATATATAGGAGGGAGGGGTGGGACCTGGCCTAGAGGCTCAAGGAGCCCCAAGGGATCAGCCGAATTGGGGGAGTTGGAGTCCTCCTCCAATCCTAGTCCAACTAGGATTGGAAGGTGGAGTCCTTCTCTATTTTCCCACTTCCCCGTTTTTTCTCTTTGATTTTCTTTTATCCTGCGCAGGGGCCTTCTTGGGCTTGCCCACCAGCCCACTAAGGGCTGGTGTGGCACCCCTAAGTCCTATGGGCTTCCCCGGAGTGGGCTGCCCCCCCCCCCCCCGGGTGAACATCCAGAACCCATTCGTCACTCCTCGTACATTCCCGATAATGCCGAAAACTTTCCGGTAATCAAATGAGGTCATTCTATATATCAATCTTCGTCTTCGGACCATTCCAAAAACCCTCGTGACGTCTGTGATCTCATCCAGGACTTCGAACAAAATTGGGTAACCAACCATATAACTCAAATACGCATAAAACAACGCCGAACCTTAAGTGTGCAGACCCTGCGGGTTCGACAACTATATAGACATGACCCGAGGGACTCCTCGGTCAATATCCAATAGCGGGACCTGGATGCCCATATTGGATCCTACATATTCTACGAAGATCTTATCGTTTGAACCTCAGTGCCAAGGATTCATATAATCTCGTATGTCATTCCCTTTGTCCTTCGGTATGTTACTTGCCCGAGATTCGACCGTGAGTATCCGCATACCTATTTCAATCACGTTTACTAGCAAGGCTCTTTACTCGTTCCATAATACAAGATCCCGTGTCTTACACTAAGTCACATTGCTTGCAAGGCTTGTGTGTGATGTTGTATTACTGAGTGGGCCCCGAGATACCTCTCTGTCACACGGAGTGACAAATCCCAGTCTTGATCCATACTGACTCAACGGACACCTTCGGAGATACCTGTAGAGCACCTTTATAGTCACCCAGTTACGTTGTGATGTTTGATACACACAAAGCATTCCTCCGGTGTCGGTGAGTTATATGATCTCATGGTCATAGGAATAAATACTTGACACGCAGAAAACAGTAGCAACAAAATGACACGATCAACATTCTATGTTCATTAGTTTGGGCTAGTCCATCACATGATTCTCCTAATGATGTGATCCCGTTATCAAGTGACAACACTTGCCTATGGTTAGGAAACCTCGACCATCTTTGATCAACGAGCTAGTCAACTAGAGGCTTAATAGGGACAGTGTTTTGTCTATGTATCCACACATGTATTGTGTTTCCAATCAATACAATTATAGCATGGATAATAAACGATTATCATGAACAAATAAATATAATAATAACTAATTTATAATTGCCTCTAGGGCATATTTCCAACAAGATCTCCATGAAGATCATGGAGAACTTTGTATTGAAGATCCAAGAGAGAGAACAAGCCATCTAGCTACTAGCTATGGACCCGAAGGTCTGTGGTGAACTACTCACACATCATCGGAGAGGCAATGGTGTTGATAAAGAGGCCCTCCGTGTCCGAGTCCCCCCTCCGGCAGGGCACCAGAACGTTCCCCAGATGGGATCTTGCGGAGACAGAAGCTTGCGGCGGCGGAAAAGTATTTTTGTGGCTCTCTCTGGCAGTTTTGGATTTTTAGGGAATTTATAGACGGAATAAGTAGGGCAAAGGAGCCACGTGGGGCCCACAAGCCTGGTAGGCGCGCCCCCCAGGCCGCGGCTAGGGGGCTTGTGACCTTCCCCGGGGTCCTTTTCCTTGGTTCTCAAGTTCCATGCGTATCTTCTGTTACGGAAAAATCATTCCGAAGGTTTTATTCCGTTTGGACTCCGTTTAGTATTCTTCTCTGAAAAGGGTCAAAAACACGGAAAAAACAGGAACTGGCACTTGGCACTGAGTTAATAGGTTAGTCCCAAAAAAGATATAAAATAGCATAATCATGCATACAAAACATCCAAAGTTGACAAGATAATAGCATGGAACCATAAAAAATTATAGATACGTTGGAGACGTATCAGTGTGTTGCAGCCCTCTCTCCCATCTATATATATAGGGGGAGGGAGAGGAGGACTGCATCCTAGGGTTTTCCCCTAGGGGGGCGGCGGCCCAGAAAGGGAGGGGCGGCGGCCCATGCAGTGGCTTGCCACCCAAGTTACGGTGGCGCCGCCTCCTAGGGTTGGGCCTCCACCAGCACAGCCTCATGGACCTTAGGTGTGTAGGTGTGCCCAGCCCACCGCGGGATGGTGCGCATCCCTCGCAACCCATGTTGCCCCTCCGGGGCTGGTGGCACCTTCCAGTACGCTATCGGTGACGCCCCAACTTTTCTAGTGGCCAACACGGAACTTCCCATATATCAATATTTACCTCCAGATCATTCAGGAGCTCCTCGTGACATCCGGGATCTCCTCTGGGACTCCGAATAACCTTCAGTCCCTAACATACATAACTCAACTATACTGAAACGTCTCCGAACATTAAGTGTGCAAATTCTACGTGTTCGAGAACTATATAGACATGCCCTCAGACATTCTCTGGTCAATAACCAATAGCGGGACCTGGATGCCCATATTGTCTCCTACATATTCTATGACGATCCTTATCGGTCGAACCACGATGTCAAGGATTCAATCAATCCTGTATATTGTTCCTTTGTCCATCAGTATGTTACTTGCCTGAGATTCGATGTCGGTATCTCTATACCTAGTTCAATCTCGTTACCGACAAGTATCTTTACTCATTCCATAATACAAGATATCGTGACTAACTCCTTAGTCACATTGCTTGCAAGCTCATTGTGATGTTGTATTATCGAGTGGGCCCTAGAGATACCTCTCTGTCATACAGAGTGACAAATCCCAGTCTCGATTCATGACAACCCAACAGACACCTTTGGAGATACATGTAGAGCACCTTTATAGTCATCCAATTACATTGTGACGTTTGATACACACAACGCATTCCTCCGATGCCCACAAGTTGCATGATCTCATAGTAATAGAAACACATACTTGACATGCAGAAAACAGTAGCAATAAACTAACACGATCACATGCTATGTTCATAGTTTGGGTCTTGTCCATCAGATCATTCTCCTAATGATGTGATTCTTTTATCAAATGACAACTCATGTTTATGGCGAGGAAACCTTGACCATCTTTGATCAACGATCTAGTCCTTAGAGGCTGACTAGGGACAGTGTATTATCTATGTACCCACACATGTATTTGAGTTTCCAATCAATACAATTATAGCATGGATAAGAAACGATTATCATGAAGAAGTAAATATAATAATAGCTAATTTATTATTGCCTCTAGGGCATATTTCCAACACCACTTGGGTCCCACAAGCCATCACGGTGCGCCTAAGGGGGTGGGCGCACCCTGTTGGCTTGTGGCCCACAGGCACCCCCCTGGTGGATCTTCGCTCAATAATTCATCATATATTCCGGAGATAATTCACACAAAGTTTCGTCCAATTCCAGAAACTTTTATTTCTGCACATAACAACACCAAGGTAGTTGTGCTAAAAACAGCATCAATTCGGGTTAGGTCCATTCAAATCAAGCAAATTAGAGTCCAAAACTAGAGCAAAAGTGTTTGGAAAAGTAGATACATTTGAGACATATCAGTGACAAGTAATAATGGTAGCAAGTGTGAAGCAAGGTAACCCAATTCTTTTTGTAGAAAAGGACATGCCTAGGAGTACTCTTATGTAAAGCAAACACTCCTGAGGACACATGGGAATTAATATTCGCGTTCGTTACTTTGATAATTGGATATGTGGGTGGACCAGTGATAAGGTGTTGTTCTTACTTACGATTACCCTCTCTCGCCAGCATCCACAAATACAAAATAAGAATTAATATAAATATAACCATAGCTTGAAACATATGGATCCAAATTATCCCCTTACGAAGCAGCGCACAAACTGGGGTTTAAGCTTTTGCCACTCTTGCAACCCATCGTCTACTTGTTACTCCATAATGTCTTCCCTTAGGCCCATAACATGGCTAAGTCTCGTGTAGTCGATGTTCACATGACACCACTAAGAGAAACAACAACATACACATCATCGAGATATCAAATGAATACCGACTTCACATGATTACTTATAACAAGACTTCTCCCATATCCTCAGGAAAAATAGTAACAACTCACACATCATCAACTTGTTCAAGTTCAGAGGTATAATAATAGTAATTAAGGATGTGAACCTAGTATCTTCCACCAAGTAATCCAACAAGCATCAACTACGAGATGTGATCAACACTGCTAGTAAACCACAGGTACCAATCTAAGGTTCCGAGGAAAAGATTGAATACAAGAGATGAACTAGGGTTTGGAGATGAGATGTTGCTAGTGAAGATGTTGATGAAGATTGGTCCTCCCACAAAGTAGGAAGCATTGATGATGACGATGGCTTCGATTTCCCCTCCCAGAGAGGAATTCCCCTCGAAGAATCTCTTTGTCGGAGAGCCAAAGGGCCTCTACCCAGGTCTGCCTCGAGACAGCTATGCTTCGTATCGAAAGTATCCTTATGATTTTTTCTAGTTCAGAAAACACATATAGGAGAAGAGGGGGTCGGGAGACCTACTGGTGTACCGCGATTAAACAGGGCGTTCCTAGGGGGTGTGCCCTGTTGGCTCGTGGCGAGCACGTGGCCCCCTCTAATATATTTTCGGCCCAATAATTCTTATATATTCCATAAAAATTCTTTGTGAAATTTTAGGTCATTTGGATTCATTGATTTTTCACTCTTTTTCTAGGTTTCCAGATCCAGAATTCCAATTTCTAGTAATTTCTCTCTTTGTGGTGTACCTTGCATATTTAGAGAGAAAAGACATAAGGATTGTTAATAATGAGGAGTAGTGGACAGGAATATCATAGATGTCAATAAGAATTCATGATGCATAATGGACGTATCAACTCCCCAAGCTTAGACGTTGCTTCTCCTCAAGCGAAAACCGAGCTCGATAATAATGACCACATGATTTGAGAGAGAGGTGTCAATAAAAATAGAATATGGACATGAGAGCATAATGACTATTAACATAGCACCAATTTTTTTCATCATAAAGCTTCTCATAAAAAAGTAATGATCTATCCACAGTTGTTGAAGTATGAAGCATAAACCTTATTGGAAAACAACAAACCATGTCCTTAGTCACAGAGACAATCATAATTCATCATATTTCAGAGGAGAGTCTATGTAAGAGCCCTTTTTTATATATGCAAGTTCACATACTCAACTACTCTTTGCATATTTTTGGAGTTAATGTTTTCATCGGACACATAGGAAGATGGGTGCTTCATTGTTCTGCCACCCAACTTATTTACCTCAAGGATAATGTCAAAAATAATGGATCAATCCCCAACACATGATGCTTTGCAAATAGAGATTTAAGATGTTGGAGTAGGGATAACTTTATTGACTCTTGCAGAAAAGTAAATTCATGAAGATACAAGAAAGGCCCTTCGCTTTTAGGTTGGATGTGCAAACCCCTAATGCAAAGGAATGTCACTTTATATTGTTCCTTATGATAGCAAACTAAATTATGCATTGTGTCGCTTTTATTTCTTTGCCATCATAAGATCGTACAAAGCTTATTTCCCCTTACAATAAAGGATCATACATGTTTAGGAGCAATTTTTATTGCTTGGTGCACCAATGACAACTTACTTGAAAGATTTTATTGTTGGGGAACTGATACGTCTCCAACGTATCTATGATTTTTTATGGTTCTATGCTATTATCTTGTCAAACTTTGGATGTTTTGTATGCCTTTTATATCTTTTTTGGGACTAAATTATTAACTCAATGCCAAGTGCCAGTTCCTATTTTTTCCGTGTTTTTGACCCTTTTCAAAGGAGGATTTTAAACGGTGTCCAAACGGAATAAAACTTCCGAAAAGATTTTTTCAAGAACACAAGATACGCACGGGATGTGAGAACCAAGGTAGGGGCCACCAGGGGACTCCACAAGTCCCCTAGGCGCGGCCAGAGGGGCCGCGCCTAGCACGCTTGTGGGCCCCCTGTGCCTCGTCTGCCTTACCTCTTCCGCCTATAAATTCCTGAAAATTCCAAAACTGCGAGAGAGATCAACGAAAATACTTTTCCGCGGCCGCAAGCTTCTGTCTCCGCAAGATCCCATCTGGGGCACGTTCTGATGCCCTGTCGGAGGGGGGATTCGGATACGGAGGGCTTATTCATCAACACCATGACCTCTCCGATGATGCGTGAGTAGTTCACCATAGACCTTCAGGTCCACAGCTAGTAGCTAGATGGCTTCTTCTCTCTCTTGGATCTTCAATACAAAGTTCTCCATGGTCTTCATGGAGATCTATCCGATGTAATCTTCTTTTGCGGTGTGTTTGTCGAGATCCGATGAATTGTGGATTTATGATCATATTATATATGAATCTTATTTGAGTTTCTTCTGATCTCTTATATGCATGATTTCATATCCTTGTAATTCTCTTCGAGTTGTGGGTTTTGTTTGGCCAACTTGATCTATGATTCTTGCAATGGGAGAAGTGCTTGGTTTTGGGTTCATACCGTGCGGTGACCTCTCCAAGTGACAGAAGGGGCAGCGAGGCACGCATCGTGTTGTTGCCATCAAGGGTAAAAAGATGGGGTTTACGTCATTGGTTTGAGTTCATCCCTCTACATCATGTCATCTTGCTTAAGGCGTTACTCTGTTCGTCATGAACTCAATACACTAGATGCATGCTGGATAGCGGTTGATGTGTGGAGTAATAGTAGTAGATGCAGAAAGTATCAGTCTACTTGTCTCGGACGTGATGCCTATATGTATGATCATTGCCTTAGATGTCATCATGACTTTGTGCGGTTGTAGCGACCCGACTCAAGACGAGTCAAGCCTCTGGTGTTTCCGTACCATCCCAAGATCATGCTGGTACACACACAGTACATAATGTATATATTCAAGAGTTCAATCACACAGCTTTATTAATCGAAATCTCATAAAGAGTACTTTATTACAATAAAGGATTACAATAAAGTGGCTGAAGGCCATCTCATGAGATATCTAACGAAGACTAGCGGAAGCATCAGGTAGACGAGTCCATCCGACTCCAAGGGCATGTCACTGAGCGTAGATCGTATCCTCACTCCTGGTCGGAAAAGTACTCTGCAACATGATACGTTGCAGCCGTGTAGGTCAGCATATTGAATATGCCGGCAAGTCATCGAAGAGAGGAGTAAAATAATAATCAACTATCTCTACATGCATATTTGGCCGGTGGGGCTAAGTTTTGCATAAAGCCAGTTTTATCCTACAACAAGAGGGGTTGGAAGCAAAATATTACTACAATGTTTGTTGTTAACGAGATGGTTCCGCCAACCAATTCTCGTACCCGAATAGTTGTTAACACCCACATCATTATTAAGTTGTGTCGAGAGTTCAGGGGAAATTCAATGCCTTCGGCTCAAGTTGTCCATGACCGTGGACACGGCTAATCGATTAGGTTGGGTACTCTGTAGAGTTTTGCACACGTTCCCCACAAGATTTGATCGCCTCCGAGTATGTCCTCGCACTTCAGGGTGTTTGAAGACCGGATGATCAAAACATGGTCTTTCAACGGGTCCCTCTGAATCCCTGTCGGTGCCCATCCATTCCTACCGTTCTTCTACATCTGCTAGCACCGCCTGTCCAGAGTCGCCGCGTTGTCCAACCAAGCCAGAGCCCATAGTGACTTGTGGCTGTGCAGGTAAGCCTTGAGTCTTGAAGTCTCCGTCCGTCTCTTCGAGCCTGGGTGAAGCTTTCCGCAGGATGACATGGCCTCTCCAGCATCCCGGACATCCACTGGGTTCTCCAGGGAGCCGATCAACCGTCCTTCACCCAGAGTTGCATTGCGTCCGAGGTCTTGAAAATCTTGTCTTAGCAGGTCTTGATTATTTAATCAACCTTGCATCACTCGTGATATACACTCAACCGATAACCCGTCTACTTAAGCATAGCATTAAGAAATTGTCGTCCCGGGGCCAAGTATCGGGGTTGTTGTGTGCCTACCACATGATACTACAACTTATGCTAAAGTTTCCAAGTACCTAGGCAGCATGCAATTGGGCAAAGAAAGGTGATCTACCATGCATCGAAAACATAGGTAAAATAACATGATCAAAATGACTTGCCTTGATGATAGTTGTCTTGCTCGAGCGCTTCTAAGTAACACGCTTCGCACTCCGGATGATCTACCGATACAAACACAAATCACACCATAAGCACTTCAATCAAACCACAAGTAAAAATAACATCACAAGTAAGGATTTGCTAAAGCCTAAGTAAAAGAATTCATCATGCGCCGGTATGGCAGAAACTTGTTTCTGTTGACAACACCAGTAAAAATACTTTAAAAATTTCTAAACTTCTACCACAGTAAGATTTTATCACTAGGAAGCAGTAGCAAAAAGAATCAACTCAAAATCATTTTTTAAACTCCTGGAATAGGCAAACCAAATTTTAAACTAAATCTGATCTAACTTATATTTCAAAATTTCAAACATAGACAAATTATATGTTTTTAAATACTACAGAAAACTTGGAGTCTACTAGAACAAGAATCAATGTCATTGGACTTCGGGATCAAAAGTTGTGGCAAAAACAAAACAGAAACTTTTCTGTTTTTGCAAATAGGCAGAAAATGAAAATAACTAGCTCACTATTGGGGGGCACACGTGGCGCACTACGATAGGCTGCGGAGGGTGTTTGCTACAAACTTAGGAGCAAACGGCCGAGGCTAACAAAACTCGCTGGTTAAAACATAAGTGAACTAAAAACCGCTGGCTTTTTCTAATCGAAACCGAAGAGGTATTTAGGATCTAATCTACACTGTTGAGTAGAGATCTAATGGCTACAAAACAAAAAAAGAAAACAACAGAGGAGGAGAAGAAGCTACCGTGGCTGGGGAGCTACTCCGGCGAGGTCGCGTCGCCGGCGTGGGTGAGGGAGCTCCGGGGGCGGTGGAGATGTCGGGGAGGCGGCGGCGGGGGTGGTCCTCCTTCGAGGGGAGGCGGCGGCGGATCGAAGAGGGGCTCGGGTGCTGCTCCTGGAGGGGCAGCCGAAGGTGGCAGAGCTCCGGCTCCGGCGGGCGGTGGCTGGGGCGGCTCGGGCGGCGGCTCGTCGGGGAAGGGGTGTGAACGGGGGCGGCTCGGGGAAGGGGTTCTTATAGGCTAGGAGGGGGAGTGAGGAAGGAAAGAGAGGGGTGGATCGGCAGGGGATCCCGGGTACTAGGGGCAGGCTCGGTCTCGGGCTGAAGTGAGGAAGGAGGAGGAAGAAGGGTGGCCGACGGGGGGCTTGGCTCGGTTGGTGGGGCCCAGCAGCTAGTGAGAGAGAGGCGGGGCGGTTGGGGTCGGTCGGCCTGGATCTAAGGCCTTCGGGATCCCGGGAACAGTGGGATTCGGCCCATGTCTAAAAACACTCGGGCAGCGGCTTCTAAAAAAAAGATACTTTCCTAATTTCTAACTTTTTCCGAATGAGAGAATAAAAGCGAAAAAAAGGAAGTAAATCAAAATATTAATATAGGGTATTATATACCAAAAAATCAGAAAAATATTATCTACCCGAATAACATTTTTCCAAAGCAAAAATAAAAACTTAAAAAAAATTGTTTTTTCAGAAATTCCCAAATTTGCTTTATTTCTTTTTGCAATTATTTTTGCAAATGAACTTTGTATTTCCTGGCTCAAATATTTCAGAAATTTGCCTGCACTTTGGAGGGTCATTTTCCTCCGCTCTCTCTTGCGTGCAAGAGAGTATTTCTCCGGGCTTTTCTCGCGCGAGGAAAAATGGAAATGCAAATCAAAAAGACGAAGGAATTCACGTGCTAAAGTTATTTCAATCAACATGCATAGATGCTTAGCTACAATGTAAAACATTCCCAATTAGGAAAATTGGGATATTACAAACCTACCCACCTTAAGATGAATCTCGCCCTCGAGATTCGGGTTGGCTAGAAAATAGGTGCGGGTGGTCTCGTCGAAGATCCTCTTCTCGTTCCCAGGTGGCTTCTTCCTTGGCGTGGTGGCTCCACAACACCTTGCAGAACTTGATGATCTTGCTGCGGGTAACTCTGTTGGCAGTCTCGAGAATCCTGACGGGTTTCTCCTCATACGTCAGATCACTGTCAAGCTGTATGGCCTCTAGGGGCACTGTATCTCTCAACGGAACATTGGCCATTTCAGCTTGGCATTTCTTCAACTGGGAAACAAGGAAGACATCATGAACTCCGGACAATCCTTCCGGCAGTTCCAGTCTGTATGCAACTTCGCCTCTACGCTTAAGAATTTTGTAGGGGCCAATGAAACGAGGTGCTAATTTTCCTTTCACACCGAATCTCTTGATTCCTCGAAGTGGAGACACCCGAAGATATGCTCGGTCTCCCACTTCGTACGTTACTTCCTTGCGTTTGCTGTCAGCATAACTCTTCTGCCTGGACTGAGCTATCTTGAGTCGGTCACGAATTAGCTTGACCTTCTCTTCAGAATCTCGGATAAGGTCGGGACCAAAAATTTGTTGGTCTCCAACTCCATCCCACATCAACGGTGTTCTGCACCTCCTTCCGTATAGAGCTTCGAAAGGGGCCATCTTCAGACTAGTCTGGTAACTTTTGTTGTATGAGAACTCGGCATACGGTAAATTGTCATCCCAACTAGACCCATAGTCTAGTGCGCAAGCTCTCAACATGTCCTCTAGAATCTGATTAACTCTCTCGGTCTGTCCATCTGTCTGCGGGTGAAAAGCTGTACTGAACTCCAATCTCGTTCCCAAGGTTTCATGCAGTTGGTGCCAAAATTTTGATGTGAACTGAGTCCCTCTATCTGACACAATGCTCTTCGGTACTCCGTGCGGACATACGATCCTCGTCATATATATCTTGGCCAGCTTGGCACTCGTGTAAGTAGTCTTCACCGGAATGAAGTGAGCTACCTTGGTCAAACAATCGACCACAACCCAAATAGAATCATAGCCAGAACGGGTCCTGGGTAATCCTGTGATGAAGTCCATACCAAGCTTTTCCCATTTCCACTCGGGTATCGGCAGAGGTTGGAGCAAACCTGCTGGCTTCTGGTTCTCGGCTTTTACTCGCTGACAAACATCGCATATTGCTACGAACTCAGCAATGTCTTTCTTCAATCCTGTCCACCAAAAACTTTCTTTCAGATCCAGATACATCTTGGTGTTTCCGGGGTGTATCGAGTACGGGGAATCATGGGCCTCCTGAAGTATCAACTTCCTGAGTTCGGGATCATTGGGCACATAGATGCGATCCTCAAACCATAAAGTTCCATGTTCATCCTCACGAAAACCTTTAGCCTTCCCGTCTTCCATTTTCTGCTTAGTCTCAGCTATCTCCTTGTCTGTTTTCTGTGCTTCGCGGATCTTTTCTGTCAAAGTAGACTGAATTTCCAGAGTGGCAACCAATCCTCTTGAAACTATCTCCAATTTGAGCTCTCGGAGGTCATCGACTAACTCCTGGGGTAATCCTCCAGCTGTGAGCGTGTTCACATAACTCTTGCGGCTCAACGCATCGGCTACAACATTTGCCTTGCCTGGGTGATAATGCAATCTCATGTCATAGTCCTTGATCAACTCTAGCCATCGCCTCTGTCTGAGGTTCAACTCCTTCCGCGTGAAGATATATTTCAGGCTCTTGTGATCAGTGTAAATATCACAACTATTTCCGATCAGGAAATGTCTCGAGGTCTTGAGAGCGTGCACTACGGCTGCTAGTTCCAAGTCATGTGTGGCATAATTCAACTCATGAGGTCTGAGCTGTCTGGATGCATAGGCTACAACTTTGCCTTCTTGCATGAGCACTCCTCCAAGTCCTTGACGAAAAGCGTCACAGTAAACCTGGAAATCCTTCCGAATGTTCGGCAATATCAGCACTGGGGCTGTAACAAGACGTTTCTTCAGCTCTTGAAAACTGGTTTCACATTCCTCAGTCCAAATATACTTGGATTCCTTCTTCAACAACTCTGTCATGGGCTTGGCAATCCTTGAGAAATTCTCAATGAACCTCCGATAATATATGGCAAGTCCGAGGAAACTGCGGATCTCCGTGACTGAAGTGGGTGCTACCCATTCGGTGACTGCTGCGACCTTGGCAGGGTCCACTGCTATTCCTTCTCCTGAGATGACGTGTCCGAGGAATCCAACTTCCTTCAACCAAAACTCACATTTGCTAAACTTTGCATATAGCTTATGCTCTCGAAGCTTCTCCAGAACTAGATGCGGGTGTTCCTTGTGTTCCTCTTCGTTCTTGGAGAATATCAGTATGTCATCGATGAACACCACGACAAACTTGTCCAAGTATTCCATAAATACCTTGTTCATCAGATTCATAAAATATGCCGGAGCATTAGTCAGTCGAAATGACATGACCGTGTACTCATACAAGCCGTATCGAGTGGTGAAGGTTGTCTTGGGTATATCCTGTTCACGAATCTTCAACTAATGATACCCGGATCGAAGATCGATCTTTGAGAATACGCGAGCTCCAACTAACTGATCAAACAGATCATTGATCATCGGCAAGGGGTACTTGTTCTTGATGGTCACATCGTTCAATGCACGATAATCGACAACCATTCTCAAGGACTTGTCCTTCTTTTCAACCAAGAGCACTGGGGCTCCCCAAGGTGAAGAACTTGGGCGAATATACCCTTTGTCCAACAACTCCTTAATTTGCTTCTTGATTTCTATCAAGTCATTTGCGGGCATCCGATAGGGTCTCTTGGATATCGGGGCTGTTCCGGGTAATAGCTCAATCAAGAACTCAATCTCTCTATCGGGTGGCATGCCCGGCAATTCCTCCGGAAATACATCTGGGTACTCCTGTACAATCGGTACTTCCTCCTGTTCTACTCCCGTGAGAGAGTTTACTCGCTTACTCCGTGTCGGGCGCTGAGACACGTACTTAATCCGCTTCTGCTCGGGGGTGGTGAGAAAAATAGACTTAAGGGCACAATCGATATTCCCTTCATACTTGGCCTACCAATCCATGCCTAGGATTACATCCAATCCCTGGGACTCTAATTCGATGAGGCCGGTGGGAAAATTATGGTTCCCGATGTTGAGACTCAAAGCATGGCATCCTATCCCGGCTGTCATCATGCCTCCTGGGGAACTGACGTTAATAGGCTGGCTGAGGGTTCTAGTTGGCAAACTATACTTTTCCACAACTACCCTTGATATGAATGAATGTGTTGCACCAGAATCAAAAAGTACCAATACTGGACGTGAATTTAGCAAAAACTTACCAACCACAGTATCGGGGTGATCATAGACCTCTTCAACATCAATGTGGTTCACCTGAGCTCGAGGAAAAGGATTGGGCTTCTTTGCTGCAGAGTTGTCGTTGCCGTTTCCATTTCCCTGCTTGTACTGGGGACATTCAGTGGCATAGTGTCCCGTCTTCCGACAGTTGAAGCAGGTGATGTAGTTCAGATCCTTCTTAGCTGGAGCTGAATGCTGCTGAGTGCCAGTACCGCCATTCTTGAAGTTGTTGTTGTTGCGGTGGTTCCCATTTCCTCCATGGTTGTGGCCTCCATGGTTGTGCACTGGGTGGTTATGCTGAACGTGTCCTCCAAACTTACCGGATCCAGTCCCGGTATTCCCTGAATAGGGGGTGTAGCGAGGCTTCTGCTGAGTGCCGGAGTTGAACTTTCCAACCCCATACTTTCGCTTGCGGTTCTCCATCTGCTGGTGTTTCCCCTCCAAGATGAGGGCCTTATCAACCAGCTCCTGGTAGTTGTTGAAGGTGGCTACAGTCAACTGAATGCTTAGCTCATCATTGAGTCCTTCCAAGAACTTTTCCTGCTTGTTCGCATCATCGGCCACATCTCGAGGGGCATAATGGGCGAGCATGCTGAATTCATCGACGTACTGGGCCACAGAGCGATTCCCCTGGCGTAAGTTGCGGAACTCACGCTTCTTCAGACTCATTGCACCAGCTGAGACATGCGCGGTGCGGAAAGCTTGCTTGAATTGCTCCCAAGTGACTCCAGCAATGGGATAAGTGGTGGTGTAGTTCTCCCACCAAGCAGCTGCAGGGCCTTCAAGTTGATGCGCGGCAAAATGCACCTTCTCAGCTTCAGTACAACCAACAGTGATAAGTTCACGCTCCATCTTGCGGAGCCAATCATCTGCCACAATGGGCTCAATGCTGCTGGAGAAAGTTGGAGGGTTCAACCTCAAGAAACGGGTGAGATTGACGGCCTGGGGTGGGTGACGGTTGTTGTTATTGTTCTGGTTCTGGATGATCAGCTGCATCACGGTGTTTTATTGCTGGATCAACTGGGTGAGTTCCGGCGGAAAGTTGGAGGTAGGGGCGCATCTCGGAGGCATCTGATATTTGTGGAGGGGTGAGATTAGCATAGAACAATGGTCTAAGAGTAATTACACTACCCATATGAATGCAACACACAAGTATCACACCACACATTTTATTCAATATCATCACAAAGGTTCACACGGGGATACAAAATTCGATAATCCTAAACATCGGCCTAAAACATATAATGATAAAGTAAATTTGGTGGTCTAGTCTAAGTGTCCTCCTCAGAAAAGCATGGCGACGGGTCCTTCGGTGGAGCTTTCTTCATAGTCCTCGTCGTTGCTGATCAAGGGGGCTACGTCTCCTTCGGGATGAAGGTTCTCGCCCATGTCCAATTCCTCCTCCAGGTATGCAACTCGAGTCTTCAGTTTCTCGATCCGCTCCAGAAAGTCCTTCACCTCCAGTTCATGTTCATAGTGGGCTTCCCGGGCTGCTTCTTCTAGTTCAAGCTCGCGGAGTGACAGTTGCTTAATCTTCCTAGCATCCTTGATCACATGATGCTCCAGAGTCCCGCTGTACTTCTCCAAGGTCTGAGCATAAGACAAGAGAGTGTCCTTGGTCTTGCTTGAGATGATTTCTCCGTCTTCGTTTCTCCGGGATACGGTGAATAGGTCTGGGGAAATAGGGCAGCCTTTGTATTCTTCCTTGATACGTCCGAGTGCACAATGGATCGCTATGTCCCTTCCGAGAATCCAGTTGGGTGCGATGAACTTGAAATCCATCGGATCAGTGCGCGGCTGGAATGTCCTTCCAGGAATATGCACCTCGATCCTGTAGCGTGAATCCTCCGGGTAAGACGAAGTTGGCTTCCCTATGATAGTCGGCAGAGCAATCCTCAAATCCTTGGTGATCTGCACCAGCTCCTTTCCGAACGGCATAGTGGTGTCGGGCTGGCAAAACTCCGTGAACTTAACAGGGATGAAGGTGGCCATCTAAACATTGGAAAATCGGAGAGAAGTCAGAAATGATCAGAAGAGGAAATAAAAGATTTATAGACATAAGAGAAAATAGTTTTCTTCCTAAGGCTTTTCCATTCCTAGAGGTTACGTCCTAAGGTCAGCTTGTGCTCTGAATACCATTTCTGTAGCGACCCGACTCAAGACGAGTCAAGCCTGTGGTGTTTCTGTAACATCCCAAGATCATGCTGGTACACACACAGTACATAATGTATATATTCAAGAGTTCAATCACACAGCTTTATTGATCGAAATCTCATAAAGAGTACTTTATTACAATAAAGGATTATAATAAAGTGGCTGAAGGCCATCTTATGAGATATCTAACGAAGACTAGCGGAAGCATCAGGTAGACGAGTCCATCCGACTCCAAGGGCATGTCGCTGAGCGTAGATCGTAGCCTCACTCCTGGTCGGAAAAGTACTCTGCAACATGATACGTTGCAGCCATGTAGGTCAGCATATTGAATATGCCGGCAAGTCATCAAAGAGAGGAGTAAAATAATAATCAACTATCTCTACATGCATATTTGGCCGGTGGGGCTAAGTTTTGCATAAAGCCAGTTTTATCCTACAACAAGAGGGGTTGGAAGCAAAATATTACTACAATGTTTGTTGTTAACGAGATGGTTCGGCCAACCAATTCTCGTACCCGAATAGTTGTTAACACCCACATCATTATTAAGTTGTGTCGAGAGTTCAGGGGAAATTCAATGCCTTCGGCTCAAGTTTTCCATGACCGTGGACACGGCTAATCGATTAGGTTGGGTACTCTGCAGAGTTTTGCACACATTCCCCACAATCGATTTTATCACTAGGAAGCAGTAGCAAAAAGAATCAACTCAAAATCATTTTTTAAACTCCTGGAATAGGCAAAACAAGGTTTAAACTAAATCTGATCTAACTTATATTTGAAAATTTCAAACATAGACAAATTATATGTTTTTAAAAATACAAAAAAATTGGAGTCTACTGGAACAAGAATCAATGTCATTGGACTTCGGGATCAAAAGTAGTGGCCAAAACAAAACAGAAACTTTTCTGTTTTTGCAAATAGGCAGAAAATGAAAATAACTAGCTAACTATTGGGGGGCACACGTGGCGCACTACGATAGGCTGCAGAGGGTGTTTGCTGCAAACTTAGGAGCAAACGGCCGAGGCTAACAAAACTCGCTGGTTAAAACATAAGTGAACTAAAAACCGCTGGTTTTTTCTAATCTAAACCGAAGAGGTATTTAGGATCTAATCTACACCGTTGAGTAGAGATCTAATGGCTACAAAACAAAAAAAGAAAACAACAGAGGAGGAGAAGAAGCTACCGTGGCTGGGGAGCTACTCCGGCGAGGTCGCGTCGCCGGCGAGGGTGAGGGAGCTCCGGGGGGCGGTGGAGATGTCGGGGAGGCGGCGGCGGGGGTGGTCCTCCTCCGAGGGGAGGCGGCGGCGGAGCGAAGAGGGGCTCGGGTGCTGCTCCAGGAGGGGCAGCCGAAGGTGGCAGAGCTCCGGCTCCGACGGGCGGTGGCTGGGGCGGCTCGGGCGGCGGCTCGTTGGGGAAGGGGTGGGAACGGGGGCGGCTCGGGGAAGGGGTTCTTATAGGCTAGGAGGGGGAGTGGGGAAGGAAAGAGAGGGGTGGATCGGCAGGGGATACCGGGTACTGGGGGCAGGCTCGGTCTCGGGCTGGAGTAAGGAAGGAGGAGGAAGAAGGGTGGCCGACGGGGGGCTTGGCTCCGTTGGTGGGGCCCAACGGGCAGTGAGAGAGAGGCGGGGCGGTTGGGGTCGGTCGGCCTGGATCTAAGGCCTTCGGGATCCCGGGGACAGTGGGATTCGGCCCATGTCTAAAAAACGCTCGGGCGGCGGCTTCTAAAAAAAGATACTTTCCTAATTTCTAACTTTTTCCGAATGAGAGAATAAAAGCGAAAAAAAGGAAGTAAATCAAAATATTAATATAGGGTATTATATACCAAAAAATCAGAAAAATATTCTCTACCCGAATAACATTTTTCCAAAGCAAAAATAAAAACTTAAAAAAAATGTTTTTTCAGAAATTCCCAAATTTGCTTTATTTCTTTTTGCAATTATTTTTGCAAATGAACTTTGTATTTCTTGGCTCAAATATTTCAGAAATTTGCCCGCACTTTGGAGGGTCATTTTCCTCCGCTCTCTCTCTTGCGTGCAAGAGAGTATTTCTCCGGGCTTTTCTCGCGCGAGGAAAAATGGAAATGCAAATCAAAAGGGCGAAGGAATTCACGTGCTAAAGTTATTTCAATCAACATGCATAGATGCTTAGCTACAATGTAAAACATTCCCAATTAGGAAAATTGGGATGTTACAGCGGTTCTATCAATTGCTCGATAGTAATTTGTTCACCCACCGTATTATTTGCTATTTTGAGAGAAGCCTCTAGTGAACACTATGGCCCTCGGGTCTACTTCACATCATATTTTCAGCCTTACACTTTTACTTTGTTGCACTTTCCGCCTTCAGATCTCACTTTGCAATCAATCTTGAAGGGATTGACAACCCCTTTATTGCGTTGGGTGCAAGCTCATTTGTGTTTCGCAGGTACTCTCGACACTTGGCTTGATTCTCCTACTGGACTGATACCTTGGTTCTCAAACTCACGGAAATACTTACTGCTCCTGTCCTGCATCACCTTTCCTCTTCAAGGGAAAAACCAACGCAAGCTCAAGAGGCAGCAGGAACGTCGCATGGGAAAGAAAGAATTTACTACGATCACCAAGATCAATCTATGGAGATCAACATCTACGAGAGGGGGTGCATCTACATACCCTTGTAGATCGCTAAGTGGAAGCGTATATAATGTGGTTGATGTAGTCATACGTCTTCACGATCCCATCATGATCCCTCCTGATCTAGCGCCGAACGGATGGCACATTTGCGTTCATCACATGTGCGGCTTGATGACGTCCCCTCGTTCTTGATCCAGCAAGAGAGGAAGGACAAGCAGATGGGATCTCAACCATCATGATGGCATGGTGGAGATGGTGGTGGACCAATCCCAGCACGGCTTCGCCAAGCGCCTCTGGAACTGCGAGCGAGGAAGAACGGGAGAAACGGGAGGGAGAGGGTTGCCTCAAGGGAGAGGACTTGATGTGTTCAGCCCTCACCTCCCCTCCGCTATTTATTGGAGGCAAGGGGCAGTAGGGGGCGTAGCCCTAACCTCTCTTCCAAGGGAGGGGACAGTGGCCAAGAGGGAGGAGTCCTCCCTGCCCAAGGCACCTCCTAGGTGCCTTCCCCTTTGGGGTTTCCTACCCCCTAGCCGCATGGGCCATTGGGGGCTAGTCTAACAAGGCTTGGACGCCCCCTTACAGGCCATGCATGTCCTAGGGGCTGGAGAGACCCTTCCGGACTCCTTAGGAACACTCTAGAAACATACAGAACCTTCCATAAGATTCCAGGTACAATACCGATAAAACCCGTGACGTCCGGGATCTCATACGGGAGTCCGAACAACGTTCGGTCACCAACGTACATATCCCAATACTACTCTAGCGTCACCGACCGTTAAGCGTGCAGATCCTACGGGTTCGAGAATCATGTAGACATGACCGAGACACCTCTCTGGTCAATAACCAATAACGAGACCTGGATGTCCATATTGTTTCCAACATACTCCACGAAGATCTTCATTGGTAGAACCACGATGCCAAGGATTGAATCAATCCTGCATGCAATTCCCTTTGTTCAGCGGTATGTTACTTTTCCAAGATTCGATCGTCGGTATCTCCATACCTAGTTTGGTCTGTTTACCAGCAAGTCTCTTTACTCGTTCCGTAATACAAGATCTTGTGACTAACTCCTTAGCCACATTGCTTGCAAGCTTATTGTGATGTTGCATTACCGAGTGGGCCCCGAGATACCTCTCTATCATACGGAGTGACAAATCCCAATACTGATCCATGCCAACTCCACATACACCCTCGGAGATATGTGTAGAGCATGTTCATAGTCACCCAGTTACGTTGTGATGTTTGATACACACAAGGCATTCCTCCGGTGTCGGGGAGTCGCATGATCTCATGGTTATAGGAACAGATACATTGACATGGATAAAGCAGTAGCAATAAACTAATACGATTAGAAGATATGCTTATAGTTGGGTCTTGTCCATCACATCATTCTCCTAGTGATGTGACCCCGTTATCAAATGACAACTCATGTCTATGGCTAGGAAACCTTAGCCATTTTGATCAACGAGCTAGTCTAGTAGAGGCTCACTAGGGAGATGGTGTTGTCTATGTATCCACACATGTATTTGTGTTTCCAATCAATACAATTATAGCATGGATAATAAACGATTATCATGAACAAGGAAATATGATAAATTTCCAATAGTCCTGGATCACTCTTGTACCCCTTGATGGACTCATAGCAAGGCACACACCACGTGCAGTACACAACATGGAATACTATAGAGACTATGACTAAGGCATAGGAGACGACCTTCGTCCTTTCTCTTTCTTCTGTCATGGTCGGGCTTTGAGTCTTACTCAAATTCACACCTTACAATGCAGGCAAGAACTCCTTCTTTGAATGATCCATTTTGAACTCCTTCAAAATATTGTCAAGGTATGTATTCATTGAAAGTTTTATCAAGTGTCTTGATCTAACTATATAGATCTTGATGCCCAATGTTCAAGTAGCTTAATCTAGGTCTTCCTTTGAAAAACTCCTTTTAAACAACCCTATGTGCTTTCTAGAAATTCTACATCATTTCCGATCAACAATATGTCAACCACATATACTTATGAGAAATTCTATAGTGCTCCCACTCACTTTCTTGTAAATACATGTTTCTTCATAAACTCTATATAAACCAAAAGCTTTGGTCACTCACCAAAGCACCTATTCCAACTCTGATATTCTTGCACAAGTCCATAAATGTATCGCTGGAGCTTGCATGGCTTTTAGCATCCTTAGGATCGACAAAACCTTCTAGTTGTATCACATACAACCTTTCCTCAAGGAAATCGCTAAGGAAACATTGTTTTGACATCCATCTACTAGATTTCATAATTGAAAAATGCAGCAACTACTAACATAATTCCAATAGACTTTAGCATTGCTACGGGTGAGAAAGTCTCATCATAGTCAACTCCTTGAACTTGTCGGAAACCTCTTTGCGACAAATCAAACTTTCTTAATGGTGACATTTACAATTATCGTCTGTCTTCCTTTTAAAGATCCGCTTGTTCTTAATAGCCTTACGACCATCAAGTAGTTCTTCCAAAGTCCACACTTTGTTTTTGGATCCTATCTCAGATTTCATGGCCTCCAGCCAATTGTCGGAATCTGAGCCCACCATTGCTTCTCCATAGCTCGTAGGTTCATTGTTGTCCAACAACATGACCTCCAAGACAGGATTACCGTACCACTATGGAGCAGTATGTGTACTTGTCGACCTACGAGGTTTGGTAGTAACTTGATCTGAAGCTTCATGATCACCATCATCAGCTTTCTCTTCAAGTGGTGTAGGCACCACACGAACATCTTCCTGCGCCCTGCTACTCTCTGGATGAAGTGATGGTTCAATAACCTCATCAAGTTCCACCATCCTCCCACTCAACTATTTTGAGAGAAAATCTTTCTCGAGAAATGGCCCATTCTTAGCAACAAAACACTTTTCCTTCGGATCTGAGATAGGAGGTATACCCAACTGTTTCCTTTGAGTATCCTATAAAGATGCATTTATCCACTTTGGGTTTGAGCTTATAAGCGTGAAGCCTTTTGACGTAAGCATCACAACCCCAAACTTTAAGAAACGATGGCTTAGGTTTCTTGCCAAACCATAGTTCATACGGTGTCATCTCAATGGAATTATATGGTGCCCTATTTAAAGTGAATGTGGTTGTCTCTAATGCATAACTCCAAAAGAACAGTGGCAAATCGGTAAGAGACATAATAGTACGCACCATATCCAATAGGGCACGGCTATGACATACAGACACACTATCACACTATGGTGTTCGAGGTGGAATGAGTTGTGAAACAATTTCCACAATGTCTTTTAAATGTATACCAAACTTGTGACATAGATATTCACCTCTACGATCACATCATAGACATTTCGTCCTCTTGTCACGACGATCTTCAACTTCACTCTGAAATTGGTTGAACTTTTCAACATTTCAGACTTGTGATTCATCAAGTAAATATACGTGTATCTACTCAGATCATCTCTGAAGTAAAAACATAATGATATCCACTGCATGATTTAGCACTAATTGGACTGCATACATCAATATGTATTATTTCCAATAAGTCACTTGCCCGTTCCATCTCACTTGAAAACGAGGCCTTCAGTCATCTTGCCCATGTGGCATGGTTTGCATGTATAAAGCGATTCAAAATCAATTGAGTCCAAAGGATCCATAAGCATGGAGTTTGTTCATGCGTTTACACCAATGGGCATGGTTCAGATATCTCAAACGTTTCAAAATTGAGTGAATCCAAAGATCCATCAGGATGGAGTTTCTTCATGCGTTTTATACCAGTAGGACCTCAGCGGTAGTGCCACGAGTAAGTGGTACTATCATTACTAACTTTGTATCTTTTGGCATCAATACTACGGACATGTTTATCACTAGGATCGAGATTCAGTAAACCATTCACATTGGGTCCATGATCATAAAAGATATTATTCATGTAAACAAAATAAACCATTATTCTCTAACTTACGTGTATAATAATATCTCAATAAACAAAATCAATATAATGTTCATGGTCAACGTATACACCAAAAATCATTTATTTAGGTTTACCACTAATCCCGAAGGTATATTGAAAGTGTGATGGTGATCACATCAACCTTGGAAACACTTCCAACACACATCGACACCTCGCCCTTAGCTAGTCTTCGTTTATTCCGCAATAACTTTTTCGAGATACTAACATTAGCAACTGAACCACTATCAAATACCCAGGAGCTACAACAAGAACTAGTAAGGCACACGTCAATAACATGTAAATCAAATATACTTTTGTTGACATTGCCAGCCTCCTTATCTGCCAAGCATCTGGGGTAGTTCCGCTCTCAGTGATTGTTCCCCTCACAACAAAAGCACTCAATCTCGGGTTTGGGTTCAACCTTGGGTTTCTTCATTGGAGCGACAATTGGCTTGTAATTCTCGAAGTTTCCCTTCTTGCCCTTGCCCTTCTTGAATCTAGTTGTTTTACTAACCATCAACACTTGATGCTCCTTCTTGATTTCTACCTTCATATTGTAAAAGATTGCGAATAGCTCAGGGATCATCATCACCATCCCTAGCATGTTATAGTTCATCACGAAGCTCTAGTAGCTTGGTGGCAGTGAATTGGAGAACTATGTCAATCACTATCTCATCTGGAAGATCAACTCCCACTTGATTCAAGTGATTGTAGCACCCAGATTATCTGAGCACATGCTCACCGATTGAGCTATTGTCCTTCATGTTGCACGCAAAGAATCTTGTCGGGGGTCTCATATGTCTCAACACGGGCATGAGCCTAAAATCACAATTTCAGCTCTTGGAACATCTCATATGTTGTGTTACGTTCAAAACGTCTTTGGAGCCTCAATTCTAAGCCGTAAAGCATGACGCACTAAACTATCAAGTAGTCGTCAAAAGCGTGTCTATGAGATGTTCACAACATCCACATATGATGCTTGAGGGGTTGGCACACCTAGCGGTGCATCAAGCACATAAGCCTTTTGTGCAGCAATGGGGACAATCCTATGTTTACGGACCCAGTCCGCATAATTGCTACTATCATCTTTCAACTTAGTTTTCTATAGGAACACATCAAAAATACAGGGGAGCTACAACGTGAGCTATTGTCCTACAACATACTTTGTAAAGACAACTTATACTATGTTCATGATTACAAGTTCAATTAATAATATTACTAACTCCCACTCAACTCAACATCCCTTGGTTGTACGAGTGTGATATGATCCAAATCCACCAACCCAAGTCCGATCATCACGTGAGATGAGGCGGTTCCAATGGTCAACATATCCATGTTGATCATATCTACTATATGACTCATGTTTGACATTTTGGTATCATGTGTTCCCAGGCCATGTTCGTGCATGCTAGGCTCATCAAGTTTAACCCAAGTGTTCTGCATGTGTAAATGTGGCTTACACCCGTCATACGCGAAAGTGGAGTCTATCGCACCCGATCATCACATGGTGCCTCGAAACGAGGAACTTCCGCAATAGTGCACACTTGGGGAGAACATAATTTTATCTTCAATTTTAGTGAGGGTCATCTTATAATGCTACCATCGTCCTAAGAAAAGTAAGATGCATAAAAGGATTAACATCACATGCAAATCATAATAGTGACATGATATGCCCATCATCATCTTGTGCTTTTGATCTCCATCTCCAAAGCACCGGCATGATCTCCATCGTCACGAGAATGACACCATGATCTCAATCATCATGATCTCCATCATCATGTCGCCATTAGTGTTGTTGCACTAACTATGTTTATACCACTATTGCTAACTCATAGCGATCAAGTAAAGCAAAAAGGCACAAATTATAAAAGACGACCCTATGGCTCCTGCTAGTTGACGTACTCATCGACATGCAAGTCGTGATAATTCTGTACGAAACATGATCATCTCATACATCACATATATCTCATCATGTCATTGGCCATATCATATCCAACGTTCCCTGCAAAAACAAGTTAGACATCCTCTACTTGTTGTTGCATGTTTTACGTGGCTGCTATGGGTAACTAGCAAGAGTCGTTCTTACCTACACAAAGCCACAACGGTCATATTAATGTTGCTATTTAACCTTCTACAAGGACAGCCTTTGTCGAATTCAATTCAACTAAAGTGGGAGAGACACACACCCGCCAGCCATCTTTATGCAACAAGTCGCATGTCAGTCGATGGAACCGGTCTCCCGGACGTGGACGAGTAAGGTTGGTACAGGCCGCTTCATCCCACAATACCGCTGAATCAAAATAAGACTAAGGAAGTAAGCAATCTGAATATCAACTCCCACAAACTCTTTTGTGTTCTACTCGTGCATGTTATCTATGCATAGACCTGGCTCATGATGCCACTGTTGGGGAACGTCGCATGGGAAACAAAAAAAAATCCTATGCTCACCAAAGTCAATCTATGGAGATCAACATCTACGGAGGGGAAGTGCATACATACCCTTGTAGATCGGTAAGCGGAAGCGTATATAACGCGATTGATGTAGACATACGTCTTCACGATCCAATCATGATCCGTCCTGATCTAGTGCCGAACGGACGGCACCTCCGCGTTCAGCACACGTACGACTCGATGACATCTCCTCCTTCTTGATCCACCAAGAGAGAAAGGAGAAGTAGATGGGAACTCAACCAACACGACGACGTGGAGGGGATGGTGGTGGAGCAATCCCAGCACGACTTCGCCAAGCGCCTCCAAAACAGTGAACGAGGAAGGACGAGAGAAACGGGAGGGAGAGGGCTACCTCAAGGGAGATGACTTGATGTGTTCAAGCCTCCCCTCCCCTCCACTATTTATAGGAAGCAAGGGGCAGTAGGGGGCAGCCCTAACCCCTCCTCCAAAGGAGGGGCCGACGGCCAAGGGGCAGGAGTCCTCCCTCCCCAAGGCACCTCCTAGGTGGAAAACCCAATTTGACGCTGTGTGCATCAAATAGTCGGGCAAACGCACAAGGGCGCGACAAACTGGGCCGACCCATCTCCCTGTGCACGGAGTTCCGGTTTCTACATCATTTTTTTGTCCATTTTTTGTTTCGGTTTTTTTTCTTTTTTTTCTTTTTTTGTCTTTCTCCTTCTGTTTCTTTTTTTCTCTTTTTTTCTATGGTGGTTTTTTAACCAAAGTTCATGTTTTTAAAAAAATTCTTGAAATTCAGAAATTGTTCTTGATTATATAAAATTGTTCTAAATTTCAAATATTTGTCGTTTTTCAAAAACATTCGTAGCTTCAAAAAATGTTCGGGATTTT
This sequence comes from Hordeum vulgare subsp. vulgare, assembly GCF_904849725.1. Lineage (NCBI taxonomy): Eukaryota > Viridiplantae > Streptophyta > Magnoliopsida > Poales > Poaceae > Hordeum > Hordeum vulgare. The sequence goes on along the minus strand of NC_058522.1, from coordinate 351,145,446 downwards.
AGAAAAATGTCCGACATTTTCAAAAATGATCGCCATTTAAAATAAATCTTTTTTAAAGAAATTTATTGTTTCCTTTTAAATTTTTCCTTTACTTTTGTAACTTTTTCCTTTTCCTATTTTTCTTTTTGACATTTTATAATTTTTGTTTTGAATTTCTAAATATGTTCTCATATTCGTAGTTTATATTTAAATATCCGTCCTTCAAAATATGTTCCTGCTTTCAAAATGTGTTCATCTTTGAAAAATGTTCGTGTTTAAAAAAAAATCTAATATTAAAAAAACTGCATGATTTTACAAAGAAATGTTCCTTTTTCTTTAAATTTTCACGATTTTTATAAAAATGTTCTTCTTTTCATATTTTAATAAAAAAATGTTCCTGTTTTACGAAAAATGTTTCTGTTTTTTGAAAATTTGTTCACAAATTGAAAACTTGTTCAAATTTGGTTTGCCAATTCTAAAATTATTCATGATTTTTAAATGTTCAACAAGTGTAAAAAATATCTTTCATTTTCTAAAAACATATTTGTCGTTCCAAAAAATGTACGTAAGTTCAAAAAATGTTCCAGTTTTAGAAAGTGTACATAAGTTCAAAAATTGTTCCAGTTCCAAAAATTGTTCACAAATTTCAAAAAATGTTCTTTCTTACAAAAAAAAATCTATGTTTGTAAAATACTCTTGTTTTCAAATTTGTTTATAGACTAAGAAATTGTTTATATTTTCCAAAACAAATTGTATTAAAAAATTGTTCGCGCTTCTGAAGTCGTTCATATTTTTTAAAATTGTTCTTGGTTTCAAAATTTGTACTGAAAATTCAAAAAATGTCCTTCTTTAAAAAATGTTCGCTCTTTCAAATTTGTTTGCGGTTTTCAAAATTGTTCTCCTTTTCAAAATTTTGTACTCAACATTCAAGAAATGTTCATGTATTAAAAAAAATCGCGCTTCCTAATTTGTTTACTTTTTTATGAATTTTTCTGGGTTTTAAAATTTGTTCTCAAAATGCAAAAAATGTTCGTGCTTTAAAAATTTGTTCATGCTTTCGAAATTGTTCGGGTTTTTTCAAAATTGTTCTCCTTTCCAAATTTTTGTTTTCAAGATTCAAAAACGTTCGTGCTTTAAATAATTGTTTGCGCTTCCAAATTTGTTTATTTTTAAATTATACTCAGTTTCGAAAAAATCTCAAAATTCCAACAATGTTTGTGCTTTAAAAATTTGTCCGCGCTTTCAAATTTGTTCGGGGTTTTTCAAAATTGTTCTCCTTTTCCAAATTTTGTTCTCAAGATTCAAATAGAATTTGTGCTGTCAAAAATTGTGCGTGCTTCCAAATTTGTTCACATTTTTCAAGAATTGTTCTCGCTTTCAAAATTTCTTCTCAAAATTCAAAAAATGTTCGCGCTTTCAAATTTGTTCAAAGTTTTTCAAAATTGTTCTCCTTTTCAAAATTTAGTTCTCAAGATTTAAAAAATGTTAATGCTTTAAAAAATTGTTCACGTTTCCAAAAAAATCACGATTTTTTAAAATTGTTATTCAAATTTGAAAAATGTTTTTCTTTCAGTAAAAAAAAGAAAAGGATAAGGGAAAGAAAAAACGAACCAAAAAATAAAATAAGTAGAGAATGAAAAAACTAAAATAAAAAAGGAAACATAACTCGGCCGGTCCAGTTGGGGCGCCCCTGTGCGGCGCACGGGTGCATGCTTAGTGAGCGGCGTGCATGCCTTAGTGAACGACACGTAGGAGCTCCCCTCCTAGGTGCCTTCCCCTTTGGGGTTTCCTACCCCTAGCCACATGAACCCTTAGGGGCTGGCCCAACAAGGCTTGCATGCCCCATTACAACCCATGCACATCCTAGGGGCTTGAGGGACCCTTCCGAACTCCTTCGGAACCTTCTGGAACCTTTGAGAAGCTTCCCTGTACAATACCGATAAAACCCGAAACTTTTCCGGTAGCCAAAATATGACCTTCCATATAAAAATCTTTGCCTCCTAACCATTTCGGAGCTCCCTGTGACGTCCGCGATCTCAACCGGTACTCCGGACAACATTTGGTCACCAACGTACATATCCCAATACTACTCTAGCGTTAGCGAACGTTAAGCATGCGGACCCTACGGGTTCGAGAATCATGTAGACATGACCAGAACACCTCTCCGATCAATAACCAATAGAGGGACCTGGGTGCCCATATTGGTTCCTACATATTCCATGAAGATCTTCATCGGTCGAACCACGATGCCAAGGATTCAATCAATCCCGTATGCAGTTTCGTTTGTTCAGCGGTATGTTACTTGTCCGAGATTCGATCACCGGTATCTCCATACCTAGTTCAATCTCATTACCATCAAGTTTCTTTACTCATTCTGTAATACAAGATCCCATGACTAACTCCTTGTCCACATTGCTTGCAAGCTTATTTTTATGTTGCATTACCGAGTGGGCCCCGAGATGCCTCTTCGTCAGACGGAGTGACAAATCCTAGTCTTCATCCATGCCAACTCCAGAGACACCCTCAGAGATACCTGTAGAGCATCTTTATAGTCAGCGAGTTACGTTGTGGCGTTTGATACACATAAGGCATTCCTCCAGTGTCGGGGAGTTGCATGATCTCATGGTTATAGGAATAGATACATTGACATGGATAAAGCAGTAGCAATAAACTAATACGATCAGATGTTATGCTTACGGTTGGGTCTTGTCCGTCACATCATTCTCCTAATGATGTGACCCCATTATCAAATGACAAGTCATATCTATGGCTAGGAAACCTTAGTATTCGATCAACGAGCTAGTCTAGTAGAGGCTCACTAGGGACACGGTGTTGTCTATGTATCCACACATGTATTTGAGTTTCCAATCAATACAATTATAGCATGGATAATAAATGATTATCATGAACAAGGAAATATTATAATAACTAATTTATTATTGCCTCTAGGGCATAGTTCCAACACTTACTCAATCCATAGGTAGGTATGGTGGACTCTCATGGCAAGAAACTGGGTTTCACGGTTATGGATGCACAAGTAGAATCTCTACTTAGTGGAGAATATTTTTGCCAGTAAATGATCTAAAGCAAGGACCACATGTTAAAGGATCCAAGATAAAATGACTTATATGTGAATGTAAACTACCATGATTATTTTGTTGTCTTCCATGTCCAACATCAACACTCGCTCATTATATAATATTTGGTGAGGGTTTATAATCACAAAAGGTGTCCAAGATAGTGTATTTATATGTGAGTCTCCTCTCCTCCATCATAATCTTGCATAAATTGTAACAATAACTAATGCTATGTTTGTTTATTTCCAACAACTTTTTCTATGTGGATTCATTACTCTTCATGGGATTAGCACATGATTCTTTTTATCTCTTTTATTTCATTGCTATGGTGATAGATGCATGAGAGTAAAGCACACAAACTCATTTAACATTTATTATATAACTCTCACACTAATCTCAAAGCAAAAAATCTAAGCAAAGCAAAGCAAATCTAAAATTATTTCTCTAAATCATGACATAGCTAAGGATTAAAACTAAGATAGATGGTAATGATAGAAGTGATGGTGATACGATACTGGGGCACCTCCCCCAAGCTTGGAACAAGCTAAGGGTGGGGCACATGCCCATGTACTCAGTTATCCTTCTTGGGTGATGGTGGTGATGACGTGGTATGTTGGTCCTCGGTTTTCCAAGGCATTGGCTCACCATCATGGAAAGAGGATCTTGTCCCCGGGATCCTGAAATCAGCAGCAATGCTCATCCTCTTAAATATTGATTCATACTCACATTTTTGGTTTCGAAGGTTAAAGATTTGTGCTTGGAGATGTTCAATCCACTGTTGAAGCTTGAAGAGAGCCTCTCCCACGTTCCTAGTGTCCATCTTGTTCTCTTGGATGAAGTCTGTGATCATAGAGTTATTAGCACTCAAACCATGTTCAACCATCCCTTGGCACTTGAAGATCACGTGCTCCTGCGCTGTTATCGTGGCATTCTCGCTCCCCTCCTTTTTGGGACCTTGGACATCCCAAATGTGGAGCACCCCCTCATGCATCTCAATGTCCTGAGGGTGCTTCATCACCTCTGGCAGGTAGGGGTTGATGACCTTCTCGTAAAACTTGTCCTTGGTGGAATGATATGTCCCCAACGTATCTATAATTTTTGATTATTCCTTGTTGTTATATTATCATTCTTGGATGTTTTACAATCATTTCATGGCAACTTTATATTCTTTTTTGGGACTAACCTATTGACATAGTATACAGTGCCACTTGCTGTTTTTCCTTATTTTTACTTCGCAGGAAATCAATATCAAACGGAGTCCAAATGGCACGAAACTTTTTGGAGATTTTTTTTCTGCCCAGAAGACATCCAAAGAACCAAGGAAGTCAACCAAAGGAGGCCCAGGCTGCCCACTAGGCATAAGGGCTCGCCTGTCCCTTGCAGGGCATGGTACCTGGTTGGCACCTCGTGGCCCATCTTGGCGTGATTCCAACACCCAAGATTCATATAAATAGAGAAACCTCCAGAAATAACCCTAGACGAGAAGTTCCGCCGCCACAAGCCTCTGTAGCCACAAAAAACCAATTGGGAGCCCTCTGGCACCCTGACGGAGGGGGAGATCATATCTGGTGGCCATCTTCATCATCTCGGTGGAGGCCATGATGAGGAGGGATTAGTCCAGCCTCAAGGCTGAGCGTTTGTACCAGTAGCTATGTATCTAATCTCGCTCTCTCTCTCTCTCGTGTTCTTGAGATGTCATGATCTTGATATATCACGGGCCTTGTTAATGTAGTTGTATCATATGGTGTTTGTCCCTTGCTATTGTTGTGATGAATTGAGTCTTTCACTTTAAGATCTCGTTATGTTGGATTGAATATTCAGGTTTGAGAGCTCATGATGTATGTCTTGCATGCATTTACCCGTAATGACATTGTGTTATTAAAGTGATTCACTTGATATATGTTGTGGTATCAACTTGCGGATTCCCGAGGTGACATTGGGATAAGGTATCCATAAGGGTTGATTGCACGTTTTCATATTATGTACATTGATAGAAATCTTGGGGTGCTCCTTGAAGTTCTTAGTGTTGGATTGAATATGAAGAATATGAAATTGTTTGATGCATGTCGCATAATTAGCCCACGGATACTTGAGGTGACATTGGAGTATCTAGGTGACACTAGGGTTGATTGATATGTATCAATGGTGTTATTTTAGTACAAACTCTTGGATAGATCGATCGAAAAGGATAACTTGTTATTTTAGTACTAACTCTTGGAAAGATTGATAGGAAAGAATAACTTTGAGGTGGTTTAGTACCCTACAAATAATGTCTTCCTATGTTCTCCGCTATATAGGAACTTTGGAGTGATTCCCTAGGCCTCATTTTCAAGCATTGCAATGCCGTTTATGCTGACTTTTGTTACTTGCTACCTCACTGTTTTTATTTATTCAGATTATAAAAATATATTTCTACTATCATTACTACACTTTTATTACCATCTCTTCGCGAACTAGTACACCTATGCAATTTACCATTGTATTTTGTGTGTTGGGGACACAAGAGACTTTTTATTATTTGGTTGCAGGGTTGTTTTAGAGAGACCATCTACATCCTACGCCTCCCACGGATTGATAAACCTTAGGTCATCCACTTGATCAAAATTTGATACTATCCTACAAAACTTTGCGCTTGGAGGCCCAGCACGAGTCTACAAGAACAAGTTGTGTAGTAGACATCAAGCTCTTTTCTAGCGTCGTTGCTGGGGAGGTGAGTGCTTGAAGGTATATCCTTAGATCTTGCAATTGAATCTTTTAGTTTCTTGTTTATCACTAGTTTGGTTTATAAGAAAATTACAAAAAATGGAATTGAGGTGGTCTCATATTATTCATCTTTATCATGTCTTTCTTGAAAATGATGGAAAGGAAAATTGTGCTCAATTGATAGAAGAAGAATTAAATAAAATATTTGGCATAAAATCCTTGAATGATGAGAATGATAGAAATATTTGTTAGTATGAATTCTCTGAATATCCATGATTTTAATGATATGCAAAGCCACAATCTTGGGATGATATGTTTGATGAAGATGATATTTTCAGCCCCCCAAGTTTTGATGAACAAATTTATTATGATGATAGCATGCCTCCTATTTATGATGATTATATTTCTGAAAGTGGGTTTGGAAGAGTGTAAACTCTAGGAACTAATTATCCCACTATTTTGGAGGGTGTTGAATATTTTCATAATGAGAAAAGTGGATTTGGAGAGGTCGTGAGTTTATTTAGTGATGAGTCCACTATTTTGGAAGAGGCTTCAATTGACTATGACAACAAAGTAGCTATCTATGATGATTATGGTGATGACATGTATGCTATAAAGAGTACTAAAAACCATGAAACTTGTCAATATTATTTTATTTTTCAATTGGATTATGCCACTCAAGTATCACATGATAGTTATTTTGTTGAGTTTGCTCCCACTACTATGAATGATAAGAATTTTGCTTGTGTGGGTAGTAATAAAAATTATATGCTTGTGCATCATGAAAATAATGGTGTATGTGATAGTTATATTGTTTAATTCCTTCATGATGCTACTGAAAATTAATATGAACATATGCTTGTAGGAATTGCAATAATATCAAGTTTCCTCCCTATGTGTTCAAGGTTTTGAAGTTATGCTTGTTTTGCCTTCCTGTGCAAATTGATCCTTGCAAACATAAAATGTTTTCTTGCAAAATCCCTATGCATGGGAAGTGGGTTATACTTAAAAGTGCTTGTCATGTGATTCATGATGCTCTCTTGCATGTTTCAAATTACTACTTTTTATGTGAGCATCATTGAAATCATCATGCCTAGCTAAAAGGCATTAAAGAAAAGTGCTTGTTGGGAGACAATCCAAAACTTATAATTTTTGTTTTTATATGTTCACAAGATTAATATACTGTATTAGTCATGTTTTGTGTCCTTTATTTCAATAAAGTGCCAAGTAAAACCTTTGCGATAGTGTGGATACTTGCTTGTTTGATTCTCTGCAAAAACAGGAACTTTTAAGTGCAGTGAATAATTTCTATGATTTCACTAGAGAGTCAAAAAATTATGAAATTTCTACACAGTTTTGGTATGAAAATTCTCTGAGTTGTTCCAATTTTTCATAATTTTTACAGGAAGGGAAGTATGGATTCCATGCAGATCTTCACAATATTTTCTGTTTTTGACAAATTCTGTTTTTGGTGCATAGTTTGCTTGTTTTAGTGTTTACATAGCTTATATTCAGCGATATAAATTGTGGTAATGATAGAGTACAGTAGTTATTACATGAGAACAATTATTAATCTTATCTTGGCATTACCTAAGTGAGTGATCTATATTTATCATACTAACCCATCTCACGAAGTTCCGTTAAGTTTTGTGTGATTGAAGTTTGCAAGTTTTGGGTGAGATGCCAATATGAGGAGAATAAGGAGAAGCAATAACCTAAGAATGGGTATTCCCAAGGCACCCCAACGTAATATCCAAGGAATACTCAAGCATCTAGGCTTGGGGATGCCCCAAAAGGCATCCCCTCTTTCATCTCCAACATTATCGCTATATCTTACTTGAAGCTATATTTTTATTCATCACATGATATATGTTTTGCTTGGAGCACCATATTATTTTATTTTCTCTGTTAGATGTTATTTATAATCCTTTTTTTCAATAAAAATTTCCAATAATTGCCTTTAGAATGCTTGAATTGCATGTGTGATGTGTGATGTGCAAAAACAAAAACTTTTGCTGTAGTATTTGAATTATCAGATTTTACTGGAACGTGGAAAGTTTCTTAATTTTTACACATTACTGCCACACAAATTATTTATAATGTCCTAAATTCTCATAATTTTTTTAGATACATAAGTGTTTTAAACAGATTGGTACAGACTGTTCCGTTTGGACAGATTGATGTCATAGTTTTGTTATCTACTTATCCTATAGTTTTCATAGCTTATATTGGTAGATATAAATTGTGGAAATGATAGGATACAATACATAATGTTTTAAAATTATTATGCAACTTGTCTTGGTAGTACATTAAGTGTTGATTTACTTTTATGTTTACTAACCTATCTCACGAGTTCTTTTCAAGTTTTGTGTGGATGAAGTTTTTGAGACTTAGGTGAAACCGGGATATGAGAGGATTGAACGAGATACAAAAGCTCAAGATTGGAGATTCCCAAGGCACCACAAGTAAATATTTCAAGAAGTTTCAAGCAACTAAGCTTGGGGATGCTACGCATCCCACCTCTCTTCATTAAACAACTATCGGTTAGCCTATGTTGAGCCTAAATTTCTATTTTTCCACATGATATGTGTTATTCTTGGAGTGTCTTTTGTTTTATTTTCTGTGTTAAATAAGATATAATATCTGAAAATATTTATTGGGAGAGAGTCCTCACATAGCTACTTAATTTTTTGACTACTCATTGATCTTCACTTATATCTTTTGAGAGTAGTTTGATTGAATTGCTCTACTACTTCACATATATATTTTTGAGCACGACAATGCTGTTATTCTGAACAAATATGCTCTCATGCTTCACTTAGATTATTTTGAGAGTTAGTAGAAACTTTGAAGTAATCCTCTCTTGCTTCACTTATATTATTGTGAGAGTTGAAAATTTTAAAGAAACTTGTGCTCTCGTTCTTCACTTATATTTGTTTGAGAGCCTATTATTAGCAATGGCAATTTGCTTTAAATGAAATTGTTCCCAAAGTGATAGATATCGAGGGGAGATATAACAAAAACTTTCATGAAGATTATTGAATGTTAAACTTGATTCTTTGCAATAGTTTTGGGATAAGAAGATAGTGATATGCGAGTTATGTTGATGAGTAATTATGCTTTAGTAAGAATATTGGTGTTAAGGTTTGTGATTCCCTGTGCATGCACATGAAGTCAATAATTATGCTATGAAATTACATCCTACTTGTGTTGCATTATTCGGTGTTAGTTATGTTTAATGTTCGCACATGATGGTTTTCGTTCCTTGTTGGGCGCTTTAAACCCAAAGATTGTTATGTGATCCAATTATATTAGCATTGTTCTCCGTTGGATAGGAACTTTGGAGTTATTTTTTATCGCATGCTGAGGATTGTTATGTGATCCAATTATATTAGCATTGTTGAGAGATTCCACTAGCAGAAGTACAGACCCTAGGCCTCATTTTCAAGCATTGCAATACCGTTTATGATCACTTTTGTTACTTGCTAACTTGCTGTTTTATTTATTCATTACTACACTTGTATCACCATCTCTTTGTCTAACTAGTGAACCTATATTATTTACCATTGTATTTGGTGTGTTGGGGACACAAGAGACTATTTATTATTTAGTTGCAGGGTTGTTTGAGAGAGATGAAAGCACAATTTCTCCCTAGGGTGGTTTTGATAATTGATCACAACATATGCATCATTGGACTAATGTGTTTTCCAAGTATATTTCAGAAAAGTTCAAAAGATGCTATGGCTTAAGGTTTATGTGAAGATGCCCCTGGATCCAAGAAAATAATAATATTGGCTCAAGCTTCAAGCTAGAACACTCTTCATTTTATATTTCTGAGAAATCACTTTTGAGTCCATAGGAAAACCAATACTATTAAAAGGGGGTGAGGTAGTAAAATGAACTGTCTGCTCAAATGCTCAAAGTTAGCCAGCAAAACACTAAGTCATTTTTCCCACATATCCACTCTGTCAAGTTCCACATTCATTTTCGTGTAACCTACCACATCGGACCCACCAAGTTGGAACCTAAGACAGAACCCTAGCCATTCCCACCAAATCGGTGCAACCGAAACTGCATCAGTGCTACCGAGTTCAGTGTGACCAACATTCTGTTGCCAAGATACACAAAATCAGAATTTCCGAGTTTGAGTACCGGTGCCACCGCGTTTGGCCATCTGACCGTTAATCACCTTTTCGGTGCCACCGAGTTCTATAGATCGGTCTCACCAAGATTCAAAAGTTAACCACTTTAGTGCTTATCGGTACTGATGACCCACAAGTATAGGGGATCAATCGTAGTCCTTTCGATAAGTAAGAGTGTCGAACCCAACGAGGAGCAGAAGGCTCTGATAGATGGATTTCAGCAAGGTAATAACTGCAAGCACTGAAAGTAGCGGTACCACGTGATTGTGTAGCGAGGTGAAATGTAGCAAGCAAAGAGTAACAAGTAACAAGTAGTAGCAACGGTGCAGCAAGTGGCCCAATCCCTTTTGTAGCAAGGGACAAGCCTGAACAATACTTTCCTCCACATTTTATCAATTGGTCATGCTAGAGACAAAAACAGTCATGGGTAGTTATAAGTCTTATAGGAGGAAAAACACTCCCGAGGACACACGGGAATTTCTTTCATGGTAGTTTCATCATGTTCATATGATTCGCGTTCGTTACTTTGATAGTTATATATGTGGGTGGACCGGCGCTTGGGTACTGCCCTTACTTGGACAAGCATCCCACATATGATTAACCTCTCTCGCAAGCATCCGCAACTATAAAAGAAGAATTAAGACAAAGTCTAACCATAGCATTAAACTAGTGGATCCAAATCAGCCCGTCACGAAGCAACACATAGACTGGGGTTTAAGCTTCTGTCACTCCAGCAACCCATCATCTACTTACTACTTCCCAATGCCTTCCTCTAGGCCCAAATATGGTGAAGTGCTATGTAGTCGACGTTCACATAACACCACTAGAGGAAAAACAACATACATCATATCAAAATACCGAATGAATATCAAATTCAAATGACTATTATCAACATGACTTATTCCATGTCCTCGGGAAAAAAGTAACTACTCACAAGACATAATCATAATCATGACCAGAGGTGTAATAAATATCATCAAGGATCTGAACATAAACTCTTCCACCAAGTAATCCAACTAGCATCAACTACAAAGAGTAATCAACACTACTAGCAACCTTACAAGTACCAATCGGAGTTGCGAGACGAAGATTGGTTACAAGAGATGAACTAGGGATTGGAGAGGAGATGGTGCTGATGAAGATGTTGATGAAGATGCCTCCCCTCCGGCGAGAGGAGTGTTGGTGATGACGATGGCGACGATTTCCCCCTCCGGGAGGGAAATTTCCCCGGCAGGATCGTCCTGCCGGAGCTCTAGATTGGATCTGCTCAAATTCCGCCTCGTGGCGGCGGCGAAACCACGAAAAAGCTCCCGTATGATTTTTTCCGTGCCAGGACACATCATATAGCAAAAGAGGGGGTTAGTGGGCCTTCAGGCAGCCCACAAGCTTGCCTACCGCCACCAGGGGGTGGTGGCAGAGTGTGGGCTTGTGGGGCCCTGGTGGCCCCCCTCCGGTAGTTCTTTCGCCCAGTATTTTTATTATATTCCAGAAAAAAACCACGTAAATTTTCAGGCATTTGGAGATGTGTAGAATAGTGGACTAGGATTTGCTCCTTTTCCAGTCCAGAATTCCACCTGCCTGAATTCTCCCTCTTCAAATAATCCTTGCAAAATAAGAGAGAAAAGGCATAAATATGGTACCACAAGTAATATAACAGCCCAAAAAGCAGTAAATATCAACATGAAAGCATGATGCAAAATGGACGTATCAACTCCCCCAAGCTTAGACCTCACTTGTCCTCAAGCGAAAGCCAAGTTCCATAAACATGTCCATATGTTTGGGGACGAAGGTGTCGATAAAACATAATACGGACATGAGGGCATCATGATCACACATAGAACAACAATATATCATAAAGATTCTTATGGGAAAGTAACAATTCCTTCACAAAGCAAAGCATGAAGCAAAAACCTTACTGAGAAGTAACCAACAATAGTCCATAGTCATTGAAGCAATTGCAATTTATCAGAACATCAGAAAGAGTTAAATAAGGGCTTGTAAGGCAAACCCACATACTCAATCATCTCTTTTGTTTTCCACAATTGTTACAACTCACGTGGTACTCATGGTGTCAAAGTTTCAGCTGAACATAGAGGAAGATAGGGGCTTATAGTTTTGCCTCCCAACGGTTTACCTCAAGGGTAAAGTCAACAACAATAAAGCATGAGTACTCAACCCCAAGTTGATATATGAATATAGATCTTTCCTAAACATGTGACAGTAGCCAAGACAAAGGCAAAAAGGGAATTGGTGATGATCACCCTGACTCTTACAAGGGTAAAAAGTGAAGGTACAAGATAGGCCCTTCGCAGAGGAAAGCAGAGGTTGTCATGTGCTTTTGAGGTTTGGATGCGTGTCCTCTTAGTGTGGAGGAACGTCACTTTATATTGCCTCCTGTGATAAAGAACTTTATTATGCAGTCTGTCGCTTTTATATCTTCCTCACCACAGGTTCGTACAAAGCTTATTTTCCACACACTAATAGATCATACATATTAGAGACCAATTTTTATTGCTTCCACCGATGACAACTTACTTGAAGGATCTTATTCAATCCATAGGTAGGTATGGTGGACTCTCATGGCAAAACTGGTTGGAGGTTTATGGATGCACAAGTAGTATCTCTACTTGGTGCGGTAGTTTTGGCTAAAATGAGGTGGAAGCAATCGTCACATGCTAAGGGATCTCTAATCATATAACATTGTTTGGAACTAAGCAAACACAATTCATTATGTTGTCTTCCTTGTCCAACATCTACTCCTAGGCATGTAATAGTTTGGTGAGTGCTCACAATTGTAAAAAGTGTCTAAGATGATATATTTATATGTGAACCTCTCTTTCCTTATTAATTCTTATTAATTGCAACAATGACTAATGTCTATGTTTATTTATTCTCAACAAGTTTCAATCATCATACGTGTCCCAAGTGAAGTTATCACTTTCCATAAGATCGTCTCATGATCTTTCATGCTATCGTTCTTTTCATACTATTGATCATGGCAGAAAGCAAAGCCCTTGACTAAGACACTCTTTATTATATGGCTCGTAAGCTCGAATACATCGGGGGAGAGACAAAAGCAAAAGACTCAAACTAAAAACTAAAGACTTATTCCTCTAAAAGAAGAAATAAAAACTGAAAAGGAAAGAACTAAAACAAAGGTAAAAGAAAAAGATATAAAGGTGATACGATACCAGGGCAACTCCCCCAAGCTTGGCAGAAGCCAAGGGGATTGCCCATACCAATGCTTAGTTGTCTTCCTTTGGTGGTGATAGTGTTGTTGTCGCCTTTGATTCCAAGAGAGCTATCAACCTTTGATTTATACCTCTGAGATCTGTGACATGGGTTTCCAGCAAAACAACTTCACGAGAAAGAGAAATATTGCGAGCACGAGTTGTTTCGCAAAACCTCAAGACTTCAATCAAGGATGGAGACAACATGTGGAGGAAGGGTTGGAGAAAGTCTATTCCTTCAACGTCTTCAACGTTGAACATAGGTTGAACTTCCTCCTTAGCTTGGGTTTTCTCCATAGCTTGGTCCCTGGCTTCCGTAACTTCTACTCTTTTCAGATCAGCATCTACTTCCTCATGAACTTGGTGAAGATCATTCTCCCCAACAGATTCCTGAGACATCTTTGCTCTAAATCTGCGGCAGACAACAAGCTCAAAACGAAAACACAGGAAAACTACGCGATACAGACATCAAAACCTTCGGGCGACTATATATTGATTTTTTTCTGGGCCAGAAGGAGTTCTCCACAAGAAAACGGAGTCCGGGAGGCACACGAGGTGCCCACAAGATTGCCCACCGCCACCAGGGCGTTGGTGGCGGTGTGGGCCCTTGTGGCTTCCTCGTTTGCTCTCCGGACTGCTTTTTATTTTTCTAATTTTCCAAAAATTCCAAAACTGAGGAAATTTCCTATTGGAAAAGTATCGGAGTCCAATTTCTTGCCGAAACAGATACATCTTTGTTTTCAAGGTCTGAAACAGGCTGATAAACATCCCTTATGTACTCCTTTGGAGTTATGACATTGATGATATTGGTCTCAACATTTATGGGAGTACCAGAGATGTAATGCTTGATTCTTTGCCCATTTACCACTCTAGGAAAATTTTCTTCCGTGTTATTGATTTTAGAGAGAAGCTTGCCTGCAAAGAATCTCAAACGAGAATTGTATAGCAAGACATAATCACCTACATTGAACTCTCGTTTCTGTATCCATTTGTCGTGCCATCTCTTAACCTTTTCCTTGAACAACCTGGCATTCTCGTATGCCTAGGCTCTCCATTCACCTAATGAGTTGATATCAAACAACCGCTTCTCACCGGCAAGTTTGAAATCAAAGTTGAGCTCTTTGATTGCCCAATCAGCTTTGTGTTCCAGCTCAAGAGGTAAATGACATGCCTTACCGTAAACCATTTTATACGGTGACATGCCCATGGGATTCTTATAAGCAGTCCTATAAGCCCATAGTGCATCGTCAAGTTTGCTAGACCAGTTCTTTCGAGATCTATTGACGGTCTTCTGTAGGATCAACTTGATCTCCCTATTACTCAACTCCACTTGACCACTAGACTTAGGATGATAAGGAGATGCAACTCTATGGTTGAAATCATACTTAGCTAGCATCTTGCGGAGAACACCATGAATGAAGTGTGAACCGCCATCAGTCATCGAGTATCTAGGGACTCCAAATCTTGGGAATATGACTTCTTTAAGCATCTTAATAGAGGTGTGGTGATAAACATTTTTAGTGGGATTAGCTTCTACCCACTTAGTAACGTAATCCACAACAACTAAGATGTGAGTGTACCCACTGGAACTCGGGAAGGGTCACATATAATCAAAGCCCCAGACATCAAATGGTTCAATGACAATTGAATAGTTCATAGGCATCTCTTGACGCTTACTGATGTTCCCTATCCTTTGGCATTCGTCACAAGACAAGACAAACTTGCGAGCATCCTTGAAGAGAGTGGGCCAATAGAAACCTGATTGCAATACCTTATGGGCAATTCTATCTCCAGCATGGCGTCCTCCTTAGGCTTCGGAATGACACTTCTGCAGGATCTGTCCCTGTTCATGTTCAGGCACACAACGTCTAATAACACCATCTACTCCTTCCTTATAAAGGTGAGGATCATCCCAAAAGTAGTGTCTCAAATCAAAGAAGAATTTCTTCTTTTGCTGATAGGTGAAACTGGGTGGTATGTATTTGGCTACGATATAGTTTGCATAATCAGCATACCACGGTGCACTAAGTGAAGTGCGGATGACATTTAATTGCTCATCAGGAAAGATATCATCAATAGGTAGTGGGTCATCAAGGACATTATCTAGCCTAGACAAGTTATCTGCTACAGGGTTATCAGCACCCTTTCGGTCAACGACGTGCAAATCAAATTCCTGTAGCAGAAGAACCCATCTGATCAGCCTAGGCTTAGCATCCTTCTTCTGCATAAGGTACTTAATAGCAGCATGATCAGAGTGAATAGTGACTTTGGAGTCAACTATGTAAGATCTGAACTTTTCACATGCAAACACGACTGCTAAAAATTCCTTCTCCGTAGTGGCATAGTTTCTTTTGGCAGTGTCTAGAGTTTTACTAGCGTAGTGAATGACATTCAACTTCTTGTCAACTCTTTGTCCTAGAACAGCACCAACAGCATAATCACTAGCGTCACACATGATTTCAAAGGGCAAGTTCTAGACAGGTGGTTGAACAATAGGTGCGATTATCAAAGCCTTCTTAAGTATTTGGAAAGCTTCCTCACAATACTCATCAAAAACAAAAGGAACATCCTTCTGCAAAAGGTTGGTAAGAGGCCTAGAAATATTAGAGAAGTCTTTAATGAACCTTCTAGAGAAACCAGCATGACCTAGGAAACTTCGTATACCTCTGATATCTGTGGGGCAAGGCATTTTCTCAATTGCATCAACCTTAGCCTTATCAACTTCAATGCCTCTCTCAGAGATTTTGTGTCCTAAGACGATACCTTCATTAGCCATAAAGTGGCACTTCTCCCAATTCAAGACTAGGTTGGTTTCTTCGCATCTCTGTAAGACTCGATCAAGGTTTCGGAGGCAATCATCAAAGGAAGACCCGTAAACGGAGAAGTCATCCATGAAAACCTCGACAATCTTTTCACAAAAGTCAAAGAATATAGACATCATACATCTTTGGAAGGTGGTAGGTGCATTACATAAGCCAAAAGGCATACGCCTATAGGCAAAGGTACCGAAAGGGCAGGTGAAAGTGGTTTTCTCTTGATCAGATTGTGCAACAGGTATTTGCGAGAAACCTGAATAACCGTCTAGAAAGCAGAAGTGAGTGTGCTTTGATAGCCTTTCTAGCATTTGGTCGATGAACGACAAAGGATAATGATCTTTCTTGGTTGCCTTGTTCTGTTTTCGGAAGTCTATCACCATTCTATAGCCGGTAATAATCCTTTGTGGGATTAGTTCATCCTTATCATTAGGAACGACGGTGATACCTCCCTTCTTAGGTATGCAATGTACTGGACTTACCCAATCACTATAAGCAACAGGATAAATGATTCATGCTTCCAGAAGCTTTAATATTTCTTTTCTAATGACCTCTTTCATCTTAGGATTTAATCTCCTTTGATGATCAGCAACTGGTTTAAAGTCAGGATCGGTTTTTATCTTGTGCTGACATAGAGTAGGACTAATACCCTTAAGATCATCAAGTGTATATCCAATAGCAGCGCGGTGCTTCCTCAGAGTTTTTAGTAACTTCTTCTCTTCGCACTCTGAGAGGAGAGCACTAATAATGACATGATATATTTCCTTCTCATCAAGATAGGCATACTTAAGAGTATCAGGCAACTGTTTAAGCTCGAACACAGGATCACCCTTTGGTGGGGGAGGATCCCCAAGAAGTTCAACATGCAGATTATTCTTGAGAATAGGATGTTGTTCTAAGATAATTCTATCTATCTCGTCTCTCTCTTCCATATGCATATCATTTTCATGCTCAAGCAGATATTGCTCTTAAGGATCCGTAGGAGGTACGGCAATAGAGGCAAGAGCAATGATTTCATCTCTACCAGACGACTCTCTTTCATGGGGTTGTCTTCCAAACTTGGAGAAGTTTAATTCATGAGACACACCCTCGAAACTTACTATGACAGTCTGCTTAATGCAATCAATGTGAGCATTGACAGTGTTGAGAAAGGGTCTACCGAATATGATGGGACAAAAACTATCTTGTGCAGTACCAAGGACGAGGAAATCAGTAGGATACTTTGTCTTACCACACAAGACTTCTACGTCTCTTACAATTCCCAAAGGGCAGATAGTGTCTCTATTAGCTACCGTGATAGTGACATCAATGGGTACTATCTCAGCAGGTGCAATCTCATCTTTGATTTCATCATAGAGAAAACGGGGTATTGCACTAACACTAGCTCCCATATCACATAAACCATGGTAACAGTGATCTCCTATCTTAACAGAAACAACAGGCAGGCCAATTACACGTTCGTGCTTGTCTTTCGCATGAGGTTTAGCAATTCTAGCGGAGTCCTCAAAGAATTTAATAACATGCCCGTCTATGTCTTCGGCTAAGAGATCTTTGATAATAGCAACACTAGGTTCAACTCTAATATCCTCAGGGGGTGCAAGTGGTCTAATGTAACCCCTACATATCACAATTGGAGCTTTAGAATAATCCTTCATTCTAGCAGGGTATGGTGGTTTCTCAGTGTAAGCACAAGAAACAATAGGATCACTAAAAGCTATGATTTTCTCCTCAACTAGATTGGTTTTGGCGATGTTGCTTTCTACTGGAGGATGATATTTAAACCACTTCTCTTTGGGAAGTTCAACATGAGCAGCAAAACATTCACATAGAGAAGCTACTATCTCAGAGTCAAGTCCATACTTAGCGCTAAAATCTCTAGAAGTGTTTGTCTCAACAAAAGATTTAACGCAATCAAACTGGAAATTCATACCTGAGTCCTTACCTTCCTCCAGCTCCCAATCTTCAGAGTTGCGTTTTATTCTCTCCAATAAATTCCACTTGTGATCAATATCCTTCTTCATAAAAGAACCGGCACAAGAAGTGTCAAGCATGGTACGATCTTCATGAGAAAGCCGAGCATAAAAGTTTTGAGTGATGATTTCTCTCAAGAGCTCATGATTGGGGCATGAATATAGCTTTGATTTCAGCCTCCCCCAAGCTTGAGCTATGCTTTCCCTATCACGAGGCCAAAAGTTATAAATAAAGTTCCGATCACGATGTACTAAATGCATAGGATAGAACTTTTGGTGAAATTCCAATTTCAACCGATTGTAGCCCCATGATCCAGCATCATCACATAGCCTATACCATGTCAACGCCTTATCCTTCAAAGATAAAGGAAAGACTTTCTGATTTACCTCATCCTCGGGCAAACCTGCAAGCTTAAATAAACCACAAACTTCATCTACATAGCTTAGATGAAAGTCTGGATGTGAAGATCCATCTCCTGTAAAAGGATTAGCCAACAGTTTCTCAAGCATACCCAAAGGAATTTCATAAAAGATATTTTCAGTAGGTACCTCAGGTCGAGGAGCAAATCCTCGTGCTTCCGTTCGTGGTGAAGATACCCCGAAATAACTCCTCAAAGGAAGAGTTTCCATAGTGACAAGTGACAATAAATTTCAGCACAATATATAAATGTTTCCTTACCAATTTCCACTTACCAAAGGCGCTTCACTCCCCGGCAATGGCGCCAGAAAAGAGTCTTGATGACCCACAAGTATAGGGGATCAATCGTAGTCCTTTCGGTAAGTAAGAGTGTCAAACCCAACGAGGATCAGAAGGCTCTGATAGATGGATTTCAGCAAGGTAATAACTGCAAGCACTGAAAGTAGCGGTAACAAGTGATTGTGTAGCGAGGTGAAACGTAGCAAGCAAAGAGTAGCAAGTAACAAGTAGTAGCAACGGTGCAGCAAGTGGCCCAATCCCTTTTGTAGCAAGGGACAAGCATGAACAAAGTCTTATAGGAGGAAAAATGCTCCCGAGGACACACGGGAATTTCTGTCATGCTAGTTTCATCATGTTCATATGATTCGCGTTCGTTACTTTGATAGTTTTATATGTGGGTGGACCGGCGCTTGGGTATTGCCCTTACTTGGAAAAGCATCCCACTTATGATTAACCTCTCTCGCAAGCATCCGCAACTACAAAAGAAGAATTAAGACAAAGTCTAACCATAGCATTAAACTAGTGGATCCAAATCAGCCCCTCACGAAGCAACGCATAGACTGGGGTTTAAGCTTCTGTCACTCCAGCAACCCATCATCTACTTACTACTTCCCAATGCCTTCCTCTAGGCCCAAATATGGTGAAGTGTTATGTAGTCGACGTTCACATAACACCACTAGAGGAAAAACAACATACATCATATCAAAATACCGAACGAGTATTAAATTCACATGACTATTATCAGCATGACTTATCCCATGTCCTCAGGAACAAAAGTAACTACTCACAAGACATAATCACAATCATGACCAGAGGTGTAATGAATAGCATCAAGGATCTGAACATAAACTCTTCCACCAAGTAATCCAACTAGCATCAACTACAAAGAGTAATCAACACTACTAGCAACCTTACAAGTACCAATCGGAGTTGCGAGACGAAGATTAGTTACAAGAGATGAACTAGGGATTGGAGAGGAGATGGTGCTGATGAAGATGTTGATGATGATGCCTCCCCTCCGGTGAGAGGAGTATTGGTGATGACGATGGCGACGATTTCCCCCTTCGGGAGGGAAATTTCCTCGGCAGGATCGTCCTGCCGGAGCTCTAGATTGGATATGCTCAAGTTCCGCCTCGTGGCGGCGACGAAACCACGAAAAAGCTCCCATATGATTTTTTTCCAGGTCAGGACGCATCATATAGCAAAAGAGGGGGGCTAGTGGGCCTTCAGGCAGCCCACAAGCTTGCCCACCGCCACCAGGGGGTGGTGGCGGAGTGGGGGCTTGTGGGGCCCTGGTGGCCCCCCTCCGGTAGTTCTTTCACCTAGTATTTTTAATATATTCCATAAAAAATCCACGTAAATTTTAGGGCATTTGGAGATGTGTAGAATACTGGACTAGGATTTTCTCCTTTTCCAGTCCAGATTTCCAAGTGTCTGAATTCTCCCTCTTCAAATAGTCCTTGCAAAATAAGAGAGAAAAGGCATAAATATGGTACCACAAGTAATATAACAGCCCAAAACGCAATAAATATCAACATGAAAGCATGATGCAAAATGGACGTATCAGGTACCACCGAGTTGTCCACTTCGGTGTCACCGAGTTTGCTCTTTTGTGTGTAACGGTTGGATTTTGGTTGCTGCCTATATATACCCCTTCACCCACCTCTCATTCGTGGGAGAAGCAATCAAAACACACACTTCATTTGCAGATCCATTTCTGATAGAGAACCACCTACTCATGTGTTGAGACGAAGATATTCCAATCCATTGATTTGAATCTTGATCTCTAGCCTCCCCAAACTACTTTCCACCAAATCAACCTCTCCTACCCATGCATCTTTTGTGAGAGAGAGATTTGTGCTGAGGAGACTATATTTAGAAGCACAAGAGCAAGGAGTTCATTGGTCTACCCCATCTATTACCTTTTGGAGGGTGGTGCCTCCTAGATTGGTTAGGTGTCGTTTGGAGCCTCCTACTTCGAGTTTTGGAGTTGAACCAAGATGTTTGTAAGGGAAAGGAGATCGCTTACTCCGTGAAGTTGTACCATGAGTAAGGCTAGTCCTCCGTGGACGGAAGCCATGGTGGGATAGACAAGGACGCTTCTTTGTGGACCCTCCATGGGTGGAGCCCTCCGTGGACTCTCGCACTCGTTACCCTCCATTGGTTGAAGTTCCACTAACATGGACGTACGATAGCGCCACCTATCACAACCATGCCAAAAATCGCCATGTCAACCTTATGCATTTGAACTCCCTTCCTTACTCCTCTATTTACACTTGCATGTTTACTTTTCGCTGCTATACTATTATAACTACATGTGTAGGATGTATTTGACTTGTCATAACTGTCGTAGTTGCCTCTCAAGTAAAATTGGGAAAAGGCAAAAACAATTATCTTGTAAAGTAGTCTAATCACCCCCCCTCTAGATATACTTTTGATCCTACAAGTGATATGAGAGCTTTGGTCCCCATTTCATTGGTTTAGCAACCTAGGAGAGTATGGCATCTAGTGAGGGAAATTATCATCGTAGAGGTCCTTACTTTGATGGCACTAATTTTGCTAGTTCGAAGCATAAAATGAAGATGCACATTCTTGGCTTTAATCCTCATGTTTGGGTTGTTATTTGTGTTGGTGTGCAAGGTAACTTCTTTGGAGAAGGGCATGAACCAGATCGTGATGCGACAGCTGATGAACTGAAGATGTTGCAACTTAATGCTCAAGCCTGTGATATCATCTTCAACTGCCTTTGCCCCGAACAATTCAACAAAATCAGTCGTCTTGAGAATGCAAAAGAGATTTGGGATACTTTGGTTGATATGCACGAAGGTACTGATTCTGTGAGAGAATCTAAGTTGGATGTGCTTCAAAGTCAACTTGACAAGTTCAAGATGAAGGATGGTGAAGGAGTCGCTGAAGTGTAATCTAGGCTAGCTCTCATCACTAATGAGATTGCCAGCTTAGGAAGCAAAGAGATGACCGACAAATTCATCATCAAGAAGATACTTAGAGATCTTGATGGCAAGTATGACATAGTGTGCACATTGATCCAAATGATGCCAAATTACAAAGATCTCAAGCCAACGGAAGTCAGTGGTAGGATTTTTGCTCATGAGATGTCACTCAAGGACAAAGATGACATGCACAAAAAGTCAAGCGAAGCTTACAAAGCTTCATGCGATGCTCCCGCTACTTCAAAAGGCAATATTGTCACTAATGAAGAGATAAGCCTCATGATCAGTAAAATCAACAAGTTCTACAAGAGTAGAAGCAAAGATAGAAGCTCAAGTTCAAGACATGGTGAGAAACGTTCGTCCAGTCATGACCGAAACTGCTACAATTCTGGGAAACCCGGACACTACTCAAATGAGTGTTCGACTCCCTAAAAAAGAAGATAAGAGTCACCACGAAGACGAAGCTCAAGAGATTAGTGACCTCATAGAGAGAGAAGGGGTAGAGAAGATCACTATGAACGAAGACACTCACGAAGAGGCAAGGAATCGGAGAAGAAGGACAAATACACCAAGAGCAGTTCAAGAAGAAGACATGAAGCTCATGTTGGTGAATGGGTTTGTGGCTCCGAATCTGATCACCACTCCGAGAGAAGCTATCACTCCCACTCCTACTATAGTCAAGATGAAGGTGTTGACGGCATTGCACTTGTCCTCCAACTCCTACGACTTATTTGATTCACTAAATGAGGGAGTCGGAAACTTCTTCATGCCTAAAGGCCGCAAGGTATCACACCCCGAGTATCTTGATTTCAATAGTGACGAGGATGACTTGTTAGGAGAAGATGACTTGCTTCTAGATAAAACTAGTGATTGCACTAAAAATGAACTTGCTAATTATCATGCTAGTTGAGACAAATCGAATGATGACGATAAGAAAGAGATTGAACGACTAACTCAAGAATTAAATACTCTTAAGTTAGCTCATGAGTCTACTATAGAATATCATATAGAGCTTCCAAGAACCCATGAGAAGGTACGTTTCGAGAAGCTCAACTTGGAGCAAGAGCATGAGTTATTAAAAGCAATCAATGATGACCTTCGAAAGAAGATTTCTTCTTATCTAGCCAAACGATTACTCTTGTCTAATTTTGTTCCACAAGTTAATCTTAAGAACACTAGAAACAAAGTCAAGAATGTTTCTTCATCTAGTAACAACGATGCTAAAGCTAAATCCAATAAAGTTGTTGCTAGTAACTCTATTGATTCCACTAACGATTCTCTTAGCCAAGTTACACTTGAGCAAGAAAATGATTTATTGAAAGGGATTATAGAGAGAGGTGTTTTCAAGAGTCTTGGTGAAAGTAAGAAATTCGAGGAAATTGTGCGCAAGCAAGGAGGACATCGGAAGAAACAAGGTGTTGGCTATTTCAATGTCAATGGATATGTTTGTGAAGAAGGTCCATATCCCACTCCCAAGTTTGTTCCCCAAGAGGAGAAGTCCACTCCTTCCGAAGGAACAAGCTCACAAGATGACCTTCAACCACAAGACCACAAAGGCAAGGGAAAGCTTCAAGATGACATTGACCTATTTGAAGAAGAACCCCAAGCCAAGGTCGAGTGGGTTCCCAAGGATACTACGAGCTCTACCTCAACAAGTGCTACAACTACTCCAAGGATTCCCATCAATTTGGTGTGGATTCCCAAGAAGAAGAACTAGAAGTTTTTGAGGGATGACAATGCCAATGAAATTCACTCTTATTCATTTTGGCAAGAACTATATGCAAGCAACCTCAACCGTATGCATTAGCTCAAGGAGTCACACATTCCCTCAAAAGTAAGCAAGGAACTAGGTAACCAATGCATCTTTGGACATCATCCCATTTATGCTTCACTCCATGTCCATAGATATACTTGCATGTGTTCCTTTTTGCTTTGGGACTAACCCATGTAGGTGAGAAGAGTATGAAAACAACAAGGATTGCTCCCAATTCAAGATGATCTTCATCAACTTTGAGCATCCACCACTACTTCACCTACTTGAAGTCTTCCACGACAAAACCCAAGGTTAGTTGATCCCTCTTTGTGGGGATATCATATCAAGGGGGAGCTTTACTCTAATACATGAGTATAAGCATCTCCTAAGGATATGAACACATTAATGCTTATGTAAAAGTGGTAACCCCACTTGTGCTTAACGATGAGTATGACCTATGATCAAGTATTCTTGCTTGTCTCCTATGTCAATATACTCATATATAGATGACCTTGTCATCGCCCAAGTGCTTGATAGCTGCTAGGATGTTTGTGCATGTTCACCATGTTTGTATCATCATTTTTATTTTGTGAGCATGTTGGTGTGCATGAATTTAGTCATTAGAGGACATCCAATTGTTGTTATATGGCTTTTGTTTTATATTTTGCCAATTGGATGGACAAGAATGCCTAGGACCCTTCTCTAGCTATCTATGCTATCTCATCTCAAGTTCTATTCATGCTTCATCACAATACTTGAACAAGCACTTGTCGATCCCTATGTGTGAAGGTGCACTCGGAGTTCAGTATCGTCAAAGGCTGCCTTCCAAAACATCTTTGAAAAACTCGGTGTGACCAACTCCACAAACTCACATCCACCAATTTTCAAAAGTTGATCAGGTTTATCTCGGTACCACCGGAATCGCCAACTCGGTTACACCGAGTTTCCATGTCTATTGTCAGTTGAGGAACTCGGTGACACCGATTTTGCCATCTCGGTGACACTAACAGCGCACGGGTATATATATCTACAGACCGGACCTTTTGATTTCACTTTGTCAAAACGGTTCGTTCGCCAAACCCTTGCTGCCCCCAAGACCCCAGGTCATCGCCTTGACTCCCCGAGTGCCGCCGCCGCCGGGACTCGCCGTCGTCGACGAAATCTGCTCCTTCGTCGTTGTCGTAGCCGAACTGCCAGCGAGCTAGAGTACGGTTCGATCCCCTTTGCGTTCCCCGTCTGTTTCTCATGCATTGGATCTTTTAATTCTTCTTTCCACTTTGTGCAAACCTCATGTCCACCAGATAAAATCAGTAGATTAGGAGACGTAGGAAATTTCAGATCTGATCTGCCGTAGAATGCAACACAGTGAGACCAAGTTTGTAAAATCGTTCCACCGATTCCTATTTTAGGGTTCCTCAGAAGCAACTTGGTGAGACCGAGCAGCTATTTTCGGTGCCATCGAAAATGACTGCCAAGTTTCTGTTAAGCGAGTCTATTTTCTCGATGACTCCAAAAATGCCAACTCGGTGCAACCGGTTTACATCCTGCAGAAGATCATACCCTGAGTTTCAGACTTCAAATTTTCAAAAACATCTGAATTTTGTGATGCTCATCCATTTTGTCTTTCCTATATCCAATTCATAGGTTTTATTGTTTGCTGCTGAGCGTGTATGTCAGTATGTCAGGTTCAAATGATAGTCAGAATGATTTCAGGGAACCAAGTGTTGACTTGGAGGTTGGCACTGGTCCAGAGAAGACAAGCTCTGACCCTGGATCATATAGTTTTCATGGCTTGCCCAAGGCATCCACCAGGCAAAGGAGGAAGCTATATTCTGATGAGGAAGACTCAGACATTTTCCAGAAGAAACTTCAGCCCCTCCTAAGGCTCCTCCAAGGTAAGTTGTCAGGAAGATATCTGCCAGTGCTGTTGATGTTAGAGTACCTGATTATGCCAAGAAGGGCAAAGCAATTGCCAAGGATGCACCTGCAAAAAAAGTCGGTGTGAAGAAGCCAAGGAAGAGAACTATACATCTTGTTGGTAGAAAGACTTCTGTGTTTGAAGACCCAGAAGAAACTAAGGAAGAAGCTCCTGAGGAGATCCCAGTTCCTCCCAAGAAGATGAAGCTGATGGGTGATGCAATGAAGTCTGCTCCAAAGCCTGCTGCTAAAGCAAAGAAGGTTGTAGCTTCCAGGAAGACCACCAAAGATATACCTGCAGCTGTTAAGAGCAAAGGCCCTGCATCTAGTGCCCATGATGCACAAGAGGAAGAAGATGAGAATGCTCCTGTTCTCAGGAATCTCAGACCATACCTTCCACTCCACAATGATGCTCATCCTGTAGCTGAAGACATGAAGAAGAGGAAGGATGCCAGTTTAAGAAAGTGGAGAGCTGCTAACCCATATGCTGTCAGACGAAGAACTGTTGTTGATCCAAGGTTTCACAACAAGGAACAACAAGATTTTTATGAGGCTGTCTTGTATGACAAGAGTCCTCCTGTCAGTGATATGAGGTATGTCGATTGGGCATACATTAAGGAGAATGAGAATTTCTTTCCACATGTTCAAGAGAACTTCAGGCTAGTTGACATAGAAGATTTTTTTGGGAAGGAGATGACCCCTTGGAATGGCGAGATGATCATGAAATTCTATGCTACTGTTCATTTCTATGATGACTCCTTAGTCTGGATGACAGATGGTCACAGGTACGATGCTACAATTGCTGAATGGGCTGCTATCATTGGTGTTCCCAAGCAAGAAGAAGCAGATATAGATGTGTATGCAGATGCCAAGCAGAATCACAACTCCATGGCCAATATGTACAAGACCATTCCACATCAGTACTTGGCCAGTCACAAGTTTGGTTCAGTATATTTTCTGCAAGCTGGTATTACCATGACAAACACTATACTGCGATACACTCTCATGCCTAAATCTGGAGATGAGAACATGATCAGACGATATTCAATGAACTTGCTGCACCTACTTGATATCCATACCAGATTTGGAGTAATGGACTTGATAGTTGAACTATCCGGAGAAATGCTGCGGATCAAAAGAGATCTTGTGGATATGCTCCCGACATTCCGATGCTTATCTATGCCAAGCTAGGCACGCATGCATATCCACTTGATCGTCCCCATCTACCTCTTCAGCCTGAATTTGAAGATAATGAGGTTGTGATGGATGACAGTGATCCCAACTCAGTTGCAACAAGAATGGTAGCAGAGGCAGCAGAGGCTGAAGCTGCTAGAAATAGGCCGCCTCCAGTTCCACAGCTCAGAACTCAAGCTGAGCAAATGGCATTTCTAGTGAGCATTGTCGAGGTCATGGAGAAGAACATTCAAGAGATTATGCAAAATCAGAAGAGTCTTGAGAGAGTTGTGGAGACAAAATTCCACAACATGGATATCGATGCACTCGAGACTAGGGTCCCTTGTGCCCCAGACTTGTGCACGGGCACCAGCAATGCCCACGGCAATAGCACACGAGGAAGGCTGGCGGGAAGAAAAACCAAGACCCACTGAGGCCAGGCCCTCCCCTCTCTCTAAGGGCGTGGAGTACGAGGGCTCCAGATGCAAGGCCCCGACAATCCCTCCTTGCCGGTAAGATTGGTGAGGCCCCGACAAGCCCTCTTTGCCGGGAAGACTCCTGAAGACTAGCAAGACCCCGGAAAGCCTCCCTTGCCAATAAGACTCACAAAGACTGGTGAGACCCCCGGCAAGCCCTCCTTGTCGGAAAAGTGTTCAAGCCCCCAGGAAGCCCTCCTTGCCGGTAAGATAACCAAGTCATCGATAGGGACGCCAGGCCAGCAAGCCCCTTCCGCTCGCCAGGTGTCCTCCCACGTTTCTACGACAATCCGATCGCTCCAGCGCATGCTTCATGCGCTAGCACAAGGTCCAGGTGTCGATTTACCTGGGTACGTGTCGCGACTACCTCGCGGCAGGTCAGGGGTCAGACAAGGCATTTACTGCCCCTGACACCACCGTAGAAGACAAGCGGTGAACACCGTTCACTATACAACTCGTGAGCACACTATTGGTGACCCCTTTGCCTATAAAAGGAGACCCCAGGCTCATTCTCGAGAGGTTGGACTTTTTGGGATCTGAGACCCCCCTAATCACCAGATGAGTTACTGTAGCAAATCGCCCTATAGTAAACATCCAATACAAACTAAGCAGGAGTAGGGTTTTATGCGCCAAGCGGCCCGAACCTGGGTAAAGGACCTTGCCGGTGTTGATCTCTAGCTCCGTTCTCGATGTCGTCCCTCTCTCTCCCCACTGAACAATCAAGGGACTCCTTGAGTTTCCCATAGGTGTCGGTTTCCCGACAATGGATGTGAAGGTAACTAAGTTGACCACCATTGTTAGACAGCTTCAACTTGAAGTTGACTCTATGGAGGTTCCATGCTCAGAGGATGAAGATGAAGATGATGATGATCACGAGGATGAGTCGCCTCCTCCCACTACTACTAGGTTCAGCACCCAGCCTCGGTCAGTTGTTGTTCCCGCTCCGGAGACAAGACAAACATCTTCAGCACAAGCTTCAACACCTTCAGCACCAGCTCCAGCTGAAGCTCCTTCAGTATCAACTCCTCCTGCTCCAAGGACGTCAGCACAAGCCTTCGCCGACGCTGTTTTATTGACTCCATCATGAGCTGCCCAAAGAGACGAGTAGTTCTATACTTTTGAACTTTTTGGTAACTTGTTGCCAAAGGGGAAGAAATGTATAGATCATAGACTTCGTGTGAGAGAGATCTTTTGACTTTATTTGCTCTCATTTGGTTTTCAAAACTTTGGTTTTTGGATGACTTTATCCTATCTGTGTGCGATCATACGCCTTATCCTGTGTGATGCTACTACATCATCTTTTAGCTATCCTAGTGATGATCATTCACTTATATTATTGGTGTCATGTGCATTGATATTCTTTTTACGCACCACCAAGATGTATGTGACATGGAATAGTAACCCATGATCCTAATCGATTGTACATTTGCATTCAAATGCAAATTTTAAATAATGCACAAATTTAGGGGGAGCTCTTGCTTTTCACATACTTCTCAAAGCGTCGATGCTAATCATTGATTATATCTTTTGTCGAAGCTTTGATCTATATGTTGTCATCAGTTACTAAAAAGGGGGATATTGAAAGCACAATTGCTCCCTAGGGTGGTTTTGATAATTGATCACAACATATGCATCATTGGACTAATGTGTTTTCCAAGTATATTTCATAAAAGTTCAAAAGATGCTATGCCTTAAGGTTTATGTGGAGATGCCCCTAGACGCAAGAAAAGAATAATATTGTGTCAAGCTTCAAGCTAGAATACTCTTCATTTATATTTGTGATAAATCACTTTTGAGTCCACAGGAAAGCCAATACTATTAAAAGGGGGTGAGGTAGTAAAATGAACTGACTACTCAAATGCTCAAAGTTAGCCACCAAAAAACTCAGTCATTTTCCCCCACATATCCACTTTGTCAAGTTCCACATTCACAAATTCAGTGTAACTAACATTGCCACATCGGACCCACCGAGTTTGAACCTAAGGCAGAACCCTAGCCATTCCAACCAAATTGGTGCAACCGAAAATGCATCAGTGCTACCGAGTTTAGTGTGACCAACATTCTATTGCCAAGATACACAAAATCAGAATTTCTGAGTTTGAGTGTCGGTGCCACCGAGTTTGGCCATCTGATCGTTGGTCGCCTTTTGGGTGCCACCGAGTTCTATATATCGGTCTCACCGACATTCAAAACTTCACCACTTTAGTGCTAATCGGTACCACCCAGTTGTCCACTTCGATGTCATCGAGTTTGCTCTTTTGTGTGTAACGTTGGATTTTGTCTGCTGCCTATATATACCCCTTCACCCACCTCTCATTCGTGGGAGAAGCACTCAGAACGCACACTTCATTTCCAGATTCATTTTCTGAGAGAGAACCGCCTACTCATGTGTTGAGACCAAGATATTCCAATCCAATCATTTGAATCTTGATCTCCAGCCTCCCCAAACCGCTTTCCACCAAATCAACCTCTCCTACCCATGCATATTCTGTGAGAGAGAGATTTGTGTTTAGGAGACTATCTTTAGAAGCACGAGAGCAAGAAGTTCATTGATCTACCCCATCTATTACCTTTTGGAGGGTGGTGCCTCCTAGATTGGTTAGGTGTCGCTTGGGAGCCTCATACTTCGTGTTGTGGAGTTGAACCAAGATGTTTGTAAGGGAAAGGAGATCGCCTACTTTGTGAAGATATACCGTGAGTAAGGCTAGTCCTCCATGGACGGAAGCCGTGGTGGGATAGAAAGGCCGCTTCTTTGTGGACCCTCCGTGGATGGAGCCCTCCGTGGACTCTCGCAGCCGCTACCCTCTGTGGGTTGAAGTCTCCACTAACATGGACGTACGATAGCGCCACCTATCGGAACCATGCGAAAAATCGCCGTGTCAACCTTATGCATTTGATCTCCCTTCCTTAATCCTCTATTTACACTTGCATGTTTACATTCCGCTGCTATACTATTAGAACTGCATGTGTAGGGTGTATTTCACTTGTCATAACTGCCGTAGTTTCCTCTCAAGTAAAATTGGGAAAAGGCAAAACAAATTATCTTGTCAAGTAGTCTAATCACCCCCCTCTAGACATACTTTCGATCCTACAAGAGACCATCTTCATCCTACACCTTCGACCGACTGATAAACCTTAGGTCATCCACTCAAGCGAAATTTGCTACTGTCCTACAAAACTCTGAGCTTGGAGGCCCAACACAAGTCTACAAGAATAAGTTGTGTAGTAGACATCTTGGAACTTGACGGTGTCATGGGCTCATGGCGACTTAGGTGTGTCAAAAAGCAGCCCGAAAGAAGAACAGAGGGAAAACTCGCGATGTGCTGGTCAAAATCGTGGGGAGTATATATTATGATTTTTTTCTAGGTTAGAATATGTGTCCAGGAAGAAAACAAAGTCTTGGAGGCACACGAGGGCCCCACGAGGTAACAGGGCGCGCCCAAGGGGTGGTCACGCTTGTTGGCTCGTGGTCCCCTCGCGGGTCCACCTTACTCCCTTTTAATTTTGAAATTTTCCTAAAATAGCAAAATCGACAATTTTTTTTGAAACTTTTAGAGTTGGTTTACTTACCATATCACATACCTACCCTTTTTCAGCGTCCTGAGGTGTTCCGGATGGTCTCTCTTATGTGTTCTTAGGGAGTCATAACTTGGATAATGTTAGTTTCAACATTAAGGGGCGTACATGAGATATAGTGTTCAATGCTTTGCACATTTACCACTCTTGGTTTTTTGGCTTCGAAGTTAGTAATCTTTATAGCACCAAAGTGGTAGACCTCATCAACATAATAAGGGCCTTGCCATTTGGAGAGAAGCTTACCTGCAAAAAATCTGAAATGAGAATTGTACAAAAGAACTAGGTCTCCTACGATGAATTCTCGTTTTTGAATTCTCTTGTCATGCCATCTTTTACTTCTTCCTTAAACAATTTGGCATTTTCATACGCTTGTATCCTTCATTCATCTAATGAACTAATATCAAATAGCCTCTTTTCACCACCAAGTTTAAAACCATAGTTGAGTTCTTTAATTGCCCAATAAGCTTTATGTTCTAACTCAAGAGGTAAATGACAAGATTTTCCATAGAACATTTTATAAGGAGACATTCCCATGGGTGTTTTATAAGTAGTTTTATAATCCCACAAAGCATCATCCGATTTATTAGACCACTTGTTTCTAGATCTATTAACAATCTTTTGCAAAATTAATTTTATTTCTCGATTGCTGAATTCAACTTGGCCACTAGACTCAGGATGATAAGGTGATGCCATGGTATGGTCAACATCATATTTAGCTAGCAGTTTACGGAAAGGACCATGAATACAATGTGAACCACCATCACTCGTTACATATCTAGGGACTCCAAGGTAATATATTTAAGCATTTTAATAGAAGTATTATGATCATCACTACTAGTTGGAATAGCTTTTACCCATTTAGTAATGTAATCAACAACAAATAGAATATGAGTATACCCACTAGAGGAAGGAAAAGGTCCCATATAATCGGAGCCCCAAACATCAAATGGTTTGATAGCAAGTGAATAATTCATAGGCATTTTATGACGTCTTCCAATGTTACCAATTCTTTGACATTCATCATAGGAAAGGACATACTTACGAGCATCTTTCAAAATAGTAGGTCAATAAAAACTAGACTCCAATACCTTGGGTGCAGTTCTGTCACGAGCATGGTGTCCTTTGTAAGCTCTGAAGTGGCACTTCCATAGGATCTGTCCATATTCATGCTCACACACAAAACATCTAAGAATACCATCCATTCCTTTATAAAGATGTGGGTCATCCCAAAAGTAATGTCGCAAATCATAAAAGATTTTTTCTTTTGTTGATAGGTGAAAGTAGGTGGTATAAATTAAGCGACAATATAATTAGAATAATGTGCATACCGAGGAGTACTATGTGAAGTGCTTATAGCAGCAAGTTGCTCATGAGGAACACTATCATCAATAGGCAGTGGGTCATCAAGAACATTTTCCATCCTAGACAAGTTACCTACAACAAGGTTTTCAGCTCCCTTCCTATCGACGATATGCAAGTCAAACTCTTGAAGTAAAAGCACCCGCCTAATAAGTCTAGGTTTAGCATCTTTCTTTTCTATAAGGTATTTTATAGCGGCATGATTAGTGTGAATAGTAACTTTCGGATCAACAATGTAAGGTCTAAACTTATCACATGCAAACACGACTGCTAAAAATTTCTTCTCAGTGGTAGCATAATTTCTTTGAGCATTGTGTAGGGTTCTACTAGCATAATGAATAACATTCAATTTTTTATCTATTCCTTGCCCTAGAGTAGCACCAACGAGATAATCACTAGCATCACACATAATTTCAAATGGTAGATTCCAATCAGGTGGTTGTATAATAGGTGTAGAAATCAAGGCTTTCTTAAATATTTCAAAGGCTTCTACACAATCATCATAAAAAACAAAAGGAATATATTTTTGAAGAAGATTAGTTAGTGGCCTAGAAATATTTGAGAAATCTTTAATGGAACGCCTATAAAAACCAACGTGACTAAGCAAACTTCTTATACCTTTGATATATTTAGGACGTGGCATTTTCTATATTGCATCAAATTCAGCTTTGTCTACCTCAATGCCTAGCTCTGAAATTTTACGCTCGAGTATTATACCTTCATTCACCATAAAGTGGCAATTCTTCCAATTCAAGACAAGATTAGTTTCTTCACATCTCTGCAAAACTCTATCAAGGTTTCTCAAGAAATCATCAAAAGAAGTCCCATCAACGAAAAAATCATCCATGAAAACCTCAACAATATTTTCACAAAAATCATAGAATATAGCAATCATGCATCTTTGAAAGGTAGCAGGTGCATTGCATAAACCAAAAGGCATACTGTTGGGTAACGTAGCATAAATTCAAAATTTTCTTACGCCATATTCAAATCTTCCTATGGAGAGACCAGCAACGAGAGAGGGGAGAGTGCATATTCATACCTTTGACTATCGCTAAGCGGAAGCGTTGCTAGAACGCGGTTGATGGAGTCGTACTCGCGGCGATTCAGATCAGAGTGTGATTCCGATCTAGTGCCGAACCACGGCACCTCCGTGTTCAACACACGTGCAGCCCGGTGACGTCTCCCGCACCTTGATCCAGCAAGGAGGAGGGAGAGGTTGGGGAAGATCTCCGGCAGCACGATGGTGTGGTGTATATGGAGAGATGAGGTCTCCCGGCAGGGCTTCGCCAAGCACCGTGGGAGAGGAGGAAGAAGAGGGACAGGGCTGCGCCGAGGGAGAGATCAACTTGTCTCTCCAACAGCGCCAAAACCCTCTCTATTTATAGGAGGAGAGGGGAGGGGTGCGCCACCTCTAGGGTTCCCAGCCTAGGGGTGGCAGCAGCCCAGATGGGAGAGGAGGGCGGCGGCCAGCGCAGGAGAGGGGCGGCGCACCCCCTGGTGTGCCTTAGGCCCACCAGCGCCTATGGTTCCCCCTTCCTCTCTGGTGCACCATGGGCTGGGTGTGGAGGGCGCACCAGCCACCCAAGGGCTAGTTCCCTCCCACACTTGGCCCATATAGCTTTCCGGGGCTTGCGGCCCCTCCTGGTGGGCCTCCGGAACCCATCCGGTGGTCCCGGCACTTTGCCGGTGGTGCCCGAAACATTTCCGGCGTCCAAACCCATCCATCCTATGTTTCAATATTTACCTCCGGAGCTCCTTGTGACGTCCAGGATCTCATCCGGGACTCCGAACAACCTTCGGTAACCTCGTATAACAATTCGCTATAACCCTAGCATCATCAAACCTTAAGTGTGTAGACCCTACGGGTTCGGGAGGCATGCAGACATGACCGAGACACTCTCCAACCAATAACCATCAGCGAGATCTGGATACCCATGGTGGCTCCCACATGTTCCACGATGATCTCATCGGATGAACCACGATGTCAAGGATTCAATCAATCAGGTATACAATTCCCTTTATGTGTCGGTATAGAACTTGCCCGAGATTCGATCGTCGGTATATCCATACCTTGTTCAATATCGTTACCGGTAAGTCCCTTTACTCATTCCGTAGCACATCATCCCGTGACTAACTCCTTAGTCACACTGAGCTCATTATGATGATGTTCTACCGAGTGGGCCCAGAGATACCTCTCCATCACACGGAGTGACAAATCCCGATCTCGATTCGTACCAACCCAATAAACACTTTCGGAGGTACCCATAGTGCACCTTTATAATCACCCAGTTACGTTGTGATGTTTGATACACCCAAAGCAGTCCAATGGTATCCGGGAGTTGCACAATCTCACGGTCGAAGGAAAAGACACTTGACATTGGAAAAGCTTTAGCATACGAACAACACGATCTAGTGCTATGCTTAGGATTGGGTCTTGTCCATCACATCATTCTCCCAATGATGTGATCCCGTTATCAATGACATCTAATGTCCATGATCAGGACACCATGATCATCTATTGATCAACGAGCTAGCTAACTAGAGGCTTGCTAGGGACACATTGTGATCTATTTATTCACACATGTATTATTGTTTCCTGTTAATACAATTATAGCATGAACAATAGACGATTATCATGAACAAGGAAATATGATGATAATCATTTTATTATTGCCTCTAGGGCATATTTCCAATAGTCTCCCACTTGCACTAGAGTCAATAATCTAGTTACATTGTGATGTATCGAACACCCATAACATTGTGGTGTTGATCATGTTTTGCTCGAGGAAGAGGTTTAGTCAACGGGTCTGCAATATTGAGATCTGTGTGCACTTTACAAATATCTATTACTCCTCTCTGGACTTGGTCCTGGATGGAGTTGTAGAGGCGTTGGATCTGCTTGGTCTTTCGGTGAAATCTCGGCTCCTTGGCTATGGCAATGGCTCAAGTGTTATCACAGAAGAGTGTCATCGGACCCGACGCGCTTGGAACCACTCTAAGGTCGGTGATGAGCTCCTTCATCCAAATCCCTTCATGAGCCGCTTCTGAAGCAGCTTTGTACTCCGCTTCACATGTAGATGCTGCCACGACGTCTTGCTTGCTGCTGCACCAGCTCACTGCCCCGCCATTCAAAACATACACGTATCCGGTCTGTGACTTAGAGTCATCCGGATCTGTATCGAAGCTAGCATCAGCGTAACCCTTTACGACGAGCTCTTCGTCACCTCCATAAACGAGAAACATCTCCTTAGTCCTTTTCAGGTACTTAAGGTTATTCTTGACCGATGTCCAGTGTTCCATACCGGGATCACTTTGGTACCTCCCTACCAAACTTATGGCAAGGTCTATATCAGGTCTGGTACACAGCATGGCATACATTAGAGAGCCTACGGCTGAAGCGTAGGGGACAATACTCATCTTCTCTCTATCTGCTGCCGTGGTCGGTGACTGAGTCTTACTCAATCTCATACCTTGCAAAACTAGCAAGAACCCCTTCTTTGAGTTTTCCATATTGAACTTCTTTAGTATCTTTTCAAGGTATGTACTTTGCGGAAGACCTATGAGGCATCTCGATCTATCTCTATAGATCTTGATGCCTAATATGTATGCAGCTTCTCCAAGGTCCGTCATTGAAAAACTCTTGTTCAAGTAGGCCTTTATGCTCTCTAATAACTCTATATTATTCCCCATCAATAATATGTCATCCACATATAGTATGAGGAAAGCTACAGAGCTCACACTCACTTTCTTGTACAGACATGCTTCTCCATAAACCTGTATGAACCCAAACGCTTTAATCACCTCATTAAAGCGAATGTTCCAACTCTGAGATGCTTGCACCAGCCCATAGATGGAGTGCTGGAGCTTGCATACCTTGTTAGCACTCTTAGGGTCGACAAAACCTTCTGTTGCATCATATACAACTCTTCCTTAAGATACCCGTTAAGGAACGCTGTATTGACGTCCATTTGCCAAATTTCATAATCATGAAAAGCGGTAATTGCTAACATGATTCGGACTCTATCTGGCCATGGGCCGGGCTGGGCCGGGCCTCGGCCCAGGCCCCAACAAGCCCAAGGCGTGCATATAAGGCCCAAGCCCTCCCAGGCCCACGAAAATACTACAATTCTCAGGGCCACGCCCTCCCAACGCAGAAAGCCCGAAAGCCCTAAGGCCTCCCAAAGGCCCTTGACATTGTAATGAAAGTACATGTCCAGAAAGTACATGTACAGAAATCGTCTATCATTATACAGCAGCGAAATCATCTACACATTCACAATTATATTCATGTACACCAGCAAAATCATCTACCATTGTTCTATATACAGCAGCAAGAAACTACCTTCGTCCGGCTTGGTGGAGGAGATGTGGCGACCGGCGGGGCTTCGTCCGGCTTGGTGAAGGAGATGTGGCGACCGGCGGGGCTTCGTCCTGCTCCGTGCGGCAGTAGATGTGGCGACCGACGAGCAGAACGCGATGGGTGCAGTGGCTGGAGCTAGGACGCGGCGGGCGCGGTGTAGTTGGGGAGAGGCAGACGGCCGCCGGCGCTGTAGTTGGGGGGAGGCAGATGGACGGCCGGCGGTGCAGGCTTAGGTTGGAGATGGATCGGCCGCCGCCGCCATGTAGCATGGGCAGAGGAGAGAGGATAGAGGGGCTGGACCGCTGGAGCCAGGAGGGCTAGAGGCGTGCGGTGCGTTTTGGTGGAGTCGTGGAGACTGGGCTAGGTTTCCTTCGGGCTGTTGGGCTCTTGATTGTTTGCTGCGAGAGGGCCGGCCAGGCCGATTTTTGCTCTATTCTTGAAGCCCACGCCAAGCCCCAATAACTACTAGAGCCTACTTTTTAGGCCCAGGCCCAACCCAATGATTAGGCCAGGCCCTCCCACGTCCCGTTTTCTTGGGCTGGGCCGGGCCGGAGATGGCCAGATATAATTCAGACTGACTTCAGCTTCGCTACGGGAGAGAAAGTCTCATCGTAGTCAACTCCTTGAATTTGTCGAAAACCCTTTGCGACAAGTTGAGTTTTGTACACGGTCACATTACCGTTTGCTTCAGTCTTCTTCTTGAAGATCCATTTATTTTCTATGGCTCGCCGATCATCGGGCAAGTCCACCAAAGCCCATACTTTGTTCTCATACATGGATCCTATCTCGGATTTCATAGCCTCAAGCCATTTGTTGGAATCCGGGCCCGCCATTGCTTCTTCATAGTTTGAAGGTTCACCGTTGGCTAACAACATGATTTCCATCACA
Source organism: Hordeum vulgare subsp. vulgare (assembly GCF_904849725.1). Taxonomy (NCBI): domain Eukaryota; kingdom Viridiplantae; phylum Streptophyta; class Magnoliopsida; order Poales; family Poaceae; genus Hordeum; species Hordeum vulgare. The sequence continues at coordinate 351,108,379 of NC_058522.1, read as the reverse complement.
GGGTTGCTGTACCACTCTGGTGCGGATCGTACCCTTGTGGACCTTCGTGGTTCAGTAGCAACTTGATCCGAAGCTTCATGATCATCATCATTAACTTCCTCTCCAGTTGGCGTAGGTGCCACATGAACAATTTCCCGCGTTGCGCTACTCTCCGGTTTGAGAGGGAGTGTAATTACCTCATCAAGTTCTACTTTCCTCCCACTTACTTCTTTTGAGAGAAACTCTTTCTCTAGAAAGGATCCGTTCTTGGCAACAAAGGTTTTTACCTTCGGATCTAAGATAGAAGGTATACCCAATAGTTTCCTTAGGGCGTTGATGTCTACTACGCAACCTTATCCTTGTAACGTTGTTGGGCCTCCAAGTGCAGAGGTTTGTAGGACAGTAGCAATTTTCCCTCAAGTGGGTGACCTAAGGTTTATCAACCCGCGGGAGGCGTAGGATGAAGATGGTCTCTCTCAAGCAACCCCGCAACCAAATAACAAAGAGTCTCTTGTGTCCCCAACACACCCAATACAATGGTAAGTTGTATAGGTGCACTAGTTCGGCGAAGAGATGGTGAAACAAGTGCAATATGGATGGTAGATATAGGTTTTTGTAATCTGAAATTACAAAAACAGCAAGGAAACAAATGGTAAAAGTGAGCACGAACGGTATTGCAATGCGTGGAAACAAGGCCTAGGGTTCATACTTTCACTAGTGAAGTTCTATCAACAAAGATAACATAATTGGATCATATAACTATCCCTCGACATGCAACAAAGAGTCACTCCAAAGTCACTAATAGCGGAGAACAAACGAAGAGATTATTGTCGGGTACGAAACCACCATAAAGTTATTCTTTCTGATCGATCTATTCAAGAGTTTGTACTAGAATAACACCTTAAGATACATATCAACCAAGACCCTAATGTCACCTAGATACTCCATTCTCACCTCAAGTATCCGTGGGCATGATTATACGATATGCATCACACAATCTCAGAATCATCTATTCAACCAACACATAGAACTTCAAAGAGTGTCCCAAAGTTTCTACCGGAGAGTCAAAACGTGTGCCAACCCCTATGCATAGGTTCCCAATGTCACGAACCCGCAAGTTGATCACCAAAACATACATCGAGTACTCACATGAATCCACGTGTGCCAACCCATATGCATAGGTTCCCAATTGTCACAAACCGCAAGTTGATCACAGCAGATAGACACGTGCAAGACATACATCAAGTGTTCTCAAAGACTCAATCCGAAAAGATAAATTCAAAGGGGAAACTCAATTCATTACAAGAAGAGATAGGGGGAAGAACATCATAAGATCCAACTATAGTAGCAAAGCCCATGGTACATCGAGATCAAGACATCTAAAGAACATGAGAGAGAGAGAGATCAAACACATAGCTACTGGTACATACCCTCAGCCCCGAGGGTGAACTACTCCCTCCTCGTCATGGAGATCGCCGGGATGATGAAGATGGCCACCGGAGATGGATTCCCCCTCCGGCAGGGTGCCGGAACGGGCTCCAGATTGGTTTTTGGTGGCTACAGAGGCTCGCGGCGGCGGAACTCCCGATCTAGGTTTCTTTCTGGAGGTTTCCGTATTTATAAGACCAGATGGCATCAAGAACAAGTCAGGGGGACCCACGAGGAAGTCACAAGCCCTTGGGGAGCGGCCAGGGGGTGGGGGCGCCCCACAGGCTTGTGACTTCCTCGGGACTCTTCTCCGGTATCTTTTTCTTCCAGTATTTTTGATATTTTCCAGAAAATTCTTTTCGGGGGTTTTCTTCCGTTTGGACTCCGTTTCAAAATCTCCTCTGAAAGGGGTAAAAAACATGGAAAAAACAGGAACTGGCACTTGGCACCGAGTTAATAAGTTAGTCCCAAAAAATATATAAAAGGTATGCATACATTCCAAAGTTTGACAAGATAATAGCATGAAACCATCAAAAATTATAGATACGTTGGAGACGTATCACGTATCCTATGAGTACGCATTTCTCCGCTTTGGGTTCGAGCTTTTCTAGTTGAAGTTTCTTCATATAAGCATCACAACACCAAACTTTTAGAAATGACAGCTTAGGTTTGTTGCCAAACCATAGATCATACGGTGTCGTCTCAACGGATTTAGACGGTGCCCTATTTAAAGTGAATGTTGCAGTTTCCAATGCGTATCCCCAAGATGATAGTGGTAAGTCGGTAAGAGACATCATAGATCGTACCGTATCCAATAAAGTGCGATTACGACATTCAGACACTCTGTTACATTGCGGTGTGCCAGGCGGCGTCAGTTGTGAAACAATTCCACACTTCCTTAGGTGTGTGCCAAACTCGTGACTCAAATAATCTCCTCCATGATCAGATCGTAGACACTTTATTTTTCAGTCACGTTGATTCTCAACCTCACTCTAAAATTCCTTGAACTTTTCAAATGTCTCAGATTTATGCTTCATCAAGTAGATATACCCATACCTACTCAAATCATCGGTGAGAGTGAGAACATAACGATAGCCACCACGAGCTTCAACGTTAATTGGACCACACACATCAGTATGTATTATTTCCAATAAGTCGGTTGCTCTCTCCTTTATTCCTGAGAATGGAGTCTTAGTCATCTTGCCCATGAGGCACGGTTCACATGTGTCAAATGATTCAAAGTCAAGAGACTCTAATAGTCCATCAGTATGGAGCTTCTTCATGCGCTTAACACCGATATGACCAAGGCGGCAGTGCCACAAGTATGTGGGACTATCATTATCAGCTTTACATCTTTTGGTACTCACACTATGAATATGTGTAACATCAAGATCGAGATTCATCAAGAATAAACCATTCACCAGCGGAGCATGACCATAAAAAATATCACTCATATAAATAGAACAACCATTATTCTCTGACTTAAATGAGTAGCCGTCTCGCATTAAGCAAGACCCTGATACAATATTCATGATCAAAGCTGGTACTAAATAACAATTATTAAGGTTTAAAACTAATCCCGATGGTAGATGTAGAGGCAGTGTGCCGACGGCAATCACATCGACCTTGGAGCCATTCCCGACGCGCATCGTCACCTCGTCCTTGGCCAGTCTCCGCTTATTCTGCAGTTCCTGCTTTGAGTTGCAAATGTGAGAAACAACACCGGTATCAAATACCCAGGATCTACTATGAGCGCTGGTAAGGTACACATCAATAACATGTATATCATATATACCTTTAATGTTGTCGGCCATCTTGTCCGCTAAGTACTTGGGGCAATTCCGCTTCCAGTGACCTTTTCCCTTGCAATAGAAGCACTCAGTCTCAGGCTTGGGTCCATTCTTTTTCTTCTTCCCGGTATCTGGCTTACCGGGCGCGACAACGGCTTTGCCGTCTTTCTTGAAGTTCTTCTTACCCTTGCCCTTCTTGAATCTGGTGGTCTTATTGACCATCAATACTTGATGCTCTTTTTTGTTTTCTACTTCTGCAGACTTCAGCATCGAGTACAACTCGGGAATGGTCCTCTCCATCCCTTGCATGTTGTAGTTCAGCACAAAACCTTTGTAGCTTGGTGGGAGAGACTGGAGGATTCTGTCAATTACAGCGTCATCCGGAAGTTCAACTCCAAGCAAAGTCAGACGATTGTGTAACCCAGACATTCTGAGTATATGCTCACTAACAGAACTGTTCTCCTCCATCTTACAGCTAAAGAACTTGTCGGAGACTTCATATCTCTCGACACCGGCATGAGCTTGAAAAACTACTTTCAGCTCCTGGAACATCTCATATGCTCCGTGTTGCTCAAAACGCCTTTGGAGCCCCGTTTCCAAACTGTATAACATGCCACACCTAACGAGAGAGTAGTCATCACTCCGCGTCTGCCGGACATTCTGAATGTCCTGGGCCGCTGGGGGAGCAGGAGGTTCACCTAGCGGTGCATTAAGGACATAAGCCTTTTTAGCTTCTTCAAGGATGAGCTTCAAGTTGCGGACCCAGTCCGCATAGTTGCTACCATCATCTTTCAGCTTTTATTTCTCTAGGAATGCGTTGAAATTGAGGTTGACAGGTGCGTTGGCCATTGGATCTACAATATTTGTAAAGACAACTTTTAGACTATGTTCATGACAATTGAGTTCATTTAATCAAATTAAGTATGAAATCCTACTTAAATCGACATCCCTCTAGTCATCTAAGTGATACATGATCCATGTCGACTAACCCGTGTCCGATCATCACGTGAGACGGACTAGTCATCATGGTGAGCAACTTCATGCTGATCGTATTCAACCATACGACTTATGTTCGACCTTTTGGTATCTTGTATTCGAGGTCATGTCTGTACATGCTAAGCTCGTCAAGTCAACCTAAGTGTTTCGCGTGTGTAAATCTAGCTTACACCCATTGTATGCGAACATTAGAATCTATCACACCTGATCATCACGTGGTGCTTCGAGACAATGATCCTTCGCAACGGTGCACACTTCGGGGAATACGTTCTCGAAATTTTTATGAGGAATCATCTTATTATGCTACCGTCGTTCTAAGCAATAAGAAGAAAAACATGATAAACATCAGATGCAATCATATAGTGACATGATATGGCCATTATCATCTTTGCTCTTTTGATCTCCATCTTTGGGAATCGCATGATCATCATTGTTAGCGGCGTGACACCATGATCTCCATCATCGTGTCTCCGTGAAGTCGTCACGCCAACTACTACTACTACTACTACTACTACTACTACTACTACTACTACTACTACTACTACTACTATAGCTAACCGTTAGCAATGAAGTGAAAGTAGTAAACACATGGCGTTGCATCTCATACAATAAATTAAGACAACTCCTATGGCTCCTGCCGGTTGTCATACTCAACGACATGCAAGTGGTGAATCCTATTACAATAACTTGATCAGCTCATACATCACACATGTAACATCACAACTTTGGCCATATCACATCACATGTCAAACCATGCAAAAACAAGTTAGACGTCCTCTAATTGTTGTTGCAAGTTTTACGTGGCTGATTTGGGTTTCTAGCAAGAACGCCTTCTTACCTACGTGATAGCCACAACGATGATATGCCAAAACTATTTACCCTTCATAAGGACCCTTTTCATCAAATCCAATCCGACTAGAGTGGGGGAGACAGACACCCGCTAGCCACCTTTATGCACGGTGTGCATGTCGGCCGGTGGAACCTGTCTCACGTAAGCATACGTGTAAGGTCGGTCCGGGACGCTTCATCCCACAATACCGCCAGAAAAGAATAAGACTAGTAGCGGCAAGCAATTGACAAATCAGCTCCCAAAACCTTTTGTGTTCTACTCGTGCATGGAATCTAGGCATAGAAAACCTGGCTCGGATGCCACTGTTGGGTAACGTAGCATAAATTCAAAATTTTCCTACGCCATATTCAGATCTTCCTATGGAGAGGACAGCAACGGGTGAGGGGAGAGTGCATCTTCATACCTTTGAAGATTGCTAAGCGGAAGCGTTGCTAGAACGCGGTTGATGGAGTCGTACTCGCGGCGATTCAGATCGCGGTTTGATTCCAATCTAGTGCCGAACCACGACACCTCCGCGTTCAACACACGTGCAGCCCGGTGACGTCTCCCGTGCCTTGATCTAGCAGGGAGGAGGGAGATGTTGGGGAAGATCTCCGCCAGCACGACGGCGTGGTGTCGATGGAGAGACGAGGTCTCCCGGCAGGGCTTCGCCAAGCACCGTGGGAGAGCAGGAAGAAGAGGGACAAGGCTGCACCGAGGGAGAGATCAACTTGTCTCTCCAACAGCCCCAAACCCCTCTCTATTTATAGGAGGAGAGGGCAGGGGTGCGCCACCTCTAGGGTTCCCACCCTAGGGGTGGCGGTAGCCCAGATGGGAGAGGGGGGCGGCGGCCAGGGAAGGAGAGGGGGTGGCGCACCCCTGGTTGGCCTTAGGCCCACCAGCGCCTAGGGTTCCCCCTTCCTCTCTGGTGCGCCATGGGCTGGGTGTGGAGGGTGCACGAGCCCACCCAGGGGCTGGTTTGCTCCCACACTTGGCCCATATAGCCTTCCGGGGCTTGAGGCCCCTCCCGGTGGGCCTCCGGAACCCTTCCGATGGTCCCGACACTTTGTCGGTGCTGCCCGAAACATTTCCGACGTCCAAACCCATCCATCCTATGTATAAATCTTTACCTCTGGACCATTTCGGAGCTCCTCGTGACGTCCGGGATCTCATTCGGGACTTCGGTCAACCTTCGGTAACCTCATATAACAATTCCCTATAACCCTAGCATCATCGAACCTTAAGTGTTAGACCCTACGGGTTCAGGAGGCATGCAGACATGACCGAGACACTCTCCGGCCAATAACCATCAGCGGGATCTTGATACCCATGGTGGCTCCCACATGTTCCACGATGATCTCATCGGATGAACCACGTTGTCAAGGATTCAATAAATCGTGTATACAATTCCCTTTGTCTGTCGGTATAGAACTTGCCCGAGATTCGATCGTCGGTATACCCATACCTTGTTCAATCTCGTTACCGGTAAGTCTCTTTACTCATTCCGTAGCACATCATCCCGTGACTAACTCCTTAGTCACATTGAGCTCATTATGATGATCTTCTACCGAGTGGGCCCAGAGATACCTCTCCGTCACACGGAGTGACAAATCCCGATCTCGATTCGTACCAACCCAACAGACACTTTCGAATGTACCTGTAGTGCACCTTTATAATCACCCAGTTACGTTATGACGTTTGATACACCCAAAGCACTCCTACGGTATCCGGGAGTTGCACAATCTCAAGGTCGAAGGAAAAGACACTTGACATTGGAAAAGCTTTAGCATACGAACAACACGATCAAGTGCTACGCTTAGGATTGGGTCTTGTCCATCACATAATTCTCCCAATGATGTGATCCCGTTATCAATGACATCTAATGTCCATGATCAGGAAACCATGATCATCTATTGATCAACAAGCTAGCTAACTAGAGGCTTGCTAGGGACACATTGTGATCTATTTATTCACACATGTATTATTGTTTCCTGTTAATACAATTATAACATGAACAACAGACGATTATCATGAACAAGGACATATGATAATAACCATTTTATTATTGCCTCTAGGGCATATTTCCAACACATACGTCTATAAACATAGGTTCCTAAAGGACATGTGAAAGTAGTTTTATCTTGGTCCTCTTTTGACATAGGTATTTAAGAGAAACTAGAATATCCATCAAGAAAACAAAAGTGTGTGTGCTTATATAACCTTTCTAACATTTGATAAATAAAAGGCAAGGTGTAATGATTCTTTCTAGTAGATTTATTTAATTTCCTAAAATCAATTACCATACTATAGCCAACCACTATTCTTTGTGGAACAAGTTCATTTTTATCATTAGGGACAACGGTTATACCTCCATTCTTAGGAACACAATGAACAAGACATACCCATCTGCTATGAGCAATAGGATAAACTATACCTGCCTCTAGAAGCTTTATTATTTCAGTTCTTACCACTTCCTTCATCTTAGGATTTAAGTGGCTTTGATGATCAATAATAGGTTTAGAAACCGGTTCCATATTAATTTTGTGCTGGCATAGAGTGGGTCTTATGACCTTAAGATCATCAAGAGTATATCCAATAGCAGCCTTGTAGTTCTTCAGAGTTTTGAGTAATCTCTTTTCTTCGTGCTTTGAAAGGTTAGCACTAATAATATCAGGATATATAGTCTTTTCATCAAGATAAGCATATTTGGAAGTATCAGGCAATGTCTTTAACTCAAACATTGGATCTCCTTTTGGTGGAGGGGGATCCCCTAAGATATCAACATGCAAGTTGTGTTCGAGAATAGGTGTTTGTCTAAGGAACATATTATTTATATCATTCTTTCATTCATATGCATATCATTTTCATGATCTAGCAAATATTGTTCTAAGGGATCTGTAGGAGGCACATCAATAGAAGTAAGGCCAATTATTTCATCATTACTATATAACTCTTTCATCAATAACCATCATTACTATATAACCAAATTTAGAGAAATTAAATCCATGAGACTCCTTGCCAAAGCTTACTTTAACTTTCCCCATGACACAATTAATTTCAACAATAATGGTATTCAAGAAAGGTCTACCAAATATAATGTTACAAAAGTTATCTTGTTCACAACCAAGTACTAGGAAGTTAGTGGGGTATTTAACTTTTCCACACAAGACTTCAACATCACTAACAATTCCAAGCGGCAAGATATTATCTCAGTTTACCGGTTTAATAGTGACATCAATATCTTCAATCTCACAGGGTGTTATATGATTCATAATTTATTTATATAAGGTAAAAGGTATAGCGCTAATACCAGCACCCATGTCACATAAACCATTATAGAAATGATCTCCAATCTTAACAGAAACAACAGGCATGCCAACAACCGGTTTGTTTTTATCTAACTTGTTATATTCATTTATATCAGGCTTTGCAATTATAGGAGCTTTAGTACAAAAGTAAATAACATGCCCAAATATTAACCAAGAGATCCTTAACTACAACAATATTAGGCTCCACATTTGTTTGTTTAGATGGCTTGAGTTTTCTAACATAACTTTTATTAACCTCAGTTGTAGCTTTAGCATGTTCCCTAATCCTAACAGGAAAAAGTGGTTTCTCGATATAAACAGTAGGCACAACTGGATCAACATGATAAACAATTGCTTCCTTCTTAACTTTAATGGGTTCCTCTAATAATTTTTCAGTAGGTGGATTATATTTAAACCACTTCTCCTTAGGGATATCAACAAGAGTAGCAAATGATTCACAAAAAGTAGCTACCATCTCGAAGTCAAGCCTGTATTTATTGCTAAACTTATGAAAAGCATTAGTTTCTATAAAAGATTTAAAACCATCAAACTTAAGCTTTATACCTTGCTCTTTACCTTTGTCGAGTTCCCAATCTTCAGAGTTGTGCTTAATTCTAGAATATCCCATTTGAATTCAATAGTCTTTCTCATATAAGAACCAGTACAAGAAGAATCGAGTTGCACTTGATCATCATGAGAAATCCGAGCATACATTTTTTGTATAATCATTTCTCTCGAGACCTCATGATTAGGGAAGGTATGCATCATAGATTTAACCCTCCCCCAAGCTTCAGCGATGCTTCCTCCTTCACGAGGCTAGCAATTATAAATAAATATCTGATCACGATGAACTAGATGCATAGGATAAAACTTCTCATGAAATTCCAACTTCAAGCGATTCCTGTCCCATGATCCAATATCATCCAATAACATGTACCACATCAATTATTTTCCCTCCAAAGATAAAGGGGAAATTGTCTTCTTAACTTTCTCTTTAGGTAAACCTGCAAGCTTAAATAATCCACAAACCTCACCGACATATATCAAGTGGTAATCAGGATGAGTTGTACCATCATAAGGATTAGCTATCAGTTTCTCTAGCATACCCAAGGGAATTTCGTAGTAAATATTTTCAATAGGTTCAATAGGTTGAGGAAAACCTTTTCAACTTCCGTTCGAGGTGAAGATGCCCTGTACAAGCCACTCAAAGGGTGATCGTCCATAGTAACAAGCAATAGTAAAAGTCAGCACATATCGACAATGTTTCCTTACCAATTTCCACTTACCACAGGTGCTTCACTCCCTGGCAACGACGCAAAAAAAGAGTCTTGATGACCCATAAGTATAGGGGATCAATTGTAGTTCTTGCGACAAGTAAGAGTGGCGAACTCAACGAGGAGCAGAAGGAAATGATAAGCATTTTTCATCAAGGTATTCTCTAAAAGTGCTATAAGTAACAGCGATAGATAGTTTTGTAGCAACATAATTCATTACAAGTGACAAGTAACAATAGTAGCAAGTGTGCAGCAAGGTATCCCAATCCTTCTTATAGCAAATGATAGAGCGGGGAGTACTCTTATGTAAAGCGAACGCTCCAGAGGACACATGGGAATTACTTTCTAGTCATGTTCATCATGTTGAGTTGATTCACATTCGTTACTTTGATAATTTGATATGTGGGTGGACCGGTGATAAGGTGTTGTTCTTACTTGAACAAACAATCCACTTATGATTACCCTCTTTAGCAAGCACCCACAACTATGAAAGAAGAGTTAAGATAAATCTAACCATAGCATGAAACATATGGATCCAAATCAGCCCCTTACGACGCAACCCATAAATTGGTGTATAAGCTTCTATCACTCTTGCAACCCATCATCTACTTGTTACTTGATACTCGTGATATGCGTTTGTTTTCCGTGCAGAGGAACATGTTATCGCAGCAGAAAGTGGGTAAGTATTTCCCTCAGTCATGAAACGAAGGTTTATCGAACCAATAGGAATATCAACCACAACCGTATTTAGTGGCTGCACACAAAAGAACAAACAACTTGCACCCAACACAGGCAAGAGGGTTGTCAATCCTCTTGTCTTATTATTTTGCATGCAAGTGAACAAACAACTTGGGTAAGTATTTCCCTCAGTCATGAAACCAAGGTTTATCGAACCAATAGAAATATCAACCACAACCGTCTTCAGCGGCTGCACACAAAAGAACAAACAACTTGCACCCAACACGGGCAAGAGGGTTGTCAATCCTCTTGTATTGTTATTTGCAAGAAAGTGAGGTGTGTAGATAATTGTAGATAGCAAGATAAAATAAAAAACAAGTAAATAATAGGAAGATAATAAAGATTTTATCAATATGTTGTGAATATACCCTGGGGCCATAGCTTTCCCTAATGGCATCTCTCATGAAAAATAGCATACGATTGGTGAACAAAATATATTGGTCAATTGACAGAAAAGTGGATAGTTATCCGATATTCACGGCAATGATCATGTGTACATAGGCATTGTTGAGGAACATTGCATGGGAAAACAAAAAATTCCTACGAACACCCAAGATCCATGTATGGAGATCAACAAGCTATGAGAAGGAGAGTTGATTCACATACCCTTGTGGACTGCTAAGCGGAAGCGTATATAACAAGGTTGATGTACTCGAATGTCTTTGCGATACAATCACGATCCATCCCAGCGATCCTATCACGATCAGTCCCGATTTAGCGCTGAACGGACGACACCTCCACGTTCAGCACATGTACAACCCGTGACGTCTCTGCCTCCTTGATCCAGGAAGCAAGGACAGAGAGGTAGATGAGTTACCTGACAGCACGACAACGTGACGCTGGTGGTGGTGGAGTTGTCCTAGCAGAGCTTCGCCAAGCGCTACCACGACGAACTAGAGGAGAAACTGATCTAGAGGGAGAGGCTGCATCGTGGCTTCTGGTGATGGATCCCTCCCTCCCCTCACATATATATAGGACGAGAGGAGGGGGTCGTCAGACCTAGGGTTCCACTCCACATGAGGGGCGGCGGCCAAGAGGAGGGCCGATGGCCCTTGGGGTGCCTTACCACCCAAGGCAAGAGGTGGTCGACCCCTTTTGGGCTTAACCCTCCACATCCTGTCGCATGGGCCTAGGTGAGAGGGGCGGCAAACCCACCATGGGTTGGTGCACCCCCTCTCACAGCCCATGGGGCGCTCCAGGGTAGGTGGACCCTCCTGGTGGACCACGGGAACACTTCTCGCACTCCCATCACAAAACCGGTAAATCCTGCCGGTAAATCCCGGAACTTTTTCGGAACTCGAATACCAACTTCCCATATATCAATATTTACCCCTAGACCATTCAGGAGCTCCTCATGATGTCATGGATCTCTTTCAGGACTCCAAACAAATTTCGATCACCATCATACATAACTCATTAATACCAAATCGTCACCGAACCTTAAGTGTGCAAACCCTGCGGGTTCGAGAACTATGCACACATGACAGAAACACTCTCGGGTCAATAACCAATAGCAGGACCTGGATGGCCATATTGGCTCCTACATATTTTACGAAGATCTTTATCGCTCGAACCAAGATGGCAAGGATTCAAACAATCCTGTATGCAGTTCCCTTTGTCCATCAGTATGTTAATTGCCCAAGATTCGATCGTCGGTATCACCATACCTAGTTCAATATTGTTACCAACAAGTCTCTTTACTCATTCCATAATACAATATCATGTGACTAACTCCTTATTCACATTGCTTGCAAGATTCTTGTGATGTCATATTACCGAGTGGGCCCAGAGATACCTCTCCGTCATATAGAGTGACAAATCCCAGTCTCGATCCATGCCAACCCAACACACACCCCCGGAGATACCTCTAGAGTACCTTCATAGCCACCTAGTTGTGTTGCGATGTTTGATACACACAAGACATTTTTCTTGTATTAATGAGTTGCATGATCTTATCGTCGTAGGAACAAATACTTGACATGAATATAGGAGTAGCAATAAACTGACACGATTATATGTTATGCTTATGGTTGGGTTTTGTCCATCACATCATTCTCCTAATGATGTGATCCCGTTATCAAATGACAACTCATATGTATGGTCAGGAAACCTTGACCATCTTTGATCAACAATCTTGGCTAGTAGAAGCTCACTAGGTACATTGTGTTTGTCTATGTATCCACACATGTATCTGAGTTTCCAATCAATATAATTATAGCATGGATAATAAATGATTATAGTGAACAAGGAAATATGATAATAACTAATTTATTATTGCCTCTAGGGCATATTTACAACAATCTCCCACTTGACTAGAGTCAATAATCTAGTTCACATCACCATTTGATTAACACCCAATAAGTTCTGGGGTTTGAACATGTTTTGCTTGCGAGAGAGGTTTTAGTCATTGAGTGTGCAACATTAGATCTGCGTGTACTTTACAAATATCTATGTCATAGTGTAGATGTTGCTACCACGCTCCACTTGGAACTATTCCAAATGACTGCTCCACTATACGAACCCGGTTTGCTACTCACAGTCATCCAGATTGGTGTCAAAGCTTACATCAATGTAAGCCTTTACGACGAACTCTTTTACCACCTCCATAATCGAGAAACATTTCCTTAGTCCTCTAGTTACTAAGGATAACTTTAAGCGCTATCTAGTGATCCACTCCCGCATCACTCTTGTACCCCTTGACAGACTCATGGCAAGGCACACACCTGGTGCGGTACACACCATCGCATGCTATAGAGCCTACTGCTAAAGCATAGATCTTCGTACTTTCTCTTTCTTTTGTCATTGCCGGGCTATGAGTCTTACTCAAATTCATACCTTACAAGACAGCCAAGAACTCATTATTTGATCGATTCATTATGAACTCCTTCAAAATCTTGTCAGTGTATGTTTTCATTGAAAGTTTTATCAAGCGTCTCAATCTATCTCTATATATTTTGATGCCCAATTGTTCAAGTAGCTTAATTGAGGTTTTCCTTTGAAAAACTCCTTTCAAACAACCCTATATGCTTTTGAGAAATTCTACGTCATTTCCGATCAACAATATGTCAACCACATATACTTACCAGAAATTTTGTAGTGCTTCCACTCACTTTCTTGTAAATACAAGTTTCTTCGTAAACTCTATATAAACCAAAAGCTTTGATCACTCATCAAAGCACTTATTCCAACTACGAGATGCCTGCACTAGTCCATAAATGGATCGGTGGAGTTTGCATCCCTTTTAGCATCCTTAGGATTGATAAAACCTTCTAGTTGTATCACATACAACCTTTCCTCAAGGAAACCATTAAGGAAAAAATGTTTTGATATCCATGTGCCAGATTTCATAATTAGAAAATGCAGGAACTTCTAATATAATTCCAACATACTTTAGCATCGCTACGGGTGAGAAAGTCTCATCTTAGTCAACTCCTTGAACTTGTCGGAAACCTCTTTGCGAGAAGTTGAGATTTCTAAATGGTGGCATTTACCATCATCGTTTGTCTTCCTTTTAAAGATACATTTGTACTTAATAGCCTTACGACTATCAAGTAGTTCTTCCAAAGTCCACATTTTGGTTTCATACATGGATCATCTCTCGGATTTCATGGCCTCCGGTCATTTGTTGGAATCTAGGCCCACCATCGCTTCTCCATAGCTCGTAGATTCATTGTTGTCCAAGAACATGACCTCCAAGAAAGGATTACCGTACCACTCTGGAGCAGTACGTGTCCTTGTCGACTTACGTGGTTTCTAGTAACTTGATCTGGAGCTTTATGATCACCATCATTAGCTTCCTCTTCAACTGGTGTCGGTGCCACATGAACATCTTCCTGTGCCCTGCTACCCTCCGGTTGAAGTGATGGTTCAGTAACCTCATCAAGTTCCACCATCATCCCACTCAATTATTTTGAGTGAAACTATTTCTCGAGAAATGACTCGTTCTTAGCAAGAAAACACTTTGCCTTCGGATCTGAGATAGGAGGTATGCCCAACTGTTTCCTTTGGGTATCCTATGAAGATGCATTTATCCGCTTTGGGTTCGAGCTTATCAGCCCAAAGCCTTTTGACATAAGCATCGCAGGCCCAAACTTTAAGAAACGATATCTTAGGTTTGTTGCCAAACCATAGTTCATACGATATCATCTCAACGGAATTATATGGAGCCCAATTTAAAGTGAATGTGGTTATCTCTAATGCATAACCTCAAAACGATAGTGGCAAATCGGTAAGAGCCATCATAGTATGCAACATATCTAATAGGGCACGACTAGGATGTTTGGACACACCGTCACACTATGTTGTTCCTGGTGGCATGAGTTGTGAAACAATTTCCACGATGTCTTAAATGTATACCAAACTCGTAACTCGGATATTCACATCTACGATCACATAGTAGACATTTCATCCTCTTGTCACGACGATCTTGAACTTCACTCTGAAATTGCTTGAGCTTTTCAACATTTTAGACTTCTAATTCATCAAGTAAATATACTCGTATCTACTCAAATTATCTGTGAAGTAAGAACATAACGATACCCACTACGTGCTTCAACACTCATTGGACTGTATACATCAAAATGTATTATTTCCAATACGTCACTTGCCCGTTCCATCTCACTGGAAAACGAGGCATTCAATCATCTTGCTCATATGGCATGGTTTGCATGTATCAAGTGATTGAAAATCAAGTGAGTCCAAAAGATCCATCAACATGGATTTTCTTCATGTGTTTTATACCTATAGGCACGGTTCACATGTCTCAAACGATTCTAAATCAAGTGAGTCCAAAGATCCATCAGCATGGAGTTTCTTCATACGTTTTATACCAATATGACCTAAGTGGCAGTGCCACAAGTAAGTGGTGCTATCATTACTAACTTTGTATCTTTTGGCATAAATACTATGAACGTGTGTATCACTACGATCGAGATTCAATAAACCATTCACATTGGGTGCATGATCATGAAAGACATTATTCATGAAAACCGAATAACCCATTATTCTCCAACTTACGTGAATAATCATCTCGCAATAAACAAAATCAAAATAATGTTCATGATCAACACACACACCAAATAACATTTATTAAGGTTTACACTAATCCCGAAGGTATATGGAGCGTGCGATGGTGATCACATCAACCTTGGAAACACTTCCAACACACATCGACACCTCTCCCTTAGCTAGTCTTCGCTTATTTCAGAACTCCTGTTTTGAGTTACTAATATTAGCAACTAAACCGGTATCAAATTCCCAGGGGCTACAACGAGCACTAGTAAGACACACGTCAATAACATGTATATCAAATATACCTTTCTTGACATTGCCAGGCTTCTTATCTGCCAAGTATATGGGGTAGTTTCGCTTCGAGTGACCACTCCCCTCATAACAGAAGCACTCGGTCTCAGGTTTGGGTTCAACCTTGGGTTTCTTCACTGGAGCGACAACTGGCTTGTCATCCTTGAAGTCTCCATTCTTGCCCTTACCCTTCTAGAAACTAGTGGTTTAACTAACCATCAACGCTTGACTTTCCTTCTTGATTTCTACCTTCGCGGTGTCAAACATCGTGAATAGCTCAGGTACATCATGTCCATCCCTGTTATGTTATAGTTCATCATGAAGCTTCAGTAGCTTGGTGGGAGTGACTTGGAGAACTATGTCAATCACTATATTATGTGGAAGATCAACTCCCACTTGACTCAAGCGATTGTAGCATCTAGACAATTTGAGCACATGCTCACCGATTGAGATGTTCTCTTTCATCGTTCACGCAAAGAATCTTGTCGAGGTCTCTTACCTCTCAACACGGGCACGATCCTGAAATCCTAATTTCAGCTCTTGGAACATCTCATATGTTCTGTGACGTTCAAAATGTTTTTGGTGCCTCAATTCTATTTCATAAAGCATGACACACTAAACAATCATGTAGTCATCAAAACGTGCATGTCAGATGTTCGTAGCATCCACAAATGATGCTTGGGGGGATAGCACACCGAGCGATGCATTAAGTACATAAGCCTTCTATGCGTCAATGAGGACAATTCTCAGTTCACAGACCTAGTCCGCATAATTGTTACTATCATCTCTCAACTTAGTTTTCTCTAGGGACGCATGAAAAATACAGGGGAGCTACAACACGAGCTATTGTTCTACAACATACTTTGTAAAGACAACTTAGACTATGTTCATGATAATGATTTCAATTAATAATATTACTTAAAAACTCATACTCAACTAAACATCCCTCATGTTGTTCGAGTGTGACATGATCCAAATCCACCAACTCAAGTCCGATCATCACGTGAGCTGAGGTGGTTTCAATGGTGAATATCTCCATGTTGATCATATTTGACTCATGTTTCACCTTTCGGTCTCCTGTGTTCCGAGGCCATGTACGTACATGCTAGGCTCGTCAAGTTTAACCCAAGCGTTCCGCATGTGCAAAACTGCCTTGCACCCGTTGTATGCGAACGTAGAGTCTATCACACCCGGTCATCATGTTGTGCTTCGAGACGACGAACTTTCGCACTTGTGCACACTTAGGGAGAACACAATTTTATCTTGGAATTTTTGTGAGGGATCACCTTATAATGCTATCGTCGTCCTAAGCAAAATAAGATGCATAAAAGGATTAACAACACATGCAGATCATAAGTGACATGATATGGCCATGAACTTGTGCTTTTGATCTCCATCTCCAAAGCACCGACATGATCTCCATTGTCGCCGGCATGACACCATGATCTCCATCATCTTGATCTCCATCAATGTGTCGCCATGAGGTTGTTACACCAACTATTACTTCTACAACTATTGTTAACTCAAAGCAATAAAGTAAAGTGAATGGTACAAATTAATTAAAGACAACCCTATGACTCATGCCGATTTTCGTACTCATCGACATGCGAGTCGTGATAATCTATACAAAACATGATCATATCATACGTCACATGTAACATCACATCTTGGCCATATCACATCACAACATGCCCTACAAAAACAAGTTAGATGTCATCTACTTTGTTGTTGCAAATTTTACATGGCTGTTATGGGCAACTAGCAAGAACCATTCTTACCTACGCATAGCCAAAACAGTGATATTCAAGTTGCTATTTAACATTCTACAAGGATTGCCTTTGTCCAATCCGATTCAACTAAAGTGGGAGAGACAGACTCCCGCCAGCCATCTTTATGCAACAAGTTGCATGCGAGTCGGTAGAATCGGTCTCTCGTACGCGGACGAGTATAGTTGGTCTGGGCCGCTTCATCCCACAAATACCGTTGAACCAAGGTAAGACTAAGGAACTAAGCAATATGAACATCAATCCCTACAAACTCTTTTGTGTTCTACTCATGCATGTTATCTATGCATAGACCTAGTTAATGATGCCACTGTTGGGGAACGTTGCGTGGGAAAAAATTCCTACAAACACCCAAGATCTATTTATGGACATCAACAAGCTACGAGAAGGAGAGTGGATCCACATAACCTTGTAGATCGCTAAGCGGAAGCTGATACATCCATTTTGCATCATGCTTTGATGTTGATATTTATCGCTTTTATGGGCTGTTATTACACTTTAAGGTACAACACTTATGCCTTTTCTCTCTTATTTTATAAGGTTTACATGAAGAGGGAGAATGCCGGCAGCTGGAATTCTGGTCTAAAAAAGGAGCAAGTTTGAGATACCTATTCTGCGCAACTCCAAAAGCCGTGAAAATCAACGAGGAATTATTTTGGATTTTATAAAAAATGCTGGGCGAAAGAAGTACCAGAGGGGAGCCACCAGGAGGCCACAAGCCTGCCAGGCGCGGCCTACCCCCCTGGCCGCGCCTAGGTGGCTTGTGGGCCCCCTGTTGCCCCTATGGCTCCCATATTTTGCTATAAGGAGGGTTTCGTTCTAGAAAAAATCAACAAGGAGGCTTTCGGGAGGAATCGCCGCCGCCACGAGGCGGAACTTGAGCAGAACCAATCTAGAGCTTTGGCAGGGCCGTCCTGCCAGGGAAACTTCCCTCCCGGAGGGGGAAATCGTCGCCATCGTCATCACCAACACTCCTCTCATCGGAGGGGACTCATCACCATCAACATCTTCATCAGCACCATCTCATCTCCAAACCCTAGTTCATCTCTTGTAACCAATCTCCGTCTCGCGACTCCGATTGGTACTTGTAAGGTTGCTAGTAGTGTTAATTACTCTTTGTAGTTGATGCTAGTTGGATTAATCGGTGGAAGATTATATGTTCAGATCCTTTATGCTATTCAATACCAATCTGGTCATGAACGTAATTATGCTTTGTGAGTAGTCACTTTTGTTCTTGAGGACATGGGATAAGTCTTGCTATAAGTAGTCATGTGAATTTGGTATTCGTTCGATATTTTGATGCGATGTATGTTGTCTTTCCTCTAGTGGTGTTATGTGAACGTCGACTACATGACACTTCGCCATTATTTGGGCCTAGAGGAAGGCACTAGGAAGTAATAAGTAGATGATGAGTTGATAGAGTGACAGAAGCTTAAACCCTAGTTTATGCGTTGCTTCGTAAGGGGCTGATTTGGATCCACTAGTTTAATGCTATGGTTAGACTTTGTCTTAATTCTTCTTTCGTAGTTGCGGATGCTTGCGAGAGGGGTTAATCATAAGTGGGATGTTTGTCCAAGTAAGGGCAGCACCCAAGCACCGGTCCACCCACATACCAAAATATCAAAGTAGCGAACGCGAATCATATGAACATGATGAAAACTAGCTTGACAGAAATTCCCACGTGTCCTCGGGAGCGCTCCACCTCCTATAAGAGTTTGTCCATGCTTGTCCCTTGCTACAAAAGGGATTGGGCCATCTTGCCGCACCTTTGTTACTATTGTTACTTGCTAATTGCTACGAATCATCTTATCACACAACTATTTGTTACCGATAATTTCAGTGCCTGCAGAGAATACTCGTTGGAAACCACTTGTCAGTTCCTTCTACTCCTCGTTGGGTTCGACACTCTTACTTATCGAAAGGACTACGATAGATCCCCTACACTTGTGGGTCATCAAGGCTCTTTTCTGGCGTCGTTGCCGGGGAGTGAAGCGCCTTTGGTAAGTGAAATTTGGTAAGGAAACATTTATATAGTGTGCTGAAATTTATTGTCACTTGTCACTATAGAAACTAATCCTTTGAGGAGCTTGTTCGGGGTATCTTCACCTTGAACGGAAGCACAAGGAGTTTCTCCTCAACCTGCTGCACCTACTGAAAATATTTGTTATGAAATTCCTTTGGGTATGCTAGAGAAACTGTTGGCTAATCCTTTTACAGGAGATGGAACATCACATCCCGACTTGCATCTAATCTATGTAGATGAAGTTTGTGGTTTATTTAAGCTTGGAGGTTTGCCCAAGGATGAGGTCAAGAAGAAGGTCTTTCCCTTATCTTTGAGGGATAAAGCATTGACATGGTATAGGCTATGTGATGATACTGGATCATGGAACTACAACCGATTGAAATTGGAATTTCATCAAAAGTTTTATTCTATGCATTTGGTACATCGTGATTGGAATTATACCTATAATTTTTGGCCTCGTGATAGAGAAAGTATCGCTCAAGCTTGGGTGAGGCTTAAGTAAATGTTATATTCATGCCCCAACCATGAGCTCTCGAGAGAAATTATTATTCAGAACTTTTATGCTCGGCTTTCTCATGATAATCGCACCATGCTTGACACTTCTTGTACAGGTTCTTTTATGAAGAGAGATATTGACTTGAAATGGAATTTATTGGAAAGAATTAAACGCAACTCTGAAGGTAAGGAGTCAGGTATGAATCTTAAGTTCGATTGCATTAAATCCTTTGTTGAAACAAATACTTTTTGTGGTTTTAGCGCTAAACATGGACTTGACTCTGAGATAGTAGCCTCATTATGTGAATCATTTGCTGCTCATATTAATCTCCCTAAAGAGAAGTGGTTTAAATATCATCCTCCCTTAGAAGTCAATGTAGTTAAACCCAATCTAGTTGAAGAGAAAGTCATTGCTTATAATGATCCTATTGGTCCTAGTGCTTACATTGAGAAAGCACCTTTCCCTGTTAGAATAAAGGATCATTCTAAAGCTTCAAGTGTGATACGTAGGGGCTACATTAGAACACCTACACCCCCTGAGAAAATTAGAGTTGAACCTAGCATTGCTATTATCAAAGATCTCCTGTCCGACAATGTTGATGGCCATGATATTCACTTCTGTGAAGATGATGCTAGAATTGCTAAACCTCGTGCTAGAGACAAACATAGGCCTGTTGTTGGCACGCCTGTTGTTTCTGTTTAGATAGGAGATCATTGTTATCATGGTTTATGTTACGTGGGTGCTAGTGTTAGTGCAATACCTCAATCTTTATATGATGAAATTAAAGACGAGATTGCACCTGTCGAGATGGAACCTATTGATGTCACTATTCAGCTTGCCAATAGAGATACTATCTGTCCTTTGGGAATTGTTAGAGATGTTGAAGTCTTTGTGGTAAAACTAAGTATCCCGCTGATTTTCTTGTTCTTGCTACCACAAAAGATAGCTTTTGTTCCATCATATTTGGCAGACCTTTTCTCAATACTGTCAATGCTCATATTGACTGTGAGAAGCAAACTGTCACTGTTGGCTTTGAAGGTGTGTCACATGAGTTCAATTTCTCAAAATTTGGTAGACAACCTCATGAAAAAGAGTTGTCTAGTCAGGATGAAATTATTGCTCTAGCTTCTATTGTTGTGCCTCCTACTGATTCTTTAGAGCAATACTTGCTTGAGCATGAAAATGATATGCATATGGATGAAAGGGATGAGATAGATAGAGTTATCTTTGAACATCCTATCCTTAAGAATAATTTGCCTGTTGAACTGCTTGGAGATCCACCCCCACCAAAGGGTGATCCTGTGTTTGAGCTTAAGCAGTTACCTGATACTCTTAAGTATACTTATCTTGATGAAAAAGAGATATATCCTGTTATAATTAGTGCTAGCCTTTCAGAGCATGAAGAAAAGAAGTTATTAAAAACTCTCAGGAAGCACCGTGTTGCTATTGGATATACTCTTGATGATCTTAAGGGCATTAGTCTCACTCTATGCCAGCATAAAATTAAAACTGACCCTGATTCCAAACTAGTTGCCGATCATCAACGGAGATTAAATCCTAAGATGAAGGAGGTAGTAAGAAAAGAAATATTAAAGCTCCTGGAAGTTGGTATTATCTCTCATGTTGCTCATAGCGATTGAGTAAGTCCGGTGCATCGCGTCCCTAAAAAGGGAGGTATTACCGTTGTCCCTAATGATAAAGATGAATTGATCCCACAAAGGATTATTACTGGCTATAGGATGGTGATTGGTTTTAGGAACTTGAATAAAGCCACTAGGAAAGATCATTACCCTTTGCCTTTTATAGACCAAATGCTAGAAAGATTGTCTAAACACACACACTTATGCTTTCTAGATGGTTATTCTGGTTTCTCCCAAATATCTGTTGCACAATCTGATCACGAGAATACCACTTTTACCTGCCCTTTCGGTACCTTTGCTTACAGACGTATGCTTTTTGGCTTATGTAATGAACCTGCTACCTTTCAAAGATGTATGATGGCTATATTCTCTCAATTTTGTGAAAAGATTGTTGAGGTTTTCATGGATGACTTTTCCGTTTACGGGTCTTCTTTTGATGATTGCCTCAGCAACCTTGATCGAGTTTTGCAGAGATGTAAAGATACCAACCTTGTCTTAAATTGGGAGAAGTGCACATACGTCTCAAACATATCCATAATTTTTTATGGTTTCATGGTGTTATCTTGTCTTCTTTGGATGTTTTATGTACCTTTTATATATTTTTTGGGACTAACTTATTAAATCAGTGCCAAGTGCGAGTTCCTATTTTTTTGTGTTTTTGACTCTTTTCAGATCTGGTTTTGGAACGGAGTCCAAACGGAATAAAAACCCCGAAATGATTTTTTTTCCCGAACGGAAGAAGATCAGGGGGCCTGTGGGCCAAGCCAGGTGGGCTCCAGGGAGCCCACAAGCTCCCACTCCGCCACCAAGGGGGAGGCGGCGGTGTCAGGGCTTGTGGCCTCCCTAGCCGCCCCCTGACCTAGATCCTGGGCCTATATATTCCCAAATATTCAGCAAAAAATCAGTGGAGCCTCGAAAATACTTCTCCGCCGCCGCAAGCTTCCGTTTCCACGAGATCTCATCTGGAGACCCTTCCCGGCGCCCTGCCGAAGGGGACTTTGGAGTTGGAGGGCTTCGTCATCATCATCATGGCCCCTCCAATGACTCGTGAGTAGTTCACTTCAGACCTACGGGTCCGTAGTTAGTAGCTAGATGGCTTCTTCTCTCTCTTGGATCTTCAATAGAAAGTTCTCCATGATCTTCATGGAGATCTATCCGATGTAATCTTCTTTGGTGGTGTGTTTGTCGAGATCCGATGAATTGTGGATTTGTGATCAGATTATCTATGATATATATTTGAGTCTTTGCTGATTTCTTATATGCATGATTTGATATCCTTGTAAGTCTCTCCGAGTCTTGGGTTTTGTTTGGCCAACTAGATCTATGATTCTTGCAATGGGAGAAGTGCTTGGTTTTGGGTTCTACCATGTGGTGACCTTTCCCAGTGATAGTAGGGGCAGCAAGGCACACATCAAGTTGTTGCCATCAAGGGTAAAAAGATGGGGGTTTTATCATTGGTTTGAGATTATCCCTCTACATCATGGCATCTTGCTTAAGGCGTTACTCTGTTCTTATGGACTTAATACACTAGATTCATGCTGGATAGCGGTCGACGTGTGGAGTAATAGTAGTAGATGTAGAAAGTATCGGTCTACTTGTTTTGGACGTGATGCATATAGATATAATCATTGCATAGATATCGTCCTGACTTTGCGTGGTTCTATCAATTGCTCGACAGTAATTTGTTCACCCACCGTCTACTTGCTTTCATGAGAGAAGCCACTAGTAAACACTACGGCCCCCGGGTCTATTCACATCCATCGTTTACACCTCCGCTTTTACTTTGCTTTGTTACTTTGTTGCTTTCAGTTCTCACTTGGGAAACAATCTATAAGGGATTGACAACCCCTTCATAGCGTTGGGAGCAAGCTTTTGTGTTGTGCAGGATCTTGAGATACTCCTCCACTGGATTGATACCTTGGTTCTCAAACTGAGGAAAATACTTACCACCGCTACGCTACATCACCCTCTCCGCTTCGAGGGAACACTAACGCAAGGCTCCAAGGCCACGGGGGAAATCCTTTGCATACTTGCCTAGGAAGTCCCTTAAGGCGTAGCCGCAGCAGAAGGATAAAGCCAAGTATTCTCCCGTCGACGTGCCTATTTCTGGCGCCATTGGAAGGTCTTTTGTTGTAGTAGCAGAAGCATTTCTGGCGCCGTTGCCGGGGAGGAGAAATCAAGATCCATCCAAGTAGGTCTCACAAACTCTTCTCTTGCATTTACTTTTGTTACCAGTTTCCTCTCATTTTCCTCTCCCCCACTTCACATTTGCCGTTTTCATTTGCCTTTCTGCTTCGCCGTTTTCTTTTGCCTTTGCCGTTTCCCTTTGCTGGTTTTCTCGCTTGCTTGTGTGCTTGTTTGTTTGTTGAAGTCATCATGGCTGAAAACACCAAAGTTTGCGACTTCTCAAGCACTAATAATAATGATTTTATTAGTACTACGATCGCTCCTGCCACTATTGCGGAATCGTATGAAATCAACGCAGCTTTGCTGAATCTTGTTATGAAAGAGCAATTCTCTGGCCTTCCTAGTGAAGATGCCGCATCCCATCTCAATACCTTCATTGAGCTTTGTGATATGCAAAAGAAAAGAGATGTGTATAATGACGTGATTAAGTTGAAACCTTTTCCTTTCTCGTTGCGAGATCGTGCAAAAACTTGGTTTTCTTCTTTGCCTAAAAATAGTATCGATTCTTGGGATAAGTGCAAAGTTGCTTACATATCCAAGTATTTTCCGCCAGCTAAGATCATCTCCTTACGTAACGATATCATAAATTTCAAGCAACTTGATCATGAACATGTTTCACAATCTTGGGAGAGGATGAAGCTTATGATTAGAAATTGTCCCGCTCATGGCTTGAGTTTGTGGATGATTATACAAATATTTTATGCTGGCTTGAATTTCGCTTCTCACAATATCTGGGACTCCTCCTCAGGTGGAACGTTCATGGAAATCACGTTAGGAGACGCTACAAAACTCCTAGACAATATCATGACCAACTACTCTCAGTGGCACACTGAAAGGTCGTCTGCTAGCAAAAAGGTGCACGCTATAGAAGAAGTTAACTCGCTTAGTGCTCACATGGATGAGTTGATGAATTTGGTTGCTAGTAGAAACGCTACCGTAGATCCTAATGACATGCCACTATCTTCTTCGATTGAGAGTAGCAACGCTAGTTTGGACGTGAATTTTGTTGGTAGGAACAATTTTGGCAACAACAATGCTTTTAGAGGAAACTATGTTCCTAGGCCTTTTCCTAGTAACTCCTCTAACAATATGGCAATTCCTACGGCAACACTTATGGAAATCACAACAAATTACCCTCTGATTTAGAGAGTAATATCAAAGAGTTCATCAACTCTCAAAAGATTTTCAATGTGTCCATAGAGGAAAAACTACTCAAAATAGACGATTTGGCTAAGAGCGTTGATAGGATGTCTTGTGATATTAATGCTTTAAAAGTTTGATGCGCTCCTCCCAAGGTCAACTTGGATGAAACTTTAAAAGCTATGCGTATCTCCATGAATGTGAGCAAAGAAAGAACTGCCCAAATTCGCGCTAGACATGAATGGTTTAAAAGGGTGCGTTCTAGTGATGCAAATCACGAAGATCTTAAAGTGCTTGGTGTTTATCCTCTTGAATCTTTGTTTTCGCGTGTCAAACCTACTTATGGAGGGGCTGGATATGAATCCACTTTGGTTGAAAAACACCCCAATGATTCGGAGTCCACCTATCTTGATGATAAAGGTGTGGAGAGTGGAGTAGAAGAAGTCAAAATTTTGGGTAGTAATGAAACTCCCACTTTGGATTTCAAGGAATTCAATTATGATAATTTTTCCTTGTTTGAATGCATTTCTTTGATGCAATCCATTGCAAACTCTCCACACGCTTATAGCCAAAGCAAAGCCTTTACTACGCATATCGTAGATGCTATGATGAAATCTCTTGAAGAGAAGCTCGAACTAGAAGTCTCTATACCTAGAAAACTTCATGATGAATGGGAACCTACCATCAAAATCAAGATCAAAAACTATGAGTGCAATGCATTGTGTGATTTGGGTGCTAGTGTTTCCGTGACTCCAAAGTCTTTATGTGATATTCTTGGTTTTCATGAGATTGAAGAGTGTTCTATTAATTTGCATCTTGCGGATTCTACTGTCAAGAAACCCATGGGGAGGATCTATGATGTTCTTATTGCTGCAAATAAGAACTTTGTACCCGTGGATTTCATTGTACTTGACATAGATTGCAATCCTTCACGTCCCATTATTCTTGGTAGACCTTTCCTAAGGACTATTGGTGCTATCATCGATATGAAGGAAGGGAATATTAGATTTCAATTTCCTATAAAGAAGGGCATGGATCACTTTCCTAGAAATAAAATAAGATTGCCTTATGAATCTATGATGAGGGCTACTTATGGTTTGAGCACCAAAGATGACTATACGTGATTCCATCACTTTTTGCCTAGCTAAGGGCGTTAAACAAAAGCGCTTGTTGGGAGGCAACCCAACGAATCTATCCTTTTTATTTCTGTTTTGTGTTTTCCACACTTCCATAATTCTGTTATGATTGTGTTTTTTGTGTTTCTTTTTGCGTTTGTGCCAAGCAAAACCGTTATGATTAGTCTTGGGGATGATCGTTTGGTCATGCTGGAAAAGACAGAAACTTTCTGCTCACGAAAAGAATTTTAATTTTGTTTCTGTAAGAGCTTTTGAGTTGATTCTTTTTGATGCTGATTGCTACACAAATTCTTCAGACTGTCTTAAGTTTTCCGAATTTTTGGAGTACCAGAGGTATAAGAAATATACAGATTTCTACAGACTGGTCTGCTGTTAACAGATTCTGTTTTTGTTGTGTTGGTTGCTTATTTTGATGAAAATATGGATAGCATCGGGGGGTATTAGCCATGGAAGATTGAAAATACAGTAACCCAACATCAGCACAAGTAGAATTTAAGTTTTCTACAGTACCTAAGGAAGTGGTGGTTTGCTTTCTTGTACTAATGTTATCACGAGTTTCTGTTTAAGTTTCGTGTTGTGAAGTTTTCAAGTTTTGGGTGAAGTTCTTATGGACAAAGAGATAAAGAGTGGCAAGAGCTCAAGCTTGGGAATGCCCAAGGTACCCCAAGAGATTCAAGGATGCCGTAAAATCCTAAGCTTGGGGATGCCCAAGGCACCCCAAGAGATTCAAGGATGCCTCTCTCGTCTTCAATCCATCGGTGATGTTACTAGGGCTATATTTTTATTCACCACATGTTATGTGTTTTTGCTTGGAGCGTCTTGTATCGTAGGAGTCTTTTATTTTTTGTTGTGTCACAATCATCCTTGCTGCACACCTAGAGAGAAAGACATGCACACACCGTGATTTTGTCGAGCTTCACTTATATCTTTTGGTAGACAATTCAACTCACATGTGTTTCACTTATATCTTTTGAGCTAGATACTTTTGCTCTATGTGCTTCACTTATATCTTTCAGAGCACAGCGGTGCGTGGCTTGGTAGTTGATCTATGCTTTGAAAGTAGCCTCAAAAGGGGTAGTTATCCAAAGGGATACGAAAACTTCCACCATCATGTGCATTGAATAGTTAGAGAAGTTTGATTCATCTCAATTAGTTTTGAGTTGTGGTTATGGTAATATTGAAGTCATGCTAGTAAGGTGTTGTGGATCTAGAAATACTTGTGTTGAAGTTAGTGATCCCCGTAGCATGCACGTATGGTGAACCGCTATGTGATGATATCTGAGCATGATTAGTATATTGATAGTCATCCTTTGCGTGGCGGTCGGGATCGCACGATGGTTTATACCTACCAACCCTTCCCCTAGGAGTATACGTTGAATGCTTTGTTTCGATTACTAATAAAACTTTTGCAACAAGTATATGAGTTCTTCATGACTAATGTTGAGTCCATGGATTAGATGCAGTTTCACCTTCCACCATCACTATCTTCTTAATGCCGTGCAACTTTCGCCGGTGCACAAAACCCACCATTAGCCTCCCTCAAAACAGCCACCATACCTACCTACTATGGCTTTTTCAAAGTCATTCCGAGATATATTGCCATGCAACTACCACCATGACATGTGCCACCACGTCTACATTGCCATTGCATGATCGTAAGATAGCTAGCATGATGTTTCCATTGATGTATATGCCATGCTAGATCATTGTCACGGTACACTACCGAAGGCATTCCATATAGAGTCATTGTTACTCTAAGTTTTGAGTTGAAAGTGTGATGATCATCATTAATGGAGCATTGCCCCATGTGAGGAAATAAAAGAGGCCAAAGAAGCCCACAAAAAAAAGAGGCCAAAGAGCCCACCAAATAAAAGAAAATATGAGAGAAAAAGAGAGAAGGGACAATGCTACCACTTTTTCCACACTTGTGCATATTAAGCACCATGATCTTCATGATTGAGAGTTTCTCGTTTTGCCACCACCATATATCTAGTGGGAAATTTTCATTATACAACTTGGCTTGTATATTCCAATGATAGGCTTCCTCAAAATTGCCTTAGGTCTTCGTGAGCAAGCAAGTTGGATGCACACCCACTAGTTTTCTTTAAGAGCTTTCACATACTCGTAGCTCTAGTGCATCATTTGTATGGCAATCCCTACTCATTCACATTGATATCTATTGATGAGCATCTCCACAGCTCATTGATATGCTTAGTTAATGTGACTATCTTCTCCTTTTTTGTCTTGCAACCTCCACCACATTCCACACCATCTATAGTGCTATAACCATGGCTCACGCTCATGTATTGCATGAGAGTTGAAAAGGTTTGAGAAAGTAAAGGTGTGAAACAATTACTTGGCCAATACCTGGGTTGTGCATGATTTAAATTCGTTGTGCAATGATGGTAGAGCATAGCCAGACTATATGCTTTTGTAGGGATAACTTTCTTTTGGCCTTGTTATTTTTAAAGTTCATGACACTACTAGGAAAAGGGCTATAGATGATATAGATACTAATGGCGCGGCACACAAGCAGTGCGCCACTACTATATAGTAGTGGCGCACCATGTGAGGTGTGCCATTAGTGTGGTGGACACTAATGGCGCACCACACACTCGGTGCGCTACTACTATATTTTTCTTATTTTTATTTTTTTTGCAAAACTACTAATGGCGCACGAGCAGCTGGTGCGCCATTAGTAAGCAGGGTTACTAATGGCGCATTTGTTAGTAGTGCGCCATTACTATAATTTTTTTTGGGTTATTTGTTTGCAAACTACTAATGGCGCACCACATCTAGTGCGCCATTAGTAACCAGTGTTACTAATGGCGCATCTGTTGGTAGTGCGCCACTACTTTTTTTTTGCAGAACTACTAATAGCGCACTAGAGGAGGTGCGCCATTAGTAACCAGGGTTACTAATGGCGCATATGTAGTTGGTGCGCCATTAGTAACCTGGGACCAGCTAGATATTTTGGACAGCCACCTACCACACTCACTTTCCCCACTTTCATTCTCTCCACCTCCTCCTCCAAGCTTGTCTTGGGTGCCTCCTCCTCCTCACCTCATTTGCATCATAGATTCACCCAAATTAAGTGGTTAAATTACCTTTTTTTTTATAGGTAAGTAAGGGGAAAGCTTTTATGTTGTAGATCTACTTTTTTCTCCCTCCAACAACGTGCACATGCACTTTTTATGGCCTAACTAGATCTACGTATGTTTGTTGTGTTGCATATGTTTGTGGTGTTGCATATATGTTTGTGTTTGCAGATACCGGTATTTGAAATGCGATAGTTGCAAATATTTTCCCGGAATGTTGATTCATTTCCGTTTCGGCGAGAATTTGGCACTATGCATTCTTTTTTGTCCTATTTTTAGGCAAAGTCATGCCAAAAAAAATTTGGTTCTAAAATATCGTTTTGCTCTACCCCGCAGGCGACCATGGTCCGCACGATGACCGAAGGCATCGTGAATAGGTTTTTGAGCTCCGCGAAGGCCGAGATGCTTCAAAAGAACGAGACGGAGATAAGATGTCTGTGCCGAAGATGCAAGCTGAAGAGCCTTATGGACCCGGATTCCGTAAAGGTGCGGGACCACCTGCTCTTGCGTGGTTTCATGGATGGCTATCGGTGGCAAGGTGATGAAGATGATTATGAAGTCGTCCATGGGGGCCGGGAAAGAAATGAGGAAGGGCATGAGCAAGACAACCGCGACGAGGGCAGGCGAGAAGACGAAGAATCTCCAGGACATAGTCATCATGTAGAAGATGTCGGACATGATGATGAGGAAGTTGCTGGAGCAGACGAAGGGCATGATCATGAAGATGAAGATGCCAGAGCAGACGACGATGGACCATCGATGGCCTGGGTGCAGGACCCTCATATTCAAGAGCTGCTTCTCAAGCAGACGGATAACGCAAGAGCTGCCTCCCGAGAGAAAGCCAAGCTGGATCAACTGGAGATAGACGCGGTTACTCCATTGTATGAAGGATGCAGGCCCGAGGATACCCGCCTGTAAGTAACGCTCATGGCTCTGGAGATGAAGGTAAAATACAAAATGACCGACGCATGCTTCGATGAGAACATGTCATTCTGGCACGAACGTCTTCCCAAGGGGAACAAGTGCCCGACCAGTTTCGAGGAGGCGAAGAAAATCGTGTGTCCTCTGGATTTACCGCACATGAAATACCATGTGTGCATGAACAATTGCATCATTTATCGGGACGAGCACGCGGAGCTACCATATGTCCGGTGTGCGGCGTCAGTCGACACAAGAAGAGAAAGAAAGCTCCTCGAAAAGTGGTGTGGTACTTTCCGATCACTCCTTGTCTGCAACGATATTTTGCGGACCCTAAGGTAGAAAAGCTCCTGCGTTGGCACGCGGATAGGGAGGAGAAAATGCAAGAAGATGACGGAAATGATCTGGAGATAAATAAAAAAGACAAGATGCTGAGTCACCCTAAGGATGCGAGCCAGTGGCAAGCGTTGAACTATGAATACCCAGAATTTGGGGACGATCCAAGGAACATCGTGCTGGGCGTGAGCACCGATGGAGTCAATCCGTTTGGCAGCCAGAGAAGCACACATAGCACCTGGCCTGTGTTTGTGTGGATGTACAACCTTCCCCCCTGGTTGTGCATGAAGAGGAAGTACATTCACATGAGTATGCTAATTGAAGGGCCGAAACAACCAGGGAACGACATCAATCTATATCTGGGGCTGCTGAAAGAGGAGCTAGACACGCTGTGGAAAACGCCAGCCAATACGTGGGACGCCGCAGAGAAAGAATATTTCCCTATGAGAGCCGCACTGCTCATGACAGTGCACGACTATCTCGGTTACGGATATGTCATGGGGCAGGTGGTCCACGGATTTTCTGGATGCGTCAGGTGCATGGATGACACAATGTATCGCCAGCTAGATAGAGATCCCGGGTCTTCAAAAACCGTGTTCGTGGGACATTGAAGGTGGCTTCGCGACGATGACACATGGAGAAAACGCAAGGATCTGTTCGATGGTGAAACCGAACCCCGAAGACGCCCCCTTATGAGGATCGGCGAGGAAATATATGAGCTGTTGAAAAATTGGAAAGAGTGCCCACCGCCGGGAAAGGCGCCAGAGCCGGGAAAGAAGCAAAAGGCGCCAGAGCCGCTGCTGAAGGTATGGAAAACGAGGTCTGTTTTCTGGGACTTGTCGTACTGGAAGATCCTCCGTGTGCCTCACAGCCTTGATGTCATGCATATCACGAAGAACGTGTGCGAGAGTCTGCTTGGTACCCTGCTCAACATGCCAGAGAGGACCAAAATGGACCGAAAGCAAGGGCAGACTTGAAATCAATGGGCATCAGGGAGGAGCTTCACACTAATAATGATGATGATGATGAGGCCAAGCAGGACACAGAAAGTCGTCGCAAAGGCAAAAAGTCCAAGAAGACCGGAAATGACTTCCCTCTCGCGTGCTTCACTCTAAGTCAGGAGGAGATCGATCAGTGTTTCACCTGCCTCGTAGGAGTAAAACTTCCTTACGGTTACGCGGGGAAGATAAGCAGATACCTAGACTCAGTGAAGCAGAAGTTTAGCTGGATGAAGTCTCACGACTGTCACGTGCTGATGACGCACATACTTCCAGTTGCAATCCGTGGGATCATGGACGCGCACGTCCGTGAAACGCTATTTGGCCTATGCAACTTTTTCGACGTCATCTCTCGGAAGTCGGTTGGCGTGAGGCAACTCAGAAGGCTACATGAAGAGATCGTGGTGATACTATGCGAGCTTGAGATGTACTTCCCGCCCGCATTCTTCGACGTTATGGTGCATCTGCTGGTCCATATTGTGGAGGATATCATCCAACTCGGGCCGACGTTCCTGCACAGCATGATGCCGTTCGAAAGGATGAATGGTGTCATCAAAGGATACGTTCGCAACATGTCACGTCCAGAGGGAAGCATAGCCAGGGGCTTTCTGACCGAAGAGTGCATCTCCTACTGCACGAATTATCTAGGCATCAAGAACCCCGTTGGTCTGCCCGTCAACAGGCACCTCGGCAGGCTCACAGTATGGGGTCACCGTGAGGGTCGCCGCGAAATGCATGTCGACTTCGAGGGTCGACTCGCCGACTTTGAAAGAGCAAACCTAGTCGCGCTACAACACATAGACGTGGTCGATCCTTGGGTCGTAGAGCACAAAACCTTTATTGAAAAGACGTACAATGACCGAGGCCAGCAGAGGACGAACGGAGATATAATCAAAGAGCACAACTCATGTTTCACGCATTGGTTCAAGCAGAAGCTTCTGTCGTACCATTTACATGAGGATTCTTCCGCGGAAGAACAACTCATATTCGCCTTGTCACTGGGAGCCGAGCACAACCTGATGACGTATGAGGCGTACGATACCAACGGCTACACATTCTACACCGAGGGAAAGGACATGAAGAGCGATGGTTATTAGAACTCCGGGGTAACGATGGAATCCTACACCAGTAACAACAAGGACAGATACTACGGAAGGATCGAGGAGATCTGGGAGCTGAGCTACGCTGGAGAGAAGGTCCCGATGTTCCGTGTCAGATGGGCCAAGAGCTTCATAAAAGAAGACTGGTATTTCACCACCATGGTTATACCCGAAGACAAATCCAAGACCGTAGGTGCAAACGTCACCGCGAAAAATGAGCCATGGGTACTGGCTTCCCAAGTGGACCAATGCTTCTTCATTACCGACCCGCCAAAGCCCAGACGTGTTGTCGTGAGGAGAGGAAAAAGGAAGATCATCGGAATGGATGGAGTGGCCAATGAGCAAGACTTCGACAAGTACGGCGACCCGAAGATGGAACATGACGACGATGATGAAGTACCAGCATACACCACAAGAAGAAGCAGGACCACCCTACCTAAAGGACGTCCGTTCAAGAGAAGAACTCCATTTACGAAAAATAAGGGCAAGAAGATTGTGAACAAATAGCTAGCTAAGATCGATTGTATTTAAATTGTAGCCTTCATTTCTCGATTGTATTTCGACATTTTCAAATTTGATGATATTTTTTCATATTCAATATGAAAAAATATTGAATATTCATGAGGACACTCGATCTCGATCCCCTCCATCTCGATCGCTATCACCCCTCGCAAGATCCCCCTCGCCGCCGAGCACCCCCCGCACCCTCCCCGCTCCACCGCCGCCGCCGTCGGCATACTTACCACTAGAACACCTATTCACAAGATTCAACTCCTATTCATAGGCATCTACTTGCAAACATAAAAAAAATATACTAGGCAGTGATGCACACCATGGTGTGATGCAAAAAAAAATACTTGCAAACATAAAAAAAAATCTACTTGCAAATATCAAAAAAAAAATCACCCTCATGGTGTGATGCACACCACAACATCAACTTCTCAAACCAAGGTGCAACCAGCACAAGGAAACAATGCATAGAAAAAAATAAAAGGAAAAAAATAGAAGGAGGGGGGAAGAGGATTCGAACCATGTCCCCCTGGTACTCAATCCTGCATCAAACCACTAGGCTAAGAAGCATCTGCTCAACAACAAAGTGCAAGAGGGCAAGGAATACTCTCTGATGGCTAGTGTGCCGAAGGAAAATAACCCCAAAAAGGGTGCTGAGGGGGGATCGAACCCGCCACCTCCTGCTAGCAGGCAAAACCCACGCACCACTGCGCCAGTCTTTCGGAGATTAACAATGTAGAGAAGGCGCACCTCATATACATGCGCCATTACTATATATATATAAAAAATCTAATGGCGCACCGCTCGGGGTGCACCATTCCTAAGCCGGCTGTCCTCGCGCGCCTCTACTCCATATGCCCTCGCGCGCCCTCGTCCCCGCCCACCCCTTCCCCCACCTTCGTCCACGCAGAGAGCTCTGGCGGCGCTAGGGTTTGGCGGAGAGATCGCTCGCTGTCGGCCTCGGCTTCCGCGCCGGCCAGGCTCCCTTCCTTCGCCCCCCCCCCCCCCGAAGCCGGCCGCCCCTAATCCCCGTCCTGTAACCGCCGCCTGATCCCCTTTCTCTTCTTTCCCCCACACGACGACGACGACAACGCCACTCAGCTTCTTCCCCGCCGGTTCTTCGTCTTCGTCGCGCTCCGGCTCTCCTCCGCCCTCGCGTCGCAGGTGCGCCGTCCATCCACGACGCCTCCCCCCCCCGCACGCGTTCCCTCCCTTTATGTGTCCGTCGTTCCTTCCGGGGGGTTCTTTCTAGGGTTCGTCGACTCGCGCTGCCGACGTTATCGCTGGATTATTCGGTAGCCTAATAATAAGTAAATAAATCAGTAGCTGGTACGAACCGAGTTCATTTTGATTCGCCTTGTTTGCGCTCGTGCCTGTTCTTGCCTTAGTTGACCATGGCCCTACAAATGGCAAAACTTTGTCCTTGCATCTTTATTGATCCTCTGTATCAGCTGCGGTGGTTGGGTGCATGCGTCACATTGAAATTTCCTCGCGGCGATGGTTGCCAATTATTGTTGTTGTTCAACACAATTAGTTGTGGAAGATTGTGTGGCTTCAGCAGATCAGTATAGCCTTTTCTTATGTAATATAGCTGGTAAATTAGTTTTATTTTTACCAATGCTAATTTAGGTGATATTAGTCGAGTCTTTCACTCATGCCTTGTGTGGAATCAAAAGCTGGCTTTGCCCACAAAAGATTTTGGACGGGAGTGGCCATACAACCTTCGCCATTTCTAGTAAGTAGTAACTTCAGTACCACCTGTCGAGTCACACATCGTCGTGTAGCACTGTTACATTACAACAGGTTAGTTGCGATAAACTACTAATAGATCAGGTACATGTAGCCTGCCAATGTAACCAAAAGTCACCCTACAGATAGGACCCCTTATGGACTAAACAGTTTAGGGTACCTCTAGATCTTGTCTTTCTTTTGAAGTAAAATGTGTATTATTCACTGCAGCAAATGCCATTGATTTTATTGTTCTTTTACAGCAATCATGACACAGGAATCATGATTGGTCTGAATGGGTGTGTTGTTGGCCCTATGCCCCTGCCTCCATCACTTCGCCACCCCTGTTTCTAGTCTAGTCTAGCTGTTACTTATATTTGTTTCTGGATATAAGCACTTGGATGTTTTCGTTACTAAACAGATAAATAGTTACAACCAACTATTTACATCGGCTAGGAAAAAGGAAACAATTTTTCAACAGTCTGCCAATCCATAATGACAGAGGGGTAACTGGCCGTTTCTTCACCTTATGCCTAAGAAAGGTAGCATCTGCAACAAAGCCAGATTTCCAACCTCTAAAACTCGGTCTAGAACCTTTGTAGTTCATAGTTCCTGCAAGATTGGCAAATAAGCTAGAGCATTTTATTTTCTTTTCACTTCATTTCATCATGTGTGTGTGTCAAATCTTTTTTACTTCTGCGACGCGGATGAGCTAACGGCCAACCGGATACTCTCGTCATTGCAGGAATTTTCTTCCCCAGTTTGTTTGCTCACTGGAGATTAGCTAATGTTCTGAAAGGAGTAGCGACGCAAAGGGGGAGGGCGAGGAGGCTAATATACACCCCGGTGCAGCTCGCTTATAAAAAAAACTCTCAGGGTTTGTGTTGCTGCTGCTGCGGCTCTGCTGCTGATCCCACCTGCCGCCGGCGCCGCTGCTGATGATATGTATCGGAATTGGACAGAGCCCAAGGTTAAGGGGAGCGCTGGGTCTTAGGAAAACGTCGTTGTTGTCACCCTCTCTCCTCCTTTGGTATCCCCCCTCCCCTTTTCTATTCTTTTTTCTTCCTTTCTTGCTGCATTAAACCATAGGTGGCAATAGAGCCAAGTGATTAGGCCCAACTTAGAATTCTCCTTCCCTTTTCTTGATAGGGTATATTATTGGAAGATACCCATATATATCAGTCAACCTAGGGTGCCTCGGCATCGATAAACCCTAAATGATGAAAACTTAACTTAGCATTTAGGGTGCCTCAGCATCGATAAACCCTAAATTATAAAACCTTGGCTTTTAGGGTGCCTCGGTGTCGATAAAAACCTAAATGATGAAAGCTTTGACTTTTAGGGTGCCTCGGCGTCGACAAACCCTAAGTGATAAAATCTTAGCTTTTAGGATGCCTCGGTGTCGACAAACCCTAAATGATGAGACCATGATCTTGTTCCTTGACAATAACCAACTTTTTGACCAAACTTTATTCCTATTTAGAGCGAAACATGGCCCACAACGATGAGGCCGGCGGTTCAGGCAAGCCATTCTGGGAGCTGTCCCAGGAGATGGAGGAAGAACCTCACCGCTATGAGGACGCCGCGGAAGACACCGATCCCGAGTACACAACCCCTAGTGGCGTCAGGGATGACACCACTGATGGTGCCGCCGAGAATGCCACCACTGATGATGGCAGCGCAAGCACAGATGGCAGCCAATCAAAGAGGCAACGGAAGGACCGGCGCCCGAACGTGCTCAGCACCGTAAAGGAGGAATTTACTGAAGTGAACTCCGACGGGTATCCAACGACGCCCAAAGAAATAGTCAAGGGGTACGCGGTTCAGCTCGGGTGCATTCTCCGGAGCACTGTCTCGATCAACACCGAGAACTTAAGGCATAAGGACCGAGGGATTTTGCGCAACCTCCTCTTCACGAAGCTGCACGAACGATACAAGTTCCCCGGTGACGTCGCAAACACACGCCTCTCAAGGAATAAAGTGAACAGTGCCGCCCTCACGAAGATGAGCAAGGCCCTGTCTACTTGGAGAAGGGTGGTGAAGAGAATGATTTACAAAGGTGATAATTATGAGAAGATCAAGGCGAAAAATCCTTCGATCAGCGAAGATGACTAGAAGGAGTTCAAGATCAAGTGCGAGAGCAAGGCAACCGCGGAATCAAGTCAGTGGGGGAAAGAAATGCGGGAGTTGAACTTAGGGGTCCACCAACTCGGTCCCGGCGGTTACAGAGTGGCGGAACCTATATGGGACAAGGAGGACGCGGAGCGTGCCGAGCAAGGCCTACCACCCCGCTTCGAGAAATACGGTGACAAGCAGACCAGGAACTATGTCAGGGCCCGGTACAAGGTGGACCCAGTAACAAAGGAGCTTACCACGGATGCGAAGACCAGGGCGCTTGAGCGTGTTCTGGTAAGGAATACACCCGACGTAATTAGTTCCATATGGTTGCATTCTAATTGATGAAGCCAAATTTCTAAATGGTTCATTCCTTCCGGAGGACACTGAAAGCAGTAGCGCGGGGTCGTCTCAGAGCTCCCATTGGGACACCAATTTAAATTGGGCGTTTAACATAATGAAAAACAAGGATAAGTCCAGTAAGCCGTCGTCAGCTGGTCGTGTGGTCGGCAAAGGCTTGTCCACGAAATGGTCGTCATCCTATAACGCTGGTGGGCGAAAGGAGAGAAATACCAACTTGGAAAGCCAGTGCGCGAGGTTGAAGAACTCAAGGCAAAAGTGGCGCGGATTCCGGAGATGGTCCAAGAGCTAGTGCAACACCAAGTGGGAGGGGTGATCACCGCCATTGTGCCTACCTTGATTGAGGGGCTGCAGGCGTGGATTGCGGGCGGCCAACAGGGGCCGCCCCCGATTCCCAGCTTCACGGCCAGCAACTCGCACAACGCACAGGCGACGCCATTGGTGTCTCCGGCGCCAGCCGGCACCTCGGCAGCAAGCGGCCCCTCCGTCACTTGCACGCCCGCCGTTGGCGGTGCCTCGACATTAGCCGAGCTCGACGCCATCACGGTAACTAAGCCTCTCTCGGCCGATGACTTCATCTCCTTGCCTTTCACTGTACATCCCCTGACGCCCTACATGTTTTCGCAGGGCGCCGGCGCCGACGTTCCATGCACTCTCCTGCACTTCATGGGCGGCGAGTTGATCGATGTCGCCAAGGGCAGAATCGTTCAACCAGGCAACCCCATGTTCCACGGTAAACCGATGCCACCCACCACGTATAGGGTTCAACTCGTTCGGGTGCTGCCAGGCTGCGACGACTTGTTACCTCCGTTCCACCCCGCTAGGGCCGACAAAGATGATGTGATGACCCTCAGCGCCTGCTTAAGCTGGCCCTTGCTTTGGCCGAAGAGCCAGATTCGTTTGGAGGCGGGGGACACCACCCCACAGACAACACCGCCAGTCGTGCCGGCACCAAGTCATGGCAAGACCGCCGCAACGCTACCGGACATGCATATGGCACAGGATCCAGACATGCATATGGCACAGGTTCCGGACGACGACGATGACGACAATGGTACATTTACCAAGGTCGATAAGTACTTTGCCGAACATGGATACGGTGAGGAATTCTTGTGGCCTCCTTCTGAAGAATCCAACCCTGCAAAAGACGACCGCGATCTAGCTGGTACCGCAGAGAAACCCAATTGCAACAGGCGTTGTCTGGCGTTTAGTTTTGAGGAGACGCCTCCAGCTGCCGCCTTCACCGAGCCTCAGATAGCCGAGGTGCGAAATATTATCAGCCCCGACACACTCAAGAAGGTGGTCTCTGAGCAGATGAACTCGATCCCATTACATCAGCAGAAGAAGGGACGGAAAAGAAAGACTAACAAGGGTGCGAGCCAGCTGGCACTGAGTACGATCCGTGCTCTGGACAGGCCACCTTCACCTAAGGATATCTCGAGGAGGGTGCATGTGGCGGGTAGGCCGATGCTACCGACTAATCTGCTCATTGCTGCAACCGGTGCTATGCGGAGTCTGCATGACAGTGTTCTTTGTTTGGAGAAGCGGCGTCTCTCCGAGAATAATGTGGCATACCCGGTTTTCGTGGCCAAGGTGCCAGAGGGCAAGGGCTTTGTCGATAGCGCCATCGGGGGTATGATCGTCCTGCGGTTTGCTGACATCTTCGCTATGTTTAACCTTCATCCGCTGCACTACACCTTCTTTCGGCTATTTTTGCTAAGTATGGAGATACGGATCATTAGAGACAAGACCCCGGACCTAGTGATAGTCAACCCCTTCTATATGCGTGCCAAGATCTTGGACATCGCTGGGGACCGGCAAGTCGCGAGTCCATACCTCAAAGGCGTCATTCTGGCAAACTCAGAAAAGGATAACTTCCTCGTGCCTTACTTTCCCTGGTAAGTTATCCCCTCATCGCCACGTAACATATGATTTCTTAGATTTTGATCGTCCTTTTTTTCTAACATTCCGTGTTTTGTGCAGTGACACACGTTGCACACTCATCCTCTTAAGCCTGAAATATTCCACGGCCATGTATTTCGACTCGGACTGTCAGTCAAAAAAAGACTACACAAATATCAAGAAAGTTCTTGATGAAGCTCTTCCCGGCTACGCCATATCTGGAGGCACCTTCAGTAGGACAAGTCTCAAGCACGACAAGCACGTGTTCACCCACAATACGACGTTCGCCTACGTCAAGCAGCCGCCTGGCAGTCAGAAGGATGCCTACTACACCCTCCATCACATGCGGGCGATCATACGGGACAGTAATCACCTTCGGCTACCAAATAATCTCAAAGATTGGGCCGCACGCTTGTCGGCAATCCAGGATGCGGACATCAGACAAGAATTCTTTCGCATCCAGTCGGAGTTTGCGGAAATCATCCATCAAGATGTCCTTCGTACCTCGGGGCAGTTCTACCTCAGATCTCCTGTAGCGACCCGACTCAAAACGATTCAAGCCTCTGTGTATCTTTACCATCCCAAGATCATGCTGGTACACACAGAGTACATAATGTATATATTCAAGAGTTCAATCACACAGCTTTATTAATCGAAATCTCATAAAGAGTACTTTATTACAATAAAGGATTACAATAAACTGGCTGAAGGCCATCTCTTGAGATATCTAACGAAGGCTAGCGGAAGCATCAGGTAGACGAGTCCATCTGACTCCAAGGGCATGTCGCTGAGCGTAGATCGTAGCCTCACTCCTGGTCGGAAAAGTACTCTGCAACATGATACGTTGCAGCTATGTAGGTCAACATATTGAATATGCCGGCAAGTCATCAAAGAGAGGAGGTAAAATAATAATCAACTATCTCTACATGCATATTTGGCCGGTGGAGCTATGTTTTGCATAAAGCCAGTTTTATCCTACAACAAGAGGGGTTGAAAGCAAAATATTACTACAATGTTTGTTGTTAACGAGATGGTTCCGCCAACCAGTTCTCGTACCCGAATAGTTGTTAACACCCACATCATTATTAAGTTGTGTCGAGAGTTCAGGGGAAACTCAATGCCTTCGGCTCAAGTTGTCCATGACCGTGGACACGGCTAATCGATTAGGTTGGGCACTCTGCAGAGTTTTGCACACGTTCCCCACAAGATTTGATCGCCTCCGGGTTTGTCCTCGCACTTCCGGGTGTTTGAAGACCGGATGATCAAAACATGGTCTTTCAACGGGTCCCTCTGAATCCCTGTCGGTGCCCATCCATTCCTACCGTTCGTCTACATCTGCTAGCACCGCCTGTCCAGAGTCGCCGCATTGTCCTACCAAGCCAGAGCCCATAATGACTTGTGGCTGTGCAGGTAAGCCTTGAGTCTTGAAGTCTCCGTCCGTCTCTTCGAGCCTGGGTGAAGCTTTCCGCAGGATGACATGGCCTCTCCAGCATCCCGGGCATCCAGTGGGTTCTCCAGGGAGCCGATCAACCGTCCTTCACCCAGAGTTGCATTGCGTCCGAGGTCTTGAAAATCTTGTCTTAGCCGGTCTTGATTATTATATCAACCTCGCATCACTCGTGGTATACACTCAACCGATAACCCGTCTACTCAAGCATAGCATTAAGAAATTGTCGTCCCGGGGCCAAGTATCGGGGTTGTTGTGTTCCTACCACATGATACTACAACTTATGCTAAAGTTTCCAAGTACCTATGCAGCATGCAATTGGGCATAGGAGGTGATCTACCTTGCATCGAAAACATAGGTAAAATAACATGATCAAAATGACTTGCCTTGATGATAGTTGTCTTGCTCGAGCGCTTCTAAGTAACACGCTTCGCACTCCAGATGATCTACCGATACAAACACAAAGCACACCATAAGCACTTCAATCAAGCAACAAGTAAAAATAACATCACAAGTAAGGATTTGCAAAAGCCTACGCAAAAGAATTCAACACGCGTCGGTATTGCAGAAACTTGTTTCTGTTGAAAACACCAGTAAAAAATACTTTAAAACTTTTGAAACTTCTACCACAGTAAGATTTTATCACTAGAAAGCAGTAGCAAAAAGAATCAACTCAAAATCATTTTTCAAACTCCTGGAATAGGAAAAACAAGGTTTAAACTAAATCTCCTCTAACTTATGTTTCAAAATTTCAAACATAGACAAATTATATGTTTTTACAAACTACAGGAAATTTTTGAGCTACTGGAAAAAGAATCAATGTCATTGCACTTCGGGATAAAAAGTTGTGGCCAAAACAAAACAGAATGTTTCTGTTTTTGTAAAATAGACAGAAAAAATAAAACTACTAGTAGCTAACAGAGGGTATACATGGCCTGATGCTATTGGATGCGGAGGCTGTTTGTTTCATGGTTTGGAGCAAACGGCCAAACTCTAACAAAAGCTACTGGTTAAAACATAAGTGAGAATAAAAACCGTGGGTTTTCTAAGATAAACCGAACAGGTACTAGTGATCTAATCTAGACCATCCTCTTAGATCCAACGGTTAACAAAAGGGGACAAGAAATATCAGAGAGGAGAGGGACTACGTTGGCTGGCCGTGGGTTGCTCCGGCGAGAAGGGGCTGGCCGGCGAGGGAGGGGGGCTCCGGGGGCGGTGGAGATGGGCGGCGGCGGTGGGGAAGTCCTCCTCCTCGGGGGAGGCGGCGGTGGAGCGAAGGGGCGCTGGGGTGGCTCCTCCAGGGGCGGCCGAGGGTGGCAGTAGCTCCGGCAGCCGGCGAGAGGTGGTGCGGCGGCTAGGGGATGGGGCGGCGGCGGCTCGGGGTAGGAACGGGGTCGACTCGGGTGGGGGCTTTATATAGGCCATGGGGGCGGGGTAGGTAAGGAAGGGAGAGGGAGAGTTAAGGAAGAAAATCGCGAGCTGGGAGAGGCTCGGTCTCGGGTGGAGTAGAGAAGGAAGGAGAGGAAGGAAGGAGAAGGCCGACGGGGACTTGGTTCGGGCTGGGGGGCCCGCAGGTCAGTGGCAGGGGGCGGGGTAAGGCAGCGGCGGTTGGGGTCGGTTGGCCGACATATAGGGATTTGGGATTCCGGGTAGTGGGGGATCGGCCCAGCTAACAGTGCGCCCGGCGGCGGCTTTTAAAAAAAAACAAAATCCTTCCTAATTTCTAAATTTTTCCGAGACAGAAAGTAAAACGAAAAAAAGGAAAGTAAATCAAAAATTTTATATATGATATTATATACCAAAAAAATCAGAAAAGTATTCTCTACCCAAATAACATTTTTCCGAAGCAAAAATAAAAACTTAAAAAATGTTTTTTTCAGAAATTCCCAAATTTGTTTTATTTCTTTTTGCAATTATTTTTGCAAAAGAACTTTGGGTTTTCTTGGCTCAAATATTTCAGAAATTTGCCTGCATTTTGGAGGGTCATTTTCCTCCGCTCTCTCTCTTGCGTGCAAGAGAGTATTTCTCCGGGCATTACTCGTGCGAGGAAAAATGGAAATGCAAATCGAAAAGACGAAAGAAAATCACGAGCAAAATTTATTTCAATCACTTATGCATAGATGCTTAGCTACAATGTAAAACATTCCCAATTAGGAAAATTGGGATGTTACAAACCTACCCACCTTAAGATGAATCTCGCCCTTGAGATTCGGGTTGGCTAGAAAATAGGTGCGGGTGGTCTCGACGAAGATCCTCTTCTCGTTCCCAGGTGGCTTCTTCCTCGGTGTGGTGGCTCCACAACACCTTGCAGAACTTGATGATCTTGCTGCGGGTAACTCTGTTGGCAGTCTCGAGAATCCGGATGGGTTTCTCCTCATACGTCAGATCATTGTCAAGTTGTATGGCCTCTAGGGGCACCGTATCTCTCAACGGAACATCGACCATCTCAGCGTGGCATTTCTTCAACTGGGAAACATGGAAGACATCATGAACTCCGGACAATCCTTCCGGCAGTTCCAGTTTGTATGCAACTTCGCCTCTACGTTCAAGAATTTTGTAGGGGCCGATGAAACGAGGTGCTAATTTTCCTTTCACACCGAATCTCTTGATTCCGCGAAGTGGAGGCACCCGAAGATATGCTCGATCTCCCACTTCGTACGTTACTTCCTTGCGTTTGCTGTCTGCATAAATCTTCTGCCTGGACTGAGCTATCTTGAGTCGGTCACGAATTAGCTTGACCTTCTCTTCAGAATCTCGGATAAGGTCGGGACCAAAAAGTTGTCGGTCTCCAACTCCATCCCACATCAACGGTGTTCTGCACCTCCTTCCGTATAGAGCTTCGAAAGGGGCCATCTTCAGACTGGTCTGGTAGCTGTTGCTGTATGAGAACTCGGCATACGGTAAATTGTCATCCCAACTAGACCCATAGTCTAGTGCGTAAGCTCTCAACATGTCCTCCAGAATCGGGTTAACTCTCTCGGTCTGTCCATCTGTCTGCGTGTGAAAAGTTGTACTGAACTCCAATCTCGTTCCCAAGGTTTCATGCAGTTGGTGCCAAAATTTTGATGTGAACTGAGTCCCTCTATCGGACACAATGCTCTTCGGTACTCTGTGCAGACATACGATCCTCGTCATATATATCTTGGCCAGCTTGGCACTCGTGTAAGTAGTCTTCACCGGAATGAAGTGAGCTACCTTGGTCAAACGATCGACCACAACCCAAATAGAATCATAGCCAGAACGGGTCCGAGGTAATCCTGTGATGAAGTCCATACCAAGCTTTTCCCATTTCCACTCAGGTATCGGCAGAGGTTGGGGCAATCCTGCTGGCTTCTGATGCTCGGCTTTTACTCGCTGACAAACATCACATATTGCTACAAACTCGGCAATGTCTTTCTTCAATCCTGTCCACCAGAAACTTTCTTTCAGATCCAGATACATCTTGGTGTTACCGGGGTGTATCGAGTACGGGGAATCATGGGCCTCCTGAAGTATCAACTTCCTGAGTTTCGGGATCATTGGGCACATAGATGCGATCCTCAAACCATAAAGTTCCGTGTTCATCCTCACGAAAACCTTTAGCCTTCCCGTCTTCCATTTTCTGCATAATCTCAGCTATCTCCTTGTCTGATTTATGTGCTTCGCGGATCTTTTCTGTCAAAGTGGACTGAATTTCCAGAGTGGCAACAAATCCTCTTGGAATTATTTCCAATTTGAGCTCTCGGAGGTCATCCACTAACTCCTGGGGTAATCCTCCCGCTGTGAGCGTGTTCACTTAACTCTTGCAGCTCAACGCATCGGCTACAACATTTGCCTTGCCTGGGTGGTAATGCAATCTCATGTCATAGTCCTTGATCAACTCTAGCCATTGCCTCTGTCTGAGGTTCAACTCCTTCTGCGTGAAGATATATTTCAGGCTCTTGTGATCAGTGTAAACATCACAACTATTTCCGATCAGGAAATGTCTCCAGGTCTTGAGAGCGTGCACTACGGCTGCTAGTTCCAAGTCATGTGTGGCATAATTCAACTCATGAGGTCTGAGCTGTCTGGATGCATAGGCTACAACTTTGCCTTCCTGCATGAGCACTCCTCCAAGTCCTTGACGAGAAGCGTCAC
Organism: Hordeum vulgare subsp. vulgare; assembly: GCF_904849725.1. Classification (NCBI taxonomy): domain Eukaryota; kingdom Viridiplantae; phylum Streptophyta; class Magnoliopsida; order Poales; family Poaceae; genus Hordeum; species Hordeum vulgare. The sequence goes on along the minus strand of NC_058522.1, from coordinate 351,063,702 downwards.
AGTAAACCTGGAAATCCTTCCGAATGTTCGGCAATATCAGCACTGGGGCTGTAACAAGACGTTTCTTCAGCTCTTGAAAACTGGTTTCACATTCCTCAGTCCAAATATACTTGGATTCCTTCTTTAACAACTCTGTCATGGGCTTGGCAATCTTTGAGAAATTCTCAATGAACCTCCAGTAATATCCGGCAAGTCCGAGGAAACTGCGGATCTCCTTGACTGAAGTGGGTGCTACCCATTCGGTGACTGCTGCGACCTTGGCAGGGTCCACTGCTATTCCTTCTCCTGAGATGACGTGTCCGAGGAATCCAACTTCCTTCAACCAAAACTCACATTTGCTGAACTTTGCATATAGCTTATGCTCTCGAAGCTTCTCCAGAACTAGACGCAGATGTTCCTTGTGTTCCTCTTCGTTCTTGGAGAATATCAGTATGTCATCGATGAACACCACGACAAACTTGTCCAAGTATTCCATAAATACCTTGTTCATCAGATTCATAAAATATGTCGGAGCATTAGTCAATCCAAATGACATGACCGTGTACTCATACAAGCCGTACCGAGTGGTGAAGGCTGTCTTGGGTATATCCTGTTCACGAATCTTCAATTGATGATACCCGGATCGAAGATCGATCTTTGAGAATACACGAGCTCCAACTAACTGATCAAACAGATCATTGATCATCGGCAAGGGGTACTTGTTCTTGATGGTCACATCGTTCAATGCACGATAATCGACAACCATTCTCAAGGACTTGTCCTTCTTTTCAACCAAGAGCACTGGTGCTCCCCAAGGTGAAGAACTTGGGTGGATATACCCTTTGTCCAATAACTCCTTAATTTGCTTCTTGATTTCTATCAAGTCATTTGCGGGCATCCGATAGGGTCTCTTGGATATCGGGGCTGTTCCGGGTAATAGCTCAATCAAGAACTCAATCTCTCTATCGGGTGGCATGCCCGGCAATTCCTCCGGAAATACATCTGGGTACTCCTGTACAACCGGTACTTCCTCCTGGACTACTCCCGTGAGAGATTTTACTCGCTTACTCCGTGTCGGGCGCTGAGACACGTACTTAATCCATTTCTGCTCGGGGGTGGTGAGAAAAATAGACTTAAGGGCACAATCGATATTCCCTTCATACTTGGCCAACCAATCCATGCCTAGGATTACATCCAATCCCTGGGAGTCTAATACGATGAGGTCGGTGGGAAAATTATGGTTCCCGATGTTGAGACTCAAAGCATGGCATCCTATCCCGGCTGTCATCATGCCTCCTGGGGAACTGACCTTAATAGGTTGGCTGAGGGTTCTAGTTGTCAAACTATACTTTTCCACAACTACCCTTGATATGAATGAATGTGTTGCACCAGAATCAAAAAGTACCAATACTGGATGTGAATTTAGCAAAAACTTACCAACCACAGTATCGGGGTGATCATAGACCTCTTCAACATCAATGTGGTTCACCTGAGCTCGAGGAAAATGATTGGGATTCTTTGCTGCAGAGTTGCCGTTGCCGTTTCCATTTCCCTGCTTGTTCTGGGGACAATCAGTGGCATAGTGTCCCGTCTTCTGACACTTGAAGCAAGTGATGTGAGTCAGATCCTTCTGAGCTGGAGCTGAATGCTGCTGAGTGCCGGTACCGCCATTCTTGAAGTTGTTGTTGTTGTGGTGGTTCCCATTTCCTCCATGGTTGTGGCCTCCATGGTTGTGCACCGGGTGGTTATGCTGAACGTGTCCTCCAAACTTACCGGATCCAGTCCTGGTATTCCCTGGATAGGGGGTGTAGCGAGGCTTCTGCTGAGTGCCGGAGTTGAACTTTCCAACCCCATACTTTCGCTTGCGGTTCTCCATCTGCTGATGTTTCCCCTCCAAGATGAGGGCCTTATCAACCAGCTCCTGGTAGTTGTTGAAGGTGGCTACAGTCAACTGAATGCTTAGCTCATCATTGAGTCCTTCCAAGAACTTTTCCTGCTTGGCCGCATCATCGGCCTCATCTCCAGGTGCATAACAGGAGAGTATGCTGAATTCATCGACGTACTGGGCCACAGAGCGATTCCCCTGGCGTAAGTTGCGAAACTCACGCTTCTTCAGACTCATTGCACCAGCTGAGACATGCGCGGTGCGGAAGGCTTGCTTGAATTGCTCCCAAGTGACTCCAGCAATGGGGTAAGTGGTGGTGTAGTTCTCCCACCAAGCAGCTGCAGGGCCTTCAAGCTGATGCGCGGCAAAACGCACCTTCTCAGCTTCAGAACAACCAGCAGTGATAAGCTCACGCTCCATCTTGCGGAGCCAATCATCTGCCACAATGGGCTCAATGCTGCTGGAGAAAGTTGGAGGGTTCAACCTCAGGAAACGGGTGAGGTTGTCGGCCTGGGGTGGGTGACGGTTGTTGTTGTTGTTCTGGTTCTGGATGATCAGCTGCATCAGAGTGTTTTGTTGCTGGATCAACTGGGTGAGTTCCGGCGGAAAGTTGGACTCAGGGGCGCGTCTCGGGGGCATCTGATGTTTGTAGAGGGGTGAGATTAGCATAGAACAATGGTCTAAGAGGAATTACACTACCCATATGAATGCAACACACAAGCATGACACCACACATTTCATTCAATATCATCACAAAGGTTCACACGAGGATACAAAATTTGATAATCCTAAACATCGGCCTAAAACGTATAACGATAAAGTAAATTTGGTGGTCTAGTCTAAGTGTCCTCCTCAGAAAAGCATGGTGACGGGTCCTTCGGTGGAGCTTTCTTCATAGTCCTCGTCGTTGCTGATCAAGGGGGCTACGTCTCCTTCGGGATGAAGGTTCTCGCCCATGTCCAGTTCCTCCTCCAGGTATGCAACTCGAGTCTTCAGCTTCTCGATCCGCTCCAGAAAGTCCTTCGCCTCCAGTTCGTGCTCATAGTGGGCTTCCCGGGCAGCTTCTTCGAGTTCAAGCTCGCGGAGTGACAGTTGCTTGATCTTCCTGGCGTCCTTGATCACGTGATGCTCCAGAGTCCTGCTGTACTTCTCCAAGGTCTGAGCATAAGACAAGAGAGCGTCCTTGGTCTTGCTTGAGATGATTTCTCCGTCTTCGTTTCTCCGGGATACGGTGAATAGGTCTGGAGAAATAGGGCAGCCTTTGTATTCTTCCTTGATACGTCCGAGGGCACAATGGATCGCCATGTCCCTTCCGAGAATCCAGTTGGGTGCGATGAACTTGAAATCCATCGGCTCAGTGCGCGGCTGGAATGTCCTTCCAGGAATGTGCACCTCGATCCTGTAGCGTGAATCCTCCGGGTAAGACGAAGTTGGCTTCCCTGTGATAGTCGGCTGAGCAATCCTCAAATCCTTGGTGATCTGCACCAGCTCCTTTCCGAACGGCATAGTGGTGTCGGGCTGGCAAAACTCCGTGAACTTAACAGGGATGAAGGTGGCCATATAAACATTAGAAAATAGGAGAGAAGTCAGAAATGATCAGAAGAGGAAATAGAAGATTTATAGACACAAGAGAAAATAGTTTTCTTCCTAAGGCTTTTCCATTCCTAGAGGTTACGTCCTAAGGTCAGCGTGTGCTCTGAATACCATTTCTGTAGCGACCCGACTCAAAACGAGTCAAGCCTATGTGTATCTGTACCATCCCAAGATCATGCTGGTACACACAGAGTACATAATGTATATATTCAAGAGTTCAATCACACAGCTTTATTAATCGAAATCTCATAAAGAGTACTTTATTACAATAAAGGATTACAATAAAGTGGCTGAAGGCCATCTCTTGAGATATCTAACGAAGGCTAGCGGAAACATCAGGTAGACGAGTCCATCCGACTCCAAGGGCATGTCGCTGAGCGTAGATCGTAGCCTCACTCCTGGTCGGAAAAGTACTCTGCAACATGATACGTTGCAGCCGTGTAGGTCAGCATATTGAATATGCCGGCAAGTCATCAAAGAGAGGAGGTAAAATAATAATCAACTATCTCTACATGCATATTTGGCCGGTGGAGCTAAGTTTTGCATAAAGCCAGTTTTATCCTACAACAAGAGGGGTTGAAAGCAAAATATTACTACAATGTTTGTTGTTAACGAGATGGTTCCGCCAACCAGTTCTCGTACCCGAATAGTTGTTAACACCCACATCATTATTAAGTTGTGTCGAGAGTTCAGGGGAAATTCAATGCCTTCGGCTCAAGTTGTCCATGACCGTGGACACGGCTAATCGATTAGGTTGGGCACTCTGCAGAGTTTTGCACACGTTCCCCACAAGATTTGATCGCCTCCGGGTTTGTCCTCGCACTTCCGGGTGTTTGAAGACCGGATGATCAAAACATGGTCTTTCAACGGGTCCCTCTGAATCCCTGTCGGTGCCCATCCATTCCTACCGTTCGTCTACATCTGCTAGCACCGCCTGTCCAGAGTCGCCACGTTGTCCAACCAAGCCAGAGCCCATAATGACTTGTGGTTGTGCAGGTAAGCCTTGAGTCTTGAAGTCTCCGTCCGTCTCTTCGATCCTGGGTGAAGCTTTCCGCAGGATGACATGGCCTCTCCAACATCCCGGGCATCCACTGGGTTCTCCAGGGAGCCGATCAACCGTCCTTCACCCAGAGTTGCATTGCGTCCGACGTCTTGAAAATATTGTCTTAGCCGGTCTTGATTATTATATCAACCTCGCATCACTCGTGGTATACACTCAACCGATAACCCGTCTACTCAAGCATAGCATTAAAAATTGTCGTCCCGGGGCCAAGTATCGGGGTTGTTGTGTTCCTACTACATGATACTACAACTTATGCTAAAGTTTCCAAGTACCTAGGCAGCATGCAATTGGGCATAGGAGGTGATCTACCATGCATCGAAAACATAGGTAAAATAACATGATCAAAATGACTTGCCTTGATGATAGGTGTCTTGCTCGAGCGCTTCTAAGTAACACGCTTCGCACTCCAGATGATCTACCGATACAAGCACAAAGCACACCATAAGCACTTCAATCAAGCAACAAGTAAAAATAACACCGCAAGTAAGGATTTGCAAAAGCCTACGCAAAAGAATTCAACACGCGCCGGTATGGCATAAACTTGTTTCTGTTGAAAACACCAGTAAAAAATACTTTAAAATTTTTGAAGCTTCGACCACAGTAAGATTTTATCAGTAGAAAGCAGTAGCAAAAAGAATCAACACAAAATCATTTTTCAAACTCCTGGAATAGGCAAAACAAGGTTTAAACTAAATCTGCTCTAACTTATGTTTACAAATTTCAAACATAGACAAATTATATATTTTTAAAAACTACAGGAAATTTGTGAGCTAATGGAAAACGAATCAATGTCATTGGACTTCGGTATAAAAAGTTGTGGCCAAAACAAAACAGAAAGTTTCTGTTTTTGTAAAATAGACAGAAAAAAATAAAACTACTAGTAGCTAACAGAGGGTATACGTGGCCTGATGCTATTGGCTGCGGAGGCTGTTTGTTTCATGGTTTGGAGCAAATGGCCTAACTCTAACAAAAGCTACTGGTTAAAACATAAGTGAGAATAGAAACCGTTGGTTTTCTAAGATAAACCGAACAGGTACTAGTGATCTAATCTAGACCATCCTCTTAGATCCAACGGTTAACAGAAGGGGACAAGAAATATGAGAGAGGAGAGGGACTACCTTGGCTGGCCGTGGGTTGCTCCGGCGAGAAGGGGCTGGCCGGCGAGGGAGGGGGGCTCCGGGGGCGGTGGAGATGGGCGGCGGCGGTGGGGAAGTCCTCCTCCTCGGGGGAGGCGGCGGTGGAGGGAAGGGGCGCTGGGGTGGCTCCTCCAGGGGCGGCCGAGGGTGGCAGTAGCTCCGACGGCCGGCGAGAGGTGGTGCGGCGGCTAGGGGATGGGGCGGCGGCGGCTCGGGGTAGGAACGGGGTCGGCTCGGGTGGGGGCTTTATATAGGCCATGGGGCGGGGTAGCTAAGGAAGGGAGAGGGAGAGTTAAGGAAGAAAACCGCGAGTTGGGAGAGGCTCGGTCTCGGGTGGAGTAGAGAAGGAAGGAGAGGAAGGAAGGAGAAGGCCGACGGGGACTTGGTTCGGGCTGGGGGGCCCGCAGGTCTGTGGCAGGGGGCCGGGTAAGGCAGCGGCGGTTGGGGTCGGTTGGCCGACATATAGGGATCTGGGATCCCGGGTAGTGGGGGATCGGCCCAGCTAAAAGTGCGCCCGGCGGCGGCTTTTAGAAAAAACAAAATCCTTCCTAATTTCTAACATTTTTCCGAGACAGAAAGTAAAACGAAAAAAAAGGAAAGTAAATCAAAAAATTTATATATGGTATTATATACCAAAAAAATCAGAATAATATTCTCTACCCAAATAACATTTTTCCGAAGCAAAAAATAAAAACTTCAAAAAATGTTTTTTTCAGAAATTCCCAAATTTGCTTTATTTCTTTTTGGAATTATTTTTGCAAAAGAACTTTGGGTTTTCTTGGCTCAAATATTTCAGAAATTTGCCCGCATTTTGGAGGGTCATTTTCCTCCGCTCTCTCTCTTGCATGCAAGAGAGTATTTCTCCGGGCATTACTCGTGCGAGGAAAAATGGAAATGCAAATCGAAAAGACGAAAGAAAATCACGAGCAAAATTTATTTCAATCACTTATGCATAGATGCTTAGCTACAATGTAAAACATTCCCAATTAGGAAAATTGGGATGTTACATCTCCGCTATCCAATAGTGAGATAGATACAATGCTACAAGTGCAGGCTAACAACGACCGCAATTTCATGACCATCACGAAAGACGGCGGCTTCATCCACGTTCCCGTGAATCGCTACTAATTCATGTTGCAATATTAAACTTTAATGAACTGGTATGTCTGTTTGGTTTGTACAGTCGTTCAACTTATATATAATCGATGCTATTTATTAGTAGGACCATGAATCGTGTTGTTATAGTTGTAATATTAAACTTTAATGAACTTGTATCTCTCTGTGAATTGCTACTAACGTTTTGTTTGGCTAGTGCATAGAGATGCCGTTGTATGTCGTGTACAAGGGTAAGGTTCCCGGAGTCTACGACAACTGGGAGGAGTGTCGGAGACAGCTTCACCGATTCAGCGGTAACAGTTACAAAGGGTACACCACAAGGGCGGAGGCGGAAGTTAGATATGCGCGCTATCTAGCGGGAGAGAGGAGGGAGCGTTGGAGGAACCGGATGAAGACCAGTTTCATTGCGATTATGCTCATCGTGATGACCGCAGCTCTCTTCTATGTGATGGTAGTTTAGATGGTCGATATCGACTTGTAATGTGACGACAAACTCGCTACTCGCGGTCTCGAGACTTGTAATGTTCTAACTTTGTTCGCTATTTTAAATTCGGAGACTAATATGATGAATTGTATTCGGAGACTAATCTTCTATTGTATTCGATAAATCTGTTGTTTATATGTTGTGCTATCTATATTCTGTGCAATAATATATTTTGTAATATGTGCAAATATCAGAAAAAATAAAATAAATACCTAATATTCATACTAGTGGCGCATCACTCAGCACACTAGTGGCGCATCACTCAGCAGACTAGTGCGCCATTAGTAAGCCAGAGCATATGGGTAAATATGGCCCTGGGAGGCATACTAATGGCGCACCATAAGCTATACTAATGGCGCACCAGGATCTATACGAATGGCGCACTAGGATCTATACTAATGGCGCACCGGGATCTATACTAATGGCGCACCAGGATCTATACTAATGGCGCACTACTTGGTGCGCCATTAGCATACCAGATACTAATGGCGCACCGTGAGAAATACTAATGGCGCACTATATACTAATGGCGCACTTGTGGTGCGCCATTAGTAAAAAAAATCTAATGGCGTGATGCTAGTGGCACACCTATAGTGCGCCATTAGTAGCAAAAATAGGTGCGCCATTAGCAAGCCTTTTCCTAGTAGTGTGATTACCTTGCTAGTTTGCTTGAATTATTATTGTTTCCACGTCAATAGAAAACTATTGTTTTGAATCTAATGGATCTGAACATTCACGTCACATAAGAGGAATTACGAAGGACATCTATGTTAGGTAGCATGAAAGCATCAAAAATTCATTCTTATCACTTCCCTACTCGAGGACGAGCAGGAGTTAAGCTTGGGGATGCTTGATACGTCTCAAACGTATCTATAATTTTTGATAGTTTCATGTTGTTATATTGTCTTCTTTGGATGTTTTATGTACCTTTTATATCTTTCTTGGGACTAACTTATTAATTCAGTGCCAAGTGTCAGTTCCTGCTTTTTTCTGTGTTTTTGACTCTTTTCAGATCTGATTTTGGAACGGAGTCCAAACGGAATAAGAACCCCGAAATGATTTTTTCCCGAACGGAAGAAGATCAAGGGGCCTCTGGGCCAAGCCAGGTGTGCTCCAGGGAGCTCACAAGCTCCCACTCCGCCACCAGGGGAGGCGGCGGTGTCAGGGCTTGTGGCCTCCCTGGCCGCCCCCTGACCTAGCTCCTTGGCCTATATATTCCCAAATATTCAGCAAAAATCATGGGAGCCTCGAAAATACTTTTCCGCCGCCGCAAGCTTCCATTTCCGCGAGATCTCATCTGGAGACCCTTCCCTGTGCCCTATCGGAGGGGACTTTGGAGTTGGAGGGCTTCTTCATCATCATCATCGCCCCTCCAATGACCGATGAGTAGTTCACTTCAGACCTACGGGTCCGTAGTTAGTAGCTAGATGGCTTCTTCTCTCTCTTGGATCTTCAATACAAAGTTCTCCATGATCTTCATGGAGATCTATCCGATGTAATCTTCTTTGGCGGTGTGTTTGTCGAGATCCAATGAATTGTGGATTTGTGATCAGATTATCTATGATATATATTTGAGTCTTTGCTGATTTCTTATATACATGATTTGATATCCTTGTGAGTCTCTCCGAGTCTTGGATTTTGTTTGGCCAACTAGATCTATGATTCTTGCAATGGGAGAAGTGCTTGGTTTTGGGTTCTACCATGTGGTGACCTTTCCCAGTGACAGTAGGGGCAGCAAGGCACACATCAAGTAGTTGTCATCAAGGGTAAAAAGATGGGGGTTTTATCATTGGTTTGAGATTATCCCTCTACATCATGTCATCTAGATTAAGGCGTTACTCTGTTCTTATGGACTTAATACACTAGATGCATGCTGGATAGCGGTCGACGTGTGGAGTAATAGTAGTAGATGCAGAAAGTATCGGTCTACTTGTTTTGGACGTGATGCCTATAGATATAATCATTGCATAGATATCGTCACGACTTTGCGCGGTTCTATAAATTGCTCGACAGTAATTTGTTCACCCACCGTCTACTTGCTTTCATGAGAGAAGCCACTAGTAAACACTACGGCCCCCGGGTCTATTCACATCCATCGTTTACACCTTCGCTTTTACTTTGCTTTGTTACTTTGTTGCTTTCAGTTCTCACTTGGCAAACAATCTATAAGGGATTGACAACCCCTTCATAACGTTGGGAGCAAGCTTTGGTGTTTGTGCAGGATCTTGAGATACTCCTCCACTGGATTGATACCTTGGTTCTCAAACTGAGGGAAATATTTACCACCGCTACGCTACATGACCCTTTCCGCTTCGAGGGAACACCCCCGCAAGGCTCCAAGGCCACGGGGGAAATCCTTTGTATACTTGCTTAGGAAGTCCCTTAAGGCGTAGCCGCAGCAGAAGGATCAAGCCAAGTATTCTCCCATCGACGTGCCTATTTCTGGCGCCATTGGAAGGTCTTTTGTTGCAGTAGCAAGTGCCACTTTATGGTTAAGTAAGGCATCGTCTTAGGACATAAAATTTCTGAAAGAGGTATTGAAGTCAATAAGGCTAAGGTTGATGCGATCGAGAAAATGCCATGCCCTAGAGACATTAAAAGTATAAGAAGTTTCCTTGGTCATGCTGGTTTCTGTAGAAGGATCATTAAGGACTTTTCTAAGATTTCTAGGCCTCTTACCAATCTCTTGCAAAAGGATATTCCTTTAGTTTTTTACGATGATTGTGAGGAAGCCTTTGAAATACTTAAAAGGCCTTGATAACTGCACCTATTGTTCAACCACCTGATTGGAACATACCTTTCGAAATTATGTGTGATGCTAGTGATTATGATGTTGGTGTTGTTCTAGGACAAAGAGTTGATAAGAAGTTGAATGTTATTCATTATGCTAGTAAAACTCTAGACAGTGCCCAAAGAAACTATGCTACTGCAGAAAAGGATTTTTTCGCAGTCGTGTTTGCATGTGAAAAGTTCAGATCTTACATTGTTGATTCCAAAGTTACTATTCACAATGATCATGCTGCTATTAAGTATCTCATGGAAAAGAAAGATGCTAAACCTAGACTTATCAGATGGGTTCTCTTGCTACAAGAATTTGATTTGCATGTTGTTGATAGCAAGGGTGATGAGAACCCCATAGCAGATAACTTGTCTAGGTTGGAGAATGTTCTTGATGACCGACAACCTATTGATGATAGCTTTCCTGATGAGCAATTGAATGTCATCAATGCTTCACGTAGTACACCGTGGTATGCTAATTATGCGAATTATATTGTTGCCAAATATATACCACCTAGTTTCACATACCAGCAAAAGAAGAAATTCTTCTTTGATTTGAGATATTACTTCTGGGATGATCCTCACCTATATAAGGAAGGAGTAGATGGTGTTATTTGACGTTGTGTACCTGAGCATGAACAGGGATAGATCCTACAGAAGTGTCACTCCGAGGCTTACGGAGGACACCATGCGGGAGATAGAACTGCACACAAGGTATTGCAATTCGGTTTCTATTGGCCTACTCTCTTCAAGGATGCCCGTAAGTTTGTCTTGTCTTGTGATGAATGTCAAAGAATAGGTAATATCAGTAAACGTCAGGAAATGCCTATGAATTATTCACTTGTCATTGAACCATTTGATGTTTGGGTTTTTGATTATATGGGACCTTTTCCAAAGTCCAACGGGTATACTCATATCCTAGTTGTTGTTGATTACGTTACTAAGTGGGTAGAAGCTATCCCAACTAGTAGTGCTAATCACAACACCTCTATTAGGATGCTTAAAGAAGTTATTTTCCCTAGATTTGGAGTCCCTAGATATTTAATGACTGATGGTGGTTCACATTTTATTCATGGTGCTTTCCGTAAAATGCTTACTAAGTATGATGTCAACCATAAAATTGCATCTCCCTATCATCCTTAGTCCAATGGCCAAGTAGAGCTAGGTAATAGAGAGATTAAACTAATTCTGCGAAAGACGGTTAATAGGTCTAGAAAGAATTGGTCTAAGAAGCTTGATGATGCACTGTGGGCTTATAGAACTGCTTTTAAGAGTCCCATGGGCATGTCTCCGTACAAAATGGTTTACGGTAAAGCATGTCATTTACCTCTTGAGATAGAGCATAAGGCTTATTGGGCAATCAAAGAGCTCAACTTTGATTTCAAACTTGCTGGTGAGAAGAGGTTATTTGATATTAGCTCACTTGATGAATGGAGAACTCAGGCATATGAAAATGCCAAGTTTTTCAAAGAAAAAGTCAAGAGGTGGCATGATAAAAGGATACAAAAACGTGAGTTCAATGTAGGTGATTATGTCTTGCTATACAATTCTCGTTTAAGATTTTTTGCACGCAAGCTTCTCTCTAAATGGGAAGGTCCTTACATTGTTTAGGAAGTATATCGTTCCGGTGCCATCAAGATCAACAACATGGAAGGTAATTTTCCGAGAGTGGTAAATGGGCAAATAATCAAGCATTATATCTCAGGTACTCCCATAAATGTTTAAAGCAATGTTATTAACACCATAACTCCGGAGGAGTACATAAGGCATATTTATCAGCCTGTTTCAGACTCCAAAAACAAAAAGGTATGTGATTCGGTAAGTAAACCGACTCCAAAACTTTTCCAGTAGCAATTTTTCTCCGTTTTGGAATTTTTTGAAAAATAGAAAAAATTAAAGTAGTCTGAAAAGCGCACGAGGAGGCGACAAGCCTGCCAGGCGAGACCTACCCCCCTGGCCAAGCATGGGGGGCTTGTGAGCACCTCGTGTGCCTCCCGGACTCCGTTTTCTTCCGTAGTACTCCTTTTGGTCGGGAAAAATTCATTATATATTCTCCCGAAAGGTCTTACCCTCGTATCACGCAAATATCCTCTGTTTTTGTTTCGAGCATGTTTCTGTCGCAGATTTAGGGCAAGGATGTCGTCTCAGGATATGTCGGGGAGAACGATTTCCCTCAAGTCCATGAAGAAGTAAATGCTGATCTGAAAAGAATGGAGGCCAAGGAAGGGCTGCTGAAAGAAACTAAGGGCAAAACTAAGGAGGAGAATCCGGCATCGGATGAAGGGCAATCTGCGCTAAACAAGGAAGAAGCTGAGGAAGAGGATTTTCTTCAACCCTACCTCCAACTTTTACCTCCATCCTTGATCGAACTCTTGAGGTTATGTGAAATAACTCGTGTTCGTAATACTTATCTCACCCGTGAAGTTGTTTTGCTCGAGGAACATATCACAGAGCTCCAAAGTATAAATCAAAGATTGATGGCTGTCGTGGGTATAAGTCTGACAGTATATGTGTAGGGTACGAAAGGATGGGAAGAGCCTTAGCTACGGCGAGGTTGTATGAGTTCAGGCCCCTCTACGGTGGAGGTAAAATCCCTATGTCTCAGTGCTCTTGGGAGCTTGATCTCGAGTGGAATATGGATTACAGTGAAATGCTAACTCCTGCACCAGTGGGAAAGGGTGGCTTATATAGAGTGCGCTGCCCTTCACAACAGTTCGGTGCACAGGGGTGGTGTAGTGGCGAATAAATGCCTACGTTACAGGTAACGTAGGCCTTAAATGCTAATAATGGCACATGAAAACGTATGACCGTTGCCCTCCAGGGGGGTTATGATGTACAGAGTGGAATCCAGTCGGTAAGTTTTATACGTTCCGAATGCTCATCTCCGACTGGATGATGGAGGAATCGTCACCGACTGGATGATGGGAAGTCCTTAATTTAGTCGGAACTGACTAAGGGTCTTGTCCCTTATGAAGGGTAGTCCTTGGGTAGGACCTATAGGGCAGGCCTATGACCCTACCCTGGGACTATAACCCCATCATTAGTCCCCGAATGGATCGGGGTTGGAACGACGAGGCGATGCTTGGGGTACGGATCCGACTGGTATGGATGCGACTTTTGGCGTTGCTTGCCTCGATCCATTTTATCCTCTTGACCAGTGATCCGAGTGGATTTGTCTGTGAAACGAACCGTCAGAGACCGAGTGCTTCCGCAGAATATTTTGACGTGACCGGTCAACTGACAGCGGCGGATTTTCTGGGATCCTCAAATTTCGGTTGCCGCGCGCTCAGCGGGGGTGATGACATCGTTATCGAATAGTTTCTGTCGCCTCGATTACCGCGCCTTCATCTCCCCCACTAATATCGCAGCAGCCGGTCGGGGGATAAGATTTCGGAGCCACCTGCTAGTGACCCAGTCGGAACCTTATTTAAACCTCCCCAGTGAGGGTTTCTCGTTGCGCTCGCCTGACAACTCGCACTCGCCTCGCTTCTCCCGTGGCTTCCTGCGCACCCCAAGCTCCTTCCTTCTTCTCCTCCCCCGCGGATCTGCAGCCTCCACCATGACGAAGGGGTAGACGAGCAAGCTCGAGGTGCAGAAGAAGAAGAAGACGGCGGCTCCTGCTCAGCGGCGACAGCAGGCACTGCCGGCGGGTTGGGTCTAGGGGGATTTCCTCCCCTCCACGGTGACGAAGAACGACATGCTGGAGCTGGTGGAGCAAGGTATGATCGAGAACAAGTCGTGGAGGCTGCCGGTGGAGGGCGAGACGGAGCCGGCGCCCCAGGAGGGGGAGCATGTCTTGCTGCTCAGTCACGTGTACCGAGGCTTCTCTCTGCCTCCTCATCCCTTCTTCACAGGTATCATGAACCACTTCGGGGCGCAGCTCCACCATTTTCCTCCCAACGCAATAGCTCATCTCTCTGCGTTCGTAGTGCTTTGCGAGTGCTTTATCGGTTGTCCTCCCCATTGGGGGCTCTTTAAGTACATCTTCTCCGCTAGATCCCAAACCGTCAAAAGACTTCGCCAGTCAGACGACAAAAATCATATCCTCCAGCTCTGCGGAGGCTTAGGCTTCCAGAAGAAAACCAAAAGTAGCTATCCCGCTCTCCAGTTGTCCGAGTTCGTTAGGAACTGGCAGTCAACTTGGTTCTATTCCCAGGATGTTGCCTGCTCAAATGCCGCGACTGGAGTGCCACCTTTTAGCCTAGACCGACCGGCTCCGCCCAGGCAACTTGCGCTCACGAAGATGGAGAAGATCCAGATTCAGCCTCTGGTCGAAGTGCTGATAGATGTCGTCCGCAAGGGATTCACCGGCACGGATCTGCCCGAGATTTTTCTAGGTCGTCGCATCCAGCCTTTGCAAGCTCGACACCATGCTATGTGGCACTACACCAGGCCTGAGGACTCCACTCGGACTCACCCCGAATGCGTTACCGGGGAGGTTGTGACGGCGTGGGTCCGCAACATCACAGGCACCTGTGATAACCCCAGAGGAGCCCGGCGAGTGAAGCCCTTCCGCGCTGACAACCCTCCTCCGAATGAGGTGTGTATATCTTGTCGAATGCTTACAATTCTCTTGGATTTATCGCTTTTTCTTGCATCATTGTCTGACGTATGATGTTGTCGACTGTATCTCGTGCAGGCATGGACTAACTGGTTTTCTCCCGTCTTGAACGGGAATCCGGCTGAGGAAGAGGAAGGCAGCCAGGAGGGCAGCATGGAGAGCGCCAAGTACGTCTCCGACAGTGGGGAGATGGAGGAGGAGTCCGAAGAGGAGGAGGGGGAAGATGGGGAACAGAGCTCGCCATCGCCACCACCAGAGCCTCGAACTAAGCGCCGTCACGAACCCGTGACTCCGTTGGCTCCTCCAGCGGCCCCGAGTGCCCCGCCAGCTCCTCCCGTGGTTCCGAGCGCCTTGCCAGCAACTCCCGTGGTTCCGAGTGCTCGGAGCACAAAGAGGACCAGAGACGCTGCTGCTGAGCCCGCGGGCCAACCTTCCAAGGTGGGCAAACCGAGTGGATCCAAGCCTCGGAAGGCTTTGCCTCGGATGAGGATCGCCGTTCCCGTTGCCTCAGCGTAAGTGTCTTGTTCTCCTATCTTCTTTCAGTATTTTATTGAACTCATGTTTATTGGTCGAGTGGATTTTACTCGACAGAGCTGCTACCTCCGCCACTTCTCCGCCACGCCAGGATGACGATCCCATGGATACGGACAACGTCGCCACATCCCAGCAAGGTACGTCGTGACGACTCCGAGAGCTTGAATTATTGTTTTGCGAGTTCTGTCTTTAATCTTGCCCTTTTTTCTGTGGTCTCACGTCGTTCAGTCGGGCTTCCTTCAGAGGTGATTCATCTGGAGGAGGACGACCAGAAGAGGTACGGGCAAGCTTCGGTGCCTGTCCTTGAGATCGTTCCATCTGCTACCGCTCCCGCCATGGACGCGCCGCCAACCGAGACGATGTCGTCGACTGAAATGGTGCTCATCGCGGCTGAACCGACTGGAGCAGAACTTGGGATGCCCAAGGAGTCTCCCGTGGTGTCGGCCCGTCGATTGTCCAGTACGACGCCCGACACCTTCCGGAAGATCAAGTGGGAGCCGCCAAGGAGGCTATGGTGCAGATGGAGTTGATGGCGGGTGACGCGAAGGGGGCATACGACTCCATCACATCTTTGTACAAGAGAAGCTTGGAGCTCCGGGACGATATCCGAGTAAGTGCGCTAGTAAGTATTTGCTTTTCTCTTGTAACCCACTGGGGGTTTAAGCGATACACTCGGATACAGTAGGATTATTTTGCACCGGTAGTCCCAGTGGGTGTAGTCCCCGAGACTTCTGTCGAGTGCTTGCACCGGCAGTTGTCTTTATATACATTGTCTTTGACTTGATCTGGTGAAAATTAATCTGTCCGAATGTTGCCAGTGGGGGCACTCCGAGTGCACCTATTGGAAGTAGTCTCCAAGAGTAATTTTACTCAGGTCGGGTAGTAGCGGACTCATAGGCTTGTTTTTTGTTATGTAGCTCAATAGGGCGGACCTGTTTGAGCTTCATGCCAGTGGGGTCACTCTTAGTGAACCCACTGGGTGTAGTCCCCGAGACCGCTGTCGACTGCTTGCGTCGGCAGTGGTCTGAAGAACTTTGAGGTTTTACTGTTTTCCTTGTTGAATTTCTCTGATCTTCTCTTCGCGCTGATTTGCAGAAGACTTGCGAGATGGGATCAGCGTACAACGCTCTGAAGGTTGAAAAGATTCAGCTTGCTGCGGAACTAGAAGCAGCTGTGCATGACTTAGCTGGCGTGAAGGGTGCTCTTGCTGAATGAGAGAAGTCCTTGGAGGAGTCCCGTGAGGCAAACAAGGCATTGAAGGCCGACATTGAGAAAATGGGCAAACAAAGAACTGAGCTGATGGGGAAGATGAAGGTGATGAATAGTCGGTGCATATCATAGGAGAAGTACGTCAGTGACTGGGCAAGGAAGATGATTGCGCTTGTCGGTGGTAAGTTTTTTCCGAGTGCTTGTTGACTTTGTATTTCATTATGCGCTTACTTTCTGCTCGTCTTGTCTTTGTAGATTTTTGTATGGACGCTGAGGCTGAAGCAGCTGACGTTGAGCGGTCGGTTATTCCGAACATTCCACTCGGCGACGACGCCAATCGAGACATGCTCCGAGCGCACATTCGACTTGGCAAAGTGGGACCTTTCATCGGTCGCCTGAGAGAGGTCGTCGGCCGAATCGACAAGGAGTTGTGGCCCGAAGACGAGTCCCGGCGGGAGATAGAAGGGTTGATGACTCGGCTGGAGGACGTCCAGGACCGAGTGCAGGCGTGGAAGAAGTTTGCTGCTCGTTGTGGTGCAGACGTGGCGCTGTCGCTGGTCCGAGTGCACTGCAAGGAAGCTCGCGAAGAGAAGCTGAAGGCGTTGTAGGTCGCCAACACCAAGAAGCTTCGATTCGAAGATTTCATGGAGACCTTCCTTGAGAGCGCCACTCGCATCGCAGACGGGATCGACCTCGACACTTTCGTGGAGCCTGCCAGTCCCAATGCTAGTCCCGACGACGCTTGAAAAACTTAACCTCGGTATGCCGAGTGGTATTTGTATCAAACTTTGACCACTGTTGTTGGACGTCACATTCGTGGTTCGGTGTGGATAAGCTTGATCTACACCGAACCGACTATCGTTGAACCAACATTGAATTCGAATCGAATATTTTGCTGTTCTTTCGCCAAGTTTATTCTTGACACGATTTTGGCTCGTGGTTTCTGTTTGGCGTTTCTTGGTGAAGCCAGTGGCAAACATGCGGAGCGTGTAGTTGTCAGTTGTCTTGACATCTGCATGAGCCTCAATGAGGGTCTGCTAAGCCTCCGAGTGGATCTCTAGGATACACTCGAAGGGAGTTTTTTACTTAGGCGGTTGTGGATCACAGCTAAGTCTCCGAGTGCAGCATCTCATGCACTCGGAGCGAGTTGATACTCATGTAGTTGTCAGTTGTCTTGACATCGACATGAGCCTCGATGAAGGTCTGCTAAGCCTCTGAGTGGATCTCGAGGATACACTCAAAGGAAGCTTTTTTACTTAGGCGATTCTGGATCGCAGCTAAGTCTCCGAGTGCAACATCTCGTGCGCACTCGGAGCGAGTTGATACTCATGTAGTTTTCAGTTGTCTTGACATCGACATGAGCCTCGATGAGGGTCTGCTAAGCCTCCTAGTGGATCTCGAGGATACACTCAAAGGAAGCTTTTTTACTTAGGCGATTCTGGATCGCAGCTAAGTCTCTGAATGCAGCATCTCGTGCGCACTCGGAGCGAGTTGATACTCATGTAGTTGCCAGTTGTCTTGACATCCACGTGAGCATCGATTAGGGTGTGCTAAGCCTCCGAGTGGATCTCGAGGAGACACTCGAAGGAAGATTTTTACTTAGGCGATTCTGGATCGCAGCTAAGTCCCCGAGTGCAGCATCTCGTGCGCACTCGGAGCGAGTTGATAGTTAGGCGATTCTCGATCGCAGCTAAGTCCCCGAGTGCGACTTTTAGTGCACACTTGGAGAGAGTTTGTACTTAGGTGATTCTCGATCGTAGCTAAGTCCCCCAGTGCGAGTTGTAGTGCACACTCGGAGAGAGTTTGTACTTAGGCGATTCTGGATCGCAGCTAAGTCCTCGAGTGCGACGTTTAGTGCACACTCGAAGAAAGTTTGTACTTAGGCGATTCTGGATCGCAGCTAAGTGCCCGAGTGCGACGTTTACTGCACACTCGAAGAAAGTTTGTACTTAGGCGATTCTGTATCGCAGCTAAGTCCCCGAGTGCGACGTTTAGTGCACACTCGAAAAAAGTTTGTCCTTAGGCGATTCTGGATCGCAGCTAAGTCCCCGAGGGCGACGTTTAGTGCACACTCGGAGAAAGTTTGTACTTAGGCGATTCTGGATCACAGCTAAGTCCCCGAGTGCGACGTTTAGTACACACTCGAAGAAAGTTTTACTTAGGCGATTCTGGATCGCAGCTAAGTCCCCGAGTGCGATGTTTAGTGCACACTCGAAGAAAGTTTGTACTTAGGCGATTCTGGATCGTAGCTAAGTCCCCGAGTGCGACGTTTAGTGCACACTCGAAGAAAGTTTGTACTTAGGCGATTCTGGATCGCAGCTAAGCCCCCGAGTGCGACGTTTACTGCACACTCGAAGATTTTTTTTTGTTGAGACCGGAGTCTGCCAACGCGGAAGAATTTTGAATCTGCAAAAACTCAATCTGCTTTGTATTACTTCAACGATACTTGTTCTTTACATTGCTTGAGTCGACGGTCACGTGTAGAAGCGCTTCAGGAGATCTCCGTTCCATGCTCGTGGCTCGTCCGTTTTCCTGTCGAGGTTGTAGAGTCGATATGCACCGTTTTTCAGCACCTTGGAGATGATGAAGGGTCCTTCCCAGGCGGGAGCCAACTTGTGAGGTCTCTGCTGATCCACTCGGAGCACCAGGTCGCCTGCTTGGAATGTACGACTCCTGACGTGTCGTGCATGAAAACGCCGCAGATCTTGTTGATAAATGGTTGAGCGAGTCAGTGCTATCTCGCGCTCTTCTTCTAGAAGATCCACTCCGTCTTGCCTGGCTTGCTCTGCTTCGGCTTCGGAGAAGAGTTCGACTCGTGGAGCGTTGTGAAGCAAGTCACTCGGAAGGACTGCCTCTACTCCCTAAACGAGGAAGAACGGTGATCGCCCTGTAGATCTATTTGGGGTTGTGCGGAGACCCCACATCACCGAAGGCAGCTCGGTGACCCATGTGCCGGCAGCATGTCCCACTTCTCGCAGGAGTCGAGGCTTCAACCCTGGAAGAATAAGTCCATTCGCCCGCTCTGCTTGCCCATTTGTTTGAGGATGCGCCACAGATGCAAAATCCACTCGGATACCTTGGCCTGCACAGAAACCTTTGAATCTGTCCGAGTCAAAGTTTGTGCCATTGTCAGTGATTATGTTGTGCGGTACTCCGAATTTGGAGATGATGTCCCTGACAAATTTGATGGCCGTAAGGGCGTCGAGCTTCTTGATGGGCTTGGCTTCAATCCACTTTGTGAACTTGTCGACTGCCACCAACAGATGTGTGAATCCCCCTTGGCCTGTCCTGAATGGACCGACTGTATCCAATCCCCATACTGCAAACGGTCAGACAAGAGGGATTGTCTTCAGCGCGGATGTTGGCTTGTGAGACTTGTTTGAGTAGAATTGACAGCCTTCACATCGGTCGACCATTTCCTTCGCCATTTCATTCGCCTGCAACCAGAAGAAACCAGCTCTGAATGCTTTGGCGACGATTGCTCTTGAGGAGGCATGATGACCACAGGTTCCCGAGTGAATTTCTTCCAGGATTAACTGTCCCTCCTCAGGGGAGATGCATCGTTGAAGGATGCCTGAAACACTTTGTTTGTACAACTGGCCATCAATGACGGTGAACGACTTCGACCTGCGGACGATCTGCCTGGCTTGGACCTCATCTTCTGGTAATTCTTGCCTTAGGATGTACACAATGAGCGGCACAATCCACTCGGGGATGACAGCGAGAATCTCCATGATCAGATCAACCACAGTGGGGACCTCGACTTCAGTCGGATCTGTCGAGCTCTTTGGTTGTACTGGTTCCTCTGTGAAGGGATCTTCTTTAACTGAGGGAAGGTGTAGGTGCTCGAGGCAGACATCAGTCGGGACTCGTCTTCGAGTGGATCCAAGTTTCGCCAATTCATCAGCTGCTTGGTTTTTCAGTCGCGGAACATCGTGGAGTTCCAGACCTTCAAACTTTTTCTCGAGCTTCCTCACCGTGTTGCAGTAGGTAGTCATGGTGGGGTTCCTTACGTCCCACTCCTTCATCACTTGATTAACCACCAAATCTGAATCGCCATAGACCATCACGCGACGGACGCCGAGTGCGATGGCCATGCGCAATCCATAAAGGAGAGCTTCATATTCTGCCTCGTTGTTGGAGGAATCGAAATGTATCTGCAACACATACTTGAGTTTGTCACCCTTTGGCGATATGATCACAACGCCAGCGCCGGAGCCATTCAACATCTTGGACCCATTGAAGAACATTGTCCAATGAGCCAAGTAGATGTGAGTCGGTTGCTGTTGTTCTACCCATTCTGCTATGAAGCCAGCCAGAGCTTGAGACTTTATAGCTTTGTTGGCCTCGAACTTGATGTCGCAGTATAACATCTCCATTGCCCACTTCGCCACTCGGCCTGATGCGTCCCGATTGTGGAGGATTTCCGACAACGGAGCATCAGAAACGACAGACACCGAGTGGTCTTGGAAATAATGAGCCACCTTCTTCGCAGTCATGTAAATCCCGTAAATAAGTTTTTTATAGTGGGGATACCTCTGCTTGGAAGGAGTCAGGACTTCGGAGACATAATACACTGGCCGCTGAACCTTGTATGCTTTGCCTTCTTCTTCACGTTCGACTGTGAGAACAGTGCTGACGACTTGATTTGTAGCCGCGATGTACAGAAGAAGGGGTTCTTTACTGAGCGGAGCAGTAAGAACCGGCTGGGTGGAAAGTAGGACTTTGAGGTCGTCGAATGCGATTTGCGCTTCGTCTGTCCACTCGAAAGTATATGATTTCTTCATGAGTCGGTACAGAGGTAGTGCCTTCTCGCCGAGTCGACTGATAAACCTGCTCAAAGCCGCTAGGCAACCTGTGAGCCTTTGAACATCGTGTATTCTGACCGTCCGCTCCATTCGGACGATGGTCCTGATCTTTTCGGGGTTGACATCGATCCCTCGTTCGGAAATGAAGAAACCGAGTAACTTCCCGCTGGGAACACCGAATGAACACTTGGCTGGGTTGAGCTTGATATCGTACCTTCGAAGGTTAGCGAATGTTTCTGCCAAGTCAGTCAGCAGGTCGGAACCTTTGCATGACTTGACTACGATATCATCCATATACGCCTCCACATTTCGACCTATCTGGTCAAGGAGGCATTTTTGCATCATGCACATAAAAGTTGCTCCTGCATTCTTCAAACCGAATGGCATAGTGATGTAGCAGAAGCACCCGAATGGGGTGATGAAGGCTGTTTTTAATTCATTGGGGCCATAGAGATGGATCTGATGATAGCCCGAGTAGGCATCGAGAAATGACAAACGCTCGCAACCCGCAGTCGAATTGACAATTTGATCAATGCGGGGAAGCGGGAAATGGTCTTTCGGGCAGACCTTATTGAGATGCTTGAAGTCGATGCACATTCGGAGAGACTTGTCCTTCTTGGGCACCATGACAACATTGGCGAGCCACTCAGAGTGGTGTACCTCACGAATGAAGTTGGCTGCCAAAAGCTTAGCCACCTCTTCTCCGATTGCCTTCCTCTTGTGCGCGGCGGACCGATGCAGGCGTTCTCGGACAGGCCGACCAGCAGGATCCACATGCAGTCGGTGCTCAGCCAACTCCCTGGGTACACCTGGCATGTCAGCGGGTTTCCATGCAAAAATGTCCCAGTTCTCACGGAGGAATTGGATGAGCTCGGCTTCCTATTTTGGATCGAGGGTGGTGGAGATGTTCGTCGGGGCAGCGGTCGTCCGTCGGGTGGATGCTGACCTTCTTGGTTTCTCCCGCCGACTAGAATGCGGACTCCGAAGCTGGCTTCTTCGAACGCATCAAGTCAGCGGGGACGACTGTCTTCTTGTACTCGTCGAGCTCGAGGACAACCATCTGCTGATCGGCGATCCTCGACCCCTGCTGCAGACACTCTTCGGCCCGCTGCCGATTTCCTGTGACAGTGATCACACCTTTGGGACCTGGCATCTTCAGCTTCAGGTATATGTAACATGGACGGGCCATGAAACGCGCATACGCTGGACGGCCGAGAATCGTGTGGTATGCACTCTAGAAGTCCACCACCTCGAATGTCAGCTTTTCCTTGCGGAAGTTCTTGTCGGAGCCGAAGACGACGTCCAACGCGATTTGGCCGAGTGACTTGGCCTTTCGTCCAGGGACGACTCCGTGGAACTGCATGCTGCTCTCGCTAAGTTTGGACATCGGAATGCCCATCCCCTTGAGAGTGTCAGCGTACATGATGTTCTAGCCGCTGCCGCCGTCCATGAGGACTTTGCGCAGTCGGACTCCTTCCACCACCGGGTCGACGACCAGAGCCTGCCTCCCTGGGGTGGGCGCGTGTGCTGGATGAACCGACTGGTCAAAGGTGATCGCAGTCTGAGACCATTTGAGGAACGTGGGGTTGGTTGGGGTGGCCATGTTCACCTCCCTGTTCACCAGCTTCAGTCGACTCTTGCTTTCCACATCAGCAAAAATCATCAGTGTTGCATGGACTTGGGGGAACGGATCCTCCTTGTCCTCCTCATCCTGTTCATTGTCCTTTTCACTCGGCTCCCCTTCGCCGAACCCTTGGATCAGGAGGCGACATTGCCGAGTGGTATGCATCGGAAATATGGCGTTGCCTTCTTCATCCATCTTCGTGTGGATCGGACATGGCTGATGCAGGATGTGGTTTCCGAACTGCTTCTTCTTGGGGGTGAACTGAGCCTTCCCCTTGCCCTTGAACTTGGCATTGGTAACGGTTGCGGCCTCTGCCTGCGGAGTGGACGGAGCTTTCTGCTTCTGCTTCTGAGTGATGTTCCCATCTCCATCGGCGACTGCTTTATGCTTGCCGCTACGAATGCGGTCCTCTTCTTCGCCATTTGCATAGCGTGCCTCTATCTCCATCATCTTGCTCATGGAGATGTCGCATGTCCGACCGAACTTCAGGTACAGATCTCTGTACCGCACGCCTGCCTTGAAGGCGCAGACTGCTTGGTGCTCTGTGACATTCTCCACCGTGTGGTAGAGGGTTGTCCAACGCTGGATGAAATCACGCAGGGGTTCATTCTGCTTCTGGACACAGTGCTGGAGCTCCACGAGACCAGCAGGGCGTTTGCACGTCCCTTCGAAGGTCCTGATGAAGACTCGGGCCAGATCTGCCCAGCTGTAGATGCTTGAAGGGGCTAGCTGGTTCAGCCACGCCCGTGTCGAGCCGTCGAGCATCACGGGGAGATGTTTCATGGCAACCTGGTCAATTCCGCCACCGATCTGGACTGCCACTCGGTAGCCGTCCAGCCATGTTTCTGGCTTGGATTCTCTTGTAAACTTGCTGATCCCCGTCGCCAAACGGAAGTTGGGAGGGATGTCAGCCGAACGGATTGCCCGAGTGAAACACTCGGGACCAGAGACGATGGTCCTGCTTCCACTCGGACGGTCTCTATCGGGACCATCACGGTGGGCTCGGCTCCTGTCGACCTTCCTCTGGGCGATGTATCCTCTTGCGTCGGTCCTTGGATCGTAAGTGTCACCGACCGAACGCCGATCATCATGATGTCGGGGCCCGTAGGGCCCACCCCGCGGAGGGGTGCGTGAACGGCGACGATCTTCGGGATTCATGGAACGGCTGCCTCCTCTGTGTCGCTGATGAGAATCGGGCCTGAAAACTGACCGATGCGTGTTTGCGTGAACAGAACCGTTGTGGATCCTGTTGTGCGACTGGGAGACTGCCGAATTCTGTTGTTGCGCTGTGTGCAACAAGGCACGGATCTGCTCCATCCCTCTGCCAGCCTCTGAATCAGTCGGCTGGAAGGAATCGGCTATCTTGGCGGCGGCAGCCAAGTTGAGGACGGGTGTGCGGAACACCTCCACGTTGCTCTCACGAGTGTGTCGACTGGCAGAACGGCGGGGCTGACGGCGAGCACCGGATGTCTCGCCGACCTCGTGCTCGTTCAGACCAGTTTGGCGGGGACTTTCATGGGAATTGGCCATGTGAACTTCGGCTGCAGGCCCGCGACCCAAGTACTCGGAAGGCAACTCAGTCGGAACTGTGTCCGAGCGCTGGGACGGCGGCGCAACCACAACCGACTCGATGACCGCCACTTGAGAGGACGCGTTCTGGCGCGCCTGGGCGTGTCGCACCCAACGCTGGAACCGCGGACGGCGAGACTGCTTGTTGCGGCGCGTGACGGGAGCGAAGATCGACGCCGGAGCCGACTACTGGAGAAGAAGGATGCCGTGGGCGCCGACAAGGAAGTGCGTAGCCCCACGACTGGGGAGTGCCTCGACATCGAGAGGCGCATCCCGAAGCCATGCCGAATCATCGACGATGAAGGAGAATGCGCCGAAGAGGATCTCACGACCCATGCACAAATCTCTACCGGACGACATGACGAAAGGATGTAGTCGCAAACTCGCCGGAAGTCGCTTAGACGCATGCCCCAGGGTGGGCGCCAACTGTCGTGGGTATAAGTCTGACAGTAGATGTGTAGGGTACGAAAGGATGGGCAGAGCCTTAGCTACGGCGAGGTTGTATGAGTTCAGGCCGCTCTATGGTGGAGGTAAAAGCCCTACATCTCAGTGCTCTTGGGAGCTTGATGTCGAGTGGAATATGGATTACAGTGAAATGCTAACTCCTGCACCAGTGGGAAAGGGCGGCTTATATAGAGTGCGCTGCCCTTCACAACGGTTCGGTGCACAGGGGTGGTGTAGTGACGAATAAATTCCTACGTTACAGGTAACATATGCCTTAAATGCTAATAATGGTACATGAAAACGTATGACCGTTGCCCTCCAGGGGGGTTACGATGTACAAAGTGGAATCCAGTCGGTAAGTTTGATACGTTCCGAATGCTCATCTCCGACTGGAAGATGGAGGAATCGTCACCGACTGGATGATGGGAAGTCCTTAGTTTAGTCGGAACTGACTAAGGGCCTTGTCCCTTATGAAGGGTAGTCCTTGGGTAGGACCTATAGGGCAGGCCTATGACCCTACCCTGGGACTATAACCCCATCAATGGCCCTCTTGGAATCAAAAGACAGAACAACTCCACCACCATCACCTTCGAAGAAAGACAATTAAGCACGGGTATGGGCGCTCCTCTTGGCTTGTGCCAAGCTTGGGGGAGCTGCCCCGGTATCGTATCACCATCACATCATTTGCCTTTACCTTTTTCTTAGTTCGATACTTTTTGGTTTTATCTTTTTCTAGTAGAATAAAGTTCTTAGTGTTCTAGTCTTGAGTTTTGCTTTGTGTCACCCCCAATGTATTCGAGCTCGTGAGTCATATAATAAAGAGTGTTTTAGTTAAGGGCCTTGCTTCACGCCATGATCTAAAGAAAAGAATGATAAAAGAACAAAAGCATGAAAGATCATGTAATGATCTTGTGGGAAGTGATGACTTCACATATAAAAAGAATGTTGATTGGAACTTGTTGTGGGTGGACAAACGTAGACCTTGGTCTTTGTTGCAATTAATAGGAAGTAATAAAGAAGGAGATGTTCACATATAAATATATCATATTTGACATCATCTATGATTGTGAACACTCATTAAACTATTACATGCTTAGAAGTAGATGTTGGACAAGGAAGACAACATAATGAATTATGTTTGCTTGGTTCCAAACAATGTTATATGACTAGAGATCCCTTAGCATGTGACGCTTGCTTCCACCTCATATCAACCAAGACTTCCGCATTAAGTAGAGATACTACGTGTGCATCCATAGACCTTCAACCCAGTTTTGCCATGAGAGTCCACCATACCTACCTATGGATTGAAGAAGATCCCTCAAGTAAGTTGTCATCGATGCAAGCAATAAAAATTGCTCCCTAAATATGTATGATCTATTAGTGTGTGGAAAATAAGCTTTGTACGAACCTGTGATGAGGAAGACATAAAAGCGACACACTGCATAATGAAGTTCTTTATCATTGGAGGCAATATAAAGTAATGTTCCTTCACACTAAGAGGTCACACATCCAAACCTCAAAAGTGCATGACAATCTCTGCTTCCCTCTGTGAAGGGCCTATCTTGTACCTTTACTTTTTGTCCTTAAAAGAGTCATGGTGATCGACACCAATTCCTTATTTCGCCTTTATCTTGGCTAACGTCATGTGCTAGGGAAAGATCTATATTCATATGTCAACTTGGAAGTAAGTTTCATGAATTATTATTGTTGACATTACCCTTGAGGTAAATAGTTGGGAGGCGAAACTATAAGCCCCTATCTTTCTCTGTGTCCAACTGAAACTTTGATCTCATGAGTACCACGTGAGTTTTAGCAATTGTAGAAGACGAAAGGATGATTGAGTATGTGGATTTGCTTTACAAGCTCTTATTTGACTCTTTCCGATGTTATGATAAATTGCAATTGCTTCAGTGACTAAAGGCTATTGCTTGTTAATTCTCAATAAGGTTCTTGACCCATACTTTACTTTGTGATGGAATTATCACTTTAGCATAAGAGATTATATGACGGTATTGATGTTCTAAATATGATCATGATGCCTGCATGTCCGTATTTTGTTCTATCGACACCTCTATCTCTAAACATGTGGGCATATTTATTTATCTCGGCTTCCGCTTGAGGAGAAGCGAGGTCTAAGATTGGGGGAGTTGATACGTCCATTTTGCATCATGTTTTGATGTTGATATTAATCGCTTTATGGGCTGTTATTACACTTTACGGTACAATACTTATGCTTTTCTCTCTTATTTTATAAGGTTTACATGAAGAGAGAGAATGCCGGCAGCTGTAATTCTGGTCTGAAAAAGGAGCAAGTTTGAGATACCTATTCTGCGCAACTCCAAAAGCCGTGAAAATCAACGAGGAATTATTTTGGATTTTATAAAAAATACTGGGCAGAAGAAGTACCAGAGGGGAGCCACCAGGAGGCCACAAGCCTGCCAGGCGCGACCTACCCCCTGGCCGCGCCTAGGTGGCTTGTGGGCCCCCTGTTGCCCCTCTGGCTCCCATATTTTGCTATAAGGAGGGTTTCGTTCCAGAAAAAATCAAGAAGGAGGCTTTTGGGAGGAATCGCCGCCGCCACGAGGCGGAACTTGAGCAGAACCAATCTAGAGCTCCAGCACGGCCGTCCTGCCAGGGAAACTTCCCTCCCGGAGGGGGAAATCGTTGCCATTGTCATCACCAACACTCCTCTCATCGGAGGGGACTCATCACCATCAACATCTTCATCAGCACCATCTCATCTCCAAATGCTAGTTCATCTCTTGTAACCAATCTCCGTCTCGCGACTCCGATTGGTACTTGTAAGGTTGCTAGTAGTGTTAATTACTCTTTGTAGTTGATGCTAGTTGGATTAATCGGTGGAAGATTATATGTTCAGATCCTTGATTCTATTCAATACCTCTCTGGTCATGAACATAATTATGCTTTGTGAGTAGTCACTTTTGTTCCTGAGGACATGGGATAAGTCTTGCTATAAGTAGTCATGTGAATTTGGTATTCGTTCGATATTTTGATGTGATGTATGTTGTCTTTCCTCTAGTGGTGTTATGTGAACGTATACTACATGACACTTCACCATTATTTGGGCCTAGAGGAAGGCATTGGGAAGTAATAAGTAGATGAATGGTTGCTAGAGTGACAGAAGCTTAAACCCTAGTTTATGCGTTGCTTCGTAAGGGGCTGATTTGGATCCACTAGTTTAATGCTGCGGTTAGACTTTGTCTTAATTCTTCTTTCGTAGTTGCGGATGCTTGCGAGAGGGGTTAATTATAAGTGGGATGGTTGTCCATGTAAGGGCAGCACCCAAGCACCGGTCCACCCACATACCAAAATATCAAAGTAGCGAACGCGAATCATATGAAAATGATGAAAACTAGCTTGACAGAAATTCCCTTGTGTCCTCGGGAGTGCTACACCTCCTATAAGAGTTTGTCCAGGCTTGTCCCTTGCTACAAAAGGGATTGGGCCATCTTGCTGCACCTTTGTTACTATTGTTACTTGCTACTTGCTACGAATCATCTTATCACACAACTATCTGTTACCGATAATTTCAGTGCCTCCAGAGAATACCTTGCTGGAAACCACTTGTGAGTTCCTTCTACTCCTCGTTGGGTTCGACAATATTACTTATAGAACGGACTACGATAGATCCCCTACACTTGTGGGTCATCAGAAGTGTATATAACGCAATTGATGTAGTTGAACGTCTTTGTGAACCAATCACAATCCGTCCCGCGATCCTATCACGATCCGTCCCGATGATGTCTCCGCCTCCTTGATCCAGCAAGCGAGGGTGGAGAGGACGATGAGTTCCCCGGCAGTATGATGGCATCCCGTCGATGGTGGTGGAGCTGTCCTGGCAGGGATTCGCCAAGCGCTACCACGACGAACTAGAGGAGAAACTGATCTAGAGGGAGAGGGAGAGGTTGCATCATGACTTGTGCTGCTGTAGCCCTCCCTCCCCTCACATATATATAGGAGGAGAGGATGTGGTCGGTGGCCCAAGGGTTCCCCTCCCGAGGAGGGGTGGCGGCCAAGAGGACGTGCGACGGCCCTTGGGGTGCCTTGCCACCCAAGGCAAGGGGTGGCCGACCCCTTTTGGGCTTAGCCCTCCACATCATGCCATATGGGCCTAGGTGGGAGGGGCGGCCAGCCCACCAGGGGCTCGTGCACCCCCTCTGAGAGCACATGGGGCCCATCAGGGCAAGTGGACACTCCCGGTGGACCCTCAGAACACTTCCGACACTCCCATCACAAAACAGGTAAATCACGGAACTTTTTCGGAACTCGAATACCAACTTCCCATATATCAATCTTTACATCTGGACCATTCGGAGCTCCTCTTGATGTTCGGGATCTCATCTAGGACTCCGAAAAACTTTCAATTGCCATCATACATAATTCATTATTACCAAATTATTGTTGAACCTTAAGTGTGCACACCATGCGGGTTCGAGAACTATGTAGACATGACCGAGACACTCTCCAGTCAATAACCAATAGCGGGACCTGGTTGCCCATATTGTACAAAGATCTTTATCATTCGAACCACGATGTAAAGGATTCAATCAATCATGTATGATGTTCCCTTTGTCCATCGGTATGTTACTAGCCCGAGATTCGGCCGTCGGTATCACCATACCTAGTTCAATCTCGTTACCGGCAAGTCTCTTTACTCGTTCCGTAATACAAGATCATTTGACTAACTCCTTAGTCGCATTGCTTGCAAGCTTCTTGTGATGTCGTATTACCGAGTGGACCTAGATATACCTCTCTGTCATACAGAGCGACAAATCATAATCTTGATCCATGCCAACTCAACAGACACCCTCAGAGATACATGTACAGTACCTTTATAGTCACCCAATTACGTTGTGATATTTGATACACACAAGGCATTCCTCTAGTGTTAGTGAGTTGCCTGATCTCATGGTCGTAGGAACAGATACTTGACTTGAATACAGCGGTAACAATAAATTGACACGATCATATGCTATGCTTATGGTTGGGTCTTATCCATCACATCATTCTCCTAATGATGTGATCCCGTTATCAAATGACAACTCATGTCTATGGTGAGGAAACCTTGACCATCTTTGATCAACGAGCTAGTCTAGTAGAAGCTCACTAGGGACATTGCGTTTGTCTATGTATCCCCACATGTATCTGAGTTTCCCATCAATAAAATTATAGCATGGATAATAAACGATTATCATGAATAAGGAAATATGATAATAGCTAATTTATTATTACCTCTAGGGCATATTTCCAACATGCATCACTGCCATAATAAAATAGGCCGAGTCCTGCGTGCAGCTAGTACTATTACTCCACTCATAAACCTCTATCGAGCATGCATCTAGAATATTAAGTAAAATAGAGTAATGCATGGAGAACAATGACATGATGTAGACAAAGTAAACTCAAGCAACATGAATAAACCCCACCGTTTTATCCTTATTAGCAGCAACACAAAGACGCATCTTGACCCCTTCTGTCTCTAGGATATACAAATTCGCCAGGTTGAACCTACCACAACGCACCTCTCTTATCGAAGAAATATCGATCTATTTGGCCAAACTATTTCAATAGATCGAAGAGAATTACGAAGCTATCATAATCATGCACATAAGAATCATATATGTATTCAGAGGTGACTCAAATATTTATCATGAATGATCTGAACAGAAACCCACAATTCATCGTATCCCAACAAACACACTCCACAAAAGGAATAACATCATATGGATAAAACAAAAGATGCGAGGATCATTGTATTGAAGATCAAAGAGAAAGATTGCCATCTAGGTACTGGCTGTCGACCCGTAGGTATGTGGTGAACTACATACACATCATCGTGAGGGCAACAAGGTTGATGAAGAGGCCCTCCATGATCGATCCCCTCCAGCCGAGTGCCGGAATGAAGCTCCACCTGGCCTCCTGTTCGAACAGAGACTTGCGGTGGCATAAAAAGTGTTTCAGGAATCCCTCTCTTGTTTTTCGGGTAGATGAGAATTTATAAGCCAAAGAACAGAGTCGGGAGAGCCACGAGGGAGGCACAAGCCATCAGGGCGCCCCCCAGGCCGTGCCATGTTGGCTTGTGGGCCCCTCATGAGGCCTCGAGGCTTCTTTTGATGCTCCTTCATCTTCTTTTAGTCCAGGAAGTCACCAAAAAGTTTCAGGGCAATTGGACTTCGTATGGTTCGAAAAACCTGAAAAGTGAACAACACGCAGAAAACAGCAACTCGCACTGGGCGCTGGGTCAATAGTTTAGTGCTCAAAAATAAAATAAAATGGTACATAAATACCACAAAAGTATTCTAGAATGATAGTATATCAACATGGAACAATCAAGCATTATACATACGTTGGAGACTTCTCACTAAGCCACAATGCCTTCCCTTAGGCCCTTAACATGGTGAAGCGTCGTGTAGCCAACGTTCACACGACACCACTAAGAGAAGCAACAACATACACATCGTCAAAATATCAAACGTATACTAACTTCACATGATTACTTATAAAAAAACTTCTCTCGTGTCCTCAAGAACAATAGTAACTACTCACACCTCATCAAAATGCTCAAGATCAAAGATATAATAATAGTAATTAAGGATCTGAACATCATATCTTCCACTAAGTAATTCAACAAGCATCAACTACGAGATGTAATCAACACTGCTAGTAACCCATATGTACCAATCTAAGGTTTTGAGGCAAAGATTGAATACAAGAGATGAACTAGGGTTTGGAGATGAGATGGTGCTCGTGAAGATGCTGATGAATATTTGTCCTCCCACGAAGGAGGAAGTGTTGGTGATGACCCTGGCTTCGATTTCCCCCTCGCAGAGAGAGGAATTCCCCCAACAGAATTTCTATGTCGGAGAGCAAAAGGGCCTCTGCCCAGGTTACCGCCTCGAGACGATGACACTTCGTCTCGAAAGTATCCTTATGATTTTTTCTAGGTCAAGACACACCATATATGAGAAGAGGGAGGGTCAGGAGATCTGTTGGTGGACCATGAGGCAACAAGTTGTGCCCAGGGGGGTGCACGTGCCATCTTGGCTCTCGCCAGCAGGTGCCCCCCTCAAGTAAATTTTGTTGGGGAATGTTGGAGGGGAAACAAAAAAATTCCTACACACACCCAAGATCTATCTATGGATATCAACATCTATGGGAGGGGGAGTGCATCCACATACCCTCGTAGATCGCTAAGCGGAAGCATATATAACATGGTTGATGTAGTCCTACTCTTCATGATCCAACCGCAATCAGATCAGATCTAGCGCCAAACGGATGACACCTTCGCATTCAGCTCACGTGCAGCTCGATGACGTCTTCTCCCTCTTGATCCAGCAAGACACGAAGGAGAAGTAGATGGGATCTCAACCAACAAAACGACATGGTGGAGCAATCCCAATAGGGCCTCGCCAAGCGCCTCCGGAACTTCGAACGAGGAAGAATGGGAGAGAGCGGAGGCCGCAGGGCATGGGAATTGTCTAGCGCCCTCCCTCTCCTCTACTATACATAGGAGGCAAGGGTCAGGTTCATGTCGCAGCCATTAGCCCCTCCTCCAAGGAGGGCCGACGGCTAGGGTGGAGTCCTCCCTCCACAAGGAAGGGAGGATCCCCCCTCCTCCAAGGAACCTCCGAGGTGCCTTGTCCCTTTGGGACTCTTGCCTCCAATCCAATTTTGCCTCTAGGGTCTAGTGATCCTGGCCTTGGGTGGCTAGGGTGTTGGGGAATGTTGCATGGGAAATATAAAATTCCCTATGCACATACAAGATCTATCCATGGTGATGAGCATCTACGAAAAGGGAGATCATATCCACATACCTTTGTAGATCGCTAAGCGGGAAGCATTAAGAAACGCGGTTGATGCAGTCGAACGTCTTCGTGATCCAAATCGCAAGCCGTCCCGTGATCAAATCACGATCTAGTGTCGAATGGACGGCACCTCTGTGTTCAACACACGTACATCTCGATGACGATCTCCGCCTCCTTGATCCAACAAACGAGGATACAGAGGTAGATGAGTTCTCCGGCAGCACAATGGCGTGGTGGCGGTGATGATGAACTAATCCGGCACGACTTCTCCGAGCTCTACCGAACTAATCTAGAGGAGGGAGACGATCTAGTGGGTAGAGGGCATCACATGGCTTTTCAGGTGGTGGCTGCCCTCAAAACCTCCACTATATATAGGAGGAAGGGGTGGAGGAGGCACCCTAGGGTTTCCTCTAGGGCCTTTGGCTGCCGACCAAGGAGGTGGGCGTGGGGAGGAGTCCTACTCCAATAAGGACTCCTCCACCTTTTTCCTCTTGGGCGCAAGGGCCCCTTATGGGGTCGGCTGCCCCAGCCCACCATGAGTTGGTGCACCACTTCTTGGGCCTATGTGGCCCCCAGGGATGGGTGGGCCCCTCCCGGTGGACCCCGGAACCCATTCGTCACTTCCGCTACACTACCAGAAATGTGTGAAACCTTTACGGAACCCAAATACCACTTCCCTATATATAAATCGTTACCTTGGAACCATTCTAGAGCTCCTCGTGACGTCCGGTATCTCATCCGGGACTTCGAACAACATTGGGTCACCAACACACATAACTCAATAATACTGAAACATCACCAAACCTTAAGTGTGCATACCCTGTGGGTTCGAGAACTATGCGGACATGACCAAAAAACACTCTCCGGTCAATAACCAATAGCGGGACCTAGATGCCCATATTGGTTCCTACATATTCTATCAAGATCTTTATCGGTTGAACCTCTATGTCAAGGATTTAGTTAATCATGTATGTTGTTCCCTTTGTCCATCGGTATGTTACTTGCCTGAGATTCGATCATCAATATATGCATACCTAGTTCAATCTCATTACCGGCAAGTCCCTTTATTCGTTCCGTAATACAAGATCCCATGACTAACTCCTTAGTCACATTGCTTGCAAGCTTCTTGTGATGTTGTATTACCGAGTGGGCCCTAGAGATATCTCTTTATCATACGGGGTGAAAAAAACCCAGTCTCGATCCATGCCAACTCAACACACCCTCGAAGATACCTGTAGAGCACCTTTATAGTCACCCAGTTACATTGTAAAGTTTGATACACATAAGGCATTACTCTGGTGTCCGGGAGTTGCATGATCTCATGGTCATAGGAATAGATACTTGAAATGCAGAAAACAATAGCAATAAACTGACACGATCATATGCTACATTTGTAGTTTGGGTCTTGTCCATCACATCATTCTCCTAATGATGTGATCCCGTTATCAAATGACAACTCATGTCTATGGCCAGGAAACTTTGACCATCTTTGATCAACGAGCTAGTCCTTTAGAGGCTCGCTAGGGAGAGTGTGTTGTCTATGTATCCACACATGTATTTGAGTTTCCAATCAATACAATTCAATCATGGATGATAAACGATTATCATGAACAAGGGAATATAATAATAATCACTTTATTATTTCCTATAGGGCATATTTCCAATACTCTCGCACTTGCACTAGAGTCAATAATCTAGCTTACAACATTCAGATCCTTGTGTACTTTGAAAATACTTATGTCCTCCTCCTTGATGTAATCACGGATGGAATTGAAGCATCGCTTTATGTGTCTAGTCCTCTTGTGAAACCTTGGTTCCTTGGCTAGAGAAATGGCACCACTATTATCACAGAACAAAGTCATTGGATCCATTGCACTTGGCACAACTCCAAGATTTGTCATGAACTCCTCCATCCACACACCTTCTTTAGCCGCCTCTGAGGCAGCTATGTACTCTGCTTCGCATGTAAAATCAACTACAATGCTTTTCTTCGAACTACACCACCTTACCGCACCCCCATTGAGAATAAATATGTATCCGGTTGAGACTTAGAGTCATCCGGATTAGTGTCAAAGCTTCCATCAACGTAACCCATTACGATGATATCTTGATCACCTACATACACGAGAAACATTTATTTAGTCCTTTTCATGTACTTTAGAATATTTTTGATTGATGTCCAGTGTTCCATTCCTGGATCAATTTGAAACCTTCCGTCATACTTATGGCAAGGCTGATATCAGTCTTGTTCACAGCATTGCATACATGATAGAGCCTATGGTTGAAGCATAGGGGGCGACACTCATCTTTTATCTATCTTCTGCAGTCACTTGGCATTGAGTCTTACTCAATTTCACACCTTGTAATACAGGCAAGAACCCTTCCTTGGAGTGATCCATTTTGAACTTCTTCAAAACTTTGTCAAGGTATGTGCTCTGTGAAATTCCTATTAAGCGTCTTGATCTATCTCTATAGATCTTAATGCCTAATATGTAAGAACCTTCTCCTAGGTCCTTCATTGAAAAACTCTTATTCAAGTAATCCTTTACGCTTCCCAAAAATTCTATATTGTTTCCAATCAGCAATATGTAGTCCACATATAATATTAGAAATGCTATAGAGCTCGTACTCACTTTCTTGTAAATGCAAGCTTCTCCAAAAACTTGTATAAACCCAAATGCCATGATCACCTCATCAAATCAATGATTCCAACTCAGCGATGCTTGCACCGGTCCATAAATGGATCGCTAGAGTTTGCATACTTTGTCAGCATTCTCTGGATTGACAAAACCTTCTGGTTGCATCATATACAACTCTTACATAAGGAAACCGTTAAGGAACACTATTTTGACATCCATCTCCCAAATTTCACAATCGAAAAATGCAACTATTGCTAACATGATTCTGATGGACTTAAGCATCACTATGGGTGAGAAGGTCTCATCGTAGTCAATTCCTTGAAGTTTTGAAAACCTTTGCTACAACTCGAGCTTTATAGACGATGATATTATAGTCGGCCTGTATTCTTCTTAAAGACCCATTTATACTGAATGGCCTTTTGTCCTTCAGGTAATACTTCCAAAGTCCACACTTTGTTTTCATACATGGATCCTATCTCGGATATCATGGCCTCTAACCATCTGTTGGAATCCGGGCCCACCATTGTTTCTCCATAGCTCGTACGTTCATTGTTGTCCAACAACATGACTGTTAAGATAGGGTTACAGTACCATTAAGGAGCAGTGCGTGCCCTTGTCAACCTACGAGGTTCAATATCAACTTGATCTGAAGCTTCATGACCATCATCATTGGCTTCCTCTTCAACTAGCGCAGGCTCCATGGAAACACCATTCTGTGCTGCACTACTCCGTGGTTGAAGCAAAGGTTCAATAACCCCATCAAGTTCTATCTTCCTCCCACTCAATTATTTTGATAGAAATTCTTTTCTCAAGAAATGTTCCATTTTTAGCGACAAACACTTTGCCTTTGGATCTGATATAGAAGGTATACCCAACTGTCTCTTTTGGGTATCCTATGAACACACACTTCATCGCTTTGGGTTCCAGCTTTTCACGCTGAAGCTTTTTGACATAAGAATCACATCCCTAAATTTTAAGAAACGACAACTTTGGTTTCTTGCCAAACCATAGTTCATATGGCGTCGTCTCAATGGATTTAGATGGTGCCCTATTTAAAGTGAATGCATTTGTCTCTAACGCATAAAACTATAGTGGCAAATCGGCAAGAGACATCATATAATGCACCATATCTAATAAGGTTCGATTACATGTTCGGACACACCATTACGCTGTGGTGTTCCAGGTGGTGTCAACCGTGAAACAATTCCACATTGTCTTAGGTGAGTGCCAAACTCATAACTTAGATATTCTCCTCCTCGATCAGATTGTAAGAATTTGATCTTCTTGTTACAATGATTCTCCACTTCACTCGGAAATTGCTTGAACTTTTCAAACGTTTCAGAGTTTTGTTTCATTAAGTAAATAGAACCATATCTACATAATTCATTAGTGAAGGTGAGAAACTAACGATATCCACCACACGCCTCAATGCTCATCAGACCGCACACATCAGTATGTATGATTTCCAATAAGTCACTTGCTCGCTCCATTGTTCCGAAGAACGGAGTTTTTGGTCATCTTGCCCATGAGGCATGGTTCACATGTGTCAAGTGATTCAAAATCAAGTGACTCCAAAAGTCCATCAGCATGGAGTTTCTTCATGCGTTTTATACCAATATGACCTAAGGTGCAGTACCACAAGAAAGTGTTACTATCATTATCAACTCTACATCTTTTGGCATCAATGTTATGAACACATGTGTCATCACTATCGAGATTCAATAAGGACAAACCCCTCACATTGGGTTCATGACCATAAAATATATTACTCATATAAATATAACAACCATTATTCTCTCATTTAAATGTTTTACCGTTCGGAACAAACAAGATCCAGATATAATGTTCATGCTCAATGCAGGCACTAAATAACAATTATTCACGTTCATGACTAATACCGATGGTAATTGCACTGAGAGCGTGCCCACTGCGATCACATCAACCTTGGAACCATTTCCCACGTGCATCGTCACTTCGTCCTTCGCCAACCTCTTTCTATTCTGTAGTTCATGCTTTGAGTTGCAAATGTGAGAAATCGAACTGGTATCAAATACCGAGACACTACAACGAGAGTTGGTGAGGTACACATCAATAACATGTATACATATATAGCTTGTTTGGTGCTGGCCACCTTCTTGTCAGCCAGATACTTGGGGCACTTCTGCTTCGAGTGACCAGTCCCCTTGCAATGAAAGCACTAGCTTTCTGGCTTGGGTCCAACCTTGGGTTTCTTCACGGGACGACAACTGCTTTGCCACTCTTCTTAGAGTTACCCTTCTTACCCTTGCCATTTTTCTTGAAACTAGTTGTTTTATTGACCATCAACACTTGATGCTCCTTCTAAATTTTCGACTCAGCGACTTTCAGCATCGCAAACAGCTCGGTGACCGATTTATTCATCCCTTCCATGTTATAGTTCAACACAAAGCCTTTATAGCTAGGTGGCAATGACTCAAGAACTCTATCAGTGATTTCCTCTAGCGGGAGAACAATTTCGAATTCAGCCACACGGTTGGAATACCCATACTTTCTGAGTATGTGTTCATTCACAAACCCGTTCTCCTCCATCTTCAAGCATAGAACTTATCGGAGGTCTCATACTTCTCGATCCGGGAATTCTTTTCAAAAATGAACTTCAACTCGTGGAACATCTCATATGATCCATGATGTTCAAAATGTATTTGAAAGTCCCGGTTCTAAACCATACAAAATTGCACATTGAAATATTGAGTAGTCATCCAGACGCGACTACAAGACGTTCATAACGTCTTCAGTCGCCGAGAGGGGGGACGCATCACCAAGCGGTGCATAAAGGACATAAGCCTTTTGGGAAACCGTGAGGACAATCCTCGGATTAGGGGCCCAGTCTACAAAGTTACTTCCATCATCTTTCAGCTTGGCTTCCCCTAGGAACGCATTAAAATTTAGGGGAGCTACTCGCGAGCCATTGATCTACAACATAAATTTGAAAAGATTACTTAGACTAGTGTTCAAGATAATGAGTTTAGTTAATCATATTACTAAAATAACTCCCACTCAAATTGACATCCCTCTAGTCATTCGAGTGATACATGATCCAAATCCACCAAACCGAGTCTGGTCATCACGTGAGATGAACTGGTTTCAATGGTGAACATCTACAGGTTGATCGTATCTACTATATGACTCATGTTCGACCCTTCGGTCTGTTGTGTTCTGAGGCCATGTTTGTACATGTTAGGCTCGTCAAGTTTAACCCGAGTGTTCCGCATGTGCAAAACTGTCTTGCACCCGTTGTATGTGAGCATAGAGTCTATCACACCCGATCATCACGTGGTGTCTCGAAATAACGAACTTTCGCAATGGTGCACACTCAGGGAGAACACAATTTTATATTGAAATTTTAGTGATGGGTCACCTTACAATGCTACCATCATCCTAAGCATAACAAGGTGCATAAAAGGATTAACATCACACGCAAATCATAAGTGACATGATATGCCCATGATCTTGTGCTTTTTATCTCCATCTCCAAAGCGCCGGCATTATCTCCATCGTCATCGGCACAACACCATGATCTCCATCATCATGATATCCATTACTGTGTTGCCATAAAGGTTGCCGCGCCAACCATGCTTGTACTACTATTGCTACCATTTAGTGATAAAGTAAAGCATTACATAGAATTTAATGATTAACACGCAGGTCATACAATAATTAAAGACAACCCTATGGTTGTTGCCGGTTGCCGTAGCATCGACATGCAAGTCGATATTAACTATTACAACATGATCATATCATACATCAAATATATATCATCATGTCTTTGGTCATATCATATCACTGTTGGAATTATGCCCTAGAGGCAATAATAAATATAGTTATTATTATAATTCCTGTATCAAGATAATCGTTTATTATCCATGCTATAATTGTATTGAATGAAGACTCATTTACATGTGTGGATACATAGACAAAACACCGTCCCTAGCAAGCCTCTAGTTGGCTAGCCAGTTAATCAAATATAGTCAGTGTCTTCTGATTATGAACAAGGTGTTGTTGCTTGATAACTGGATCACGTCATTAGGAGAATCATGTGATGGACTAGACCCAAACTAATAGACGTAGCATGTTGATCGTGTCATTTCGTTGCTACTGTTTTCTGCGTGTCAAGTATTTGTTCCTATGACCATGAGATCATATAACTCACTGACACCAGAGGAATGCTTTGTGTATATCAAACGTCGCAACGTAACTGGGTGACTATAAAGATGCTCTACAGGTATCTCCGAAGGTGTTAGTTGAGTTAGTATGGATCAAGACTGGGATTTGTCACTCCGTGTGACGGAGAGGTATCTCGGGGCCCACTCGGTAATACAACATCACACACAAGCCTTGCAAGCAATGTGACTTAGTGTAAGTTGCGGGATCTTGTATTACGAAACGAGTAAAGAGACTTGCCGGTAAACGAGATTGAAATAGGTATACGGATACTGACGATCGAATCTCGGGCAAGTAACATACCGAAGGACAAAGGGAATGACATACGGGATTATATGAATCCTTGGCACTGAGGTTCAAACGATAAGATCTTCGTAGAATATGTAGGATCCAATATGGGCATCCAGGTCCCGCTGTTGGATATTGAGCGAGGAGTCTCTCGAGTCATGTCTACATAGTTCTCGAACCCGCAGGGTCTGCACACTTAAGGTTCGACGTTGTTTTATGCGTATTTGAGTTATATGGTTGGTTACCGAATGTTGTTCGGAGTCCCTGATGAGATCACGGACGTCACGAGGGTTTCCGGAATGGTCCGGAAACGAAGATTGATATATAGGATGACCTCATTTGATTACCGGAAGGTTTTCGGAGTTACCGGGAATGTACCGGGAATGACGAATGGGTTCCGGGAGTTCACCGGGGGGGCAACCCACCCCGGGGAAGCCCATAGGCCTTGAGGGTGGCGCACCAGCCCTTAGTGGGCTGGAGGGACAGCCCAAAAGGGCCCTATGCGCCTAGGAAAGAAAATCAAAGAGAAAGGAAAAAAAAGAGGAGGTGGGAAGGGAAGGAAGGACTCCCACCCACCAAACCAAGTCCAACTCGGTTTGGGGGGGAGCCTTCCCCCCTTGGCTCGGCCGACCCCCTTGGGGCTCCTTGAGCCCCAAGGCAAGGTCCCCTCCCTCCCACCTATATATATGGAGGTTTTAGGGCCGATTTGAGACGACTTTTCCAC
Source organism: Hordeum vulgare subsp. vulgare (assembly GCF_904849725.1). Classification (NCBI taxonomy): domain Eukaryota; kingdom Viridiplantae; phylum Streptophyta; class Magnoliopsida; order Poales; family Poaceae; genus Hordeum; species Hordeum vulgare. The sequence continues at coordinate 351,023,242 of NC_058522.1, read as the reverse complement.
GGCAGCCCGACCACATACCTCCACGGTTTTTCCTCTAGATCGCGTTTCTGCGGAGCTCGGGCGGAGCCCTGCTGAGACAAGGTCATCACCAACCTCCGGAGCGCCGTCACGCTGCCGGAGAACTCTTCTACCTCTCCGTCTCTCTTGCTGGATCAAGAAGGCCGAGATCATCATCGAGCTGTACGTGTGCTGAACGCGGAGGTGCCGTCCGTTCGGTACTAGATCGTGGGACTGATCGCGGGATTGTTCGCGGGGCGGATCGAGGGACGTGAGGATGTTCCACTACATCAACCGCGTTCACTAACGCTTCTGCTGTACAGTCTACAAGGGTACGTAGATCACTCATCCCCTCTCGTAGATGGACATCACCATGATAGGTCTTCGTGCGCGTACGAAATTTTTTTGTTTCCCATGCGACGTTCCCCATCAGTGGCATCATGAGCTAGGTTCATGCGTAGATGTCTTCTCGAGTAGAACACAAAAGTTTTTGTGGGCGGTGATGTGCATTTTCCTGCCCTCCTTAGTCTTTTCTTGATTCCGCGGTATTGTTGGATTGAAGCGGCTTGGACCGACATTACTCGTACGCTTACGAGAGACTGGTTTCATCGCTATGAGTAACCCCGTTGCTCAAAGATGACTGGCAAGTGTCGGTTTCTCCAACTTTAGTTGAATCCGATTTGACCGAGGAGGTCCTTGGATGAGGTTAAATAGCAACTCATATATCTCCGTTGTGGTATTTGCGTAAGTAAGATGCGATCCTACTAGATACCCGTGGTCACCACGTAAAAAATGCAACAACAAAATTAGAGGACGTCTAACTTGTTTTTGCAGGGTATGATTGTGATGTGATATGGCCAACGATGTGATGTGATATATTGGATGTATGAGATGATCATGTTGTAATAGTTAATATCGACTTGCACGTCGATGGTACGGCAACCGGCAGGAGCCATAGGGTTGTCTTTATACTAACGTTTGTGCTTGCAGATGCGTTTACTATTTTGCTAGGATGTAGCTTTAGTAGTAATAGCATGAGTAGCACGACAACCCCGATGGCGACACGTTGATGGAGATCATGGTGCGGCGCCGGTGACAAGAAGATCGTGTCGGTGCTTTGGTGATGGAGATCAAGGAGCACGAGATGATGGCCATATCATGTCACTTATGAATTGCATGTGATGTTAATCCTTTTATGCACCTTATTTTGCTTAGAACGACGGTAGCATTATGAGGTGATCTCTCACTAAAATTTCAAGACGAAATTGTGTTCTCCCCGACTGTGCATCGTTGCTACAGTTCGTCGTTTCGAGACACCACGTGATGATCGGGTGTGATAGACTCAACGTTCACATACAACGGGTGCAAAACAGTTGCGCACGCGGAACACTCGGGTTAAGCTTGACGAGCCTAGCATGTGCAGACATGGCCTCGGAACACATGAGATCGAAAGGTCGATCATGAATCATATAGATGATATGATTAGCATAGGGATCCTTACCACTGAAACTATACTCCACTCACGTGATGATCGGACTTGAGTTAGTGTAAGTCGATCATGAACCACTCAAATGACTGGAGAGATGTACTTTTTGAGTGGGAGTTTAGCGAATAATTTGATTAAGTTAAACTCTAATTATCTTGAACATAGTCTAAGTCCACTTTGAATATATTTGTGTTGTAGATCATGGCTCACGCGTCAGTCACCCTGAATTTTAATACGTTCCTAGAGAAAGCTAAGCTGAAAGATGATGGAAGCAACTTTGTAGACTGGGCTCGTAATCTTAAGCTAATCTTACAAGCTGGGAAGAAGGATTATGTACTTAATGCTGCGCTAGGAGATGAGCCACCCGCTACGGCTGATCAGGATGTTAGGAACGCTTGGTTAGCGCGTAAGGAGGACTACTCATTAGTTCAATGTGCAGTCTTGTATGGCTTAGAACCGGGACTTCAACGTCGCTTTGAGCGTCATGGAGCATTTGAGATGTTCCAGGAGTTGAAGTTTATCTTTCAGAAGAACGCCCGGATCAAGAGGTATGAGACCTCCGATAAATTCTATGCTTGCAAGATGGAGGAGAACTCGTCTGTCAGTGAACATGTGCTCAAAATGTCTGGGTACTCAAACCGTCTAGCTAAGCTAGGGATTGAACTCCCGCAAGAAGCTATCACTGACAGAATCCTTCAATCACTGCCGCCAAGCTATAAAGGCTTTGTGTTGAACTACAACATGCAAGGGATGAACAAGTCTCCCGGCGAGTTGTTTGCGATACTGAAAGTCGCAGAGTCTGAACTCCGTAAAGAGCATCAAGTGTTGATGGTGAATAAGACCACTAGTTTCAAGAGAAACGGCAAAGGCAAGAAGGGTAATTCAAAGAAGAGCGGCAAGACTGTTGCTAATCCGATGAAGAAACCCAAAGCTGGACCTAAGCCTGAAACAGAGTGTTACTATTGCAAGGGTATGGGTCACTGGAAGCGCAATTGCCCCAAGTATCTGGCAGACAAAAAGGCGGCCAAAGAAAAATCAGGTATATTTGATATACATGTTATTGATGTGTACTTAACCGGCTCTCGTAGTAGTGCCTGGGTATTCGATACCGGTTCTGTTGCTCATATTTGCAACTCGAAATAGGAACTGCGGAATAGACGAAGGCTGGCGAAAGATGAAGTGACGATGCGCGTAGGAAATGGTTCCAAGGTTGATGCAATCGCCGTCGGCACAGTTTCACTTCAGTTACCGTTAGGATTAGTGATGAACTTAAATCATTGTTATTTAGTGCCTGCGTTGAGCATGAACATTATATCTGGATCTTGTTTATTGCGAGATGGTTACTCTTTTAAGTCAGAGAATAATGGTTGTTCTATTTCTATGAGTAACATCTTTTATGGTCATGCACCTAATGTGAGAGGATTGTTCAAGCAATTTCAGAGTGAAGTTGAAAATCATCGTAACAAGAAGATCAAGTTCCTACGGTCTGATCGTGGGGGTGAATATCTGAGTTTCGAGTTTGGTGCTCACTTAAGACAATGTGGAATTGTTTCACAGTTGACACCGCCTGGAACACCACAGCTTAATGGTGTGTACGAACGTCGTAATCGTACTTTATTAGAGATGGTGCGGTCTATGATGTCTCTTACCGATTTGCCGTTATCGTTTTGGGGTTATGCATTAGAAACAGCTGCATTCACTTTAAATAGGGCACCATCAAAATCCGTTGAGACGACACCATATGAACTGTGGTATGGCAAAAGGCCAAAGTTGTCGTTTCTTAAAGTTTGGGGATGTGATGCTTATGTCAAAAAGCTTCAGCCTGAAAAGCTGGAACCCAAAGCGAAAAAGTGCATCTTCATAGGCTACCCAAAAGAGACAGTTGGGTACACCTTCTATCTCAAATCCGAGGGCAAAGTGTTTGTTGCTAAAAACGGAGCTTTTCTCAAGAAAGAGTTTCTCTCGAGAGAATTGAGTGGGAGGAAGATAGAACTTGACGAGGTTGTCGAACCTCTCATCCCTCTAGATGGTGGCGCAGGGCAAGGGGAAACCTCTGTCGTTGCGACGCCGGTTGAGGAGGTAGTTAATGATGTTGATCATGAAACTCCAGTTCAAGTTTCTGTCAAACCACGCAGGTCGACGAGATCACGTGCTGCTCCAGAGTGGTACGGTAATCCCGTCTAAACGATCTTGTTGTTAGACAACAATGAACCTGCAAATTATGAAGAAGCAATGGTGGGCCCAGATTCCAACAAATGGCTAGAAGCCATGGAGTTCGAGATAGGATCCATGTATGAGAACAAAGTGTGGACTTTGGAGGTACTACCTGAGGGCCGCAAGGCTATTCAGAACAAATGGATTTTTAAGAAGAAGACGGACGCTGACGGCAATGTGACCGTTTATAAAGCTCGACTTGTGGCAAAAGGTTTTTCGCAAGTTCAAGGAATTGACTACGATGAGACATTCTCACCCGTAGCGATGCTTAAGTCCGTCAGAATCATGTTAGCAGTAGCTGCATTTTTCGATTATGAAATCTGGCAGATGGATGTCAAAACGGCGTTCCTTAACGGTTTCCTTAAGGAAGAGTTGTATGTGATGCAGCCCGAAGGTTTTGTCGATCCTAAGAATGCTAACAAGGTGTGCAAGCTCCAGCGATCCATTTATGGACTGGTGCAAGCATCTCGGAGTTGGAACAAGCACTTTGATGAGGTGATCAAAGCGTTTGGGTTTATACAAGTGGGTGGAGAATCTTGTATTTACAAGAAAGTGAGTGGGAGCTCTGTGGCGTTTCTAATATTATATGTGGATGACATATTGCTGATTGGAAACAACGTAGAGCTTTTGGAGAGCATAAAGGGTTACTTGAATAAAAGTTTCTCTATGAAGGACCTAGGAGAAGCTGCTTACATTCTAGGCATTAAGATCTACAGGGATAGATCAAAACGCCTGATAGGACTTTCACAAAGCACATACCTTGATAAAGTTTTGAAAAGGTTCAAAATGGAACAGTCCAAGAAGGGGTTCTTGCTAGTTTTACAAGGTACGAGATTGAGTAAGACTCAGTGCCCAGCAACTGATGAAGATAGAGAGCATAGCGCTCCGTCCCCTATGCTTCAGCCATAGGTTCTATCATGTATGCAATGTTGTGCACTAGACCGGATGTTAGCCTGGCCATAAGCATGACAGGTAGGTTCCAGAGTAATCCAGGAGTGGATCACTGGACAGCGGTCAAGAATATCCTGAAGTACCTGAAAAGGACTAAGGAGATGTTTCTCGTGTATGGAGGTGACGAAGAGCTCGCCGTAAAAGGTTACGTCGATGCAAGCTTTGACACATATCCGGACGACTCTAAGTCGCAAACCGGATACGTATTTATTCTTAATGGGGGTGCGGTAAGCTGGTGCAGTTCCAAGCAAAGCGTCGTAGCAGATTCTACATGTGAAGCAGAGTACATGGCTGCCTCGGAGGCAGCTAAGGAGGGTGTCTGGATGAAGCAATTCATGACGGATCTTGGAGTCGTGCCAAGCGCACTAAATCCAATAACCTTGTTCTGTGATAACACGGGTACCATTGCCTTAGCAAAGGAACCATGGTTTCACAAGAAGACCAGACACATCAAACGACGCTTCAACCTCATCCGCGACTACGTCGAAGAGGAGGACGTGAATATATGCAAAGTGCACACGGTTCTGAATGTAGCAGACCCGCTGACTAAGCCTCTTCCACGGGCAAAGCATGATCAACACCAAAACTGTATGGGTGTTAGATTTATTACAATGTAATTCGCATGATCATGTGAGGGCTGGATTATTGACTCTAGTGCAAGTGGGAGACTGCTGGAATTATGCCCTAGAGGCAATAATAAATATAGTTATTATTATAATTCCTGTATCAAGATAATCGTTTATTATCCATGCTATAATTGTATTGAATGAAGACTCATTTACATGTGTGGATACATAAACAAAACACCGTCCCTAGCAAGCCTCTAGTTGGCTAGCCAGTTAATCAAAGATAGTCAGTGTCTTCTGATTATGAACAAGGTGTTGTTGCTTGATAACTGGATCACGTCATTAGGAGAATCACGTGATGGACTAGACCCAAACTAATAGACGTAGCATGTTGATCGTGTCATTTCGTTGCTACTGTTTTCTGCGTGTCAAGTATTTGTTCCTATGACCATGAGATCATATAACTCACTGACACCGGAGGAATGCTTTGTGTGTATCAAACGTCGCAACGTAACTGGGTGACTATAAAGATGCTCTACAGGTATCTCCTAAGGTGTTAGTTGAGTTAGTATGGATCAAGACTGGGATTTGTCACTCCGTGTGACGGAGAGGTATCTCGGGGCCCACTCGGTAATACAACATCACACACAAGCCTTGCAAGCAATGTGACTTAGTGTAAGTTGCGGGATCTTGTATTACGAAACGAGTAAAGAGACTTGCCGGTAAACGAGATTGAAATAGGTATACGGATACTGACGATCGAATCTCGGGCAAGTAACATACCGAAGGACAAAGGGAATGACATACGGGATTATATGAATCCTTGGCACTGAGGTTCAAACGTTAAGATCTTCATAGAATATGTAGGATCCAATATGGGCATCCAGGTCCCGCTGTTGGATATTCACCGAGGAGTCTCTCGGGTCATGTCTACATAGTTCTCGAACCCGCAGGGTCTGCACACTTAAGGTTCGACGTTGTTTTATGCGTATTTGAGTTATATGGTTGGTTACCGAATGTTGTTCGGAGTCCCGGATGAGATCACGGACGTCATGGGGGTTTCCGGAATGGTCCGGAAACGAAGATTGATATATAGGATGACCTCATTTGATTACCGGAAGGTTTTCGGAGTTACCGGGAATGTACCGGGAATGACGAATGGGTTCCGGGATTCACCGGGGGGGCAACCCACCCCGGGGAAGCCCATAGGCCTTGAGGGTGGCGCACCAGCCCTTAATGGGCTGGTGGGACAGCCCAAAAGGTCCCTATGCGCCTAGGAAAGAAAATCAAAGAGAAAGGAAAAAAAAGAGGAGGTGGGAAGGGAAGGAAGGACTCCCACCCACCAAACCAAGTCCAACTCGGTTTGGGGGGAGCCTTCCCCCCTTGGCTCGGCCGACCCCCTTGGGGCTCCTTGAGCCCCAAGGCAAGGTCCCCTCCCTCCCACCTATATATACGGAGGTTTTAGGGCTGATTTGAGACGACTTTTCCACGGCAGCCCGACAACATACCTCCACGGTTTTTCCTCTAGATCGCGTTTCTGCGGAGCTCGGGCGGAGCCCTGCTGAGACAAGGTCATCACCAACCTCCGGAGCGCCGTCACGCTGCCGGAGAACTCTTCTACCTCTCCGTCTCTCTTGCTGGATCAAGAAGGCCGAGATCATCATCGAGCTGTACGTGTGCTGAACGCGGAGGTGCCGTCCGTTCGGTACTAGATCGTGGGACTGATCGCGGGATTGTTCGCGGGGCGGATCAAGGGGCGTGAGGACGTTCCACTACATCAACCGCGTTCAGTAACGCTTCTGTTGTACGGTCTACAAGGGTACGTAGATCACTCATCCCCTCTCTTAGATGGACATCACCATGATAGGTCTTCGTGCGCGTAGGAAAATTTTTTGTTTCCCATGCGACGTTCCCCATCAATCATGACATACCCTACAAAAACAAGTTAGACGTCCTCTAATTTGTTGTTGCATCTTTTACGTGGCTGCTATGGGTATCTAGCAAGAATGCTTCTGATGTCTACGCATGCTTCTATTCTTGTAGACTATGTTGGGCCTCCAAGCGCAGAGGTTTGTAGGACAGCAGCAATTTCCCTCAAGTGGATTACCTAAGGTTTATCGAACTCAGGAAAGTATAGGTTGAAGATGGTCTCTCTCAAGCAACCCTACAATTAAGAAACGAGAAGTCTCTTGTGTCGCCAACACACCTAATACAATGGTAAATTGTATAGGTGCACAAGTTCGGTGGAGAGATGGTAAAATATGGGTGATAGGTGTGGAAAATCAAGGTCATATAAATCTGAAATAAAAATGGCAGCAAGGTAGCAAGTGACAAAAGTGATCATAAACGGTGTAACAATGGTGAGAAATAAGGCCTAGACTTCATAATTTCACTAGTGGCAACTCCCAACAACATTAACATAATATAATCACATGATATTTCCACTAAAACATGCAATGGAGACGTACTTGGAGGTCATTCCTTTGTGATCAAGATAGGACGAGAATTATGTAGGGCTACAAAAGCACACCTTAGAGTTCGTAGTTCTCATGTATGGATTTCCCAATGTCACCACGGCCATCCAAAGAGAGTACCACAATCACCACAAGATATATCAAGGATAGTCAAAGACAAGCACCAAGAGACTCTCAATATTCAACCAATTCACAAAAGAGGAAATCAGTCATGAAAATATTCTTCTAATCCATGTCCAATAGACCGTTGTCACCATGATCTCCGGGATTATACTAGATAAGATCAAGTAAGTAAGTCCAATAGACGGCGGCCTACGGTGGCCATGACCCTTGGGGGAAGCGGCCCTTGGCACCCCTTCTTCCTTGGAGATGGTGCTGGTATGGAGGTGGTTCACCACCCCAAGGCGGCTGCCTGGGAGGAGGAAATCTCGTAGCTCTTGGTGGCTCTCTAGAAACCAGGTTTTTCCTCTCCTTTTATGAGTCGGGACGATCATCCTGCGCCCTCCGATAGATGCCTCTTTGATCCAAGGGCTCTTGGGCTCCTCTAGAACCTTCCTAGCAACCCCTCTCATCCCTAATGAGGTCCCCAAGTTGTGGTTTGGACGAATCAATCTAATATGGTAAGAGTTGGACTCAATCACATCACCGATTCCCGTAATCATGTAATCAGATATTTGTCCTCCAGTAAAACGGGTTTCCATGGAGCGTCCAAACTCAAAATGGACCGAATTTTATGTATAAAATTATGAGCATAAAATTCCCCATAACTTTGGCATCTATTATTTTCCATTGGACGTCATCTTCGAGGCGGAAACAGATGATCTCTAAAATCTGTAGTGGGACAGATTTTAGGAAAGTCAGAGTCCCACTCCAACAAGGTTTCCTCTTCTATTTTTCATAGTTCCTACACATCAAAGTGTAAAACAAGAACATTGTGCACTTTTGCAACTATTAGTAGGTTAGTCCAAATAAATCATAAACTTAATATAAAAACAATTATCAAAAGCATAAAAGTAGCATGAAACCATCAAAAAATATAGATACGTTTTGGACGTATCAACATCCCCAAGCTTAGTTCCTACTCGTCCTCGAGTAGGTGAAACAATAAAAACAAAATAATTTTTGAGGTGACATGCTACCAACATAATCTTGATCATCATATTTGTAAAATCATTTGTAAGCTGAGACCATAGCACTCTAAACATAGGCATGATAGATATAATTCTAACAATGAAACTTAGCAACCATGTTGCAACATGAAAAGTAACACAAACAAAAGATGAATAATAATGCACTTAAAAGTTATATGTTTGTTTCGAGCATAAAGAAAACATAGCAAAGTGGTATTTCACTTGTCCTTAAGAGTGGGGCAAAACATAAATGCCACGACACCTTCCCAGTTCAAGTGGTGATTAGATACAAATAATTTGAGAACAAGTATTAACATAATCATGAATCAATCAATAATAAATTTTGGGATTATGCACATTATACTGAGAAGGATAACTATGCTCTCTTAATTGGTGCATAAACTTAGAAGATGAAGACTCAACATACAAGTAAAAAAAAGGCCCTTCGCACAGGGAAGTAGGAATTACTCTTGTGCTAGAGCTTTTAGAGATTTTTGAAATCAATAAGATTGTAAACAAGCTTTTGGGAGGTGCATAATTCGTCAACGGATGCTAGCAGATAGCCCAATACTTCTCATGCTGGACAAGTTTTGAGGAAGGGTTCCCAAAGTGGGGACGATCACATCCCCTTAGTCTCCTTTGTTTATCACTATTCTGATTTCTCATGAACAAAGTGTGAAGGAGGTGTTGTTTGTTGCTATTATCTTTTATCAGTTGGGCGCACTCATGCCAGTCCCTCCTTGTATTAGGGGTTCACATATTAGACATGCAAACCCAAGATAAAGCTTGTCAAGTATAGAAGATCATGAATTATCTACTACTTCCTCATGCGCTGAAACAGAGGCACAAAACATGAATAGTTTTGAAAGTTTTAAAGGTAGCACATGAGAAATTTACTTGGAGTGGCGGTTAAATACCACATGTAGGTAGGTATGGTGTACACATTTGGCAAACATTTTTTTTGGGAGTTGGATGCATGAGTAGAGCTCATAGTCAGTACACGTGGAGGCTAGCAAGAGACTGGGAGCGACCAACTAATAGAGCAATAACGGCCATAATAATGCATAGCGACAAAACATTATTAATCAAAGCATAAATAATATTACAAGTCAGAAAACTAAATGATCATACACGCTAGAGTTGACTGGTTTGTAGTCATAACATGGTGTGAGCATGAGCCAAGTCAACCCAAATGAAGCAGTAAAGGAGAATACCACAATATTATGCTTCGATATGATAAAAACAACACATGATTCTTTCAATGGCACACTAAGCACTCTTAGTTATTTGAGACAAGTCATGCTACATCAATAACTACTAATCATATAATTAAGTTAATATCTAACATGACATGTTAAAGTCTAAGCCACGGTCTAAACAAGCTTCCTATTGCACCACTATAAGCATGAAATGTTTTACTCTTCTTCAACACCAAACAACTTTCATGAAACCACTCTCATAGATAATATTAATTAAAGACCAGAGAGACAATCATATATAACTGAAGCAAACTAAGAATCTCTAAACAAAATATGAATGGAAAACAAGAGCTAAACGCGGTACTAGCAAAAAGTGAACACTCATAGAATAATAAGAGTGAAAACCAGAGTGTTCTAAGCAATTAAAATGGAGCGTGTATCTCTCCAAAATAAGAATGATATGATGTAACTTATTTATGACCAGCAAGAAAAACTAAAAAAACTAAAAAGTAAAGAGCGGGACGCTCCAAGCATAGCACATAACATATGAAGTGATAAAAATATAGCATGGAGATGGACGAACTGATGATTGTTGATAGATAAGGGGATGCACGGGGGCATCCCCAAGCTTAGACGCTTGAGTCTCCATGAATATTTCTTGGGGGTGCATGGGGTCATCCCCAAGCTTGAGCGCTTAACACTCCTGGATCTTCTTTCGTCATCTTCCATCGCATACTTGAAAACTCCCTTCATACGAAACTCATCATAAGCTGATTAGAGTGATTAGTACTCATGATAAAATAATTCATTATCTACTGGAAATAAAGATTTTCATGAAAAGCTACTGTTTATCATGATTTTCAAAAGGTTTTTTGCCAAGGAAAAGCAAGCTTGAGATTTGCAAAATGATGAAAACGCAAAACGTGGCTGAATCTGTAAAAAACAGAACAACATGTAGTAAATAATTTTTTTGGGCCACTTCTGCAACTGAAATCAAAAAACTCAGAGCAGATTCTAGAAATAAAATTATATAGAGCATGCTGTCAAAAAACTTCAGATCAAAAAGATGATCTGGTGATTTTTGGCGAATTGTTTCGTCAAGCAGACAGAATCTGTTTCTCGACAGCATGTCACAACTTTTGAACTTTCTCGCAATCGGAGGCTAAAACTTGGCACAAAGCTTGAAAATAAACATACAATGATGTTGCTACAGTAGTAAAAAGGCTCAAGAACACTAAACACTGAAAGTAAAAACTCAAAGTAAAGATAACAAGGGTTGTCTCCCTAGAGCTCTTTCTTTATAGCCATAAAGATAGGCTTAAGATTTTAATGATGCTCTCGTAGGAATAAGAGTTGTAGAACAAAAGAGAGCATCAAGAAGCAAATACCAAACACATTTAAGTCTAACATGCTTCCTATGCATAGGATTATTGTAATAGAATAATTCATTGAAGCACAAAGCAATAAGCATAGGAAGGCAAAACAAGTGCAGCTTCAAAACCCTCAACATAAAGAGAGGAAAGTTGATATTATTGGAATATATATAAGCATATGTTCCCTTCTCATAATAATTTTCAGTGGGATCATGAATAAACTCAACAATATAAGTATCACATAAAGCATTGTTACCATGATCCACATGCAAAAAGGTACTCTTACTCTCCACATAAGCATAATATTTCTCATTGGTAATAGTGGGAGTAGGACTATCATTATCATCATGATAATCATCATAGCAAATTTTCTCCTCAAAAGTTGGGGGACTAAAAATATCATTTTCATCAAACCTGTCATCCCCAAGCTTAGAGCTTTCCATGCCATTAGCAATATTGGTATTCAAAGGAAGTATACTAATAACATTGCCACCATAATAATTGTTATGCAAATAATGAAGTTCCATAGGTTTTTCAATTTTCTCCTCAAACACTTCATGTCCTAGTTCGAGATAAAGTTTATAAAGCTCTCTCATATTTTTGTTGTTTTCCGTTAAACCTAACTAGTGAAATAAAAACAAGAAACCAAAAGATTTAATTGCAAGATCTAAAGATATACCTTCAAGCACTCACCTCCCCGGCAACGTTGCCAGAAATAGCTTGATGTCTACGCACGCTTCTATCCATGTAGACTATTTTGGGCCTCCAAGCGCAGAGGTTTGTAGGACAGCAGCAATTTCCCTCAAGTGGATAACCTAAGCTTTATCGAACTCAGGGAAGTAGAGGTTGAAGATGGTCTCTCTCAAGCAACCCTGCAATTAAGAAACGAGAAGTCTTTTGTGTCCCCAACACACCTAATACAATGGTAAATTGTATAGGTGCACTAGTTCGGCGAAGAGATGGTAAAATATGGGTGATAGGTGTGGCAAAGCAAGGTAATATATATCTGAAATAAAAATGGCAGCAAGGTAGCAAGTGACAAAAGTGAGCATAAACGGTGTAACAATGGTGAGAAATAAGGCCTAGGCTTCATACTTTTACTAGTGGCAACTACCAGCAACATTAACATAATCTAATCACATGATATTTCCACTAAAGCATGCAATGGAGACGTACTTGGAGGTCATTCCTGTGTGATCAAGAGAGGACGAGAATTATGTAGGGCTACAAAAGCACACCTCGGAGTTCGTAGTTCTCATCTATGGATTTCCCAATGTCACCGCGGACATCCAAAGAGAGTACCACAATCACCACAACATATATCAAGGATAGTCGAAGACAAGCACCAAGAGACTCTCAATCTTCAATCAATTCACAAAAGAGGAAATCACTCATGAAAATATTCTTCTAATCCATGTCCAATAGACCGCTATCACCATGGTATCGGGGATTATACTAGATAAGATCAAGTCAGTACATCAATCCAATACATGGAAGAAGGGGAAACATCATGGGATCACCCTAGATTAACATAACCTATGATCACAATCAAGATCACGTCATGGGAGAGAGAGATGACCACATAGCTACATGTAGAAGACCTCAGCCCCGAGGGAGACTACTCATGCATGGCCATGGTGAGCAAGAGGTTGATGGAGAGGTGCAGCCCGGAGAGGAGACGGCGGCCACGACCCTTGGGGGCGGCGGACCTTAGCCCCCCTTATTCCTTGGAGATGGTGCCGGTATGGAGCTGGTTCTCCACCCCAAGGCGGCTGCCTCGGAGGAGGAAATCTCGTAGCTCTTGGTGGCTCTCGAGAAATCAGGTTTTTCCTCTCCTTATATGTGTCGGGACGATCGTCCTTGGCCCTCCGATGGATGCCCCTTTGATCCAAGGGCTCTTGGGCACCTCTAGAACCTTCCTAGGAACCCATCTCATCCCTTATGAGGTGCCCAAGTCGTGGCTTGGCCAAATCTATCTAATATGGTAAGAGTTGGACTCAATCATGTCACCGATTCCCGTAATCATGTAATCATATATTTTTGATAGTTCCTACACATCAAACTGTAAAACAAGAACATTATGCCCTTTTGCAACTATTAGTAAGTTAGTCCAAATAAATCATAAACTTAATATAAAAACAATTATCAAAAGCATAAAAGTAGCATGAAACCATCAAAAATTATAGATACGTTTTGGACGTATCAGCTTCTTACCCACGCAAAACCACAATGGTGATATGCAAGTTTCTATTTAACCTTCTACAATGAACGCCTCTCTCGAATCCGATTCAACTAAAGTGGGAGATACATACACCCGCCAACCATCTTAATGCAACAAGTTGCATGTGTGTCGATGGAACCGGTCTCTCGTACGTGGACGGGTAAGGTTGGTCCGGGCCACTTCATCCCACAATACTGTTGAATCAAGAAAAGACAAAGGAGGGAAGCAATGTGAATATCAACGCCCACAAACTCCTTTGTGTTCTACTAGAGATGTCATTTACGCATAGACCTAGCTCATGATGCCACTGTTAGGGAACGTTGCATGGGAAACAAAAAAATACTACGCACATACAAGAAATATCCATGGTGATGAGAATCTACGAGAGGGGATATCGGATCCACATACCCTTGTAGATAGCTAAGCGGGAAGTGTTAAGAAACGTGGTTGATGTAGCCGAACATCTTCGCGATCCAAATCCCAAGCCGTCTCTTGATCCAATCACGATCACGGCACCTCCGCGTTCAGCGCACGTACAACTCGATGAAAATCTCTGCCTCCTTGATCCAGCAAGCGAGGGCGGAGAGGTAGATGAGTTCTCCGGTAGCACAACAGCGTGGTGGAGGTGATAGTGAACTAATCCGGCAGGGCTTCGCCGAGCTCTACAAAACTAATCTAGAAGAGGAAGACAATCTAGAGAGGTGAGGGCAGCACGTGGCTTTTCAGGTGGTGGCTGCCCGCAAAACCTCCACTATATATAGGAGGAAGGGGTCGAGGAGGTACCCTAGGGTTTCCCCTAGGGCCTTTGGCCGCCGACCAAGGAGGTGGGCGTGGGGAGGAGTCCTAGTCCAACAAGGACTCCTCCACCCTCCACCTTTTTTCCTCATGGGCGCATGGGCCCGTTTTGGGGTCGGATACCCAGCCCACTAGGGACTGGTGCGCCACCTCTTGGTCCCATGTGCCCCCCGGGGTGGGTGGGCCCCTCTCGGTGGACCCCCGGAACCCATCGTCACTCCCGGTACACTACCGCAAATGGCCGAAACCTTTGTGGAACCTAAATACCACTTTCCTATATATAAATCTTTATCTCCGGACCATTTCGGACCTACTCATGATGTTCGGGATATCATCCGGGACTGTGAACAACCATCGGTCACCAACACACATAACTCAATAGTACCGAAATGTCACCCAACTTTAAGTGTGCACACCCTGCGGATTGGAGAACTATGCAAACATGAACGAGACACTGTCTGTCAATAACCTATAGCGGGAGCTAGATGCCCATATTGGTTCCTACATATTCTATAAAGATATTTATCGGTTGAACCTCTTTGTCAAGGATAGAGTTAACCCCGTATGTTGTTCCCTTTGTCCATCGGTATGTTACTTGCCTCAGATTCGATCGTCGGTATCTGCATACCTAGTTCAATCTCATTACCGGCAAGTATTTGTACTCGTTCCATAATACAAGATCCCGTCACTAACTCCCTAGTCACATTGCTTGCAGGCTTCTTGTGATGTTGTATTACCGAGTGGGCCCTAGAGATACCTCTTTGTCATACGGAGTGACAAAACCCAGTCTCGATCCATGCCAACTCAACAGACACCCTCGGAGATACCTGTAGAGCACCTTTATAGTCACCCAGTTATGTTGTGACATTTGATACACACAAGGCATTCCTCCGGTGTCCGGGAGTTGCATGATCTCATGGTTATAGGAACAGATACTTGGCATGCAGAAAATAATAGCAATAAACTAACAGGATCATATGCTACGTTCATAGTTTTGTTCTTTCCCATCACATCATTCTCCTAATGATGTGATCTCGTTATCAAATGACAACTCATGCCTATGACCAGGAAAGATTGACCATCTTTGATGAACGAGTTAGTCCTTTAGGGGATCACTAGGGAGAGAGTGTTGTCCATGTATCCACACATGTATTTGAGTTTCCAATCAATACAATTCAAGCATGGATAATAAATGATTATCATGAACAAGGACATATAATAATAACCACTTTATTAATGCATATATTGTGTATTTCCAACATGGGTGCCACACCCATAGCCCATGTAGGCCCACGGGGCACGTGGACCCCTCCGTTGGATCCCGGAACCATTTCGGCACCCCGCTACACTACAAGTGATGCCCAAAAAAATTTGGTATGCAAAATAGGACTTCACATATATAAATCTTTACCTCCAGACCATTCCAAAACTCCTCGTGACGTCAGAGGTCTCATCGGGGACTCTGAACAATATTCGGTCACCAACGTACATATGCCAATACTACTCTAGCGTCAATCGAGTGTTAAGCGTGCAGACCCTACGGGTTCAAGAATTATGTGGACATGACCAAGACAACTCTCTCGTCAACAAGCAATAGCGGGACCTCAATGCCCATATTGGTCCCACGTATTCCACGAAGATCATTATCGGTCGAACCATGATGTCAAATATTCAGTCAATCTCGTATGTAGTTTCCTTTGTCCAGCGGTATGTTACTTGCCCGAGACTCGATCTTTGATATCTCCATACCTAGTTCAATCTCGTTACTGACAAGTCTCTTTACTCATTCCGCAATACAAGATCTCGTGACTAAATCCTTAGTCACGTTGCTTGCAGGCTTCTTGTGATGTTGTATGACCGAGTGGGCCTAGAGATACCTCTCTGTCATACGGAGTGACAAATCCCAGTCTCTATCCATGCCAACCCAATAGACACCCTTGGAGATACCTATGGCGCAACTTTATAATCACCCAGTTACATTGTTACATTTGATACACAAAAGCCATTCCTCCGGTGTCACGGAGTTACATGATCTCATGGTCATAGGAAGAGATACATTGACATTCAGAAAGCAATAGTGAAAGCACAATTGCTCCCTAGGGTGGTTTTGATAATTGATCACAACATATGCATCATTGGATTAATATGATTTCCAAGTATATTTCAGAAAACTTCAAAAGATGCTATGGCTAAAGGATTATGTGGAGATTCCCCTTGATACAAGAAAGGAATACTATTGGCCCAAGCTTCAAGCTAGAAGACTCTTCATTTTATATCTCTGAGAAATCACTTTTGAGTCCATAGGAGAGACAATACTATCAAAAGGGGGTGAGGTAGTAAAATGAACTGATTGCTCAAAGTGCTCAAAGTTAGCCACCAAAATACTCACTCATTTTTCCTACATATCCATTCTGCCCAATTTCACATACTAAAATTCGGTGTCACCAACTTCCACATTTCGGACCCACCGAGTTTGACCTCACACACAAACCCTAGCCATTCCTACCAAATTGGTGCAACCGAATCCATATCGGTGCTACTGAGTTCGGTGTGACCAACACTCTGTTGCGTCGGTACACAAAATCGGAATTTCCGATTTTAAGTATCGGTGCCACCGAGTTTGGGAATCTAACAGTTAGTCACCATTTCGGTGCCACCGAGTTGTGTATATCGGTCTCACCGAGATTCAAAAGTTTTACCTTTTGTGATAATCGATACCATCGAGTTTGTAACTTCGATGTCACTGAGTTTACCACTTTGGGTGTAACGGTTGGATTTTCTGTGTTGCCTATATATACCCCTTCATCCACCTCTCACTCATGGGAAAAACACTCAGAACACACACTTCATTGCCAGATCCATTTCGTGAGAGAGAACCACCTACTCATGTGTTGAGACCAAGATATTCCAATCCAACAATTTGAAACTTGATCTCTAGCCTCCCCCAAACTGCTTTCCACCAAATCAATCTCTCCTACCCATGCATATTCTGTGAGAGAGTAATTTTGTGTTGAGGGGACTATATTTAGAAGCATAAGAGCAAAGAGTTCATTGATCTACCACATCTAATACCTTTTGGAGGGTGGTGCCTCCTATATTGGTTATGTGTCTTTTGGGAGCCTCCTACTTCGTGTTGTGGAGTGGAACCAAAATGTTTGTAAGGGCAAGGGGATCGCCTACTTCGTGAAGATCTACCGTGAGTAAGGCTAGTCCTTCGTGGGCGGAAGCCGTGGTGGAATAGACAAGGTCGCTTCTTTGTGGACCCCTTGTGGCTGGAGCCTTCCGTGGACTCTCACAGTCATTACCCTTCGTGGGTTGAAGTCTCCACTAACATGGGCGTACGATGGCACCACCTATCAGAACCATGCCAAAAATCACCGTGTCAACCTCATGCGTTTGATCTCCCTACCTTACTCCTTTACTTTACACTTGCATGTTTTACTTTCCTATGCTATACTCTTAGAACTACATGTGTAGGGTGTACTTGACCTACCATAACTGCAAAGCTTCCCCTCAACTGAAATTGGGAAAAGACAAACTTTTTATCTTGTCAAGTAGTCTAATCACCCCCCTAGACATACTTTCGATCCTACAAGTGGTATCAGAGCTTTGGTCTCCATTGCATTGGTTTCACAACCTAGGGGAGTATGGCGTCTAGTGAGGGAAATTATCATCGTAGAGCTCCATATTTCGATGGCCCTAATTTTACTAGTTGGAAGCTAAGATGAAAATGCATATTCTTGGCTTTAATCCTCGTGTTTGGGCTGTTATTCGTGTTGGTGTGCAAGGTAACTTCTTTGGAGAAGGACATGAACCTGATTGTGATGCGACAGCTGATGAGCTGGAGATGTTGCAACTCAATGCTCAAGCCTGTGACATCATCTTCAACTATCTATGCCCTGAAGAATTCAACAAAATGAGTCGTCTTGAGAATGCAAAAGAAATTTGGGATACTTTGGTTGATATGCACGAAGGTACTGACTCTTTTAGAGAATCTAAGTTGGATGTGCTTCAATGTTAGCTTCACAAGTTCAAGATGAAGGATGGTGAAGGTGTCGCTGAAATGTACTCTAGGCTAGCTCTCTTCACCAATGAGATTGTTGGCTTAGGAAGCAAAGAGATGACTGACAAATTCATCATCTAGAAGATACTTAGAGCTCTTGATGGCAAGTATGACATAGTGTGCACATTGATCCAGATGATGCCAAACTACAAAGATCTCAAGCCAACTCAAGTCATTGGTTCGATTGTTGCTCATGAGATGTAACTCAAGGACAAAGATGAGGTGCACAACAACTGAGGCGGTGCTTATAAAGCTTCATGTGATGCTCCCGCTACTTCAAAGGACAATCTTGTCACTGATGAAGAGATAAGCCGCATGGTCATAAAATTCAACAACTTCTACCAGAGTACAGGCAAGGAGAGAAGCCCAAGCTCAAGACATGATGAGAAGCGTTTGTCCAGTCTTGACCGAAACTGCTAAAATTGTGGGAAGCCCGGACACTACTCCAATGAGTGTCTGACTCCCTACAAACAAAGAGAAGAGTCACCTCGAAGACGAAGCTCAAGAGATGATTCACCTCGTGGAGAGAGAAGGAGTAGAGAAAACCACTATGAATGAAGACACTCATGGAGAGGCAAGGAATCGGAGAAGAAGAACAAATACACCAAGAGCGGCTCAAGATGAAGACATCAAGCTCATGTTGGTGAATGGGTTTCTGGCTCCGAGTCTGACCACCACTCTGAGAGAACCTATCACTCCAACTCCGACTATAGTCAAGATGAAGGTGTTGCCGGCATTGCACTTGTTTCCTCCAACTCCTACGACCTATTTGATTCACCAAATGAGGGGTTCGGAAACTGCTTCATGGCTAAAGGCCCCAAGGTATCACACCTCAAGTATCTTGATTTTAATAGTGATGAAGATTACTTGTTAGGAGAAGATGACTTGCTTTTTGATAAAACTAGTGATTGCAATGAAAATGAACTTGCTAATAATCATGATGGTCAATAGAAATCGAGTGATGATGATAAGAAAGAAATTGAACAACTAACTCAAGAATTATTAACTCTTAACTTAGCTCATGAGACTACTCTAGAAGATCACAGAGAGCTTGCAAGAACCCATGAGAAGCTACGCTTCGAGAAGCTCAATTTGGAGCAAGAGCATGAGTTCTTAAAAGCCATCAATGATGATCTTCAAAAGAAGAGTTCTTCTTATCTAGCCAAACGATTACTCTTGTCTAATTTTGTTCCACAAGTTAAACCTAGGAACACTAGTAACGAAGTCAAGAAAGTTTCTTCATTTAGTAACAACAATGCTAAAGCTAAATCCAATAATGTTGTTGCTAGTAGCTCTATTGATTCCACTAATGATTGTCTTAGGCAAGTTACACTTGAGCAAGAAAACGATTTATTGAAAGGGATTATAGAGAGAGGTGTCTTCAAGAGTCTTGCCGGAAGTAAGAAGTTTGAGGAAATTGTGCGCAAGCAAGGAGGACATCGGAAGAAACAAGGTGTTGGGTACTTCAATGTCAATGGGGATGATTGGGAGAAGGTCCATACCCCATTCCTAAGTTTGTTCCCCAAGAGGAGAAGTATGATCCTACTTCTCCCGAAGCAACAAGCTCACAAGACGGTCTTCTACCTAAAAACCACAAGGGCAAGGGAAAGCTTCAAGATGACATTGACCTATTCGAAGAAGAACCCCAAGCCAAGGTCAAGTGGATTGGCAAGCACACTACTAGTTGTACCTCAACTAGTGCTACCACAACTCCAAGGATTCCCATCAATTTTATATCGATCCCCAAGAGGAAGAACTAGAAATTTCTTGAGGGGTGACTCCGCCAATGAAATTCACTCTTATTCATTTTGGCAAGAACTATATGCAATCAACCTCAACCATATGCATTAGCTCAAGGAGTCACACATTCCCTCAAAGGTAAGAAATGGACAAGGTAATTAATGCATCTTTGGACATCATCACATGTGTGATTCACTCCATGTCCATAGATATTCTTGGATATGTTCATTTTGCTTTGGGTAACCCATGTAGGTGAGAAGAGTAAGAAACAACAAGTATTGCTCCCAACTCAAGATGATCTTCATCAACATTGAGCATCCACCACTACTTCACCTACTTGAAGTCTTCTAAGACAAAACCCAAGGTTAGTTGATCCCTCTTAGGGGGGATGTCACATCAAGGGGGAGCTTTACTCTAAACCTTGAGTATAAGCATCTCCTAAGGATATGAACGCATTAATGCTTATGTAAAAGTTGTAACCCCACTTGTGCTTAACGATGAGTATGACCTATGATCAAGTATCCTTACTTGGCCCCTAAGTTAATATACTCATATATAGATGACTTTGTCATTGCCCAAGTGCTTGATAACTGCTAGGATGTTTGTGCATGTTCACCATGTTTTATCTATCATTCTTATTGTGTGAGCATGTTGGTCTCCATGTGTTTGCTCATTCGAGGACATCCAATTGTTGTTATTTGGCTTTTGATTTATGTTTTGCCAATTGGATGGACAAGAATACTTATGACCCTTCTCTAGCTATCTATGCTATCTCATCTCAAGTTCTATTCATGCTTCATCACAAAACTTGAACAAGCACTTGTCGATCCCTCTGTGTGATGGTGCACATGAAGTTCCATATCGTCAAAGGCTGCCTTCCAAAACCTCTTTGAAAATCTCGGTGAGACCAACTTCACAAAATCTGTTCCATCGAACTTCCAAAGCTGATCTGGTTTTTCCATCTCGGTACCACCAAAATCACAACTCGATGACACCGATTTCATAATCTCGGTGACACTCACAGCGAAAGGGTACATATTCTAGTGGACCAGATCTTTGTTTTCAGTTTGTCAAAACCGTTTCATCTCAAGCCCTATGCTGCCCCGTGGACCCAAGGTCATCGCCTTTGGCTCCAGGTGTGTCTCCGCCGTTGGGAATCGCCGCCGTCGACGGATTCTTCACTATCATCGCCACCATAGCCGGATCGTCGTCGGGTTAGGGTACGTATCCGCCTTTCTTTTGCGCCTCCCTGATCTATCTCATGCACATTAGAAGTTTTATCCAGAAGCCACACTGTGAAAACCTCTCCATCCATTAGAGGCTCCTGTAGATTAGCGAACGGGAAGTTTTTGGGGTTAGCTATCCGCAGAACCCATCTCGGTGCTTCCGAGTTGCAAAACTCGGTTCCACCGATTTGAATCTAGGGTTTCTCAGAATGAACTCGGTGAGACCGAGTTGTCACTTTTGGTGCCATCAAAAGTGATGACCAAGTTTCTGTTAAGGAGTTCATTTGTCTCGGTGATTCCGAAAATTCAAACTCGGTGCTACTGAAATTTGATATGCAGAAAGCTAAAACCAAGGTTTTCTTTTTTCAAATTTTTGAAACATCTGAATTTTGTGATGCTCAACCCTTCTGTCTTTCCTATATCTACTTCACAGGTTTGGTTGTTTGCTCCTAAGTTTCTATTTGTCTTCCAAAATGTCTGGATCAGATGATAGTCAGAATGATTTCACAGAACCAAGTGTTGATATGGACTCAGGCACTAGTCCACAAAAGTATGACTCTGACCCTGGATCCTACAACTCCCATGGATTGGCCAAGGCAGCCACCAGGCAGAAGAAGAAACTGAATTCTGACGAAAAAGACTCGGACTTTGTGCCGGAGGAGACTTCAGCTCCTCCTAAGGCTCCAAGGAAGACTATCAGAAAAGAATACGCTAAACCTGCTGATCTTAGAGCACTTGAATCTGCAAGGTAGAGCACTGCACTTTCCACTAACAAGATGGCCAAGAAGGCTGGTGTGGAGAGACTTAGGAAGCAGACAGTTCATATTGTGGGGAGAAAGACTTCCATTTATGAGTACCGTGAAGAAGATGCTGGAGAAGATGAGATCCCAGCTCCTCCTAAGAAGAAGCTCATGGCTGATGCCATGAAATCTGCTCCTAAGCCTTCTGCCAAGGCAAAGAAGGCCATAGCTCGGAGAAAGACTTCAAAGGATATTCCTGCAGCTGCCAAGGAGAAAGGCCCTGCTTCAAGTGCCCCTGCTGCAGAGGAGGTAGAAGATAAGAATGCACCTATTCTCCGGAACCTCCGACCAACCCTGTCAGTACACAATGCTGCTCACCCAGTAGTAGAGGATATGAGGTAGAGGAAGGATGCACGTTTGAAGAAGTGGAGAGGTGTTGACCCATATGCTGTCAGAAGAAGAACTGATGTTGATCCAAGGTTTCACACCAAGAAACAACAAGACTTTTATGAGACTGACATGTTTGACAAGAGTCCAGCTGTCAGCGATATGAGGTATGTTGGCTGGAAATATATCAAGGAGAATGAGAATTTCTTTCCCCATGTCCAAGAAAATTTCAGGCTAGTCGACATTGAAGACTTTGTTGGAAAAGAGATGACCCCTTGGAATGATAAGCTGATCATGCAATTTTACTCAACTGTTCATTTCTATGGACATGGTTGTTTGGTCTAGATGACTGATGGTCACAAATATGAGTCTACCATTGATGAGTGGGCCAGTACGACTAGTGCCCCCAAGTAGAAAGAGAGTGATGTGGATGTGTATTCTGAAGCAAAGATGAGCCACGACACCATGGCAAATATGTACAAGCAAATTCCTCACGGTTCTTTGGATAGTCACAAGATGGGCTCAGTGTACTTTTAGCAAGCAGGGATACCCACCACCAAGACCATTCTGAGACACACCTTGATGCCTAAATCACGTGATGATAGGATGATTCAAGGACACTCCATCAATCTGTTGCTCCATTTGGACTCTCACACTAGATTCAGAGTGATGGACTTGATAGTAGAGACTATCCGGAGGACTGCTGCTGATCAGAAAAGATCATGTGGATATGCCCCTTACATTCAGATGATTATCAATGCCAAGCTAGGCAAGCATGCATATCTCCTTGATCATGCCCATCTACCCCTTCATCCAGAATTTGAAGACAATGTTGTGGTGATGAATGAAAATGATCCCAACTCGGCTGCAGCAAGAATGGCAGCAGAGACAGCAGAAGTTGAGGATGCCTGAAATAGGCCACCACTAGTTCCATAGCTCAAAACTCAAGCTGAGAAAATGTCATTTCTAGTTAGCTCTATCCAAGGCATGGAGAAGAACATCCAGGAGATACTGCAAAGTCGGAAAAGCCTTGAGAGAGTCGTGGAAACTAAGTTTCATGACATGGATGTGAAGGTTACTCAGTTGACCACTATAGTCAAAGAGCTTCAACATGAAGTTGACTCAGTAGAGATCTCGCGCCCACATGATGAAGATGATGATGAATAAGAGTCACCTCCTCTCACTACCACACGGTTTAGCACTCAGCCTAGATCAGTTGTTCTTCTGTAACACCCTGATTTTTTTCAAACTTTTCCTTTTAAAATATTTATGGAGTTTCACTTGCCATTTGGTGGATTTTCAAATTTTCTCAAGCAAGTTGGATTGTGAGTCTCTGATTTCTTGTCTCAAGCAACCCAAAACCTTTTGTTTCTTGCCAAGACCTTTCTTGGAATAATTTGCAATATCCAAATCTTTTAAATAATTCTTTTTCTATTTTGGGGGATTATGGCATCACAATGGGTTGTGAAGCAACCTATAGTTGGAATGAGCTATTGACCCCAAAACGTTTTCCACAAGTTCTCAGTATCATATGATTTCAAAATCTTCAAAAATATTTCATTGCCCAATATAAAATTTTGGCTAGAAAAATTATTTCTTTTTTGACCAGAATTATCACTTTGTGAAGCAACCCTATTTTTCCTGTTTTAGAAAATTCCCAATAAACTTCCTTAGCTCCAAGGGATCATAACTAGTTCAAATATGTAAAAACATCTGATGGTCTAGTACAAATTTTGAGCAGTGAGACTCTGCTAAGTTTCTGTTAAAAATGAACCTTTGTGAAGGAAGTGCTAGCTAGAGTGGCACAAATGACTTGAAATTTTTTGGACATGAGTGCACTACTAAATGACACTCCTGCACCAAGTTTCACCATTAACAGGGCTGGCATGAGAGTGTCATGAGCTCATTTGTGTTCTGGACCAGAAAGGTGATTTACAAAGGAACCCTATCCATTTGATCTTCAAAACCTGTCCAACTTTGCCAGACTGTAGTCTTTCCTATGCTGGTTAACCTAGACATGCTAGTTTGCCCTAATCTTAACCCATTTGAGCTCTAGATCCTTCCCCAATTTGCTGGCAGAATCTGTTGTTGATGCCACACTTCGCAGGAGTGAATGACTGGTCGATCTGATGATAGGGAGTGACTGGAGAGAGTAAGGTCGACACCCTGGACAAGGTTCCCAGGCTTGCGAGGCTCTATGGCAGCATTAACCGTGGTGACCATGGTACTGGCATGCCACAGCACGCGCTGTGCAGTTTGTGTGGCGGTCGAGCCACTCGAGCCGTCCATTGCTGCCCCTCCGTGTCCTTAGCGTCGAGGGCGTCCCTGGCAGCAGCGTGGCACCTCCGGAAGGCCCTGGGTTGCCGGAGAGGGTCGCCGCCACTCCCTGCCAAGCCCCTCCACGGAATGAACAGTCGGCTCCGGCCACTGTGGGCGTTCGCGCGCCATTAATGGTGCAGGCGATGTCCCGTCGACCCTCTGGCCTCCTCCGTCACCTCAGGTCACACAGCAACGGCCAGCTCACCCCCCCCTGCGCCAGTGGCCGAGCTTATCCTTGCCGCTTCAGGAGAGATCGGCCGTGCTCGTCGCCAGCCTATTTAAAGGGCACCCCGACACCTTCGAGCTCTCCATCCCCCTCCTGCAGCCTCCAATCGGCCCCCCATTGAGTGAGTTGAGGCCAAGAGGCCCTCCGGCATCGAATCATCGCCGGAGTTCCTCCGCTTGCAGCCCCACCATCGTCGGCGCCAACCACCCTCTCTAGAGCCCCCCGCACCCCTCCATCGAGCTCAGGGTTTCCCCTGGTGCTCCTCGGCCCTCGCCCGAGCCAATCCTCGCCTACGTTGCCGTCTCCGACGACCACCCGAAGCCGCCGCCGTCGGAGAAGAAGGGGTGCTCGTCGTAGACCGCTCGTTCCATTCCCCCTAGTCCCAAACCTCGTCGCCATCTCGAGCATCGACGACCATCGCCGGGGAGCCGCCGCGTCCCTATCTCCCTCCCCCTCTCTCTGTTTTGAAGTAGCCGGCCCCACCTGCCAGTGACCGAGGCCCGTGGTCGAAGCGGTAAGTGGAGGCGCCCCTCCACTTTACGCCTTCGACGTGGCCCCCGTCAGGTTCTTTTCCTTTTTCTTTTATTTCAGATTTGACCAGGAACTTTGACCATTTGTATCTTTTTATTTATAAGTCCAAATCACTTGATTCTTTTTGCATTGAGTTGGTACTGATCCCCTTTATTTTCTAGGTAAGTTTGATATTTTTCCCACACTCATAGAATTTCTGTTTAATAAAAAGGTATTGAATGACTTTTCTTTTTCTTTTGCTATTTCAAATATATTTTCAGAGGGAAACTTTGAAGAACATGAGTGTTTGAACAACCCCACTGATCAAGGCAAGCCATCATATCCATGTGATGTAGTTTTGCATAGCATAACCTACATCTTCATGCACTATAATTACTTAACTTGCTAGAAAATAACCGCCTAATAAACAATCATATAGAAATATGTGCTTACTGTTACAAATCTCTATGTGTATCATGGCTTAATGGTTGATCATGAGTCACGTGTCCAGGCATAATCGTACAACCACATCTTGCCGGTATGGGAAGGTCGTGACTTGGGTTGTCCGCGTGATATTTCACCGATACCCCCAGGGAGGGAGGGTTATCCACGCATGCTACCTTGGCCCGGTAGGCGGTGATAACCCTGTGAGCCCAGATAAGATGAGTTGGGCCCGCCCCTAGGTGGGACAGTTCATTTTGGCCACGACGGTGGCAGGTGTTATGAGGACACAGGGCCACCCAGGGCAGGACTCCGGAAGGGAGGATGATCATCGGTGGTACGATGAAAGAGTCACGGGTCAGGCAAGTTTCGTTGGAGTAATGCTCGTCCACCCAAATGGGATCACGATGCTAGTACTCCATAGTGTGGGTAAAGTGTGCAACCTCTGCAGAGTGTAAAACCTATTCGAATAGCCGAGTCCACGGTAATGGACAGCCCGACCATACCTCAGTAGACGGTCAACCATGTTGATGTTAGTAATGATGGAAGAACCCTTCAACTGAATGGAGATGCTTGATAGGCATTGATACGTCTCCAACGTATCTATAATTTTTGATTGTTCCATGCTATTATCTTGTCATCTTTGGATGTTTTGTATGCATCAATATGCTATTTTATATCTTTTTTGGGACTAACCTATTAACTCAGTGCCAAGTGTCTGTTCCTGTTTTTTTCGTGTTTTTGACCATTTTCAGAGGAGAATATTAAACGGAGTCCAAATGGAATAGAACCTGCAGAATGATTTTTTCCATAACAGAAGACACGCAGGAGACTTGAAAACCAAGGCAGGGAACCTCGGAGGAGGTCACAAGCCACCCAGGCCCGGCCTAGGGGGCCGGGCCTAGCAGGCTTGTGGGCCCCCTGTGGCTCCCTGCCCTAGTTCTTCCGCCTATAAATTCCCTAAAAATCTGAAACCACGGGAGAGAGCCATGAAAATACTTTTTCGCCGCCGCAAGCTTCTGTCTCCGCAAGATCCCATCTGGGGCACATTCTGGTGCCCTGCCGGAGGGGGATTCGGACACGGGGGGCTTCTTCGTCAACACCATTGCCTCTCGGATGATGCGTGCGTAGTTCACCACAGACCTTCGAGTCCATAGCTAGTAGCTAGATGGCTTCTTCTCTCTCTTGGATCTTCAATACAAAGTTCTCCATGATCTTCATGGAGATCTATCCGATGTAATCTTCTTTTGCGGTGTGTTTGTCGAGATCCGATGAATTGTGGATTTATGATCAGATCATCTATGAATGTTATTTGAGTTTCCTCTGATCTCTTATATGCATGATTTCGTATCCTTGTAATTCTCTTCGAGTTGTGGGTTTCGTTTGGCCAACTTGATCTATAATTCTTGCAATGGGAGAAGTACTTGGTTTTGGGTTCATACCGTGCGGTGTCCTCACCCAGTGACAGAAGGGGTAGCGAGGCACGTATCGCGTTGTTGCCATCAAGGGTAAAAAGATGCGGTTTATATCTGTTCCATGAATTTATCCCTCCACATCATGTTATCTTGCTTAAGGCGTTACTCTGTTTCTTATGAACTTAATACACTAGATGCATGCTGGATAGCGGTCGCTGTGTGGAGTAATAGTAGTAGATGCAGAAAGTATCGGTCTACTTGTCTCGGACGTGATGCCTATATGTAAGATCATTGCCTTACACATCATCATGACTTCGCGCGGTTCCATCAATTGCTCGACAGTAATTCGTTCACCCACCGTAATACTTGCTATCATGAGAGAAGCCTCTACTCAACACTATGGCCCCCGGGTCTACTTCGCATCATATTTTCAGCTCTACAATTTTACTTTGTTGCACTTTCCACCTTCAGATCTCACCTTGCAATCAATCGTGAAAGGGATTGACAACCCCTTTGTAGCGTTGGGTGCAAGTTTGCTTATTTTTGCGCATGTACTTTGGAGACTTGCCTTGATACTCCTACTGGATTGATACCTTGGTTCTCAAACTGAGGGAAATACTTACTGCTACGATGCTGCATCACCCTTTCCTCTTCAAGGGAAAAACCAACGCAAGCTCAAGAGGTAGCAGGCATCCCGGTCGTTGTGAGACAACCCCGGACATGAGTAAGTTGATGACCGAAAAAGCCTAGTGGTATTATTCATAATTTATTGCCATTGTTTGCTGCATTACTTGGTTATTATGAGCTTGCGATTACATTCCAAGTACTCACCTGGAGTATCATGCCAGATGCAGGAGAAGTCGAGGACGGAGGTCCTGATGGTTCGTACTAGGATGTGTCCACAGCACTGTCCCTGTGTATGGAGTTGCCTCTATGTTCCGCTACGCTGTAGAAATACTTAGTAGTTCCGAGGGCCCACTTTATTCCATAAATAATGTAGATACGGATGCAGCACCATGGGTGCCTTTGGCCTAGCTATCACTCTAATATATGTATTTGTAACCTTATTCCATCAATAAAGTTAGTTCAGTTCTGTTCCAAGTTGTTGAGTGTTTCCAGAAGAGATGATCTCTGGGTTGGGAACACTGGTAATCCGATTCGTTGAATTGGGGTGCCACAATGCTTGGTATCAGAGCCACGCTGACTGTAGGACACCCTAGTAGTCGCGTTAGCACAACGGGTGGTATAGGGTCATGAGTATGCATTTGCTTGTTGCCTTTTGAATGTTGCATTTGATTGTTGCATGACACACATCATGACTCATTATTTTACTGACCTTTGGCTTTGTGAGTGTAGATGGCACCAGTTCTGTATCATTTCCCATATGAGCCTACACCATCCTCCTTCCCATCACTGCTTCAGAACATCTGGTTTCGACTGTACCCGCATGGTGAGGAACAAGTGTACCAGGTGTTTCGGGAGCAGCTTGTCGAGTCCGTGTACGAGTTCCATCCTCAGGCTTACATGGTTCTCACCTCGGAGATTGGCAGCTACTCTCTCTCTCTACTAAGGGTGGAACGGCTTCTACTCCAGAGATGGCAATCCAGTTTGCTGCAGTGGAGGCTCTCACCGACTTGCACCACCACGAGGTTGAGATGCAGACTCATCCACGTTTCTTCCACTACCCCACCTTGTCGCCTTCGACAGGGCGAGTCATTTTTGCTCCTGTAGACCCGGCATCTGACTGTGCGACTGCTGTGTTGTCTCGCTATGTGAGCTCCAGCTATCGTACAATTGTATCCCTAGCTGAGGAGCTATCCCGTCTTCGGGCGACAATTGTTATTGCAACTGCAGTACCACCCCCACCGCAGTCTTCTGTTCCATCCTCATATGCACCACCAGTTCCACCACCACCTGGATTTGAGATCCCAGTTAGTTCTTCAGCACCGCCAGGCACTACATCTGGCAGGCGTCGTGAGACTCCTTCTGAGTGGGCCTCACTCCTTGTCACTCCTACTGCTCTGATGCTGAGGCAACGTGCTCCTTCAAAAGCAGGACCGTCTCGTCAGCGTCGCCGCGTGGTCTTTGCTCAGGAGACTGAGGCAAGATCATCAGTTCAGACTCCGACTCAGGATCAGACGACGAGGAGTCAGAGGTCTTCCAGTGTTCGTACCATCCGCGCCACTAGAGTCGAGGTTGGAGTTGTTGAAGCATGCATCTTTGCATATGTCAACTGTCGTATGAGCAATCTAGCCATGATATTTACCCCTATTAGCTTGTCGTGAATAATGTTGAGTCATATTGTATAATTATGTTATTTTCTTATTCATCTTTTCCATGAGAATTTTTTTTGGTGTTTATGACCATGCTTTTTCCTTATGGATGTTGCTCACCGATTCGGTACCTTGCAATGGGAACAATAATTTAGGATGAAAGGAAGTTGTAGTCAAGGCGGAGATGGAACTCCTATCCGTCGATCCGCCAGACAGGTAGGTCAACCACCAAAAGCCTACCACCTCCACCCAGGCACCAAATACTGAGCAGATCATGAGGATGTTTGAGGAAAAGAGGAATCAGGACCTCATGGAATTCCTGAGAAGCATGCAGGCTATGGTAGGCCAGAATAACAACAATGGGGCACGATCCAAGTTGTCAGATTTTCAACGTACTAAGCCTCCCAGTTTTGGCCAAGCTGTGGATCCAATTGAAGTTGACGACTGGTTAAGGACTATGGAGAAGAAGCTAGACATAGCCCGGTGTGAGGAAGCCGACAAGGTTCCTTTTGCCACTCACTACCTAGAAGGGCCAGCAGCTATATGGTGGGATAATACCAAGGCAACATGGTTGTTTGGAGAAGAGATTACATGGGAAAGATTCAAGGAAGAATTCCGCAAATATCATATTCCTACAGGTATTATGAAAGTGAAGCAAAGAGAATTCCTTGCTCTTACACAAGGAGGCATGACTATAGCCGAGTATCTGAACAAGTTTAACAATCTGGCACGATATTCTACTCATGATGTATCCACTGAGGAAAGGAAGATTGATCGCTTCCTAGGCGGTCTAAACCATACCCTCCGTTGTCAGCTTTGTATGCTGGACTTTCCAGACTTCCACACGATGGTAAACAAAGCCTTCATAGACGAACGAGAGCTTAAGACTGGATACGATGACCGCAAGAAGAAGTTTGAACCCAAGAAGGACAACAAGGAGAAGGTTGCTATAGAAGCCACGTACCTCGCAACCAAACACCACTGTCTACAAGTCCACTTGGAACAACAGTAACAATACCAACAAGACAGTGAGCCAGAACAAGGCCTTCGGCAAACAACCAGTGCTAGAGGATTGCCGCAGCAACAACACCTGTTTCACTTGCGGCCAAAGTGGACACTATGCAAAGCAGTGCCCCACCAATAGCGGAAAACCATCCTCTGACATCAAACCATAGGTCAACACTATTCGACGCCGCCCTAACCCTAAGTTTAATCAAGGACGCGTCAACCATATCTCCACCGAAGAAGCGTGCGAAGCTCCAGAAGTCGTTATCGGTACGTTCCCTGTTAACAACATACCAGCAATAGTTTTATTTGATTCAGGGGCTTCCCACTCATTTATTTTGAGGAGTTTTGCTGCCATACACCAATTTTCCCCTTCATTGTTGGATAAAATCATGGTGGTACAATCCCCTGGCTCTATGCTCAGAACAAATCTCGTATATCGGGATCTGGAAATATGGATACAAGGAGGTGTTGGGGAACGTCGCATGGGAAACAAAAATGTTCCTACGCGGACGAAAACCTATCATGGTGATTTTAATCTACGAGGGGGATTTCAGATCTACGTACCCTTGTAGATCGCATAGCAGAAGCGTTAATAAACGTGGTTGATGTAGTGGAACGTCCTCACGTCCCTCGATCCGCCCCGCGAACCGTCCCACGAACCGTCCCGCGATCCGTCCCACGATCCGCTCTGATCTAGTGCCGAACGGACGGCACCTCCGCGTTCAGCACACGTACAGCTCGACAATGATCTCGGCCTTCTTGATCTAGCAAGAGAGACGGAGAGGTAGATGAGTTCTCCGGCAGCGTGACGGCACTCTGGAGGTTGGTGGAGATCTAATCTCAGCAGGGCTCCGCCCGAGCTCCGCAGAAACGCGATCTAGAGGAAAAACCGTGGAGGTATGTGGTCGGGCTGCCGTGGAAAAGTTGTCTCAAATCAGCCCTAAAACCTCCGTATATATAGGGGGCGGGGAGGGGCCTTGCCTTGGGGCTCAAGGAGCCCCAAGGGGTTCGGACGATGGGGGGGAGGAGGAGTCCTCCTCCAATCCTAGTCCAACTAGGATTGGAAGGTGGAGTCCTTCCCACTTCCTCCTTTTTTTTCTTTCTCCTTTGTTTTTCTATCTCCCTGCGCAGGGGCCTCTCTGGGCTTGCCCACCATCCCACTAAGGGCTGGTGCGGCACCCCTAAGGCCTATGGGCTTCCCCGGGGTGGGCTGCCCCCCCCCCCCCCGGGTGAACATCCGGAACCCATTCGTCATTCCCCGTAATTCCGAAAACCTTCCGGTAATCAAATGAGGTCATCATATATATCAATCTTCGTCTCCGGACCATTTAGGAAACCCTCGCGACGTCCATGATCTCATCCGAGACTCCGAACAAAATTCGGTAACCAACCATATAACTCAAATACGCATAAAACAACGTCGAACCTTAAGTGTGCAGACCCTGCGGGTTCGAGAACTATGTAGACATGACCCGAGGGACTCCTCGGTCAATATCCAATAGCAGGACCTGGATGCCCATATTGGATCCTACATATTCTATGAAGATCTTATTGTTTGATCCTCACTGCCAAGGATTCATATAATCCCGTATGTCATTCCCTTTGTCCTTCGGTATGTTACTTGCGCGAGATTCGATCGTCAGTATCCGCATACCTATTTCAATCTTGTTTACCGACAAGTCTCTTTTCTCGTTCTGTAATACAAGATCCCGCAACTTACACTAAGTCACATTGCTTGCAAGGCTTGTGTGTGATGTTGTATTACCGAGTGGGCCCCGAGATACCTCTCCGTCACACGGAGTGACAAATCCCAGTCTTGATCCATACTAACTCAACGGACACCTTCGGAGATACCTGTAGAGCATATTTATAGCCACCCACTTATGTTGTGACGTTTGATACACACAAAGTATTCCTCCGGTGTCAGTGAGTTATATGATCTCATGGTCATAGGAATAAATACTTGACACGCAGAAAATAGTAGCAAGAAAATGACACGATCAACATGCTACGTCTATTAGTTTGGGTCTAGTCCATCACATGATTCTCCCAATGATGTGATCCAGTTATCAAGCAACAACACCTTGTACATAGTCAGAAGACCCTGACTATCCTTGATCAACTGGCTAGCCCACTAGAGGCTTGCTAGGGACGGTGTTTTGTCTATGTATCCACACATGTATCTAAGTCTTCATTCAATACAATTATAGCATGGATAATATTTTGGAAATATGCCCTAGAGGCAATAATAAAATGGTTATTATCATATTTCCTTGTTCATGACAATCGTCTATTGTTCATGCTATAATTGTATTAACATGAAACAGTAATACATGTGTGAATAAATAGATCACAATGTGTCCCTAGCAAGCCTCTAGTTGGCTAGCTCGTTAGTCAATAGATGATCAAGGTTTCCTGATCATAGGCATTAGATGTCATTGATAACAGGATCACATCATTGGGAGAATGATGTGATGGACAAGACCCAATCCTAAGCATAGCACTAGATCGTATTGTTCGTAAGCTAAAGCTTTTCTAATGTCAAGTATCTTTTCCTTCGACCGTGAGATTGTGCAACTCCCGGATACCGTAGGAGTGCTTTGAGTGTATCAAACGTCACAACGTAACTGGGTGACTATAAAGGTGCACTACGGGTACCTCCGAAAGTGTCTGTTGGGTTGGTACGAATCGAGATCGGGATTTGTCACTCTGTGTGACGGAGAGGTATCTCTGGGCCCACTCGGTAGAACATCATCATGAGGTCAATGTGACTAAGGAGTTAGTCACACGATGACGTGCTACGGAACGAGTAAAGAGACTTACCGGTAACGAGATTAAGCAAGGTATTGGTATACCGACGATCGAATCTCGGGCAAGTTCTATACTGATAGACAAAGGGAATTGTATACGGGATTGATTGAATCCTTGACATCGTGGTTCATCCGATGAGATCATCGTGGAGCAAGTGGGAGCCATCATGGGTATCCAGACCCCGCTGATGGTTATTGGCCAGAGAGATGTCTCGGTCATGTCTACCTGCCTCCCGAACCCGTAGGGTCTACACACTTAAGGTTCGGTGACGCTAGGGTTATAGGGAATTTTTATACGAGGTTACCGAAAGTTGTTTGGAGTCCCAGATGAGATCCCGAACGTCACGAGGAGCTCCGGAATGGTCCGGAGGTAAAGAGTGATAGATAGGACGGATGGTTTCGGACACCAGAAGTGTTTCGGGCATCACCGGTAACATACCGGGACCACCGGGTCCACCGGAGGTGGCCCCGGGGGTCCACCGAAGGGGGGCAATGACCCCGGGAGGTAAGATGGGCCAAGTAGGGGAGGGAACCAGCCCCTAGGTGGGATGGTGCGCCTTCCAACTCAGCCCAATGTGCAGGGGAGAGAAAAGGGGGGGCAAACCCTAAGCCAGGTGGGCCTAAGGCCCATCAGGGGTGCGCCACACCCCTCCTCCCCCCCTGGCCGCTGCACCAGCCCCCATCTAGGGCTGCCCCCCCCCCCCCAGAGGGGGAAACCCTCAAGGGGGCGCAGCCCCTCCCTTCCCCTATATATACCGGGCACTTTTGGCCATTGGGAGATAGACTTTTCCCTCTCTCTCGGCGCAGCCCTGCCCTTCTTCCTCCTCCTCTCTCCCGGTGATTGGCGAAGCCTTGCCGGGAGACCTCGTCTCTCCATCGACACCACGCTGTCGTGCTACTGGAGTCCTTCCCCAACCTCTCCCTCCTCCTTGCTAGATCAAGGTGCAGGAGACGTCACCGAGCTGCACGTGTGTTGAACGCGGAGGTGTCGTAGTTGGGCACTAGATCGGAATTGCTGCGAGTACGACTCCATCAACCGCGTTCTAGCGACGCTTCCGCTTAGCGATCTTCAAAGGTATGAAGATGCTCTTGCCCCTCTCTCATTGCTGGTCTCTCCATAGGAAGATCTGAATATGCGTAGGAAAATTATGAATTTATGCTACGTTACCCAACAGTGGTATCAGAGCCAGGTTTTCTATGCGTAGATTCTATGCACGAGTAGAACACAAAAGTTGTGGGCGATGATTTGTCAATTTGCTTGCCGCTACTAGTATTATTATTTTCCGGTGGTATTGTGGGATGAAGCGGCCCGGACCGACTTTACACGTACGCTTACGTGAGACTGGTTCCACCGACAGACATGCACACCGTGCATAAAGGTGGCTAGCGGGTGTCTGTCTCTCCTACTCTAGTCGGATTGGATTTGATGAAAAGGGTCCTTATGAAGGGTAAATACCTTTGGCATATCATCATTGTGGCTGTCACGTAGGTAAGAAGGCGTTCTTGCTAGAAACCCAAATCAGCCACGTAAAACTTGCAACAACAATTAGAGGACGTCTAACTTGTTTTTGCAGGGTTTGACATGTGATGTGATATGGCCAAAGTTGTGATGTTGCATGTATGATGTATGAGATGATCATGTTATTGTAATAGGTTTCACGACTTGCATGTCGATGAGTATGACAACCGGCAGGAGCCATAGGAGTTGTCCTAATTTATTGTATGAGATGCAACGCCATGTGCTTACTACTTTTACTTCATTGCTAACGGTTAGCTATAGTAGTAGTTGGTGTGACGACTTCACGGAGACACGATGATGGAGATCATGGTATCACGCCGGTGACGATGATGATCATGCGATGCCTGAAGATGGAGATCGAAAGGGCAAAGATGATAATGGCCATATCATGTCACTATATGATTGCATTGTGATGTTTATCATGTTTTTCATCTTATTGCTTAGAACGACGGTAGCATAATAAGATGATCGCTCTTAAAATTTCGAGAACGTATTCCCCTAAATGTGCATCGTTGTGAAGGTTCGTTGTCTCGAAGCACCACGTGATGATCGGGTGTGATAGATTCTAACGTCCGCATACAACGGGTGTAAGCCAGATTTACACACGCGAAACACCTAGGTTGACTCGACGAGCTTAGCATGTACAGACATGACCTCGAATACAAGAGATCGAAAGGTCAAACATGAGTCGTATGGTTGAGTACGATCAGCATGAAGTTGCTCACCATGGTGACTAGTCCGTCTCACGTGATGATCGGACACGGGTTAGTCAACATGGATCATGTATCACTTAGATGACTAGAGGGATGTCGATTTAAGTGGGAGTTCATACTTAATTTGATTAAATGAACTTAATTGTCATGAACTTAGTCTAAAAGTTGTCTTCATAAATATTGTAGATGGTCAACGTCAACCTCAATTTCAACGCATTCCTAGAGAAAATAAGCTGAAAGATGATGGTAGCAACTATGCAGACTGGGTTCGCAACTTGAAGCTCATCCTTGAAGCAGCTAAAAAGGCTTATGTCCTTGATGCGCCGCTAGGTGACCCTCCCGCTCCCGCAGCAGCCCAGGACATTCTGAACGTCTGGCAAACGCGGAGTGATGACTACTCTCTGGTTAGGTGTGGAATGTTATACAGTTTAGAAATGGGGCTCCAAAGGCGTTTTGAGCAAAACGGAGCATATGAGATGTTCCAGGAGCTGAAGCTAGTTTTTCAAGCTCATGCCCGTGTCGAGTGATATGAAGTCTCCGACAAGTTCTTTAGCTGTAAGATGGAGGAGAACAGTTCTGTCAGTGAGCACATACTCAAAATGTCTGGGTTACACGGTCGTCTCACTTCACATGGAGTCGAACTTCCGGATGATGCTATAATTGACAGAATCCTCCAGTCTCTCCCACCAAGCTACAAAGGCTTTGTGCTTAACTACGACGTGCAAGGGATGGAGAAGACCATTCCCGAGTTGTACTCGATGCTCAAGTATGCAGAAGTAGAAATCAAGAAAGAGCATCAAGTGTTGATGGTCAACAAGACCACTAGTTTCAAGAAAGGCAAGGTAAGAAGAACTTCAAGAAAGACGACAAAGCTGTTGCCGCGCCCGGTAAGCCAGATGCCGGGAAGAAGAAAAAGAATGGACCCAAGCCTGAGACTGAGTGCTTCTATTGCAAGGGAAAGGTTCACTGGAAGCGGAACTGCCCCAAATACTTAGCGGACAAGAAGGCCGGCAACGTTAAAGGTATATGTGATATACATGTTATTGATGTGTACCTTACCAGCGCTCGTAGTAGCTCCTGGGTATTTGATACCAGTGTTGTTGCTCACATTTGCAACTCAAAGCAGGAACTGCGGAATAAGCGGAGACTGGCCAAGGACGAGGTGACGATGCGCGTCGGGAATGCCTCCAAGGTCGATGTGATCGCCGTCGGCACGCTACCTCCACATCTACCGTCGGGATTACTTTTAAACCTGAATAATTGTTATTTAGTACCAGCTTTGAGCATGAATATTGTATCAGGATCTTGCTTAATGCGAGACGGCTACTCATTTAAGTCAGAGAATAATGGTTGTTCTATTTATATGAGTGATATGTTTTATGGTCATGCTCCACTGGTGAATGGTTTATTCTTGATGAATCTCGATCGTGATGTTACGCATATTCATAGTGTTAGTACCAAAAGATGTAAAGTTGATAATGATAGTCCCACATACTTGTGGCACTGCCGCCTTGGTCATATCGGCGTTAAGCGCATGAAGAAGCTCCATACTGATGGACTATTAGAGTCTCTTGACTTTTAATCATTTGACACATGCGAACCGTGCCTCAAGGGAAAAATGGCTAAGACTCCATTCTCAGGAATAATGGAGAGAGCAACCGACTTATTGGAAATAATACATACTGATGTGTGTGGTCCAATAAACATTGAAGCTCGTGGTGGCTATCGTTATGTTCTCACGCTCACCGATGATTTGAGTAGGTATCTGTATATCTACTTGATGAAGCACAAATCTGAGACGTTTGAAAAGTTTAAGGAATTTCAGAGTGAGGTCGAGAATCAACGTGACAGAAAAATTAAGTGTCTACGATCTGATCGTGGAGGAGAATATTTGAGTCACGAGTTTGGCACACACACCTAAGGAAGTGTGGAACCGTTTCACAACTGACGCCGCCTGGCACACCGCATCGCAACGGAGTGTCTGAACGTTGTAATCGCACTTTATTAGATATGGTACAATCTATGATGTCTCTTACCGACTTACCGCTATCATTTTGGGGATACGCATTAGAAACTGCAGCATTCACTTTAAATAGGGCACCGTCTAAATCCGTTGAGACGACACCGTATGAACTATGGTTTGGCAAGAAACCTAAGTTGTCGTTTCTTAAAGTTTGGGGCTGCGATGCTTATGTGAAGAAACTTCAACCAGAAAAGCTCGAACCCAAAGCGGAGAAATGTGTATTCATAGGATACCCTAAGGAAACTATTGGGTATACCTTCTATCTTAGATCCGAAGGTAAAACCTTTGTTGCCAAGAACGGATCCTTTCTAGAGAAAGAGTTTCTCTCAAAAGAAGTAAGTGGGAGGAAGGTAGAACTTGATGAGGTAATTACACCCCCTCTCGAGCAGGATAGTAGCGCAGCGCGGGAAGTTGTTCATGTGGCGCCTACACCAACTGAAGAGGAAGTTAATGATAATGATCATGAAGCTTCGGATCAAGTTGCTACTGAACCGCAAGGGTACGCTCCGCACTAGAGTGATACGGCAACCCTGTAATGGAAATCATGTTGTTAGACAACGGTGAACCTTCGAACTATGAAGAAGCGATGGCGGGCCCGGATTCCAACAAATGGCTTGAAGCTATGAAATCCGAGAAAGGATCCATGTATGAGAACAAAGTATGGACTTTGGTGGACTTGCCCGATGACCGGCGAGCCATAGAAAATTCAAGGAATTGACTACGAAGAGACTTTCTCTCCCGTAGCGAAGCTGAAATCAGTCCGAATCATGTTAGCAATTGCCGCGTTTTATGATTATGAAATTTGGCAAATGGACGTCAAAACAGCGTTCCTTAACGGGAACCTTAAGGAAGAGTTGTATATGATGCAACCATAAGGTTTTGTCGACCCTAAGGGTGCTAACAAAGTGTGCAAGCTCCAGCGCTCCATCTATGGGCTGGTGCAAGCATCTCGGAGTTGGAACATTCGCTTTAATGAGGTGATTAAAGCATTTGGGTTCATACAGGTTTACGGAGAAGCCTGTCTGTACAAGAAAGTGAGTGGGAGCTCTGTAGCTTTCCTCATACTGTATGTGGATGACATTTTATTGATGGGGAATAATATAGAGATGTTGGAGAGCATAAAGGCCTATTTGAACAAGAGTTTTTCAATGAAGGACCTTGGAGAAGCTGCATACATATTAGGCATCAAGATCTATAGAG
Source organism: Hordeum vulgare subsp. vulgare (assembly GCF_904849725.1). Lineage (NCBI taxonomy): Eukaryota > Viridiplantae > Streptophyta > Magnoliopsida > Poales > Poaceae > Hordeum > Hordeum vulgare. The sequence continues at coordinate 350,984,223 of NC_058522.1, read as the reverse complement.
ATAGATCGAGACGCCTCATAGGTCTTTCGCAAAGTACATACCTTGACAAGATATTGAAGAAGTTCAATATGGAAAACTCAAAGAAGGGGTTCTTGCCAGTTTTCCAAGGTATGAGATTGAGTAAGACTCAGTCGCCGACCACGACAGCAGATAGAGAGAAGATGAGTTATGTCCCCTACGCATCAGCCGTGGGCTCTCTAATGTATGCCATGCTGTGTACCAGACCTGATATAAACCTTGCCATAAGCTTAGTAGGGAGGTACCAAAGTGATCCCAGTATGGAACACTGGACAGCGGTCAAGAATATCCTTAAGTACCTGAAAAGGACTAAGGAAATGTTTCTCGTTTATGGCGGTAACGAAGAGCTCGTCGTAAAGGGTTACGTCGACGCTAGCTTCGACACAGATCCGGACGACTCTAAGTCACAGACCGGATACGTATATGTGCTGAATGGTGGGGTAGTGAGCTGGTGCAGCAGCAAGCAAGAAGTCGTGGTAGCATCTACATGTAAAGCGGAGTACATAGCTGCTTCAGAAGCAGCTCATGAAGGAATTTGGATGAAGGAGCTCATCACCGACCTTGGAGTGGTTCCAAGCGCGTCGGGTCCAATGACACTCTTCTGTGATAACACTAGGGCCATTGCCATAGCCAAGGGGGCCAGGTTTCACCAGAAGACGAAGCACATCAAACGCCGCTACAACTCCATCCAGGACCATGTCCAGAGTGGAGTGATAGATATTTGTAAAGTACACACGGATCTGAATAATGCAAACCCGTTGACTAAACCTCTACCACGAGCGAAACATGATCAACACCATAATGCTATGGGTGTTTGATACATCACAATGTAACTAGATTATTGACTCTAGTGGAAGTGGGAGACTGTTGGAAATATGCCCTAGAGGCAATAATAAAATGGTTATTATCATATTTCCTTGTTCATGATAATCGTCTATTGTTCATGCTATAATTGTATTAACAGGAAACAGTAATACATGTGTGAATAAATAGATCACAATGTGTCCCTAGCAAGCCTCTAGTTGGCTAGCTCGTTAGTCAATAGATGATCATGGTTTCCTGATCATGGGCATTAGATGTCATTGATAACGGGATCACATCATTGGGAGAATGATGTGATGGACAAGACCCAATCCTAAGCATAGCACTAGATCGTATTGTTCGTATGCTAAATCTTTTCTAATGTCAAGTATCTTTTCCTTCGACAGTGAGATTGTGCAACTCCCGGATACCGTAGGAGTGCCTTGGGTGTATCAAACGTCACAACGTAACTGGGTGACTATAAAGGTGCACTATGGGTACCTCTGAAAGTGTCTGTTGGGTTGGTACGAATCGAGATCGGGATTTGTCACTTCGTGTGACGGAGAGGTATCTCTGGGCCCACTCGGTAGAACATCATCATGAGCTCAATGTGACTAAGGAGTTAGTCACACGATGACGTGCTACAGAATGAGTAAAGAGACTTACCGGTAATGAGATTGAACAAGGTATTGGTATACCGACGATCGAATCTCGGGCAAGTTCTATACCGACAGACAAAGGGAATTGTATACGGGATTGATTGAATCCTTGACATCGTGGTTTATCCGATGAGATCATCATGGAGCAAGTGGGAGCCACCATGGGTATCCAGACCCTGCTGATGGTTATTGGCCAGAGAGATGTCTCGGTCATGTCTGCCTGTCTCCCAAACCCGTAGGGTCTACACACTTAAGGTTCGGTGACGCTAGGGTTATAGGGAATTGTTATACGAGGTTACAAAAAGTTGTTTGGAGTCCCGGATGAGATCCCGGACGTCACGAGGAGCTCCGGAATGGTCCGGAGATAAATATTGATATATAGGACGGATGGTTTCGGACACCGGAAGTGTTTCGGGCATCACCGGTAACGTACCGGGACCACCGGGACCAACGGAGGTGGCCCCGGGGGTCCACCGAAGGGGGGAAACGACCCCACGAGGTAAGATGGGCCCAGTAGGGGAGGGAACCAGCCCCTAGGTGGGCTGGTGCGCCTCCCCACTCAGCCCAATGCGCAGGGGAGAGAAAAGGGGGGCAAACCCTAAGCCAGGTGGGCCTAAGGCCCACCAGGGGTGCCCCATACCCCTCCTCCCCCCCCTTGGCCGCCGCACCAGCCCCCATCTAGGGCTGCCGCCCCCCCCCCCCCCCCCGGGAGGGGGAAACCCTCAAGGGGGCGCAGCCCCTCCCTTCCCCTATATATACCGGGCACTTTTGGCCATTGGGAGATAGACTTTTTCCTCTCTCTCGGTGCAGCCCTGCCCTTCTTCCTCCTCCTCTCTGCGAGTGATTGGCGAAGCCCTGCCGGGAGACCTCGTCTCTCCATCTACACCACCCGTCGTGCTGCTGGAGTTCTTCCACAACCTCTCCCTCCTCCTTGCTGGATCAAGGTTTGGGAGACGTCACCGGGCTACACGTGTGTTGAACGCGGAGGTGTCGTAGTTCGACACTAGATCGGAATCGATGCGAGTACGACTCCATCAACCGCGTTCTAGCAACGCTTCTGCTTAGCGAGCTTCAAAGGTATGAAGATGCTCTTACCCCTCTCTCGTTGCTGGTCTCTCCATAGGAAGATCTGAGTATGCGTAGGAAAATTTTGAATTTATGCTACGTTACCCAACATAATAAACGATTATCTTGACACAGGAATTATAATAATAACTTATTTATCATTGCCTCTAGGTCATAATTCCAACCGGGGGTACCTTTCTAGCTGCACTAATTGCCATCGAATCCTCGGGATTAGACGTAATACTAGGGATGGACTAGTTGACACCCCATCAAGTGTGTATCAATTGTGCCACCAGAACTGTGACGCTGGTTAATCCGGTCGGTCAAACCGTCCAGTTTCTCGCCAACAACATGAAGTCAAGGAACGGAATGGCATACCAAGCAGAGGTCACGGATATGAACTTGATTCCGGTGGTATGCGAATTTCTAGATGTGTTCCCTAAGGAATTGCCAGGAATGCCACCTGACCGGGAGTTGGAGTTCGCAATCGAATTAGTTCCCTGTACTGCCCCAATTTACAAGAAATACTATCGTATGCCGGGACCGGAATTGGCAGAGCTAAATAAACAGTTGGACGAATTACTGCAAAAAGGATACATCCGCGCAAGCATCTCACCATGGGGATCACCAATACTGTTTGTCTAGAAGAAGGACTAAAGTTTGCGAATGTGCATAGACTATCGTCAGCTAAATGAGGTCACTATTAAAAATAAGTACCCATTACCACGCATTGATGACTTATTCAACCAATTAAGTGGAGCACGAGTATTCTCCAAAATTGACCTAAGGACTGGGTATCATCAGTTAAAAATCAGAAAAGAAGATATACCTAAGACATCGTTCACCACCCGATATGGCTTGTATGAGTTTACAATCATATCATTTGGACTGACGAATGCTCCATCCTATTTCATGAGCATGATGAACAAGGTTTTCATGGATTTCCTAGACAAATTTGTGGTAGTGTTCATTGATGATATCCTGATATATTCTAAGGATGAAGAGAACCACAAGCGTCACCTCCGTGCTGTCTTAGAACGATTGAGATCCCATCAACTGTATGCTAAATTCAGTAAATGCGAGTTCTGGCTGAAGGAAGTGGGATTTTTGGGACACATCCTATCAGAACAAGGTGTGGCTGTCGACCCCAGTAAGGTAGCATCAGTACTAAACTGGAGAACACTAGTCTCGGTGACCGAAGTTCGTAGCTTTCTGGGATTGGCAGGCTACTACCGACATTTCATAGAAGGCTTCTCCAAGATAGCCAAACCACTGACGGAATTGCTCAAGAAAAATCAGAAATTTGTCTGGACGACAGCATGCGAAAGCAGTTTCCTGGAATTAAAAACAAGGCTAATGACAACACCTGTCTTAATCCTTCCGGATATTCACAAGAGTTCTGACATTTACTGTGATGCTTCATGACGAGGAATTGGCTGTGTGCTAATGCAGGAAGGAAAGGTTGTAGAATCCCGACATCTGTGGCCACATGAGGAGAACTACCCCACGCATGACTTGGAGCTAGCAGCTGTGGTTCATGCCTTGAAGATTTGGAGGCATTACCTTATTGGCCAACGATGTGAGATATATACGGACCACAAAAGTCTTAAGTATATTTTCACCCAGCCAGACCTGAATCTCAGGCAACGACGATGGCTTGAACTAGTCAAGGACTATGACCTTCGGATCAACTATCATCCGGAAAAACCCAATGTGGTTGCAGACGCGCTCAGTCGAAAGCCAACCACGGTAAATGCATTATTGGGAAGTATGCATCCAAGACTACAAGAAGAATTCGTTAGTCTCAACATGATACTATGCGGTCCAATTACCCCTGAGTCCCTGGAAATTACCCCCACTCTCATAGAAGAAATCAAGAGAGCTCAAGGATCAGACGAGGGAATCAAGAAGATAAAAGAGTCACTGCCAAAAGGGAAGGACAATTCCTTCTGAATGGATGACCAAGGCATTTTATGGTTCGAAAAACGGATATGCGTCCCCGACCAAAACAGCCTGAGACAACAAATACTCAGAGAAGTGCATGATTCCGCATATTCTATTCATCCAGGAGGTACGAAGATGTACCAATATTTGAGAAAGACATTTTGGTGGTCAGGGATGCGAAGGGATATAGAATATTATGTCGCCTGCTGTGATATATGCAACAAGGTTAAGGCGGAACACCAAAAGCCCGCCGAGTTACTACAACCTTTACCGGTTCCCCAATGGAAGTGGGACGACATATGCATGGACTTCATTGTAGGACTACCCAACTCGACAAGGGGCAATGATGCTATCTGGGTCATTGTGGATATGCTCACTAAAGTAGCCCATTTCATCCTGGTAAAGCCTACTTTCAATGCCCACCAACTGGCACAGTTATGCATGTCCCGGATAGTAAGCCTACATGGAGTACCCAAGTCGATCACCTCATATAGAGGCTCTCTGTTCACCTCAGCATTCTGGCTACGATTACACTAAGCCTTGGGAACCATGCAAAAACACAGCACAACATACCACCTCAGACGGATGGGCAAACAGAAAGAGTGAATCAAATAGTAGAGGACATGCTTTGGTCATGTGCCCTCACCAATGGACCCAAATGGGAAGACAGCCTACCCTATGCAGAATTCTCTTACAACAACAACTATTAGACGAGTCTGAAGATGTCACCATTCGAAGCCTTATACGGAAGGAAGTGTCGTACCCCTATGAACTGGTCCCAAACCGGAGATAGTCGTATTTTTGGAACAGACTTGATGCTGGAGGGAGAGAAATAGGTCAAGGATATTCAGGAACACCTTCACGCGGCCAAGTCCCGTCAGAAAAGCTGTTATGATCCAAAGCACCGGGAAGTAACCTTTGAACCAGGAGAATATGCTTACCTCCGAGTAACCCCTATGTGAGGAGTGAAAAGGTTTCACACACGAGGAAAACTCGCACCAAGGTATATTGGCCCCTTTCCAGTGATCTCAAGAAGAGGCAGAGTCACCTATCAGTTAGAACTACCGCTCGAATTGTCAGATGTGCATGATGTCTTTCATATCTCACAACTAAGAAAGTGCATTGCACCACCAATTAAGCAGGTAGATATGAGTGAGCTAGAATTGGCTAAGGATCTGACCTATGAGGAGAAACCCGTCAGAATATTGGATGAGATGGAAACAACTACCAGGAGTAAGGTGCTTAAGTTTTATAAGGTGTTATGGGAACACCATACTGAGGAAGAAGCTACATGGGAGATAGAGGATTTCTTGAGACCCTCATATCCATACTTGTTACCTGAGGAACCAAATCTTGAGGACGAGATTCATCCTAAGGGGGGTAGATTTGTAACACCCTGATTTTTTTTAACCTTTTCCTTTTAAAATATTTATAGAGTTTCACTTGCCATTTGGTGGATTTTCAAATTTTCTCAAGCAAGTTGGATTGTGAGTCTCTGATTTCTTGTCTCAAGCAACCCAAAACCTTTTGTTTCTTGCCAAGACCTTTCTTGGAATAATTTGCAATATTCAAATCTTTTAAATAATTCTTTTTCTATTTTGGGGAATTATGGCATCACAATGGGTTGTGAAGCAACCTATAGTTGGAATAAGCTATCGACCCCAAAACTTTTTCCACATGTTCTCAGTATCATATGATTTCAAAATATTCAAAAATATTTCATTGCCCAATATAAAATTTTGGCTAGAAAAATAATTTCTTTTCTGACCAGAATTATCACTTTGTGAAGCAACCCTATTTTTCCTCTTTTATAAAATTCCCAATAAATTTCCTTAGCTCCAAGGGATCATAACTAGTTCAAATATGTAAAACATCTAATGGTCTAGTACAAATTTTGAGCAGTAAGACTCCGCTAAGTTTTTGTTAAAAATGAACCTTTGTGAAGGAAGTGCTATCTAGAGTTGCACAAATGACTTGCAAATTTTTGGACATGAGTGCACTACTAAATGACACTCCTTCACCAAGTTTCACCATTAACAGGGCTGGCATGAGAGTGCCATGAGCTCATTTGTGTTCTGGACGAGAAAGGTCATTTACAAAGAAACCCTATCATTTGATCTTCAAACCCTGTCCAACTTTGCAAGTCTGTAGTCTTTCCTATGCTGGTTAACCTAGACATGCTAGTTTGCCCTAATCTTAACCCATTTGAGCTCTAGATCCTTCCCCGGTTTGCTGGCAGAATCTGTTGTTGATGCCACACTTCGCAGGAGTGAATGACTGGTCGATCTGATGATAGGGAGTGACTGGAGAGAGTAAGGTCTACACCCTGGACAAGGTTCCCAGGCTTGCGAGGCTCTGTGGCAGCAGTAACCGTGGTGACCACGGTACTGGCATGCCACAGCGCGCGCGCTGTGCAGCCCCCGTGGCAGCCGAGCCACTCGAGCCGTCCATCGCTGCCCCTCCTTGTCCTTAGCATCGAGGGCGTCCCTGGCAGCCGTGTGGCACCTTCGGAAGGCCCTGGGTCGCCGGAGAGGGTCGCCGTCGCTCCATGCCAAGCCCCTCCACGGACCGAACAGTCGGCTCCGACCACTCTAGGCGTCCGCGCGCCATTAATGGCCGAGGAGACGTCCCGTCGACCCTCTTCCCTGCTCCGTCACCTCAGGTCACACAGCAACGGCCAGCTCACCCCCTACGCTAGTGGCCGAGCTTATCCTCGCCTCTTCGGGAGAGATCGACCGTGCTCGTCGTCGACCTATTTAAAGGGCGCCCCGACACCTTTGAGCTCTCCATCCCCGTCCTGCAGCCTCCAATCGGCCCCCCATTGAGTGAGCGGGGGCCAAGAGGCCCTCCGGCCTCGAATCATCACCGGAGTTCCTCTGCTTGTAGCACCACCGTCGACAGCGCCAACCACCCTCTCCAGAGCCCCCCGCACCCCTCCATCGAGCTCAGGGTTCCCCCAGGTGCTCCTCGACCCTCGCCCGAGCAAATCCTCGCCCGCGTTGCCGTCTCCGACGACCACCTGAAGACGCCGCCGTCGGAGAAGAAGGGGACAACACCATTTGTCCACCCCTCGCCGATCTGCGGGTATGTGCGTTCTCGTCGTAGACCCCTTGTTCCATTCCCCCTAGTCCCAAGCCTCGTCGTCGTCTCTAGCACCGGCGACCATCACCGGGGAGCCGGCGCGTCCCTGTCTCCCTCCCCCTCTCTCTGTTTTGAAGTAGCCGGCCCCACCTGCCAGTGACCGAGGCCCGTGGCCGAAGCGGTAAGTGGAGGCGCCCCTCCACTTTACGCCTTCGACGTGGCCCCTGTCAGGTTCTTTTTCCTTTTTCTTTTATTTCAGATTTGACCAGCAACTTTGACCATTTGTATCTTTTTATTTATAAGTCCAAATCACTTGATTCTTTTTGCATTGAGTTGGTAATGACCCCCTTTATTTTCTGGTAAAGTTTGATATTTTTTCCACAATCATAGAATTTCTGGTTAATAAAAAGGTATTGAATGACTTTTCTTTTTATTTTGCTATTTAAAATATATTTTCAGAGGGAAACTTTGAAGACCAGGAGTGTTTGAACAACCCCGCTGATCAAGGCAAGCCATCATATACATGTGATGTAGTTTTGCATAGCATAAGCTACATCTTCATGCATTATAATTACTTAACTTGCTAGAAAATAACCGTCTAATAAACAATCATATAGAAATATGTGCTTACTGTTACAAATCTCTATGTGTATCATGGCTTAGTGGTTGATCATGAGTCACCTGTCCGGGCATAATCGCACAACCACATCTTGCCGGTATGGGAAGGCCATGACTTGGGTTGTCCGCGTGATATTTCACCGATACCCCAGAGAGGGAGGGTTAGGCACGCGTGCTACCTTGGCCCGGTAGGCGGTGATAACTCGGTGAGCCCAGTTAAGATGAGTTGGGCCCGTCCCTAGGTGGGATAGTTCATTTTGGCCACGACGGTGGCAGGTGTCATGAGGACACAGGGCCACCCAGGGCAGGACTCCGGAAGATTGGATGATCGTCGGTGGTACGATGAAAGAGTCATGGGTCAGGCAAGTTTCGTTGGAGTAATGCCGGTCCACCCAAATGGGATCATGAGGCTAGTACTCCATAGTGTGGGTAAGGTGTGCAACCTCTGCACAGTGTAAAACCTATTCGGATAGTCGAGTCCATGGTAATGGACAGCCCGACCAGACCTCAGTAGATGGTCAACCATGTTGATGTTAGTAATGATGGAAGAACCCTTCAACTGAATGGAGATGTTTGATAGGGATCCCGGTGGTTGTGAGACAACCCCGGACATCAGTAAGTTGATGACCGGAAAAGCCTAGTGGTATTATTCATAATTTATTGCCATTGTTTGCTGCACTACTTGGTTATTATGAGCTCGTGAGTACATTCCAAGTACTCACCTGGCGTATCATGCCAGATGCAGGACAAGCCGAGGAAGGAGGTCCTGATGGTTCGTACTAGGATGTGTCCACGGCAATGTCCCTGTGTATGGAGTTGCCGCTAGGTTCCGCTACGATGTAGAAGTACTTAGTAGTTCTGAGGCCCCACTTTGTTTGATAAATAATGTAGATACGGATGCATCACCATGGGTGCCTTTGGCCTCTCTATCACTGTAATATATGTATTTGTAACCTTATGCCATCAATAAAGTCGGTTCAGTTATGTTCCAAGTTTTTGAGTGTTTCCAGAAGACATGATGTCTGGGTTGGGAACACTGCTAATCTCATTCGTTGAATCGGGGTACCACATGTTCCTGCTCAGGAGACAAGACATGCATCTTCATATCAAGCATCAACACCTTCACCACCAGCTCCAGCTCAAGCACCTACAGTATCCACTCCTCCAACTCCAGGACACTCAACAGATGCCTTCGTGGATGCTCTTTTGTTGACTCCGTCATCAGCTTCCCAGAGAGACGAGTAGTTCTATACTTTTTGAACTTTTTGGTAACTTGTTGCCAAAGGGGGGAAATATATAGATCATAGACTTCGAGAGAGAGAGAGAGAGCACTTTTGACTTTATTTGCTCTCATTTGGTTTTAAAAACTTTGGTCTTTTGGATGACTTTATCCCACTATCTTTGTTTGATCATACGCTTTACTTGGTTGATGCTACGTAATTATCCTTTTAGCTATCTATGTGATGATCATTCACTTATCTTGTTAGTGTCATGTGCATTACTATTCATTCTTATCTTGTATGCGCACCACCAAGATGTATGTGACATGGAAGAGTAACCCATGATCCTAATCGATTGTGCATTTGCATTCAAACGCATATTTAAATAATGCACAAATTTAGGGGGAGCTCTTGCTTTTCACATACTTCTCAAAGCATCAATACTAATGCACGATTACTTTGATCTATATGTTGTCATCAATTACCAAAAAGGGGGAGATTGAAAGCACAATTGCTCCCCTAGAGTGGTTTTGATAATTAATCACAACATATGCATCATTGGACTAATATGTTTTCCAATTATATTTCAGAAAAGTTCAAAAGATGCTATGGCTAAAGGCTTATGTGGGGATGCCCCCTGATGCAAGAAAGGGATAATATTGGCCCAAGCTTAAAGCTAGAAGACTCTTCATTTTATATTTGTGAGAAGTCACTTTTGAGTCCATTGGAAAGCCAATACAGTTAAAAGGGGGTGAGGTAGTCAAATGAACTGATTACTCAAAGTGCTCAAAGTTAGCCACCAAAATACTCACTCTTTTTCCCACATATCCATTATGTCCAATTCCGCATACTCAAATTCGGTGTCACCAACCTCCACATTTCAGACCCGCCGAGTTGGACCTGAGAAAGAAACCCGAGCCATTCCCACCAAACCGGTGCAACCGAATCCATATCGGTGCTACCGAGTTTAGTGTGACCAACATTCTGTTGCATCGGTACACAAAATCTGAATTTCTGACCTTGAGTAACGGTGCCACCGAGTTTGGGCATGTGACCGTTAGTCACCGATTCGGTGCCACCGAGTTGTGTATATCGGCCTCACCGATATTCAAAAGTTCTGCCTTTTGTGCTCATGGATCACTAGGAGAAGAAGGCACAAAATGGCATCTCACACACTGTTTCAGACTTAGTGAAAACCACAGTTTATGAAAGTGCAGTTTTCGATCTGAAGGCATATTGACAGCAGCAAAACCATAAGCTACAGGACCCAAATGGCATGAAAACTGATAGCATGCTAGAGAATCCTAAAGTCTACAACTAACTCCATTGCACCAACCTCAAAAGAGCTACAGATAACCAGCTAAACTCATGCAAAGACAGCAACAAAAAATAACAGATTTCAGACTTAGAAATAGTTCAGCATCTCCAAATCAGCACTATTTCCTAGCAAGTTGAGAGCAAGCAAACCACACCTAAACATGGATTTCTATTGCAACCAAAAATGCCAGGGGCTAGCCTACACATCCAAGGGCAAATCTCTAGTTGACAACTCCTCCACATCAAGCACGAATTAAATCCCACAAAATAAACAAAAGGATAACATGGAAAAATATCACGCGAACTAACTTTCTCAAAAGCTAAAACTAAATGCACAGTTAAATTCTATGGATTTTTCTACCCCGAAAACATATATAACATGTGAGGTTGCAACGCAAAAATATCGCCACACGTATATGCGGGAATATGTCCTAAACACGATATAATAAACTAGCGACAGAATCCTACATGCAAAAATAAAAACCGCTACTCTAAAATACATGGAAAAAGGTTCCTAAAACATGAGCATCTTATCCACGGGGTTTGAGCAATCCGGACACGCGCGAAAATAAATACGGGACAAACTCCTAATAGGACAGCACGCATTTCTAGGCAAACAGCGGGTCAAACCACATCAATCATGCATGCAAGTTACAAATTATTAATCTACGCTGCAAAATACACAAGATCCATATATAGATCGCTCTGATCCGACACACGGTTACTAAACTATGGGCGTTTTAAAATATTCTAATCCCTGAAAATAAATAAATTGCAACCCTAAAAAAATCAACTAATGAGCCGAATCTCCTACAGGACAAAACAGGGCATTGGCGCATAATAGTAAAACACGCCATGGGCGCTAGATAGGCAGCAGGGGGAGGCTCACCTTGTGGGCTTCGTCCAAGCCTGGTGGGGAGCTTGGGTCGACGGGGGAGAGAACCGGCCTAGCTCGGTCGGTGCACACGGGAGGCCTGGGCTAGGGCGCTCTTGGCGCTGGGCCGAGGCGGGATCTGGCCGGCTTGTGCAGGCCGACGAGGCAGCGCGGTGTTGGGAAGGTTGGCTGGCTCGGGGCCCACTTGCGAGCGCTGGAGGGCGACGCACGAGGCTCGCGCGGGCGGCGCGCACGCGCACCTGCCGAAGCTCGGGTCAACGCAGGCACTCGATCTGGTCGATCCAGATCCCTCTCGAGGGGAGGCGACCTCGGCGCAACCTGAACGGATCCCCGATGGCGGCGGCTGCTAGGGCCAGGCGGCGGTGAGGCGCAGGCGAGGTCGCGGCATCCTGATCCGGCGGCGGCTGCCGGGAGGCACTGCTCGGGAGGTGCTGCAGCGCTCGGGAGGTCAGGTTGAGCTCCGGGTTGAAGCAAGAGAGTCTTCGTCCGTTGGATATTCGATCCGACGGTCGAGATCGGTGGAGAGGATGGATCAGATCTGAGAGGTGGAGAAGGTGGAGGCTAGCACGGATTTCAAGGCAAGGGGGGTTGGCTGTCTAAAAATGGCGTGGGGCCTATTTATAAAAATGGGGGGGCTTGGTTTAGGAGTTTTTTGCCCCGGTTTCAACCGCGCGATCAGAATAGAACGGTTTCGCACACAGGTCGGGCTAAGTGGCCGTGTAGCGTAGGTTAGCTCGGGAAGAGAGGAAACGGTGCAGCATGGAAACGCGATTTTAAAACACCAAAAAACGTCTGATGATAGACTGAAGACGATGCCGCTACGGTCGACCGTTCGGGTACCAGACGGACTCCGATTGCGACGAAATTTGACAAGCGGCCTACCTATAATCAAATAAGACCGCACGTGAAGTTTCAACTTAGTTATTGAATATTTTACACGCACTTTTAAAAACAGGTTTTGACGATGCCACGGGCGTGTGCGAGTGCGGCCGGGCTCAAAACAGGCAACGACGAGAACCGACAACTAATAACGGATGCAAGTTTTGAAAAGTGGCGGCAACGGGATGCCGATGCAATGCGGATGATGCGCATGATGTGATGATGATGCAACAAATAAAATAAGCCACACGACGAAAACGGAATAAAGGGGCAATCTTCTGGAACGTCGGTCTCAGGCTGTCACAAATCGGTACCACCGAGTTTGTAACTTTGGTGTCGCCGAGTTTGCCACTTTAGGTGTAACGGTTGGATTTTGTGTGCTGCCTATATATACCCCTTCACCCACCTCTCACTCGTGGAGAAGCACTCACAACACACACTTCATTGTCAGATACATTTTCTCAGAGAGAACCACCTACTCATGTGTTGAGACCAAGATATTCCAATCCAACCATTTTAAACTTGATCTCTAGCCTCCCCAAACTACTTTCCACCAAATCAATCTCTCCTACCCATGCATATTCTGTGAGAGAGTAACTTTGTGTTGACGAGACTATATTTAGAAGCACAAGAGCAAGGAGTTTATTGATCTACCACATCTATTACTTTTTGGAGGGTGGTGCCTCCTAGATTGGTTAGGTGCCACTTGGGAGCCTCCTACTTTGTGTTGTGGAATGGAACCAAGATGTTTGTAAGGCCAAGGAGATCGCCTACTTCGTGAAGATCTACTGTGAGTAAGGCTAGTCCTTCGTGGGCGGAAGCCCTGGTGGAATAGACAAGGCCGCTTCTTCGTGGACCCCTTGTGGGTGGAGCCCACCGTGGACTGTCGCAGTCATTACCCTCCGTGGGTTGAAGTCTCCACTAACATGAATGTACGATAGCACCACCTATCGGAACATGCCAAAAATCATCGTGCAACCTCATGCGTTTGATCTCCCTACCTTACTCCTTTACTTTACACTTGCATGTTTTACTTTCCGCTACGATACTCGTAGAACTGCATGTGTAGGGTGTACTTGACCTACCATAACTGCCAAAGCGGCCTCTCAACTAATATTCGGAAAAGGCAAAAAAAATTATCTTGTCAGGTAGTCTAATCACCCCCTGTAGAGATACTTTCGATCCTACAAATTGCAATAAACTTAGTCATACGATCAAATGCTATGCTTATGGTTTGGGTATTGTCCATCACATCATTCTCCTAATGATTTGATCCCGTTATCAAATGAGAACTCATGTCTATGGTTAGGAAACCTTAACCGTCTTTGATCAACAAGCTAGTATAGTAGAGGCTTAATAGGGACACTTTGTTGTCTATGTATCCACACATGTACAATTATAGCATGGATAATAAACGATTATCATGAACAAGTAAATATGATAATAACCAATTTATTATTGCCTCTAGGGCATATTTCCAACATATTTTTGTCCCTATAATTCTTATATATTCAATAAAAACTTCCCGTGAAATTTCAGGTCATTTGGAGTATAGTTATTTTTCACCCTTTTTCTTGGTTTTCACGTCCAGAATTAGAGTTTCCAGTAATTTCCCTCTTTATGGTGTACCTTGCATATTCAAAGAGAAAGGACATAAGAATTGTATAATAATGAGGAATAATGAATAAGAATATCATAGATACCAATAAGAATTCATGATGCATAATGGATGTATCAATCATCTCTCGGGTTTGAGACAAACCAGCTTAGTTTGCTTACAATAACGAGATGTCAGGCATCGTGGCACTCGCCAAATGCATAAGCGAGCCAATAATCTGAGGATACCTGAGTTGATCTTGAGCAATGCGTTGATTCTTTTGAAGCAACACACTAGCATCATATGGAGTTGGACATGGCTTGCAATCACTATACCCAAAATGTCTCAAGACCTTTTCCACATGGTGAGATTGAAGTAGTGTAATTCCACCATTCTCATCTCTGAACAACTTGATGTTTAGAATAACAACAGCTATTCATATATCCTTCATCTCAAAACAACGAGACAAGAAATCCTTAACCTCCTTGATTATATCAAGTTTGGTTCCAAAGATCGGTATGTCGTCGACATACAAACGTACAATAACTTCTTTGTCCCCACCATGGTGATAGTACACACACTTGTCATCTTCATTTAATAGAAAGCCATCGAGAGTTAATGTCCATTCGAACTTCTTATGCTACTACTTAGGAGCTTGTTTAAGGCCAAATAAATATTTTAATAACTTGCACACCATTCCTACGTGACCAGGCACTATAAAACCATTGGGTTGATCCATGTAAATTTCCTCGTCCAACTCTCCATTAAGGAAAGTTGTCTTAACATCTATTTGATGAACAAGAAGACCGTGTGAGGCAACTAGTCATAGTAGCACCCAAATAGTGGTTACTCTAGCTACATGTGAGTAAGTATCAAAGTAGTCTTCACCTTCTTTCTGGGTGTAGCCCTTGGCCACAAGTCGTGTCTTGTACTTTTCAATTGTACCATCAGGTCTAAGATTTTTCTTGAACAACCACTTACATCCCACAGGTTTGCACCCATAAGGATGATCAGCGACTTCCTATGTTCCATTAGCTAAGATGGAATCCATCTCTCTACGGACAACTTCCTTTCAGTAGCCAGCATCAAAAGATGCATATGATTGTGAAATAGTCGTGGGTGTGTCATCCACGAGGTACACAACGAAGTCATCACCAAAGGACTTTGCAGCCCTCTGTCTCTTACTCCTTATAGGAGTTTCGTTGTCATTCTCCTTCTCAACATGTTCCATCGCAATGGTGGGTTCAGGAATTACAACTAATTCTTGAGTAGGCATTGATGACAAGTTGATGGTACTATACTCCTCGCCCCTCGTTGGTTACCCCAAATGGAAGGTTGAGATGTAGTCAGCAGCAGATTTCCCTTACATGGGGACTGTAAGGTTTATCGAACCAGGAGCACTCCAAGGATCAACAAGTAGGCGTCTGTTGCTCTAGCGCTATCAGAAGACGTGGACCTGCACACACAACAAATAACTTTGCTCCCAACGAGTTCAGAGAGGTTGTCAATCTCTCTGGCCTTGTCGTTTGCAAAGGATCAAACACAAGCAGGAATAGTGATGGTGATTGCATCGGAAAAGGAAATAAAAGCAGTAAATGGTGGAGGTGTAAACAATGGTGGAAATATGGACCAGAGTCCCATGATGTTCGCTAGTGATGTCTCTCTCCCAAAAGAAGATAAACAACTATGTTGGGTAAACAAATTACACCTAGGCAATTGACAGAATTATAAATGCACCGCAATGCTAATCATGTTACAAGAAAGTTTGAGGCTCATAAGTATGGGTAGTACGCCAAGACAAGTAGATCGTTTATCCATCAGCATCTACTCAGTAATCATCCACCATGAGATATCTATCCAGAACATCTCGCTGGTATTAAGTTGCGAGCCCCACCCAAAGTGTAAACCCAAAGCAACGGACAACTGCATTAACAAACTTTGTGTAAGGTAGACAATCCTTGCAATCATGGTTACAAGCACCGTTGTTTTCTCCGTGGTGGCAACAACACATCCCCTAGTCTCATGTTTCTGTCACTCAAGCTAAACATTAGGGGGCATGAACCCACAATCATGCATAACGCTCCCTCTTGGAGTTACAATCTACTACTTGGCCAAAGCAATATAAAGCAACGGAGAACATGCATGAATTACTCAAGAAAAAAATATAAAAGGAGAACCAAATATATAACTCATCACAATCTCAACATAATCTCATAATCCATGGGATCCCAGCAAACTCAGCATAGCAACAGCAGGTAAATTACATAGATGCCTTGATCATGTAGGGCAGCTCACAAGGGCTAAGTATTGAAGCACAAGATGGGAGAGAAGACATCACATGGATACTGGTCATGGACCCATGGTCCAAGAAGGACTACTCACGGCACGCCCAGGAAGCATCCATGGTGGTGGAGAAGCTCCCGGAGGTCATTCCTCCCTCCGGCAGGGTGCCGGGAAGAGGTCTCCTAGCACTCCCGATCTCAGAAGCGCTACGGCGGCGGAACGGTGGTGAAATTCGCGATGCGGGATATATCCTTAGGGTTTTCGCCTTGGGAAGTAAATATAGGCCAAAGGAGGGCGCCAGGGGGTGGACCCGCCACCCAGGCGACCTAGTGGTGCGGCCAGGAGGGAGCCCGTGCCAGGTGGCTGCCTGGGCGAGGCCTGGCTCCCCTCTGTCCCACCTTGGTGCTTCCTGAAGCTTCCGTCACGCTGATTTTTATATATTTTTCTTGAGATTTTTTGGGCTCTGAATATTGGGGTAAAGTCCCTGCAATTAAAAGACATCAGCAAACAAAAACTGGCACTGGGTGCACTGAGTTAGTAGGTTAGTCCAAATATGTGTAAAAAGGTATGAAAGTGTAGCAAAACACATAACGATGTCACCCAAAAGAGCATGGAACAAACAGAAATTATAGATACGTTTGGGACGTATCAACATCCCCAAGCTTAATTCCTGCTCGTCCTCGAGTAGGTAAATGATAACGCAAATAATTTCTGTGCTGACATGCTAACACACATATAAGAACTTCAAAGTAAAGCAAGTAAGATATGAAATTCAAGTCAAGACAATAACAAGCAAGAGTCTAGTATTGAAATTAGCAAAGTAAGAACATAAAGGTGCAAGAGCTCTCACTGTTCGTGACTCAAATGTCTCCAAATGGTGTTTGCGTGCAAGAAGTGGGAGATGGGTTTAGAGCTAAAAATACTATATATTTTAATTGAGAACTCAATCTACTAAGACTTCACACTTGGTCTCCTTCGAAATCTTATTTTGACTCATCCCCAGACCACTAGTGAGGCACAAGTCAAAATGATCCTCTCCCTTTCGACTTTGAGCACTCATGCAATGGATGAGCGCGAGCAAGATATATTCGCACTTAGGATGGCGAAGAGAATAATGATGGGGAAGGAAGACAAAAAAGGTGTGAAAGGCTCACATCAATGAGGACAATCATAGGCGAGAGAAAGCCAAATGATAGATTTGATGTGA
Organism: Hordeum vulgare subsp. vulgare; assembly: GCF_904849725.1. NCBI lineage: Eukaryota > Viridiplantae > Streptophyta > Magnoliopsida > Poales > Poaceae > Hordeum > Hordeum vulgare. Next base: position 350,966,639 of record NC_058522.1, on the reverse strand, counting down.
GGAGTATGGATTGCCATGCAACGGATGCACATATGATCTAAGGCAAGCTCTCCAATGGAACTAGTGGGGGTGCATCCAACTTGCTTGCTCATGGAGACCTAGAGCTCATTTGAGGAGTCTCATCATTGGAATATACAATCCAAGTTCTATAGTGTAAGGGTCCCCACATAGTTATGCATGAATGATAATCTCTATGGAGTACAAATATAACAATGGAGTACGAGTGTGGATCTTTCAAAAGGAATATTAGTGTTGCCCCCTTGTCTCTTTTTATTTCTTTTTTTTCTTTCCTTTTTTATTTTTGTGGCCTCTTTGGCTCTTTCTGTTTATCTCTCATTTGTCCTCTTTGGGATCTTTTCATGCGTCCTCTTTTGGGATCTTTTAATTTGTACTCTTTGCGATCTTTTCCTCACTTAAGGGCAACACTCAATATTTTACAAGAAATAAAAAGAAGATCTTCACACTTTATAAAAATTACTCAATATAAAGATAAATGAAAACTATCATGATGTATGCAAATGTATGCCTCTGCCAGTGTAGCAGGATATGCAATGATACTAGCGTGTCATGTAGCAATAACAAGGGCAAAGCCCAACTAGCATGCGGCTCCTCGATCAAGCAAAATCATGTATGACATGAAGATCAAGTCATGAGATGGTGGATGTTGCATGGCAATGTATCTCGAAAAGGCTATGGAAATGCCTTAATAGGTAGGTATGGTGGCTGTTTTGAGGAAGGATATAATGAGGCTTATGATGACACAGTGTATCATGCCAAGGGTTTGGATGCACCGACTAAGTATGCACCAACTCTCAAGATGAGAAAGGGCAATGCATGGTATCGAAGAGGCTAGCAAAATATGGATGGGGGAAGTGCCAACAATCGAATACTCGCATTAGTCCGAAGAACTCATGCACTTATTATCGTTAACTCTCTATCTAGTCACGAGATTCACAAAGATACAAGTATCACAAGGAGGAGCGTTTGGGGGTTTGGTTATCCTTGCGCATCCTCGACCCATGATAACGTGAGGGTACTCTATATATTCCAACCCTTCCAGAGGTTAGCGGTCCATCTAGTAGCTAGAGTTCTCAACTAATTTTTTTAGTTTTGAAAATACACACGCATTGCCCAAAATACGACACCTATCACTAATAGGCTCATGCTTTTGACACCAAAAGTCCAAACATTACTCAAATCAATACCACAAAACTATTGCAAGTTACTACTATACTTAAATAGCAACCTCAATTACCTACTCATGCAAGACACACAACTTAGTGCAACAAGAAAACTCTCTAAACAAGATAAGCATGATAACTCAAGAGATTTACAAAAGCAACCTAAATAAAAGCTCTTAAAAAGATAAATCATGAAAACTAAGAGCTAAGCATGACAGCAGTTATGAAAAGCTAAAGAACACACAAAAAGATAAGCATGAAAAACTATGTTGTGTTCTAGGGTGGAGTGAAGCGTGTTACTCTCCCAAACAAAAAAGGCTAGGGTCCAACTTTTTATGAACAACAAGCAAAACTAACATAAACTAAAAAAGTAAAGAGAGGGATGCTCCAAGCATAGCACATAACATATGAAGTGATAAAAATATAACATGGAGAAGGACGAATTGATGACTGTTGATGGAGAAGGGGATGCACGGGGGCATCCCCAAGCTTAGACGCTTGAGTATACTTGAATATTTCTTGGGGTGCATGGGGGAATCCCCAAGCTTGAGCGCTTGATACTCCTGGATCTTCTTTCATCATCTTCCATCGCATACTTGAAAACTCCCTTCATACAAAACTCATCATAAGTTGATTAGAGTGGTTAGTGCCCATAATAAAATATATTTTTCTCTACTGGAAATAAAGATTTTTAGGAAGAGATATTGTTTCTCAAGATTTCCAAAAGCTTTTTGCTAATAAAAAGCAAGCTTAAGATTTGCAAAACAATGAAAACACAAAACAGGCAGAATCTGGGAAAAACAGACCAGCAGGTAGTAAATAATTTTTTCGGGGCACTTCTGCTACTCAAATAAAAAAACTCTGAACAGACGCTAGAAATTCAATTATATAGAGCATACTGTCAAAAATTCAGATCAAAAAGATGATTCGGTGATTTTGGCTAATTTTTCCGTCAAGCAGACAGAATCTGTTTCTGGACAACATGTCACAACTTTTGACCTTTCTTGCAATCGGAGGCTAAAACTTGGCACAAAGCTTGAAAATAAAGATACAATGATGTTGCTACAATAGTAACAAACATCAAGACAACTAAAACTGAAAGTAGAAACAAATTGGGTTGCCTCCCAACAAGCGATTTCTTTTATGCCTTTGAGCTAGGCATAATGCAAAAAGATCAAGTATTATCAACTCCAAAAGAATAACTTGCCTGAGTAACAGACTCATAAGGTAAATTAATCTTCTTTCGAGGGAAGTGTTCCATTCCCTTTTTGAGGGGAAATTGGAATCTAATGGTCCCTTCTTTCATGTCAATGATAGCACCAACGGTGCGGAGAAAAGGACGTCCCAAAATAATTGGACATGAGGGATCACACTCAATGTCCATAACAAGAAAATCAACGGGAACATAATTATCATTGACCATAATAAGAACATCATCAATCCTTCCTAAAGGTTTCTTTTTGGAAGAATCAACAAGACGAACACCAAAAGAACATTGACCAAAAGGTTTCAAATCAACCATATCATACATTCTTTTGGGCATAACGGAGGCACTAGCTCCAACATCATATAAAGCAAAGCAAGAGAAATTATTCAATTTAATCTTGACCATAGGATCCCAACCATTTTCTAATTTTCTAGGAATAGAAGTCTCTAGCTTGAGCTTCTCCTCCCTAGCTTTGATAAGAGCATTGGTAATATGCTCGGTGAAGGCAGTATTGAGTGTACTAGTGTGGGGGTCTTTAGCCATTTTTTGCAAAAAAAAGTGATAACTTCAGAAAGACTACAATTATCAAAATCAAGATTACTACCATTAATTAAAGTGGTGGTGATGTCATGTAAGCTCATTCTTTTTGTAGTCTCTAAGTTCAAAGGACCTTCTTGTCCTAAAGTTGAGGTATTAGCATCACCATTAATAGGTCCATTGCGAATAGGGATGTGATGGGTGCTAAAAGTTTTGAGATCCTCAACAACTTGTATAGTAGCAGGGGCAGTGTGTGTAGGAAGGTTCTTAATCCTATCTTCCTCTTCTTTTTCTCTAGCCCAGCTATCCTTAAGTTTGGCTAGCATTCTAATGTTCTCATTAATTTGGACTTGGATAGCATTCGTGGGTGTGGTTTTCCTTTCCTCAAGGGGGGAAGTTCTAATATTAAGCATCTCTACATCATGAGCTATGTTGTCTACCTTCAAAGAAATACTAACTATTTTTTCTAATTTATCTTCTACACTCTTGTTGAAGGATTTTTGAGAAGTGATAACGTCCTTAAGAATGCTCTCTAATTCAGAAGTGGAGTTTTTGGTGCTAGGATAAGTGTTGTTGTTCCCATAGTTGTTAGATGGGAATGGTCTAGGATTGCTACCAAAATTACTCCTATAAGCATTATTATTAAAGTTGTTCCTAAAGATAAAATTAACATCAACTTGCTCTCTTTCTTGAGCAACCAAAGAATTTAAAGGAATATCATGAGGATAAATAGGAGCTTGCTTAGTAAGTAAAGACATGATCATGTCAACCTTACCATTAAGGGAGGAGATCTCCTCAACAGAGTTTACCTTCCTACCTGTTGGAGCTCTCTCGGTGTGCCATTGAGAATAATTTGTCATCATCTCGTCCAATAGCTTCGTGGCAGCACCAAGTGTAGTTGGCATAAAGGTTCCTCCCGTGACCGAGTCCAACAGATTCCGCGAGGTAAAGTTCAATCCTGCATAGAAAGTCTGGATAACCATCCAAGTAGTCAAACCATGTGTAGGGCAATTCTTAACAAGAGATTTCATATGTTCCCAAGCTTGGGCAACGTGTTCATTATCCAGCTGCCTAAAATTCATAATGTTATTTCTCAACTGGATAATCTTAGCAGGCGGATAATACTTCCCAATAAAAGCATCCTTGCACTTATCCCAAGAATCTATGCTATTCCTAGGCAAAGATTGAAGCCACACTTTAGCTCCTCCTCTCAAGGAGAAAGGAAAAAGCTTAAGTTTAATAATATCACCATCTACTTCTTTGTACTTTTGCATATCACAAAGCTCAACAAAATTATTCAAGTGCAATGCAGCAGCATCTCCAGCACCGGAAAATTGATCTTTCATAACAAGGTTCAGTAAAGCAGGTTTAATCTCATAGGAAGTTGCCTCAGTGGCGGGAGCAGCAATAGGAGTGCACATAAAGTCATTGTTGTTGTGACTAGTGAAGTCACACAATTTGGTGTTCTCAGTGGAACCCATAGCAACAACAACAAGCAAGAACAAAGCAACTAATTTTTTTGTGGTTTTTGGTATAAGACTCTAAAGCAAAAACTAAAAAGCAAACTAACAAGACTAAAAAACAAAGGTAAAAGATAGTGTGCAACTCCCCTATCTTGAAGACTGGAGTCCCCGGCAACGGCGCCGGAAATTTGCTTGATGACAAGTTGATGGAACTATACTCCTTGCCCCTCGTTGGTTACGCCAAGTGGAAGGTTGAGATGTAGTCAGCAGCAGATTTCCCTTACACGGGGACTGTAAGGTTCACCAAACCAGGAGGACTCCAAGGATCAACAAGTAGGTGTCTGTTGCTCTAGCGCTAGCAGAAGACGTGGACTTGCACACACAACAAATAACTTTGCTCCCAACGAGTTCAGAGAGGTTGTCAATCTCTTTGGCCTTGTCATTTGCAAAGGATAAAAAACAAGCGGGAATAGCGGTGGTGATTGCAACGGAAAAGGAAATAAAAGAAGTAAATGGTGGGGGTGTAAACAATGGTGGAAATATGGACCAGAGTCCCATGATGTTCACTAGTGATGTCTCTCCCGAAAGACGATAAACAACTATGCTGGGTAAACAAATTACAGCTGGGAATTGACAGAATTATAAACGCACGGCAATGCTAATCATGTTACAAGAAAGTTATAGGCTCATAAGTATGGGAAGTACACCACGACAAGTAGACCGTTTATCCATCAGCATCTACTCACTAATCATCCACCTTGAGATATCTATCCAAAACATCTCGTTGGTATTAAGTTGCGAGCCCCACCCAAAGTGTAAACTCAAAACAACGGACAACTGCATTAACAAACTTTGTGTAAGGTAAACAATCCTTGCAACCGTGGTTACAAGCACCGTTGTTTTCTCCGTGGTGGCAAAAGCACATCCCCCTAGTCTCATGTTTCTGTCACTCAAGCTAGACATCAGGGGGCATGAACCCACAATCATGCACAACGCTCCCTCTTGGGGTTACAATCTACTACTTGTCCAAAGCAATATGAAGCAACGGCGAACATGCATGAATTACTCAAGAACAAAATGTAAAAGGAGAACCAAATATATAACTCATCACAATCTCAACATAATCTCATAATCCATCGAATCCCAACAAACTCAGCATAGCAACAACAGGTAAATTACATAGATGCCTTGATCTTGTAGGGCAACTCACAAGGGCTAAGCATTGAAGCACAAGATTGGAGAGAAGACATCACATAGCTACTCGTCATGGACCCATGGTCCAAGGAGGACTACTCATGGCACGTCCGGGAAGCGTCCATGGTGGTGGAGAAGCTCCCGGTGGTCAATCGTCCCTCTGGCAGGGTGCCGGGAAGAGGTCTCCTGGCACTCCCGATCTCGAAAGCGCTACGGCGGCGCTACGGCGGCGGAACAGTGGTGAAGTTCGCGATGTTGGATATATCCTTAGGGTTTTCGCTTTGGGAAGTAAATATAGGCCAAAGGAGGGCGCCAAGGGGTGGACCCGCCACCCAGGCGACCTGGTGGCGCGTCCAGGAGGGGGCCCGCACCAGGTGGCCGCCTGGGCAAGGCCTGGCTCCCCTCTGGCCCACCTTGGTGCTTCCTGAAGCTTCCGTCACGCTGATTTTTATATATTTGTTTTGGGATATTTCGGGCTCTGAAAATTGGGTAAAGTCCCCGCAATTAAAAGACATGAGCGGACAGAAATTGGCACTGGGTGCACTGAGTTAGTAGGTTAGTCCAAATATGTGTAAAAAGGTATGAAAGTGTAGCAAAACACATAACAATGTCACCCAAAAGAGCATGGAACAAACAAAAATTATAGATACGTTTGGGACATATCATGCATCTCCTGATTTGATGAGTTAGGCATAGAAATATGTCCTTAGAGAAAGTCGCATCTTTCGACTCCATAATTGTACAAACATGCATGTCGGATACCGCAGATTTATTATCCAAAATCTATAGCCAATGCTATGAAAGACATAGCCGAGAAGAACAGAATCCGCGGTTTTTGGTCCAAGCTTGCGCTTATTGGGAATTGGTATATTGACTTTCACCAAACAATCCCAAGTACGTAGATAAGAGAATTTTAGCCTTTTCTTTTCTCATTCCTTAAATGGAGTAATGGTTTATGCTTTGTGGGGACTCGATTTAGGACATGACATGCAGTCATAACCGCCTCCCCCCACCATGCCTTGGAGAGGCCCCATGTGTCTAAAATGGCACCAAATCGGTTAGAGTTTGGTTCTTTCTTTCGACCAACTCATTTGACTAACGTGAGTAGGGAGGCGTACTCTCATGGATTATACTATGTTCTACACAAAACAAATCAAATTTATTGGAAAAATACAATCCACCATGATCAGACCTAAGCCGTTTAATTTTGTGATAAAGTTGGTTATGTGATTCACCTTTATAGTTTTTGATGTAGTTTAAAGCCTTATCTTTTGATTTCAGAAGATACACATAACAATATCTAGTGGAGTCATCAATGAATGTCATGAAGTATTCATTTCCACCTTTTGTCAACATGTAAGTGCATCTAGTGCCCCTTAGTGATTTTGGTGGATTGAAGACATACAGTTTAAGAGACTGATATGTTTGTGAGTGTACACAAGCTATATAAGTTCATGAGGAGTTTGAGTTATTCGATGAATATTGACCCCTAAAAATGTATGTCTTCGGGTGAAGACTTTGGTCATCCCTTGAAGACTTTGATTGCGAAGAAACTGATATTACTCATGAAGACATTGAAGATGAGGAATTCGGTGTGTACCGAAGAAAATGCTTTGAAGACTTTGAAGGTTGAAGATTTACTCTTTCTGTATCATTTTCTTCATTCTTGAGTCATAGGAATGACATACTGTTAAAGGGGGACGAGGTAAAAATATGGAAATAATTTCCTCATGACGCTCAACTCAAACCTACACCTACGAGATCCTCAAAGTGAGGAACATGAGAGACATAAGCACTTTCATAGTTGAAAGTTCCGACCGTTGCTGCGTCGCGAGCTACCTATCCCCAATCTTATCCACCCAACACTCATATCATTAAGGGAAATACTATCATATCATGTCGGGATGCTCCCAGGATATAAATAGCCACCCCCTACAACCACTAGTTGGTTGGTTGCTCTGAGAGAATCTGACACGTGTAATTTAGAGCAACCCAATTCCTCGAGGACTTTGAGCAAAAATCATCAAGTGAGGAAAAACCCCAGACACCCAAACCAAAACCCAAACCCAAGTGATTGAGCAACACTAAAGAGATTGTTCCTGTATGGAACCGATGCTTGTTACCTGCTACGGCGCCAAAAATCCTTCTGTCGTCTCTTGAGCTTGCGTTGGTTTTTCCCTTGAAGAGGAAAGGGCAATGCAACACAGGAGCAGTAAGTATTTCCCTCAGTTTGAGAACCAAGGTATCAATCCAGTAGGAGAATCGCGTCAAGTCCAGAGTACCTGCGCAAACACAAAAGAGCTTGCACCCAACGCTATAAAGGGGTTGTGAATCCCTTCAAGATTGATTGCAAAGTGAGATTTGAAGGCGGAAAGTGCAACGAAGTAAAAGTGTAAGGCTCAAAATATGGTGTGAAGTAGACCCGGGGGCCATAGTGTTCACTAGAGGCTTCTCTCAAAATAGAAAATAATACGGTGGGTGAACAAATTACCGTCGAGCAATTGATAGAACTGCGCAAACTCCTGACGATATCTAAGGCAATGATCATACATATAGGCATCACGTCCGAGATAAGTAGACCGATACTTTCTGCATCTTCTCCCAATGCAAGAATCATAGACCAAGTTGGCCAAAAAAACCACAACTCGAAGAGAATTACAAGGATATGAAATCATGCATAAGAGAGATCAGAAGAAACTCAAATAAGATTCATACATAATCTGATCATAAATCCACAATTCATCGGATCTCGACAAACACACCGCAAAGAATATTACATCGGATAGATCTCCATGAAGATCATGGAGAACTTTGTATTGCAGATCCAAGAGAGAGAAGAAGCCATCTAGCTACTAGCTATGGACCCGAAGGTCTATGGTGAACTACTCACGCATCATCGGAGAGGTCATGGTGTTGAAGAAGAAGCCCTCCGTATCCGAATCCCCCCTCCGGCATGGCACCAGAATGTGCCCCCAGATGGGATCTTGCGGAGACAGAAGCTTGCCGCGGCGGAAAAGTATTTTCGTGGATCTCTCACGCTGTTTTGGAATTTTTCTAAATTTATAGGCGGAAGAGGTAGGGCAGACGAGCCACACGGAGCCCACAAGCCTGCTAGCCCCCCCCCCCCCCCCGGCCGCGCCTAGGGGCTTGTGGGGCCCCTGGTGGCCCCTGCCTTAGTTCTCAACTCTGGCGCGTATCTTCTGTTCCGGAAAAAATCTTTTCGGAAGTTTTATTCCGTTTGGACACCGTTTAAAATCCTCCTCTGAAAAGGGTCAAAAAAAGAAAAGAAAAACAGGAACTGGCACTTGGCACTGAGTTAATAAGTTAGTCCCAAACGCCAGTTCCTGTTTTTTCCATGTGAAGGTACATAAAACATCCAAAGATGACAAGATAACAGCATGAAACCATCAAAAATTATAGATACAATTGAGACATATCAAGCATCCCCAAGCTTAACTCCTGCTCGTCCTCGAGTAGGGAAGTGATAAAGAATGAAATTTTGATGCTTTCATGCTACCTAGCATAGATGTCCTTTGTAACTCCTCTTATGTGACGTGAATGTTCAGATCCATTAGATTCAAAACAATAGTTTTCTATTGATGTGGAAACAATAATAATTCAAGCAAACTAGCAAGGTAATCATGAACTTTCAAAATAACAAGGCCAAAAGAAAGTTATCCCTACAAAGGCATATAGCCTGGCTATGCTCTATCATCATTGCACAACGAATTTAAATCATGCACAACCCCAGTATTGGCCAAGTAATTGTTTCACACCTTTACTTCCTCAAACCTTTTCAACTCTCACGCAATACATGAGCGTGGGCCATGGTTTTAGCACTATAAGTGGTGTGGAGTGTGGTGGAGGTTGCAAGGCAAACAAGGAGAAGATGGTCACATTGACTAGGCATATCAATGAGCTATGGAGATGCTCATCAATAGATATCAACGTGAATGAGTAGGGATTTCCATACAAATGATGCACTAGAGCTAAGAGTAAGTGAAAGCTCTTAAAGAAAACTAGTGGGTGTGCATCCAACTTGCTTGCTCACGAAGACCTAAGGCAATTTTGAGGAAGCCTATCATTGGAATATACAAGCCAAGTTATATAATGAAAATTCCCCACTAGCTATATGGTGGTGACAAGACGAGAGACTCTCAATCATGAAGATCATGGTGCTTAATATGCACAAGTGTGGAAAGATAGTAGCATTGTCCCTTCTCTCTTTTTCTATCATTTTTATTTTATTTTATTTTATTATTATTTCTTTTTATTTTTATATATTTTTTATTTTGGTGGTCTTCTTTGGCCTCTTTTATTTCCTCACATGGGACAATGCTCCATCAATGATGATCATCACACTTTCAACTCAAAACTCAGAGCAACGATGACACTATATGGAATGCCTTCGGTAGTGTACCATGACAATGATCTAGCATCGCATAGACATTAATGGAAACATCATGCTGGCTATCTTATGATCATGCAATAGCAATGTAGACGTGATGGCACATGTCATGGTGGTAGTTGCACGGCAATATATCTCGGAATGACTTTGAAAAAGCCATAGTAGGTAGGTATGGTGGCTGTTTTGAGGGAGGCTAATGGTGGGTTTTGTGCACCGGCGAAAGTTGCACGGCACTAAGAAGATAGTGATGGTGGAAGGTGAAAGTGCATCTAAACCATGGACTCAACATTAGTCTTGAAGAACTCATATACTTTTTGCAAAAGTTTTATTAGTAATCGAAACAAAGCATTAGACGCACACTCCTAGGGGAAGGGTTGGTACGTATAAACCATCGCGCGATCCCGACCGCCACGCAAAGGATGACAATCAATAGACTAATCATGCTCAGATTTCATCACATAGCGGTTCACCATAAGTGCATGCTACGGGAATCACTAACTTCAACACAAGTATTTCTAGATCCACAACACCTTACTAGCATGTCTTCAATATTACCATAACCACAACTCAAAACTAATTGAGATGAATCAAACTTCTCTAACTATTCAACGCACATGAAGGTGGAAGTTTTCGTGTCCCTTTGGATAACTACCCCTTTTGAGACTACTTTCAAAGGATAGATCAACTACCAAGCCACGCACCGCTGTGCTCTAAAAGATATAACTGAAGCACATAGAGCAAAAGTATCTAGCTCAAAAGATATAAGTGAAGCACATGTGAGCTGAATTGTCTACCACAAGATATAAGTGAAGCTCGACAAAATCACGGTGAGTGCATGTCCCTCTCTCTAGGTGTGCAGGAAGGATGATTGTGACACAACAAAAATAAAAGACTCCTACGATACAAGACGCTCCAAGCAAAAACACATAACATGTGGTGAACAAAAATATAGCCCCAAGTAACGTTACCGATGGATTGAAGGTGAGAGAGGGGATGCCTTCCTGGGCCATCCCCAAGCTTAGGCTTTTACGACATCCTTGAATCTCTTGGGGTGACTTGGGAATCCCCAAGCTTGAGATCTTGCCACTCTTTATCTCTTTGTCCATAAGAACTTTACCCAAAACTTGAAAACTTCACAACACGAAACTTGGAATCCCCAAGCTTGAGATCTTGCCACTCTTTATCTCTTTGTCCATAAGAACTTTACCCAAAACTTGAAAACTTCACAACACGAAACTTAAACAGAAACTCGTGATAACATTAGTATGAGAAAGCAAACCATCACTTCCTTAGGTACTGTAGCAAACTTAAATTCTACTTATGCTGATGTTGGCTTACTGTATTTTCAATCTTACATGGCTAATACCCCCCGATACTATCCATAGTTTCATCAAAATAAGCAACCAACACAACAAAAACAGAATCTGTTAATAGCAGACCAGTCTGTAGCAATCTGTATATTTCGTATACTTCTGGTACTTAAAAATTCTGAACAATTACGACAGTGGGAAGAATTTGCGTAGCAACCAGTAGCAAAAAGAATCGACTCAAAAGCTCTTACAGAAAAAAATGAAATTTCCTTTCGTGAGCTGAAAGTTTCTGTTTTTTCCAGCATGACCAAACAGTCATCCCCAAGACTAATCATAACGGTTTTGCTTGGCACAAACGCAAAAAGAAACACAAAAAACAAAATCATAACAGAATTATGAAAGTGTAGAAAACACAAAACACAAAGAAAAAGGATAGATTCGTTGGGTTGCCTCCCAACAAGCGCTATTGTTTAACACCCTTAGCTAGGCATTCAATGATGCTCACACAAAAGACAAGAATAGAAGCACAACGAGAGCATCCTAAAACATGTGAAAATCACATCTAAGTATAACATACTTCCTATGCATAGGCATTTTATAGGAAAACAGAATGTCAAGACAACCAATAGTTACCATATGCAAGGAAGAAGAAAGAGACAATAGCAATCTCAACATAACGAGAGGTAATTTGGTAACATGAAAGTTTCTACCAAAATATTTTCCTCTCTCATAGCAATTACATGTGGGATCATATTCGAATTCAACAATGTAACTATCACATAGGATATTCTTTTCATGATCAACATGCATGCAAAGTTGACGCTCTTCAAAAATAGTGGGATTATCATCAAATAAAGTCATGAATTCTCCAATCCCACTTTCAATATTGTTGCAAATATCATATTCATCATGAGGTTTGAACAAATTTTCAAGATCATAAGAAATATCATCACCCCAATCATGATTATAACAATAAGTAGTGGACAAAGCAAAACTAGCATCCCCAAGCTTAGGGTTTTGCATATTCTTAGCATGATTGTCACTAATAGGATTTATAGTGAAACCATTGCAATCATGCTTTTCATTCAAGGAGGCCTCGTGAATCACTTCATGAATTTCTTCATCACGATTTTCAGATTCACGCATCTCAAGCAAAACTCCATAGAGAAAGTCAAGTGCACTCAACTCACTAGCAATTCGTTCCACATAAGTGGGTCTCTTAAAGAGATTAGCTAGTGGATGAGGATCCATATCACTAGATTTTCAGCAAGCGAAGATGCAAGCATATTGAAGGCACATGGCACACAAGCGAACAGAAGCAAGCGAGAGAAAAGGGCGAACGAAAAAGTCAAAAGTCAAAAGAAAATGACAAAGGAGAAAGGCAAATGAAAACGGCAATGCAACTTGACCACTCCACTTGATCTCCCTATTACTCAATGCAACTTGACCACTTGACATCATACTTAGCTAGCATCTTGCGGAAAACACCATGAATGAAGTGTGAACCGCCATCAGTCATCAAGTATCTAGGGACTCCAAATCTTGGGAATATGACTTCTTTAAGCATCTTAATAGAGGTGTGGTGATCAGCATTTTTAGTGGGGATAGCTTCTACCCACTTAGCAACGTAATTCACAGCAACTAAGATGTGAGTGTACCCATTGGAACTCGGGAAGGGTCCCATATAATCAAAGCCCCAGACATCAAATGGTTCAATGACAAGTGAATAGGTCATAGGCATCTCTTGACGCTTACTGATGTTCCCTATCCTTTGGCATTCGTCACAAGACAAGACTAACTTACGGGCATCCTTGAAGAGAGTGGGCCAATAGAAACCTGATTGCAATACCTTATGGGCGGTTCTATCTCCAGCATGGTGTCCTCCGTAGGCTTCAGAATGACACTCCTGCAGGATCTGTCCTTGTTCTTGTTCAGGCACACAACGTCTAATAACACCATCTACTCCTTTGTTATAAAGGTGAGGATCGTCCCAAAAGTAGTGTCTCAAATCAAAGAAGAATTTCTTCTTTTGCTGATAGGTGAAACTGGGTGGTATGTAACTGGCTACGATATAGTTTGCATAATCGGCATACCACGATGCACTAAGTGAAGTGCGGATGACATTTAATTGCTCATCAGGAAAGCTGTCATCAATAGGTAGTGGGTCATCAAGGACATTCTCTAGCCTAGACAAGTTATCTGCTACAGGGTTATCAGCACCCTTTCGGTCAACGACGTGCAAATCAAATTCCTATAGCAGGAGAACCCATCTGATCAGCCTAGGCTTAGCGTCCTTCTTCTCCATGAGGTACTTAATAGCAGCATGATCAGAGTGAATAGTGACTTTGGAGTCAACTATGTAAGATCTGAACTTTTCAAACGCAAACACGACTGCTAAAAATGCCTTCTCCGTAGTGGCATAGTTTCTTTGGGCACTGTCTAGAGTTTTACTAGCATAGTGAATGACATTCAACTTCTTGTCAACTCTTTGTCCTAGAACAGCACCAACAGCATAATCACTAGCATCGCACATGATTTCAAAGGGCAAGTTCCAGTCAGGTGGTTGAACAATAGGTGCGGTTATCAAAGCCTTCTTAAGTATTTCAAAGGCTTCCTCACAATCCTCATCAAAAACAAAAGGAACATCCTTCTGCAAGAGGTTGGTAAGAGGCCTAGAAATCTTAGAGAAGTCTTTAATGAACCTTCTATAGAAACAAGCATGACCTAGGAAACTTCGTATACCTCTGATATCTGTGGGGCAAGGCATTTTCTCAATTGCATCAACCTTAGCCTTGTCAACTTCAATGCCTTTCTCAGAAATTTTGTGTCCTAAGAGGATAATTTCATTAACCATAAAGTGGCACTTCTCCCAATTCAAGACGAGGTTGGTTTCTTCGCATCTCTGTAAGACTCGATCAAGGTTGCTGAGGCAATCATCAAAGGAAGACCCGTAAACGGAGAAGTCATCCATGAAAACCTCGACGATCTTTTCACAAAAGTCAGAGAATATAGCCATCATACATCTTTGGAAGGTGGCAGGTGCATTACATAAGCCAAAAGGCATACGTCTATAGGCAAATATACCGAAAGGGCGGGTGAAAGTGGTTTTCTCTTGATCAGATTGTGCAACATATATTTGCGAGAAACCTGAATAACCGTATAGAAAGCAGAAGTGTGTGTGTTTTGATAGCCTTTCTAGCATTTGGTCGATAAACGGCAAAGGATAATGATCTTTCATGGTTGCCTTGTTCAGTTTACGGAAGTCTATCACCATTCTATAGCCGATAATAATCCTTTGTGGGATTAGTTCATCCTTATCATTAGGAACGACGATGTATTGGGCATCCCCAAGCTTGAGATCTTGCCACTCTTTATCTCTTTGTCCATAAGAACTTCTCCCAAAACTTCAAAACTTCACAACACGAAACTTAAACAGAAACTCGTGATAACATTAATATGAGAAAGCAAACCATCCCCAAGTCTGAAGAATTTGCGTAGAAACCAGCAGCAAAAAGAATCGACTCAAAAGCTCTTACAGAAAAAAAAAATGAAAATTCCTTTCGTGAGCTGAAAGTTTCTGTTTTTTCAAGCATGACCAAACAGTCATCCCCAAGACTAATCATAACGGTTTTTCTTGGCACAAACGCAAAAAGAAACACAAAAAACACAATCATAACGGAATTATGAAAGTGTGGAAAACACAAAACAGAAAGAAAAAGGATAGATTCGTTGGGTTGCCTCCCAACAAGCGCTTTTGTTTAACGCCCTTAGCTAGGCATTCAATGATGCTCTCACAAAAGACAAGAATTGAAGCACAACGAGAGCACCATAAAGCATGTGAAAATCACATCTAAGTCTAACAAACTTCCTATACATAGGCATTTTATAGAAAAACAGATTGTCAAGACAACCAATAGTTGCCATATGCAAGGAAGAAGAAAGAGACAATAGCAATCTCAACATCACGAGATGTAATTTGGTAACATGAAAGTTTCTACCAAAATATTTTCCTCTCTCATAGCAATTACATGTGGGATCATATTCAAATTCAACAATATAGCTATCCCATAGGATATTCTTTTCATGACCCACATGCATGCAAAGTTGACGCTCTTCAAAAATAGTGGGATTATCATCAAATAAAGTCATGACTTCTCCAATCCCACTTTCAGTATTGTTGCAAAATCATATTCATCATGAGGTTTGAACAAATTTTCAAGATCATAAGAAAGATCATCACCCCAATCATGATTATTGCAACAAGTAGTGGATATAGCAAAACTAGCATCCCCAAGCTTAGGGTTTTGCATATTTTTAGCATGATTTTCACTAATAGGATTTATAGTGAGATCATTGCAATCATGCTTTTCATCCAAGGATCCCTCGTGAATCACTTCATGAATTTCTTCATCACGATTTTCAGATTCACGCATCTCAAGCAAAAACTCCATAAAATAATCAATTGCCCTCAACTCACTAGCAATTCGTTCCATAATAGTGGGTCTCTTAAAGAGACTAGCTAGTGGATGAGGATCCATACCAATGGATTTTTAGCAAGCAAAGATGCAAGCTAAAAGAAGGCACATGGTAACACAAGCAAACAGAAAGCAAGCGGAAGAAGGGCGAACGGAAAAAGGCAAATGAAAACGGCAAATGTGAAGTGGGGGAGAGGAAAACGAGAGGCAACTGGAACAAAAGTAAATGCAAGAGAAGAGTTTGTGAGACCTACTTGGATAGATGTTGATTTCTCCTCCCCAGCAACGGCGCCAGAAATACTTCTGATTGTTCTGCTGTGTATCCC
Organism: Hordeum vulgare subsp. vulgare; assembly: GCF_904849725.1. Classification (NCBI taxonomy): domain Eukaryota; kingdom Viridiplantae; phylum Streptophyta; class Magnoliopsida; order Poales; family Poaceae; genus Hordeum; species Hordeum vulgare. The sequence goes on along the minus strand of NC_058522.1, from coordinate 350,950,538 downwards.
TTGCAACGGCGTCAGAAATACTTCTGCTACCTAAAAAAGATCCCCAGCAACGATGCCAGGAAGTAGTTGTGACGACGGCACCAGGAATCCTTCAGCTACGGCTACGCCTTAAGGGACTTCCTAGGCAAGTATGCAAAGTATTTACCCCGTGGCCTTGGAGCCTTCCGTTGGTGTTCCCTCGAAGCGGAAAGGGTGATGTAGCACAGCGACGGTAAGTATTTCCCTCAGTTTGAGAACCAAGGTATCAATCCGGCGGAAGAGTATCTCAAGATCCGGCACAAACGCAAAAGCTTGCACCCAACGCTATGAAGGGGTTGTCAATCCCTTATAGATTGTTTGTCAAGTGAGAACTGAAAGCAACAAAGTAACAAAGCAAAGTAAAAGCGGAGATGTAAAAGATGGATGTGAATAGACCCGGGGGCCGTAGTGTTTACTAGTGGCTTCTCTCATGAAAGCAAGTAGACGGTGGGTGAACAAATTACTGTCGAGCAATTAATAGAACTGTGCAGAGTCGTGATGATATCTATGCAATGATTATTTCTATAGGCATCACGTCTGAAATAAGTAGACCGATATTTTTTGCATCTACTACTATTACTCCACACGTCAACCGCTTTCCAGCATGCATCTAGTGTATTAAGTCCATAAGAACAGAGTAACGCCTTAAGCAAGATGACATGATGTAGAGGGATAATCTCAAACCAATGATAAAAACCCCCATCTTTTTACCCTGGATGGCAACCGCTTGATGTGTGCCTTGCTGCCCCTACTGTCACTGGGAAAGGTCACCACTTGGCAGAAGCCAAAACCAAGCACTTCTCCCATTGCAAGAATCATAGATCTAGTTGGCCAAACAAAACCCAAGACTCGGAGAGACTTACAAGGATATCAAATCATGCATATAAGAAATCAGCAAAGACTCAAATATATATCATAGATAATCTGATCACAAGTCCATAGTTCATCGGATCTCGACAAACACACCGCCAAAGAAGATTACATCGGATAGATCTCCATGAAGATCATGGAGAACTTTGTATTGAAGATACAAGAGAGAGAACAAGCCATCTAGATACTAACTACGGACCCATAGGTGTGAAGTGAACTACTCACGAGTCATTGGAGGGGCGATGATGATGATGAAGAAGCCCTCCAACTCCAAAGTCCCCTCCGGCAGGGTGCCGGGAAGGGTCTCCACATGAGATCTCGCGGAAATGGAAGCTTGCGGCGGCGGAAAAGTATTTTCGAGGCTCCCCTGATTTTTTGTGGAATATTTGGGAATATATAGGCGCAAGACCTAGGTCAGGGGGCGGCCAGCGTGGCCACAAGCTTGCCCACCGCTGCCTCCCCCCTGGTGGCGTGGTGGGAGCTTGTGGGCTCCCTGGGGCACACGTCGCTTGGCCCAAAGGCTCCCTGGTCTTCTTTCATTCGGGAAAAAAAATCATTTCGGGGTTTTTCTTCCGTTTGGACTCCGTTCCAAAATCATATCTGAAAAGAGTCAAAAACACGGAAAAAACAGGAATTGGCACTTGGCACTGAATTAATAAGTTAGTCCCAAAAAGATATAAAAAGATACATAAAACAAACAAAGAAGGCAAGATAACAGCGTGAAACCATCAAAAATTATAGATACGTTTGAGACGTATCAGGGTCTACCGAATATGATGGGACAAAAGCTATCTTGTGCAGTACCAAGGACGAGGAAATCAGTAGGATACTTCGTTTTACCACACAGGACTTCTACGTCTCTTACAATTCCCAAAGGGCAGATAGTGTCTCTATTAGCTAGCATAATAGTGACATCAATGGGTTCTAACTCAGCAGGTGCAATCTCATCTTTGATTTCATCATATAGAGAACGGGGTATTGCACTAACACTAGCTCCCATATCACATAAACCATGGTAACAGTGATCTCCTATCTTAACAGAAACAACGGGCAGGCCAACTACAGGTCCGTGTTTGTCTTTCGCGTGAGGTTTAGCAATTCTAGCGGAGTCCTCACAGAATTTGATAACATGCCCATCTATGTCTTCGCCTAAGAGATCTTTGATAATAGAAACACTAGGTTCAACTCTAATCTCCTCAGGGGGTGCAAGTGATCTAATGTAACCACTACGTGTCACAGTTGGAGATTTAGAATAATCCTTTATCCTAGCAGGGTATGGTGGTTTCTTAGTGTAAGCACAAGGAACAAAAGGATCACTAAAAGCAATGACTTTCTCCTCAACTAGATTGGTTTTGGCTATGTTGCTTTCTACAAGAGGATGATATTTAAACCACTTCTCTTTGGGAAGATCAACATGAGCAGCAAAAGATTCACATAGAGAAGCTACTATCTCAGAGTCAAGTCCATACTTAGCGCTAAAATCTCTAGAAGTGTTTGTCTCAACAAAATATTTAATGCAATCAAACTGGAAATTCATACCTGACTCCTTACCTTCCTCCAGCTCCCAATCTTCAGAGTTGCGTTTGATTATCTCCAATAAATTACATTTGTGATCAATATCCTTCTTTATAAAAGAACCGGTACAAGAAGTGTCAAGCATGGTACGATCTTCATGAGAAAGCCGACCATAAAAGTTTTGAGTGATGATTTCTCTCGAGAGCTCATGATTGGGGCATGAATATAGCATTGATTTAAGCCTCCCCCAAGCTTGAGCTATGCTTTCCCTGTCACAAGGCCAAAAGTTATAAATAAAGTTCCGATCACGATGTACTAAATGCATAGGATAGAACTTTTGATGAAATTCCAATTTCAACCGATTGTAGCCCCATGATCCAGTATCATCACATAGCCTATACCATGTCAACGCTTATCCTTCAAAGATAAAGGAAAGACTTTCTTCTTTACCTCATCCTCGGGCAAACCTTCAAGCTTAAATAAACCACAAACTTCATCTACATAGATTAGATGCAAGTCTGGATGTGAAGATCCATCTCCTGTGAAAGGATTAGCCAGCAGTTTCTCAAGCATACCCAAAGGAATTTCATAGAAGATATTTTCAGTAGGTACCTCAGGTTGAGGAGCACCTCCTCGTGCTTCCATTCGTGGTGAAGATACCCCGAACAAACTCCTCAAAGGAACAGTTTCCATAGTGACAAGTGACAATAAATTTCAGCAAAGTATATAAATGTTTCCTTACCAATTTCCACTTACCAAAGGCGCTTCACTCCTCGGCAACGGCGCCAGAAAAGAGTCTTGATGACCCACAAGTATAGGGGATCAATCGTAGTCCTTTCGATAAGTAAGAGTGTCGAACCCAACGAGGAGCAGAAGGATCTGATAAACGGATTTCAGCAAGGTAATAACTGCAAGCACTGAAAGTAGCGGTAACAAGTGATTGTGTAGCGAGGTGAAACGTAGCGAGCAAAAAGTAACAAGTAACAAGTAGTAGCAATGGTGCAGCAAGTGGACCAATCCCTTTTGTAGCAAGGGACAAGCCTGAACAAAGTCTTATAGGAGGAAAAACGCTCCCGAGGACACACGGGCATTTCTGTCATGCTAGTTTCATCATGTTCATATGATTCGCGTTCGTTACTTTGATAGTTTGATATGTGGGTGGACCAGCGCTTGGGTACTGCCCTTACTTGGAAAAGCATCCCACTTATGATTAACCTCTCTCGCAAGCATCCGCAACTACAAAAGAAGAATTAAGACAAAGTCTAACCATAGCATTAAACTAGTGGATCCAAATCAGCCCCTCACGAAGCAACGCATAGACTGGGGTTTAAGCTTCAGTCACTCCAGCAACCCATCATCTACTTACTACTTCCCAATGCCTTCCTCTAGGCACAAATATGGTGAAGTGTTATGTAGTCGACGTTCACATAACACCACTAGAGGAAAAGACAACATACATCATATCAAAATACCGAACGAATATCAAATTCACATGACTATTATTAACATGACTTATCCCATGTCCTCAGGAACAAAAGTAACTACTCACAAAACATAATCATAATCATGATCAGCGGTGTAATGAATAGCATCACGGATCTGAACATAAACTCTTCCACCAAGTAATCCAACAAGCATCAACTACAAAGAGTAATCAACACTACTAGAAACCTTACAAGTACCAATCGGAGTTGTGAGACGAAGATTGGTTACAAGAGATGAACTAGGGATTGGAGAGGAGATGGTGCTGATGAAGATTTTGATGAATATGCCTCCCCTCCGACGAGAGGAGTGTTGGTGATGACGATGGCGACGATTTCCCCGTCCAGGAGGGAAGTTTCCCCGGCAGGATCGTCCTGCCGGAGCTCTAGATTGCATCTGCTCAAGTTCCGCCTCGTGGCGGCGGCGAAACCATGAAAAAGCTCCCTCTTGATTTTTCTGGACCAGGATGCTTCATATAGCAAAAGAGGGGGGCTAGTGGGCCGTCAGGGAGCCCACAAGCCCCCACTCCGCCACCAGGGGGTGGCGGTGTCAGGGCTTGTGGCGCCCTGGCAGCCCCCCTCCAGTAGTTCTTTCGTCCAGTATTTTTTATATAATCCAGAAAAAATCCACGTAACTTTTCATGGCATTTGGAGATGTGCAGAATAGTGGACTAGGATTTGCTCCTTTTCGAGTCCAGAATTCCAGCTGCCTGAATTCTCCCTCTTCAAATAAACCTTGCAAAATAAGAGAGAAAAGGCATAAATATGGTACCACAAGTAATATAACAGCGCAAAAAGCAATAAATATCAACATGAAAGCATGATGCAAAATGGACGTATCAGGGCGCCAAGGAGGCCACAAGCCTGCCCACCGCCGCCCCCTGGTGGCGGAGTGTGGGCTTGTGGGCTCCGTGTAGCCCTCCTGGCTTGCCCCACAAGCCACTGATCTTCTTCCGTTCGGGAAAAAATCATTTCGGGGATTTTATTCCGTTTGGACTCCGTTCCAAAATCAGATCTGAAAAGAGCCAAAAACACAGAAAAAACAGGAACTGGCACTTGGCACTGAATTAATAAGTTAGTCCCAAAAAAAGATATAAAAGGTACATAAAACATCCAAAGATGACAAGATAACAGCATGAAACCATCAAAAATTATAGATACGTTGGAGACGTATCAGTGACCCATACCCTTGCAATAATAGCACTCCGTTTTAGGCTTAGGTCAAGCTTTGGGTTTCTTCATCGGATTGGCAACAGGCTTGCCGCTCTTCTTTGAATTACCCTTCTTTCCTTTGTCGTTTCTCCTGAAACTAGTGGTCTTATTCACCATCAACACTTGATGCTCTTTACGGAGTTCTGACTCTGCGACTTTCAGCATCGTGAATAACTCGCCGGGTGACTTGTTCATCCCTTGCATTTTATAGTACAACACAAAGCCCTTATAGCTTGGTGGCAGTGATTGAAGAATTCAGGCAGTGATAGCCTCTTGCAAGAGTTCAATCTGTAGCTCAGCTAGACGGTTTGAGTACCCAGGCATTTTGAGCACATGTTCACTGACAGACGAATTCTCCTCCATCTTGCAAGCATAGAATTTATCGGAGGTCTCATACCTCTCGATCCGGGTGTTCTTCTGAAAGATGAACTTCAACACCTGGAATATCTCATATGCTCCATGATGCTAAAAGCGACGTTGAAGTCCCGGCTCAAAGCCATACAAGACTGCACATTGAACTACTGAGTAGTCCTCCTTGCGTGCTAACCAAGCATTCTTAGCATCTTGGTCAGCCGCTGCGGGTGGTTCATCTCCTAGCGCAGCATTAAGGACATAATCCTTCTTCCGAGCTTGCAGGAGCAACTTAAGATTACGAGCCCAGTCTACAAAGTTGCTTCCATCATCTTTCAACTTAGCTTTCTCTGGGAATGTATTAAAATTCAGGGTGACTGTCGCGTGAGCCATTGATTTACAACACAAATATTTTCAAAGTGGACTTAGACTATGTTCAAGATAATTAGAGTTTAACTAATCAAATTACTTGCTAAACTCCCACTTAAAAAGTACATATCTCTTGTCATTTGAGTGGTTCATGAGCCAGTTCCACTAGCTCAAGTCCGATCATCACGTGAGTTGAGGATAGTTTCAGTGGTAAGCATCCCTATGCTAATCATATCAACTATATTATTCATGATCGACCTTTCGATCTCATGTGTTCCGAGGCCATGTCTGCACATGCTAGGCTCGTCAAGCTTAACCCGAGTGTTCCGCGTGTGCAACTATTTTGCACCCGTTGTATGTGAACGTTGAGTCTATCACACCCGATCATCACGTGGTGTCTCGAAACGACGAACTGTAGCAATGGTGCACATTCGGGGAGAACACAATTTCGTCTTGAAATTTTAGTGAGAGATCACCTCATAATGCTACCGTCGTTCTAAGCAAAATAAGGTGCATAAAAGGATTAACATCACATGCAATTCATAAGTGACATGATATGGCCATCATCATGTGCTTCTTGATCTCCATCACCAAAGCACCGGCACGATCTTCTTATCACCGGCGCCACACCATGATCTCCATCAACGTGTCGCCATCGGGGTTGTCGTGCTACTCATGCTATTACTACTAAAGCTACGTCCTAGCAATATAGTAAACGCATCTGCAAGCACAAACATTAGTTTGAAGACTACCCTATGGCTCCTGCCGGTTGCCGTACCATCGACGTGCAAGTCGATATTAACTATTACAACATGATCATCTCATACATCCAATATATCACATCACATCGTCGGCCATATCACATCACAAGCATACCCTGCAAAAACAAGTTAGACGTCCTCTAATTGTTGTTGCATGTTTTACGTGGTGACCATGGGTATCTAGTAGGATCGCATCTTACTTACGCAAACACCACAATGGAGATGTATGAATTTCTATTTAACCTCTCTCCATGGACCTCCTCGATCAAATCTGATTCAATTAAAGTTGGAGAAACAGACACTCGCCAGTCATCTTTCAGCAGCGGGGTTGCTTGTAGCGATGAAACCAGTCTCTCATAAGCGTACGAGTAATGTCGGTCCGAGCCGCTTCGATCCAACAATACCGCGGAATCAAGAAAAGACTAAGGAGGGCAGAAAATCGCACATCACCGCCCACAAAAACTTTTGTGTTCTACTCGAGATGACATCTACGCATGAACCTAGCTCATGATGCCACTGTTGCGGAACGTCACATGGGAAACAAAAAATTTCCTACGCGCACGAAGACCTATCATGGTGATGTCCATCAACGAGAGGGGATTTAGATCTACATACCCTTGTAGATTGCACAGCAGGAAGCGTTAAGAAACGCGGTTGATGTAGTGGAACGTCCTCATGTCCCTCGATCCACCCCGCGATCCGTCCCACGATACGCTCTGATCTAGTGTCGAACGGACGGCACCTCCGCGTTCAGCACACGTACAGCTCGACGATGATCTCGGCCTTCTTGATCCAGCAAGAGAGATGGAGAGGTAGGTGAGTTCTTCGGCAGCGTGACGGCCCTCCGGAGGTTGGTGGTGATCTATCTCAGCAGGGCTCCGCCCGAGCTCCGCGGAAATAGGATTTAGAGGAAAACCCGTGGAGGTATGTGGTCGGGCTGCCGTGGCAAAGTTGTCTCAAATCAGCCCTAATACCTCAGTATATATAGGAGGGAGGGGGAGGACCTTTCCTTGAGGCTCAAGGGCGCCCCAAGGGGTCGGCCGAAGGGGGGGAGGAGGAATCCTCCTCCAATCCTAGTCCAACTAGGATTGGAAGGTGGAGTCCTTCCCTTCCTTCCCACTTCCCCTTTTTTTCTCTTGGATTTTCTTTATCTCCTGTGCAAAGGCCTTCTTGGGCTTGCCCACTAGACCACTAAGGGCTGGTGCGGCACCCCTAAGGCCTATGGGCTTCCCCCGGGCGGGCTGCCCCCCCCCCCCCCCCCGGTGAACATCCGGACCCCATTCGTCACTCCCGGTACATTCCCGGTAATGCCGAAAACTTTCCGATAATCAAATGAGGTCATCCTATATATCAATCTTCGTCTCCGAACCATTCCGGAAACCCTCATGACGTCCATGATCTCATCCGGGACTCCGAACAACATTCGGTAACCAACCATATAACTCAAATACGCATAAAACATCGCCGAACCTTAAGTGTGCAGACCCTGCGGGTTCGAGAACTATGTAGACATGACCCGAGGGACTCCTCGGTCAATATCCAATAGCGGGACCTAGATGCCCATATTGGATCCTACATATTCTACAAGGATCTTATCGATTGAACCTCAGTGCCAAGGATTCATATAATCATGTATGTCATTTCCTTTGTCCTTCGGTATGTTACTTGCCCGAGATTCGATCGTCAGTATCCGCATACCTATTTCAATCTCGTTTACAGGCAAGTCTCTTTACTCGTTCCGTAATACAAGATCCCGTGACTTACACTAAGTCACATTGCTTGCAAGGCTTGTGTGTGATGTTGTATTACCGAGTGGGCCCCGAGATACCTCTTCGTCACACGGAGTGACAAATCCCAGTCTTGATCCATACTAACTCAACGGGCACCTTCGGAGATATGTGTAGAGCATCTTTATAGTCACCCAGCTATGTTGTGAGGTTTGATACACACAAGGCATTCCTCCGGTACCAGTGAGTTATATGATCTCATGGTCATAGGAATAAATACTTGACACGCAGAAAACAGTAGCAACAAAATGACACGATCAACATGCTACATTTATTAGTTTGGGTCTAGTCCATCACATGATTCACCTAATGATGTGATCCAGTTATCAGGAAACAACACCTTGTACATAGTTAGAAGACTTTGACTATCCTTGATCAACTCGCTAGCCAACTAGAGGCTTGCTAGGGACAGTGTTTTGTCTATGTATCCACACATGTATGTAAGTCTTCATTCAACACAATTATAGCATGGATAATAAACGATTATATTGATACAGGAATTATAATAATAACTTATTTATCATTGCCTCTAGGGCATAATTCCAACATTGTGATGCTCTCGTTGTGCTTCAATTCTTGTCTTTTGTGTGAGCATCATTGAATTATCAATTCCTAGCTAAGGGCGTTAAACAATAGCGCTTGTTGGGAGGCAACCCAATGAATTTGTCTTTGCTTTTTGCTTTCTGTTTTTTTGCGTCCACACCATCATAATTCTGATATGATTGTGTTTTTTTGTTTCTTTTTGTGTTTTAGCCAAGCAAAACCTTTATGACTAGTCTTGGTGATGGTTGTTTGATGCTGCTGGAAAAAGACAGAAACTATTCGCTCACGAGATTATTTTTAATTTTATTCCGAAAGATCTTTTGAGTTGATTCTTTTTGCTGCTGGTTGATATGCATTTTTCCGAGGCAGTCGTAACTTTTCAGAATTTTTGAGGTACCAGAAGTATACGAAGTATACAGATTGCTACAGACTGGTCTGTTTTTGACAGATTCTATTTTTGTTGAGTTGGTTGCTTGTTTTGATGAAACTATGGATAGTATCGGGGGTACTAGCCATGGAAAAGTGATAATACAGTAATCTAACACCAATATAAATAGAAATCAAGATTGCTACAGTACCTAAAGAGGTGGTAGTTTGTTTTCTTGTGCTAATGATATCACGAGTTTCTGTTTAAGTTTTGTGTTGTGAAATTTTCAAGTTTTGGGTGATGTTCTCATGGACAAAGGGATAAAGAGTGGAAAGAGCTCAAGCTTGCGGATGCCCAAGGCATCCCAAGCCAAATTCAAGGGCACCAAAAATCCTAAGCTTGGGGATGCCCCGGGAAGGCATCCCCTCTTTCGTCTTCAATCCATCGGTAACATTACTTGGAGCTATATTTTTATTCACCACATGATATGTGCTTTGCTTGGAGCGTCTTGTATCGTAGGAGGCTTTTCTTTTTTTTGTCACAATCATCCTTGTTGCACACCTTTTGAGAGAGACATGCACTCATCGTGGATTTGCTAGGATGCTCATCATGCTTCACTTATATCTTTTGAGCTGGATAATTTTTGCTCTATGTGCTTCACTTAGATCTTTTAGAGCACGGCGGTGCATGACTTGGTAGTTGGTTTGTGCTATGAAAGTAGTCCCAAAGGTGATAGGTACCCAAAAAGGATACAAAAACCTCCATCTTCATGTGCATTGAGTAGAAAGAAAAGTTTGATTCCTCTCAGTTAGTTTTGAGACGTGGATTTGGTAATATTAAGAGTTATGTTAGTAGGGTGTTGTGAATCTAGAAATACTTGTGTTGAAGTTAGTGATTCCCGTAACATGCACGTATGGTGAACCGCTATGTTAGGAAGTCGGAGCATAATTAATCTATTGATTGTCATCCTTTGTGTTGCGGTCGGGATTGCGCGATGGTTAATACCTACCAACCCTTCCCCTAGGAGTATGCGTTTAGCACTTTGTTTTGATTACTAATAAAAAATTTCGCAACAAGTACGTGAGCTCTTCATGACTAATGTGAGTCCATGGTATAGATGCACTTTCACCTTCCACCATTGCTAGCCTCTCTAGTAGCGCGCAATTTTCGTCGGTGCACAAACTCACCATATGCCTTTCTCAAAACAGCCACCATACCTACCTACTATGGCATTTTCATAGCCATTCCGAGATATATTGCCATGCAACTCCCACCATTCCGTCTCATGACTTGTGTCGTCACTCTCATATTTCCATTTCACGATCGTAAGATAGCTAGCAAGATGTTTCAACGTCATACGCCAAGCTAGATCATTGCACATCCCGGTACACTGTCGGAGGCATTTCCTATAGAGTCATCATCGTTCTAAGCTTTGAGCTGTGAGTAAATAAAAGTGTGATGATCATCATTATTAGTGTATTGTCCCATGTGAGGAAATAAAAAAAGGCCAAAGTTGCCCACATAAAAAAAGAGAAAAAGAGGCCAAAGAGCCCAAATAAGAAAAAGAGAGAAAAAGAGAGAAGGGACAATGCTACTATCTTTTTCCACACTTGCTTCATAATAGCACCATGTTCTTCATGATTGAGAGCCTCTCGTTTTGTCACCACCATATACTAGTGGGAATGTTTATTCTATAACTTGGCTTGTATGTTCCAATGATGGGCTTCCTAAAAATTGCCCTAGGTCTTCGTGAGCAAGCAAGTTGGATGCACACCCACTAGTTCTCCTTTTGAGCTTTCACATACTTATAGCTCTAGTGCATCCTTTGTATGGCAATCCCTACTCATTCACATTGATATCTATTAATGGGCATCTCCATAGCCCTTTCATATGCCGAGTCAATGTGACCATCTCCTCCTTTTTGTCTCACAACCACCACCACACTCTATTCCACCTATAGTGCTATATCCATTGCTCACGCTCATGTATTGTGTGATAGTTGAAAAAGGTTTGAGAAAGTAAGAGTGCGAAAACAATTACTTGGCCAATACCGGGGTTGTGCATGATTTAAATTAGTTGTGTGAGGATGATGGAGCATAGCCAGACTATATGATTTTGTAGGGATAACTTTCTTTGGCCTTGTTATTTCGAAAATTCATAATTACCTTGCTAGTTTGCTTGAAGTATTATTGTTTTCATGTCAATAGAAAACTATTGTTTTGAATCTTACGGATCTGAACATTCATGTCACATGAAAGAAGTTACAAAGGACAACTATGCTAGGTAGCATTCCACATCAAAAATTCAGTCTTTATCACTTCCCTACTTGAGGACGAGCAGGAGTTAAGCTTGGGGATGCTTGATACGTCTCCAACATATCTATAATTTTTGATAGTTCCATGCCATTATATTGTCAAACTTTGGATGTTTTGTATGCCTTTTATATCTTTTTTGGGACTAACTTACTAACTCAGTTCCAAGTGCCAGTTCCTGTTTTTTCCAAAGTTTTGACCCTTTTCAGAGGAGGATTTGAAACAGTGTCCAAACATAATAAAACTTCTGAAAAGATTTTTTCCAGAACAGAAGATACGCGCCAGACTTGAGAACCAAGGTAGGGGCCAGGAGGGGACCCCACAAGCCCCCTAGGCGTGGCCAGGGGGCGCGCCTAGCAGGCTTGTGGGGCCCGTGTGGCACGTCTGCCCTACCTCTTCCGCCGATAAATCCAGAAAAATTCCAAAACTGCGAGAGTGATCCACGAAAATACTTTTCCGCCGCCGCAAGCTTCTATCTCCGCGAGATCCCATCTGGGGCACGTTCTGGTGCCCTGTCGGAGGAGGGATTCGGATACGGAGGGCTTCTTCATCAACACCATGACCTCTCCGATGATGCGTGAGTAGTTCACCATAGACCTTCGGGTCCATAGCTAGTAGCTAGATGGCTTCTTCTCTCTCTTGGATCTGCAATACAAAGTTCTCCATGATCTTCATGGAGATCTATCCGATGTAATATTCTTTGCGGTGTGTTTGTCGAGATCCGATGAATTGTGGATTTATGATCAGATTATCTATGAATCTTATTTGAGTTTCTTCTGATCTCTCTTATGCATGATTTCATATCCTTGTAATTCTCTTCGAGTTGTGGGTTTTGTTTGGCCAACTTGATCTATGATTCTTGCAATGGGAGAAGTGCTTGGTTTTGGGTTCATACCGTGCGGTGACCTCACACAGTGACAGAAGGGGTAGAGAGGCACGCATCGTGTTGTTGCCATCAAGGGTAAAAAGATGGGGTTTTCATCATTGGTTTGATTTTATGCCTCTACATCATGTAATCTTGCTGAAAGCGTTACTCTGTTCGTCATGAACTCAATACACTAGATGCATGCTGGATAGCGGTCGATGTGTGGAGTAATAGTAGTAGATGCAGAAAGTATCGGTCTACTTATCTCGGACGTGATGCCTATATGTATGATCATTGCCTTAAATATCATCATGACTTTGCGCGGTTCTATCAATTGCTCGACAGTAATTTGTTCACCCACCGTATTATTTGCTATTTTGAGAGAAGCCTCTAGTGAACACTATGGCCCCCGGGTCTACTTCACACCATATTTTCAGCCTTACTCTTTTACTTCATTGCACTTTCCGCCTTCAGATCTCACTTTGCAATCAATCTTGAAGGGATTGACAACCCCTTTATAGCGTTGGGTGCAAGCTCTTTTGTGTTTGCGCAGGTACTCTGGACTTGACGCGATTCTCCTACTGGATTGATACCTTGGTTCTCAAACTAAGGGAAATACTTACTGCTCCTATGATGCATCACCCTTTCCTCTTCAAGGGAAAAACCAACACAAGCTCAAGAGGCAGCAATCACTAACTTCAACACAAGTATTTCTAGATCCACAACACCCTACTAACATAACTCTTAATATTACCAAATCCACGTCTCAAAACTAATTGAGAGGAATCAAACTTTTCTTTCTACTCAATGCACATGAAGATGGAGGTATTTGTATCCTCTTTGGGTACCTATCACCTTTGGGATTACTTTCATAGCACAAAGCAACTACCAAGTCACTCACCGCCGTGCTATAAAAGATCTAAGTGAAGCACATAGAGAAAAATTATCTAGCTCAAAAGATATAAGTGAAGCACAATGAGCATTCTAGCAAATCCACGATGAGTGCATGTCTCTATCAAAAAGTGTGCAGCAAGGATGATTGTGACACAAAAAAAGAAAAGACTCCTACGATACAAGATGCTCCAAGCAAAGCACATATCATGTGGTGAATAAAAATATAGCTCCAAGTAATGTTACCGATGGATTGAAGACGAAACAGGGGATGCCTTCCCGGGGCATCCCCAAGCTTAGGCTTTTTGGTGTCCTTGAATTTGGCTTGGGATGCCTTGGGTATCCCCAAGCTTGAGCTCTTTCCACTCTTTATCCCTTTGTCCATGAGAACATCACCCAAAACTTGAAAACTTCACAACACAAAACTTAAACAGAAACTCGTGATATCATTAGCACAAGAAAACAAACTACCACCTCTTTTGGTACTGTAGCAATCTTGATTTCCATTCATATTGGTGTTAGATTCGGTATTCTCACTTTTCGATGGCTAGAACCCCCCGATACTATCCATAGTTTCATCAAGACAAGCAACCAACTCAACAAAAATAGAATTTGTCAAAAACAGACCAGTCCGTAGAAATCTGTGTACTTCGTATACTTATGGTACCTCAAAAATTCTGAAACATTTCGACTGCCTGGGAAAAAGGCATATAAACCAGCAGCAAAAAGAATCAACTCAAAAGATCTTTATGAATAAAAATGAAAAATAATCTCGTGACCAAAAAGTTTCTGTGTTTTTCCAGCAGGATCAAACAACCATCACCAAGATTTGTCATAAAGGTTTTGCTTGGCTCAAACACAAAAAGAAACACAAAAGACACAATCATGACAGAATTATGATGGTGTGGACGCAAAAAAATAGAAAGAAAAAGATAAATTCATTGGGTTGCCTCCCAACAAGTGCTATTGTTTAACGCCCTTAGCTAGGCATAAGGTGATAGAATCACGTATCGTCGTCTTTGGTGCTCAAACCATAAGTAGCGTGATCACTCATCATCTTAAGGTCTTCATCTTTCTTACTAGATGATCCACCACTATTTATAGGAACAAAACATACTTGGTGGCCTTATTGTGGGCAAAATTTGGAGTATTCTGCACAGTGGCAAAAGTGGAACCCAAGTTGGTTATAACATCCTCTAGTTTGCCAATCCTAGCGGAATCATGACCTAGTTTTTCGTTAACTGTGGGTTCTTTCTCCTTTAAATTTTTCAAAACCATTCCCACCTTGGATCCATACTGAGTGATTTGATTGTGGATCTTTTTATTCAAATTCTCAATGAGTTCGATCATAGCAACTTTATTTTCAATGACGTCCAGCCTACGCATCACATGTTCCAGAGTTAAGGTAGTTCCATTCACCATGAGTGGGGGTGAGCCTACCAAATTTATTACATCTCCGTAAGAATCAACGGTATGTCTACCCAAGAAATTTCCGCCTATGATGGTGTCAAGAATATACCTATTCCAAGGAGAAATACCCACATACAAACTGCGAAGCAGGACGGTAGTAGATTGCTTACGAGTAGATCTACTCTGAGCATTGCAAATCCTATACCAAGCGTCCTTTAAGTTTTCTTCCTCATTTTGTTTGAAATTGAGAACTTCGTTCTCGGGAGTATCGTTCGAAGCGGTGGGTCTAGCCATGAGGATAGGTAGACTATCCCACACAAACGAACGGAAAGCAAGCGAGAGAAAAGGGCAAATATTTTTGTACATTTTTGTTTTTCAGAAGTGGGGGAGAGGAAAATGAGAGGCAAAAAAGTGAATGCAAGAGATGAGTTTGCGACACTTACTTGGATGAGTTCTTGACTTGATCCTCCCCGGCAACGGCGCCAGAAATTGGCACCTTGACGGGAGACTATTCTTGACTTGATCCTCCCCGGCAACGGCGCCAGAAATTGGCACGTTGACGGGAGACTATTCTTGGCTTGATCCTCCCCGGCAACGGCGCCAGAAATTCTTCTGCTACGGCGACAGAAATCCATTTGTCGTCTCTTGAGCTTGCGTTGGTTTTTCCCTTGAAGAGGAAAGGGCGATGCAGCACAGGAGCAGTAAGTATTTCCCTCAGTTTGAGAACCAAGGTATCAGTCCAGTAGGAGAATCGCGTCAAGTCCACAGTGCCTACGCAAACACGAAAGAGCTTGCACCCAACGCTATAAAGGGGTTATCAATCCCTTCAAGATTGATTGCAAAGTGAGATCTGAAGGCGGAAAGTAAAACGAAGTAAAAGTGTAAAGCTGAAAATATGGTGTGAAGTAGACCGGGGGGCCATAGTGTTCACTAGAGGCTTCTCTCAAAATAGCAAATAATACGGTGGGTGAACAAATTACTGTCGAGCAATTGATAGAACCGCGCAAAGTCATGGCGATATGTAAGGCAATGATCATACATATAGGCATCACGTCCGAGACAAGTAGACCGATACTTTCTGCATCTACTACTATTACTCCACACATCGACCGCTATCGAACATGCATCTAGTGTATTGAGTTCATGACGAACAGAGTAACGCTTTAAGCAAGATGACATGATGTAGAGGGATAAACTCAAACCAATGATGAAAACCCCATCTTTTTACCCTTGATGGCAACAACAGGATGCGTGCCTCGCTACCCCTTCTATCACTTGGTGAGGTGACCGCACGGTATGAACCCAAAACCAAGCACTTCTCCCATTGCAGGAATCATAGATCAAGTTGGCCAAACAAAACCCACAACTCGAAGAGAATTACAAGGATATGAAATCATGCATAAGAGAGATCAGAAGAAACTCAAATAAGATTCATAGATAATCTGATCATAAATCCACAATTCATCGGATCTCGACAAACACACCGCAAAAGAATATTACATCAGATAGATCTCCATGAAGATCGTGGAGAACTTCGTATTGAAGATCCAAGAGAGAGAAGAAGCCATCTAGCTACTAGCTATGGACCCAAAGGTCTATGGTGAACTACTCACGCATCATCGGAGAGGTCATGGTGTTGATGAAGAAGCCCTCCGTATCCGAATCCCCCCTCCGGCAGGGCACTAAAACGTGCCCCAGATGGGATCTTGCGGAGACAGAAGCTTGTGGCGGCGGAAAAGTATTTTCGTGGATCTCTCGCGCAGTTTTGGAATTTTTCTGAATTTATACGCGGAAGAGGTAGTGCAGACGAGCCACAGGGAGCCCACAAGCCTGCTAGGCGCAAACCCCCTAGCCGCGCCTAGGGGGCTTGTGGGGTCCCCTGCTGGCCCCTGCCTTGGTTCTCAAGTCTGGCGCGTATATTCTGTTCCGGAAAAAATCTTTTCGGAAGTTTTATTCCGTTTGTACACCGTTTAAAATCCTCATCTGAAAAGGGTCAAAAACACGGAAAAAACAGGAACTGGCACTTAGCACTGAGTTAATAAGTTAGTCCCAAAAAAGATATAAAAGGCATACAAAACATCCAAAGTTTAACAAGATAATAGCATGGAACCATCAAAAATTATAGATACGTTGGAGACGTATCATTACCTTTGAGGATTGTGCATCCTCGAGTCGGTTAGTCGTCATGGTCTAGATAATCTAGCAATCAACTGTGGATCGTCGGGTGACCGAGTTTGTGAGGGTTTGTAAGTCTGCCCTGAAGACTTACCATGAGTGTTGGGAGAGGATTGTGTGTGTCCTTAGCTCAAGGAGAATACGGTAGGGACTGTGTGTCCCGAGACTGTGTGTCCATTGGTTTCAGTACCAAGCTACTCCAAAACAGACGTACAACTGTCGCAACAATTGGAACTGGGTCATCAACCACTTTCTTCATCGAGCTACTGGTTCTATTTCTTCAACTCTATTCAATTCCTCAATTGCATGTTGAAGACTTTCATCTGTACTGTTTGAAGAACTTGACCGAAGACTTTCTCCTAATTCCTCACCTCAAATTCTTCACGTGAGTTATTAATCACGTGCTTATCCTGTATACGTGACATATGCAAACCAAACCTATCAATTCACTCTGAGTACTTTGTTGTAGTCACTTTTGCACATCTGGCTTAGTACTATTTCCGCTGCACTCAGTTCATGACTCAGGACTTTCCTCACTAGGAATTTCCTCAGTGATGAATTCATAAAAATCGCCTATTCACCCCCCTCTAGTAGATATAACGCACTTTTAATTGGTATCAGAGCAAGGTACTCCCTTATTCTGTGTGATTTTGGTTTAACCGTTTGGAGTTTTAGTTATGCTGACTACACGTATGATCAAGGTTACTGCAGTGTGTCCTACCTTCGAAGGAAAGGACTTCTCCTACTGGAAGAACAAGATGCAAATGCATCTTCAAGCAATTGACAATGATCTCTGGTACATTGTGGAAAATGGTGTTCCCTGTGTCACTTCAACTATCACTGCCACTGATGTGAATAAATTCAAGCAACTCGACTCGCAAGCGAAGAATATCATATGTGGCCATCTGAGCAAAGGTCAGTGTCGTGGCAGAGTGAGTGCTTTGGGCTCTACAAAGCTAATCTAGGAAAGGTTGTCCAAAGTCGATGAGGGAGTCTCCACACAGTGTGACTCTCGAGTTGATGTTCTTCGCATCTCTTTAACCACTTCAAAAGACTGGATAATGAAAGTTTCCAAGATACCTTTGATCGCCTTAGTGACATCTCCAATGAGCTTCGGGAGCTTGGAGCCAGAGACATCACAAACTATGAAGTCGTGAAGAAACTGCTACGATCTCTTGATCCATCGTTTGACACACTAGTTTTGATGATCCAAGAACGAAGAGACTACAAGATGCTTGATCTTGCTGATATACTTGAGAGACTCAATACTCATGAATTCCAACAAGAAGAGAAGAGAGACCTTTATGGACCAAGCTACTCAAGGCCTCGTGCGCTGAAGGCAAAGGTTGTCTCCTCATCTGAAGAAGAGGAATCTGACTATAGTCTTGGTGATCATCAAGAACTTGGTCAGGAACTTGCTATGTTCGTGGGGAAATTCCAGAAGTTTACACAGCGTGGCCAATTTGGAAAGTCTTCAAGTAGAGATATGAGGAAATCAGAATCTTTACCTGAGGACTACAAGAAGAGAACCTGCCATAAATGCAAGAAATCTGGTCACTACATTGTTAATCGTCCTTGCTGGGTGAAGGAATCAAGGAAGAAGAAGTACAAGGATGAAAGTTCTGACGATTCTAAGAAAAAGAAGAAATACTTAAATTCTTCATCTTCAAAGTCCTCATCGCGAAAGAAGACCAATTTCAGAAAGGCTCGAGCACTCATTGGCAAGGACATGGATTCCGAAGAAGAATCTGAGGAATGTGAGGAAGAGGAAGGTTCAAAAGTGGAGTGAGAGTCTGGTGTGGCAAGTTTTGCACTGGCTACCACATTCGTCAGCAAGTCCATCTTCAACCTTGAAGAAAATGACAACATCAACAACACTGATGACTGTGATGGTGACTTCACTTCCACCTATTGCTTCATGGCAAAAGGTTCAAAGGTACCAAGCCACACATACTCTTCTATAGTGACTGCGAACCTGATGATTATCCAAAACCCGATTACTATAAACTTGCTAACATTGCCACTAAGCAACAAAGTGCTATTGAAAAGCTTCAGAAACTGCTAGACAAAAGTGATGATCTGTTGAATGATGAAATGAATCATACTCAAATCCTCGGTGAAGATGCTCAAAGTCCTCAGTCCAGATTTGATAGTCTTCTCATGAGAAGCTTCCTATGGATTTCTTCATCATCATCATCGCCCCTCCAATGACTCGTGAGTAGTTCACTTCAGACCTACGGGTCCGTAGTTAGTAGCTAGATGGCTTCTTCTCTCTCTTGGATCTTCAATACAAAGTTCTCCATGATCTTCATGGAGATCTATCCAATGTAATCTTCTTTGGCGGTGTGTTTGTCGAGATCCGATGAATTGTGGATTTGTGATCAGATTATCTATGATATATATTTGAGTCTTTGCTGATTTCTTATATGCATGATTTGATATCCTTGTAAGTCTCTCCGAGTCTTGGGTTTTGTTTAGCCAACTAGATCTATGATTCTTGCAATGGGAGAAGTGCTTGGTTTTGGGTTCTTACCATGTGTTGACCTTTCCCAGTGACAGTAGGGGCAGCAAGGCACACATTAAGTAGTTGCCATCAAGGGTAACAAGATGAGCTCTGTCGTTGATATGAGATTGGTCATCTACATCATGTCATCTTGCTTAAGGCGTTACTCTGTTCTTTTGGACTTAATACACTAGATGCATGCTGGATAGCGGTCGACGTGTGGAGTAATAGTAGTAGATGCAGACGGTATCGGTCTACTTATTTTGGATGTGATGCCTATAGATATAATCATTGCCATAGATGATGTCACAACTTTGCGCGGTTCTATCAATTGCTTGACTGTAATTTGTTCACCCACCGTCTACTTGCTTTCATGAGAGAAGCCACTAGTAAACACTACGGACCCCAGGTCTATTCACATCTATCGTTTCCACTCTTGCTTTTACTTTGCTTTGTTAATTTGTTGCTTTCAGTTCTCACTTGGCGAACAATCTATAAGGGATTGACAACCCCTTCATAGCATTGGGAGCAAGCTTTTTGTGTTTGTGCAGGATCTTGTGATACTCCTCCACTGGATCGATACCTTGGTTCTCAAACTGAGGGAAATACTTACCACTGCTGCGCTACATCACCCTTTCCGCTTCAAGGGAACGCCAACGCAAGGCTCCAAGGCCACGGGGGAAATCCTTTGCATATTTGCCTAGGAAGTCTCTTAAGGCATAGCCGTAGCAGAAGGATTCCTGGTGCCGTCGACACGACTATTTCTAGCACCGTTGGAAGGTCTTTTGTTGTAGTAGCAGAAGTATTTCTGGCACCGTTGTCGGGGAAGCACAGCTGACATCAGTTCCCACTTCATTCATGGTGCTTTTGGTAAAACGATTGCTAAGTACGATGTCAACCATAGAATTGCGTCTCCCTATCACCCTCAGTCCAGTGGTCAAGTAGAGCTAAGTAATAGAGAGATTAAACTGATTCTGGAAAAGACTGTCAATAGGTCTAGAAAGAATTGGTCTAAGAAGCTCGATGATGCACTGTGGGCTTATAGAACTGCCTATAGGAATCCCATGGGCATGTCTCCGTACAAAATGGTGTAAGGGAAAGCATGTCATTTACCTCTTGAGCTAGAGCATAAAGCTTATTGGGCAATCAAAGAGCTCAACTTTGATTTCAAACTTGCCGGTGAGAAGAGGTTATTTGATATTAGCTCGCCTGATGAGTGGAGAACTCAGGCATATGAGAATGCCAAGCTGTTCAAAGAGAAGGTTAAGAGGTGGCATGATAAGAGGATACAAAAGCGTGAGTTCAATGTAGGTGATTATGTCTTGCTATATAACTCTCGTTTAAGATTCTTTGCAAGCAAGCTTCTCTCTAAATGGGAAGGTCCCTATGTTGTTGAGGAAGTATATCGTTCCGGTGCTATCAAGATCAACAACACGGAAGGTAATTGTCCGAGAGTTGTAAATGGGCAGAGAATCAAGCATTATATCTCAGGTACTCCCATAAATGTTGAAAGCAATATCATAAATACCATAACTCCGGAAGAATACCTAAGGGACATTTATCAGCCTGTTTCAGGCTCCGAAAACGAAGAAGTATGTGATTTGGTAAGAAAACAGAGTCCAAAACTTTTCCAGTAGGAAATTTTCTCCATTTTGGAATATTGGAAAAAATACAAAAATTGGAAGTAGTCCAGAAAGTGCGCGAGGAGGCGACAAGCCTGCATGGCGCGGGCCCACCCCTGGCCGCGCCGTGAGGGCTTGTGGCCACCTCGTGCGCCTCCCGGACTCCATTTTCATGCAGGGTACTCCTTCTGGTCTGGAAAAAATCATTATATATACTCCCATTTGGCCTGACCCCTGCATCAGGCAGATTTCCTTTGTTTTTCGTTTCGAGCCTGTTTCTGTTGCACATCTAGATCGCTATGACTTCTCCAAAAGCTCCGAAGGACAAGATCTTCGAGAAGGTCATCAATCCCTACCTCACGGGAGTGCTGCAACACCCTCAATCTATCGAGATGCGTGAGGGGATGTTGCACATTTGTAATGTTGAGGGGCCTAAGAAGACCGGAAGCGTGGAGACGAGGCTCGAAGCAATGGAGCAACAAGTCTTCAAGTGCCAAGGGATGGTGGAGCGTGGACTCAACGCCAACCACATGATTATCACGGAGTTCACCAACAAGCACATGATTGATGCCAATGACATTGGGAAGCATCTCTCCATGCTCTATGACAGGATTGATCAACTCCAGGCCCAGATCTATGACCTGCAGAACCAAAACTATGAGTATGAGTATAGATTTAAATCAATACGGTTGGCTGCAGATTTGAGGATTCCAGAGACTCATTCATCTTTCCATGATGGAGCACCTATGCCTTGGAAGACGGAGGATCAAACTCATGTTGCAACAACTCCACCATTACCACCAAAGGAAGACAACTGAGCATTGGTATGGGCAATCCCCTTGGCTTGTGCCAAGCTTGGGGGAGTTGCCCCGGTATCGTATCACCATCACATCTTTTGCCTTTACCTTTGTTTTAGTTTTCATTTTCAGTTTTCTCTTTCTCTAGTACATTAAAAGTCTTAGTGTTTTAGTTTGAGTTTTGCTTTGTGTCACCCCTGATGTATTCGAGCTCGTGAGCCATATAATAAAGAGTGTCTTAGTTGAAGGGCTTTGCCTCTTGCCATGATCAATAGAGTGAGAATAGAACAAAAGCATGAAAGATCATGTAATGATCTTATGGGAAGTGATGGCTTCACATATAAAAAGAATGAGGATTGAAACTTGTTGAGGGTAGGCAAACGTAGACCTTGGCCATTGTTGCAATTAATAGGAAGTGATAAACAAGGAGAGGTTCACATATAAATATATCATCTCTGACACCATCTATGATTGTGAACACTCACTAAACTATTACATCCCTAGAAGTAGATGTTGGACAAGGAAGACAACATAATGAATTGTGTTTGCTTGGCTCTGAACAATGTTATATGATTAGAGATCCCTTAGCATGTGACGATTGCTTCCACCTCATATTAGCCAAAACTCCCGCACCAAGTAGAGATACTACTTGTGCATCCATAAACCTTCAAACCAGTTTTGCCATGAGTGTCCACCATACCTACCTATGGATTGAATAAGATCCCTCAAGTAAGTTGTCATCGGTGCAAGCAATAAAAATTGCTCTCTAATATGTATGATCTATTAGTGTGTGGAAAATAAGCTTTATACGAACCTGTGATGAGGAAGACATAAAAGCGACAGACTGCATAATAAAGTTCTTTATCACAAGAGGCAATATAAAGTGACGTTCCTCCGCACTAAGAGGACACGCATCCAAACCTCAAAAGCGCATGACAACCTCTGCTTCCCTCTACGAAGGGCCTATCTTGTACCTTTACTTTTTGCCTTTGAAAGAGTCATGGTGATCTTTACCAATTCCTTATCTCGCCTTTATCTTGGCTAACGTCGTATGCTAGGGAAATATCTATATTCATATGTCAACTTGGAGGTAGGCACTCATGAATTATAATTGTTGACATTACCCTTGAGGTAAGCAGTTGGGAGGCAAAACTGTAAGCCCCTATCTTTCTCAGTGTCCAACTGAAACTTTGATCTCATGAGTACCACGTGAGTTGTAGCAATTGTAGAGAACGAAAGAATGATTAAGTATGTGGATTTGCTTAACAAGCTCTTATTTGACTCTTTCTGATGTTGTGATAAATTGCAATTGCTTCAATGACTAAACGCTATCGGTTGTTATTTCTCGGTCAGGTTCTTGATCCATGCTTTACTTTGTGAAGGAATTATCACTTTAGCATGAGAGATTATATGTTGGTATTGTTGTTCTGAGCTTGATCATGATGCATGCATGTTCGTATCTTGTTTTGTCGACACCTCTCTCCCTAAACATGTGGAAATATTTATTGAGCTCGACTTTCGCTTGAGGACAAGCGAGGTCTAAGCCTGGGGGACTTGATACGTCCATTTTGCATCATGTTTTCATGTTGATATTTATCGCTTCTTTGGCTGTTATTTCACTTCACGGTACTATTCTTATGCCTTTTCTCTCTTATTTTGCAAGGTTTACATGAAGAGGGAGAATACCAACAACTGGAATTCTGGCCTGAAAGTGGAGCAAAGTTGAGATACCTATTCCGCGCAACTCCAAACGCCGTAAAATCAACAAGGAATTTTTCCAGATTTATCAAAAATACTGGGCCAAAGAAGTGCCAGAGGGGCACCAGGGGGTGCCCACAAGCCTGCACGGTGCGGTCACCCCCCCAAGCCGCGCCATGGGGGCTTGTGGGCAGCCCACTGTCCCACTTGCTCCCCTCTTTTGCTATATGGAGGGTTTCGTCCAGGAAGAAATCAAGGAGGAGCTTTTTCGTGGTTTAGCCGCCGCCACGAGGCGAAACTTGAGCATAACCAATCTAGAGCTCCGGCAGGACGATCCTGCTGGGGAAACTTCCCTCCCGAAGGGGGAAATCATCGCCATCATCATCACCAACACTCCTCTCATCGGAGGGGACTCGTCACCATCAACATCTTCATCAGCACCATCACATCTCCAAACCCTAGTTCATCACTTGTAACCAATCTCCGTCTCGCGACTCCGATTGGTACTTGTAAGGTTCCTAGTAGTGTTGGTTACTCTTTGTAGTTGATGCTAGTTGGATTACTTGGTGGAAGAGTTTATATTTAGAGCCTTGATGCTACTCATTACCTCTCTGGTCATGAATATGATTATGCTTTGTGAGTAGTTACTTTTGTTCCTGAGGACATGGGATAAGTCATGCTAATAGTAGTCATGTGAATTTGGTATTCGTTCGGTATTTTGATATGATGTATGTTGTTTTTCCTCTAGTGGTGTTATGTGAACGTCGACTACATAACACTTCACCATTATTTGGGCCTAGAGGAAGGCATTGGGAAGTAGTTAGTAGATGATGGGTTGCTAGAGTGACAGAAGCTTAATCCCTAGTTTATGTGTTGCTTCGTAAGGGGCTGATTTGGATCCACTAGTTTAATGCTATGGTTAGACTTTGTTTTAATTCTTCTTTCGTAGTTCTGGATGCTTGCGAGAGGGGTTAATCATAAGTGGGATTCTTGTCCAAGTAAGGGCAGTACCCAAGCGCCGGTCCACACACATATCAAACTATCAAAGTAACGAACGTGAATCATATGAACATGATGAAACTAGCATGACAGAAATTCCCGTGTGTCCTCGGGAGCGTTTTTCCTCCTATAAGACTTTGTCCAGGATGGTCCCTTGCTACAAAAGGGATTGGGCCACTTTGCTGCACCGTTGCTACTTTTGTTACTTGTTGCTCGCTACGAATCATATCACCACACAATCACTTGTTACCGACAATTTCAGTGCCTGCAGATTTTTCCTTGCTGAAAACCACTTGTCAGATCCTTCTGATCCTCGTTGGGTTCGACACTCTTACTTATCGAAAGGACTACCATTGATCCCCTATACTTGTGGGTCATCAACAAGCATATACAAAAGTCTCAAAGGGCATCAAACCCTTTGCGATGTGCTCAAAAAGCAGATTCTGAACAGGAGCACGAGGAAAGCGGGCATTGCCTTTGAGAGGAAACTGAACATTGATGGGTCATACTAGAAACCTGAGGAGTACCACAAAACCTCATGGGTTGCTGCTAAAGGACCTCCCATTGATCCATCCACTCTAACAGGCTTTGCATGTGAAATGTATTATTACTCTCATGGGTCATTTGACTCCAACTATAAACTGTTCAAAAATCAAGTTGGTGAAGTATTTGCTCGATATGTTGGAACTAACTGCCGGAATGGACCACCCCAGAGGAAAATCTGGGTTCCCAAAAGCTGCTTGGAAAGTCTTCACGTGAATGTCCTCATGACACCACCAGTGAAGAACAGGAACCACAGATCTAATTCCTCAGGTGGACCAAAGTCTTCACGAGGATCAAATTCCTGAAATGGTCAAAACTATGCTCGTACTTGCACTAACGCTTATGATATGCAGGGAAACTACAAGGGACATGAATATGTGCACTATTCTTCAAATCACTATGTTCATAAGTCTTGAAAGAATTTATCTGCCTATTTATTTGAGTACTCTAAGCCCCCTACTATGAAAAGAAGTGCATTAGCTTCAATGCATCCATTCTCATATGGTGCTCGCGGGATGATGAACTCTTTACCACCCCTTCAGATGTGGGTGGTGAAGAAATTGAACTAATCACTTATGTAGGTCAGGTCTCCAGATGAAAGTCATCATCTGAAGAATTTGCTGGAGATGTGAGGAAATTGCTTGATAGGACGCAAGCTAAATCATGATGAAATGTTCTATTATTTCATACGTCCTCATTATGTCATAAAATTTATTTTTGTGATGAAATTCAAGTCTAATGAAATTGATATCATATTCTTCAATATGAAGCATATGAGATGGTAAGCACTACTAATTCATCTCCGGGATGATCAACCCAAGAACACACAGAGGGTTCTTGATAGTGTATGTACAAATCACATGACTGGTGATAAAAGCTTATTGATGAATATCACACTAACTCCATTACCATTGAAGCATATCACCTACGCTGACAAAGGTAAAAGCAAGGTATTGGGACTTGGTAAAGTGGCTATCTCTAAGGATCGGCCCATGGACAAAGTCATTCTTGTCGAATCCCTTGGGTTTAACCTCATGTCTCAATGCTTTGTGATCTTGATATGATTGTCATCTTTGGAAAATAAAGGTGTGTAGTCATCATGGAATCTGACAAATCCAAAGTCTTCGAAGGCTTTAGGAGAGGAGACTTGTATATTGTTGACTTCTCTACAGGTCCTCAACCAGCCAAGTGTCACTAGCAAAAACCTCAGAAGGCTGGCTATGGCATCGATGACTTGGTCATGCAGTCATGAGAAATTTGCGCAACTGGCGAAGAAGAAGCATGTCATTGGCATCGAAACCGTTAAATTCCTCAAGGACCATCCCTGTGGGGCTTGTGAGTCCCAAAAGATGACCAGATCCAAACACCCCTTAAAGACTACCATGACTACTACTCGTCCGTTTGAATTGCTTCATATGGATCTCTTTGGACCTACTCATTATGCTACTCTAACCAATGCAGAATATCTATATGGTTTTGTCATCGTTGATGATTTTTCTCAATATACTTGGGTGCATATCATTATGTATAAAACTGAAGGGCAGGAAGTCTTCAAACGATTTTCCTCAAGGGCCCCGGCGAACTTCGGCGTCAAGATCAAACACACGAGGAGTGACAATGGGACAGAATTCAAGAATACTAGCCTTGATGATTATCTTGATGAACTGGGTATTACTCATGAATTGTATGCTCCTTATACTCCTCAACAGAATGACATCGTTGAGTGCAAGAACATGACTCTGGTTGAAATGGCACGGACTATGCTTGAAGAATATCAGACTCCTCGTCCCTTTTGGCGTGAGGCAACCAACACTGCTTTCCACATCATCAACAGGGTATATCTTCACAAATTCCTCAAAAAATTCATACGAACTCCTCACTGACAAGAAACCCAATGTAAGTTATTTCAAAGTCTTCGGTGCAAGATGCTGGATTAGAGATCCTCACCACAACTCAAAATTTGCACCTAAAGCACATGAGGGTTTTATGTTTGGTTACGGAAAGGACTCGCACACCTACAGAGTCTTGAACGCCTATCACAACAAGGTTGTTGAAACTGTAAATGTGTGGTTCGGTGAAACTAATGGCTCGCAAGGAGAGCAACTACCTCGTGTGCTAGATAAATTGACTCCTGAGGAAGCTATTAAGCACAAGGCTACTGAAGATTTCATTCCTACTATGGAACAACCTCTTGTTGAAGAAGTCGTCCCCAACGATGATGAAATTCAAGCGGGTGCGCCTGAGGAAAATGCTCCAGATAAAATTCCTCGGCCAACCAAAGTCTTCAACCAAGGCATCTGAGGATTGCAAATGAAATGGAAATTGACAAAATCATTGATGACATCAATGCACCAGGTCCCCTCACTCGCTCAAAAGCCTCACAATTAGTTAACTTTTGTGGGCATTTCTCCTTTGTGTCTATCATAGAACCCTCAAAAGGTGTTGAAGGCTTCATGGAACCTGAGTGGATTCAAGCCATGCAAGATGAACTTCTTCAGTTCAAGCTAAATGACTTATGGGAACTCGTCAAAAGGCCTGATCCTCGCAAGCACAATATCATCGGCACCAAGTGGATCTACCGAAACAAGCAAGATTAGGATGGTCAGGTTGTGAGGTACAAGGCACGACTCATAGCCCAAGGCTACACACAAGTTGAAGGAATTGACTTTGATGGAACTTTTGCATGTGTTGATAGACTTGAAGCTATTCGTATACTGCTTTCTTATGCTAACCATCACAATATTACTCTCCATCAAATGGATGTGAAAAGGACATTCCTCAATGGTAAGCTTGAGGAAGAAGTATATGTTGCTCAACCCCTAGGTTTTGAAGACCCGAAGCATCTAGACAAAGTCTCCAAACTCAAAAAGGCATTGTATGGCCTCAAGAAAGCCCCTCGGGTGTGGTATGATACATTGAAGGAATTCCTTGTGAAGAAAGGCTTCAAACCTGGTTCACTCGATCCCACATTTTTCACAAAATCCTATGATAATGAATTGCTTGTATGCCAAACATATGTGGACGATATCATCTTTGGTTGTACTGACAAACGTTACAGTGATGAATTTTCCTACATGATGAGTGAAGAATATCAAATGTCTATGATGGGGAGCTGAAATTCTTCCTAGGTCTTCAAATTCGTCAACAACGCAATGGGATATTCATCTCTCAAGAGAAATATCCCAAGGATGTCCTGAAGAAATTCGGCATGAATGAATGCAAAGGCGTCAAAATTCCAATGCCTACCAACGGTCACCTCTCAAGTGACGAAAATGGTATAGATTTCGATCAGAAGGTATGTCGCTCTATGATTGGATCTTTATTGTACCTATGTGCATCTAGGCTAGACATTGTGCTTAGTGTTTGCATGTGTGCATGTTTCCAAGCAAAATCGAAGGAATCACACCATAAGGCTGTGAAACACATTCTTCGATATCTAGCTCACACACCAACGCTTGGATTAAGGTACCCCAAGGGTTCAAATCTTCACCTTGTTGGATATTCTGATTTTGATTATGCCGGTAACCGTGTGGATCACAAGTCAACATCAGGCACATGTCATTTCCTCGGGCGATCCTTAGTCTGTTGGTCCTCAAAGAAGCAGAAATGCGTATCACTCTCCACTGCTGAAGCTGAATACATTGCTCCTGGATCTTGTTGTGCTCAACTGTTGTGGATGAAGCAAACCCTCAAGGACTACGACATCAACATGAAGAATGTGCCCCTCTACTGTGAGAATGAGAGTGCAATCAAGATCGCCTACAACCCAGTACAACATTCGAAGACCAAGCACATCCAGATTCGTCATCATTTTCTTTGTGATAATGTACTCAAGGGCAATATCATCATCGACCATGTGAAGACTGATGGCCAGCTAGCAAATATATTCACTAAGCCCTTCGATGAGGAAAGGTTTTGCAAGTTGCGTGTGAGCTAAATATCCTAGAATCTTCGAATGTTGTGTAAAAATGCACACATCCTAACACTTATGCAAAATTGATGACTTAGATGCGCAACACACGAAGTAATGTTTTCTTCAATCAATGAAGAACAACACTCTAAGTGTGAAGAAATTAATGAAGAATTTGATTCTCGCGACCCTACGACAATTGTACGCGGCGTATCAAATCATCATTCTTATACGGTGGGTCACACCACCACCAAAATTCGAAATTCTTGAAAGTTGAAATTCTTCAAAACTAAGACTTTTTGCAAATTCCTCAAATTTTTCAAAGTCTTCAAATTTTTCATTGACATCAAAATTTTCTGATTGTCTTCGTTGACTATATGTGAGCTTTCAGTGCCCTCAACAACATTTACTTATTGCTCAGTTTTCAAGTTGGATTTTCATCTAAGTGAATGTGATCGGAGCCGACTCTCCTCTATGCTAAGCTCAACCCAAACTATTCTCAATTCTTCGTATGCGTTCTAATTGACACCTATTTAAAGTCCTCATCGAGTCCTTGTTAGCTGAAGACTTTGCTACAAAATCCTCAAAAATTTCGAACTTAATTTTTTCTGTCGTTACCGCTCTAACTGCACCCACTACTCACGATAGGATAACCATGATCTCCACTATCTCCATCGCTTTGTACATGGGTAACACGTGTCGTGCAAAGAGGAAAGGGCACGGGCAGTTTTGTTCGAAAGTTTCGCTTCCGACCGTTTTCATCTGAGCTATAAATATCCCCTTACCCCCTCGAGTGAAATCTCTTCCTTTTGCTTTCATCTTCCCCCGCTCGAGCTCTACCCCAGCGCCGCCGCTGGAAATCTTCGTCATCAATGAGGAAGAGCTTCGCTGCCTCGACTTCGTCGTTGTTGGATTCACGTCGACTGCGATTCATCTCCCTTCGACGTTGCCGTAGCTGTCTTCAGTCGCCGAGTTAGGGCACTCGAGATCTAAACTGACGAGCTTCAGTTTTCACTTCATCAGTTCATCATGTTCTTCACACAGGGTAATGAAATTTAATTTTACTGCCCCTGTTGATCCATTTATTTTCCTTAGATTTGTGAAATATGTTATTCCTCAAAAAATCCTTCAGATGATCACAATCCATGTCTAGAACACCTCATGAATTTCACTAAGCTACTAAATTCTTCACGAGATTCCTCAATTGTGTAAATTTTCGAATCTTCACAACTCTGGAACCCAATATCATAATGCTTAGTGAAATTCTTCAACATTGTATTGGTCAAATTCCTCACCATGGGTCATTTTTCAAATTCCTCAAATCTGAGAACGCATATGACCTCTCGAAATTCTTCGCTCTTATACTCTATTCACACGCACAAAATGTCAGCTGATGAATCACTAGGTTCTCATCAACTTAACTCATTTGCAGCATTCCTTGAAGAACATATACCCGTGTCATCAGATTCCTCCAGAGTTCAAATTCCTCAGCAAAGTCCTCAACTGAAGAAAATGGAGGATGACAAGCAACAAAAGGGTGGCAAGAAGCCAGAAAAGAGCACTGCATTTGAGATTCCCGAGGACATCTATGTTGATTATTGCACACCGGATGAAAACATCTGTGGGAAAGAAACATGTGTGAAGCGCAAGATCGGGCTTCAAAAGATTGGAAGGAGATGGGCTCAGGAGTGGAAAAGATACAGGTATATCACTCCTAAGTATGTGAGGAAGTTTGCTGTCAAGCCCCTTGCTCCAGACCACCTCTGGAACAACATCAAACTGCCCATCCCTCAAGCATGTTAACAATTGAAGACTATCATGATGAGAAGGCCAAGTATTTGGCAAAACTGAGGAAAACCGACAATGAAGCGGTGAACAAACCCACTGAGGATTCTGCTGCTCCTGCCTCCTCCTCTGTTGTTGAGGCTTCTTCCACACAATGACCTCCCAAGAAGGCACTAGTGAAGAAATCTGGTGTCAAACCGAAGTCCTCAACAACACTGTCCAAATAGCAAATTCCTCACGCAGAATCAACTGTGGCTGAAAGTCCTCAATGGGTGCAAAGTCCTCAATAGCTGCAAAGTCCTCAGCTCTAGCAAAGTCTTCACCTTCTCTGCAGCCCCCGAGCAATCAGCAACCAACAGGGACCTCAATTCCCTCAAAACCATCAGCCTCGGGTACTGCCCCTAAATCCTCAAGTGGCATACTGAAGACAAAGACGACTGTTGGGCGAGGAATTAGGCCCAGTCCTAACATAGTTGTCCTCAAGGTTCCCTTTGCATCAAGGTAAGTGATGAAATATGATGAGGAAACACTTCAAGCCATCATCGGAAAAAAAGCAATAAAGGGTTGCACAAGGTAAGGGTTCCACCATTCCTCTTGCACTCGATCCGAAGGTGATACTGGATTTCATCGATCTGTGGTACAAAGATCCCAACTCACCCATTGATGACTTACACCTTCCACCTAGACCGAGTCACATGGTGACTTCATTCATCAACGAAGAAAAGTGGAAGGCTCAGCAAGCCAAGCAAGCTCAGAGAGCAAAGGTTCAAAAGGAGAAGTTTTTGCAACAAAACCTTCTAACCTTGACGCGAGAGCAACTTGTCTCCACACAAGCTGAGATGAAAACCCTCACTGACAAATACACAACTCTTCAAGATGAAAGCAAGGGCGTCAAAGTGAGGTTTCTCAAGGTTGCTACTAAAGCCATTGATGAGTAGAATAACAGGGGTGTAGTCCCAGCAAAACCATCAATTCCTCATACCAGATACATTGTAGACCTGGCTGATGAAGATGAAGAACCTGCAGCTGATGAACCTGCTGCTGATATACCCGTTGCTGATGCAACAACTACTGATGAAACTGCTGAAGAATCTGCCAGGCTTGCAACTGCCTATGTAATGCCTGGAGAAAATGCACCTTCACCAAAGTCGTCAAAGGTGAAGAAAGTCCCACTTCCTTCTACATCAGAAGTGAAGAAAACCAAAGTAGCTGAGAAAGAAGCAAAGAAGAGAAAGGCATCAACACCTTCAAAGCCTTCACAGGCAAAATGCATGAAGACTCTGCCTGCTTCTTCATCTGCTCTAATTAATGCAACTCTTCTCAGTGTTGCACCATCATACATGATTGTAGCATTTGGTGAAGAACAAGTCATTCAAGAAAAGGATGAGGAAATGGATGAAAACCGATCTGCATCATCCACACCCATAGATGAGGAAATCCAAGCTGATGACATTCCTCAAGCCTCAACCCCTCCTCCTCAGAACCCTGAGGTGACTGCTAAAGAAAAGGAGGAGGATGTGGACATTGGCTGCAACACACCGGTGATCCATGATGACTTTTGGGAACAAACTCATCCAAATTCACCATTGGTCCCTCCAACTCCCCTAATTCCTGAATCTCCTGCTGCCACTGAAGTTTTGACTGGCTCTGAAGAAAAGAGGACTCTAGCCAAGTCTACACGTGCTATGGAATCAGCTGCATCAGCTGATGACAATGAAAATGTTGAAGGAACTATTGTGCCTACACCTGATACACTGATCCAGCACATTCCTTAGAATGAAGAACATGTGCGTGAAGAATCTGCTCCGGCACAAAATGAAGAATCTGTTGGTGAACCACATGTTGGAAATCCTGAGAGAGCAGTTGTGGTGGCCCAAATTCCTCAAGCACGCAACACACGAGGAATTGGGAGCCACTTCAAGCCAAATCTTCAGCCAAAGGGAATCAAGCCCTACAAAGGAAAAAGGCCAAAGTTTGACACGCATCAATTCTTTGATGGACATCATTACTTCGTGGCCCCCATCCATATGAATCTGCTCAGTACAGACGCAGCAGATTTTGGACTCAAAATCAAATGAACTACTACAGTGTTGTGCTCTTTGACAGAGAAAGGGTCTTTCCTCACATGCATATTCCTCATCCAGATATGGAGGAAATTCCGTCTTATGAATTGGCCCTGAGAGTTCTTCATGATTCCGGCGTACTGCAATTCTGCACAGAAATCTGTGATTGGAATGAAGAAATAATTCTAGGCTACACTCACGTGTCAGGAGATCCTCAAGATGTCAACACGTGGGTTGTGGACTGGATGACACAGGACACACACTTCAAAGCCCGAGCAACTGGATTGCTTCAGGCTCTTCGTGTGCCAATACCCTCAGAAGGTGCCGGACGCGTATACAATGAACCTGAACTGGGAGATCACTATATGCAAGTCCTCATGAAGCCATTGGCACCTGGTCAGCCACCAAGAACCAAATTCCTCGCAAAGGAATTAATCTATGTGTCGTGGAGAGTTTATTGCATCTTATCCAAGAATTCCTGTCCAATCAAGGGTCATGATTCAAATGATGAAGAAATAGTGGGCATCATGAAGAATTTGCTCTTTAACATCATACATGGACTCCCCATAAATCTTCATGACTTCTTCCTCGGGACATTGTCCCACTCTTCTCTCTCACCACTGGATTTGAAGCCTTACGCTCCATGGATCTTGAAATTCATCAAAAACAGGTCAGGTACTCCATACAAAGCCGACATTCTGAATCATCAAACTTATCTGCCTCCAATTGAAGTCGTCAAGAGCTCCTTGGATGAAATTGAAGGCAAAGGCAAATCAGTGATTGATGAAGGCACCAGGCCCCTTGATGGACAATTTCGCAAACCAGCGTCATATTCTACCAATGATGACACTGTATATCTCAAGAACCACTAAGCCCAAGTGCACCACGCGTGATGACTGACCGTTAACTACTACTAAGTCTTCAGCACAAGGTTGATCACAATCACAAATGGGTCAAGCGTTAGGTTGGAGAAATAGTGAAAGACCTCAATGCAACCAGGAATGCAGTGAAGAAAAACTCACTACTACCTGGATGAGATTTTTGATCGCACATGGGCTATTCTGTCTCACCACAATACTCCTGAGGAACTTGCAGATATGGAGTTCCACCAAGACTTTGACTGGTCCTAGCCTCCGAAGAAGAAGTTCAAGAAGATCCATGTTCCTCAACTGGTGGCCAACTCATTTTCTTCAACCCGCATAACCAATGAAGTTGAAGACGTTGAAGACACTGCTGCAATGGCCTACCCCAACGCACCTCCTCCGACTCATAAGTGAAATTCTTCAAGGGCGTTAATCCTCAGTTTTTGTCCTTTTTTGTCACTTGATGACAAAGGGGGGTAAATCTGAGTTAGTCTTCAAGCGGATCTACTTATGGGCTATTATAAACTTTATTAAGTTACAAACTCTCGTTCTTCTGAAGTTTTTGTTGTAATGAGTTGTAACTTAAGCCCGGTGGTGGTCTGACATTTTTAAACGTTCTTATTCGCATGTTTATTCCTCAAGTTGTTTAATTGCATACATGCTGAATTCGTCAGACACCATTTTTTATCATGCAATTCAAATTCCACATACTATATGTTAAATGCATGCATGAATTACAAGATATAGGGGGAGATCTCCATGATATAAATCATCAGTGTGCATTTGCAGTCCAAAGTAACTTCCTCAAATATGCACATCTTCAGGGGGAGTTTCTCTATATCTTGCAATGAAATTCCTCAAACTCTGTACATACACTTCATAATTTTATTCCCGTTGAAAACTTAACCTGTTTGTCATCAACCACCGAAAAGGGGGAGATTGTAAGTGCATCTAGTTCCCCTTAGTGATTTTTGTGGATTGAAGACTTATAGATTAAAAGACTGATATGTTTGTGAGTGTACAAAGGCTCAATAAGTTGCTGAGGAGTTTGAGTTATTCGATGAATATCGACCCCTAAAAATGTATATCTTCGCGTGAAGACTTTGGTCATCCCTTGAAGACTTTGATCGTGGAGAAATTGCGAGGAAATTGATATTCCTCATGAAGACATTGAAGATGAGGTATTCGGTGTGTCCCGAGGAAAATGCTATGAAGACTTTGAAGCTTGAAGATTTAATCTTTCTGTTTCATTTTCTTCATTCTTGAGTCATAGGAACACCGTACTGCTAATGAGGGTCAATGTAAAACTATGGATATAATTTACTCATGATGCTCAACTCAAACCTACACCTACCAGATCCTCAAAGTGGGGAACATGAGAGACATGAGGACTTTCACAATTGAAAGTTTCGACCGTTTCCGTGCCGCGCGCCACGTGTCCCCAATCTTCGGTCATATCATTGAGGGTAATAATGTCATATCATGTCGGGATGCTTCGAGGCTATAAATAGCCACCCCCTACAACTACTAGCTGGTTGGCTGCTTCGAGAGAATCTCACACCTGTCATTTAAAGCAACCCAATTCCTCGAGGACTTTGAGCGAAAATCATCAAGTGAGGAAAAACCCCAAACACCCAAACCAAAACCAAAACCCAAGTGATTTAGCATCACTGAAGAGATTGTTCCAGTGTGGAACTGACGCTTCTTACCTTTGAGGACTGTGCATCCTCCAGACGGTTAGGCATCATGGTCTAGAGGATCCAGCAGTCAATTATGGATCTCCAGGTGACCGAGTTTGTGAAGGTTTGGAAGTCTGCCCTAAAGACTTACCACGAGTGTTGGGCGAGGACTGTGTGTCCTTAGCTCAATGAGAATATGGTAGGGATTGTGTGTCCCGGGACTGTGTGTCCTTTGGTTTCAATACCAAGCCACTCCAAACCAAACGTACGACTGTCACAACAGTTGGAACTGGGTCATCAACCAGTGTCTTCATCGAGCTACTGGTTCTATTTCTTCAACTCTATTCAATTCCTGAATTGCATGTTGAAGACTTTCATGTGTACAGTTTGAAGAATTTGAGTGAAGACTTTCTCCTAATTCCTCACCTCAAATTCTTCACCTGTGTTATTCATCACCTGCTTATCTTGTATACGAGACCTGTGCAAACCGAACCTAACAATTCACTGCGAGTACTTTGGTGTAGTCACTTTTGCACATATGTCTTAGTACTATTTCCGCTTGCTACGGCAACAAAAGTCCTTCCTTGGCGCTAGGAATTCTTCTTGCTACTTCTCTGATTTGCGTTGGTTTTTCCCTTGAAGACGAAAGGGTGTTGCAGCACAGAAGCAGTAAGTATTTCCCTCAGTTTGAGAACCAAGGTATCAATCCAAAAGGAGGGTCTCCTCAAGTCCAGAGTACCTGCACAAACACAAACGAGCTTGCACCCAACGCTTCAAAGGGGTTGTCAATCCCTTCAAGATTGTTTGCAAAGTGAGATCTGAAGGCGGAAAGTGCAACGAAGTAAAAATTGTAAGGCTGAAAATATGGTGTGGAGTAGACCCTCGGGGCCATAGTGTTCACTAGAGGCTTCTCTCAAAATAGCAAGTATTATGGTGGGTGAACAAATTACTGTCGACCAATTGATAGAACCGCGCAAAGTCATGACGATATCTAAGGCAATGATCATACATATAGGCATCACGTCCGAGACAAGTAGACCGATACTTTCTGCATCTACTACTATTACTCCACACATCGACCGCTATCCAGCATGCATCTAGTGTATTGAGTTCATGAAGAACAGAGTAATGCTTTAAGCAAGATGACATGATGTAGAGGGATAATCTCAAACCAATGATGAAAACCCCATCTTTTTACCCTTGATGGCAACAACACGATACGTGCCTCGCTACCCCTTCTGTCACTGGGTGAGGTCACCGCACCGTATGAACCCAAAACCAAGCACTTCACCCATTGCAAGAATCATAGATCTAGTTGGCCAGACAAAACCCACAACTCGAAGAGAATTACAAGGATATGAAATCATGCATAAGAGAGATCAGAAGAAACTCAAATAAGATTCATAGATAATATGATCATAAATCCACAATTCATCGGATCTCGACAAACACACCGCAAAAGAAGATTACATCGGATAGATCTCCATGAAGATCATGGAGAACTTTGTATTGAAGATCCAAGAGAGAGAAGAAGCCATCTAGTTACTAGCTATGGACCCGTAGGTCTATGATGAACTACTCAGGCATCATCGGAGAGGTCATGGTGTTGATGGAGAAGCCTTTCGTGTCCGAATCCCCCCTCCGGCAGGGCACCAGGACGTGCCCGAGATGGGATCTTGCGGAGACAGAAGCTTGCGGCAGCGGAAAAGTGATTACTATGCTCCCCTGATTTTTTTTGGGAACATTTGAGAATATATAGGCGCAAGATCTAGGTCAGGGGACCTCCAGGGGGGCCACAAGCCTGCATGGCGCCCCCCTGGCCGCGGGGTGGGGGCTTGTGGGGCCCCTGGGGCTCTTCTGGCTTGGCTCCCAAGTCCTCCGATCTTCTTCCGTTCCAGAAAAATTCTTTTCGGGGATTTTCTTCTGTTTGGACTCCGTTTCAAAATCTCCTGTGAAAGGGGTCAAAAACATGGAAAAAACAGGAACTCGCACTTGACACTGAATAATAAGTTAGTCCCAAAAAATAAATAAAAGGCATGCAAAACATCCAAAGTTTGACAAGATATTAGCATGAAACCATTAAAAATTATAGATACGTTGGAGACGTATCAAGCATCCCCAAGCTTAACTCTTGCTCGTCCTCGAGTAGGGAAGTGATAAAGAATGAATTTTTGATGTGGAATGCTACCTAGCATAGTTGTCTTTTGCAACTTCTTTCACGTGACATGAATGTTCAGATCCGTAAGATTCAAAATAATAGTTTGCTATTGACATGAAAACAGTAATAGTTCAAGCAAACTAGCAAAGTAATCATGAACTTTCAAAATAACAAGGCCAAATAAAGTTATCCCTACAAAATCATATAGTCTGGCTATGCTCCATCATCCTCACACAACTAATGTAAATCATGCACAACCCCGAAATTGGCCAAGTAATTGTTTTCACACTCTTACTTTCTCAAACTTTTTATAACTATCACGCAATACATGAGCGCGAGCCATGGATATAGCACTATAGGTGGAATAGAGTGTGGTGGTGGTTGTGAGACAAAAAGGGAGGATATGGTCACATTGACTCGGCGTATCAATAGGCTATGGAGATGCCCGTTAATAGATATCAATGTGAATGAGTAGGGATTTCCATACAAGAGATGCACGAGAGCTATAGGTATATGAAAGCTCAAAAGGGAAACTAGTGGGTGTGCATCCAACTTGCTTGCTCACGAAGACCTAGGGCAATTTTGAGGAAGCCCGTCATTGGAATATACAAGCCAAGTTATATAGTAAAGATTCCCACTAGAATATGGTAGTGACAAAGCAAGAAGGTCTCAATCATGAAGAACATGCTGCTATCATGAAGCACAAGTGTGGAAAAAGATAGTAGCATTGTCCCGTCTCTCTTTTCTCTCTTTTTTTGGGCTCTTAGGCCTCTCTTTTTTTTAAAAAAAAACTTTTTTTTTGTTTTTGGGCTCTTAGGCCTATTTTTTTTATTTCCTCACATGGGACAATGCTCTAATAATGATGATCATCACACTTTTATTTACTCATAGCTCGAAGATCACAATGATGATGACTCCATAGGAAATGCCTCCGGCAGTGTACCGGGATGTGCAACGATCTAGTATGATCATGCAATGGCAATATGAGAGTGACGGCACAAGTCATGAGACGGAACGGTGGTAGTTGCATGGCAATATATCTCGGAATGGCTATGAAAATGCCATAGTAGGTAGGTATGGTGGCTGTTTTGAGGAAGGAATTTGGTGGGTTTGTGCACCGGCGAGAATTGAGCGGCACTAGAGAGGCTAGCAATGGTGGAAGGTGAAAGTGTATCTATACCATGGACTCAACATTAGTCATAAAGAACTCACATACTTGTTCCGAAAGTTTTTATTAGTAATCGAAACAAAGTGCTAAACGCATACTCCGAGGGGAAGGGTTGGTAGGTGTAAACCATCGCGCGATCCCGACCTCAACACAAAGGATGACAATCAATAGATCAATTATGCTCCGGCTTCCTAACATAGCGGTTCACCATACGTGCAAGCTTCGGGAATCACTAACTTCAACACAAGTATTTCTGGATTCACAACACCCTACTAACATAGCTTTTAATATTACCGAATCCATGTCCCAAAACTAATCGAGAGGAATCGAAACTTCTCTTTCTACTCAATGCACATGAAGATGGAGGTTTTTGCATCCTCTTTGGGTACCTAGCACATGGGACTACTTTCATAGCATAAGCCAACTACCAAATAATGCACTGCCGTGCTCTAAAGATATAAGTGAAGCACATGAGCAAAAGTATCTAGCTCAAAAAATATAAGTGAAGCACATGAGCAAAAGTATCTAGCTCAAAAGATATAAGTGAAGCATTATGAGCATTCTAGCAAAATCACGATGAGTGCATGTCTCTCTCTCTCTCAAAAAGGTGTGCAGCAAGGAAGATTGTGACACAACAAAAAAAAGACTCCTATGATACAATACGCTCCAAGAAAAACACATATCATGTGGTGAATAAAAATATAGCTCCAAGTAATGTTACCGATGGATTGAAGACGAAAGAGGGGATGCCTTCCCGGGGCATCCCCAAGCTTAGGCTTTTTGGTGTCCTTGAATTTGGCTTGGGGTGCCTTGGGCATCCCCAAGCTTGAGATCTTTCCACTCCTTATCTCTTTGTCCATGAGAACATCACCCAAAACTTGAAAACTTCACAACACAAAACTTAAACAGAAATCTGTGATAACATTAGCACAAGAAAACAAACCACCACTTCTTTTGGTACTGTAGAAAACTTGAATTATATCTATATTGCATATGGGCTACTGTATTCTCACTTTCCCATGGCTCGTACCCCCCGATACTAACCATAGTTTCATCAAAACAAGCAACCAACCCAACAAAAACAGACCAGTCTGTAGCAATCTGTATACTTCGTATACTTCTGTACCTCAAAAAATCTGAACCATTACTAAGGTCTGGGTAAAAATCATATCAATCAGCAGCAAAAAGAATCAACTCAAAAGCTCTTTCTGAATAAAAATGATAAATCATCTCGTGAGCGAAAAGTTTCTGTCTTTTTCCAGCAGGATCAAACAACCACTACCAAGACTAGTCATAAAGGTTTTGCTTGGCTCAAACACAAAAAAGAAACACAAAAAACACAATCACAACAGAATTGTGAAAGTGTGGACGCAAAAAAACAGAAAGAAAAAGATAAATTCATTGGGTTGCCTCCCAACAAGCGCTATTGTTTAACGCCCTTAGCTAGGCATAGAAGCGATAGAATCACGTATCGTCGTCTTTGGTGCTCAAACCATAAGTGGCCCTCATCATGGATTCATAAGGCAATATTATTTTCTTTCTAGGAAAGTGTTCCATGCCCTTCCTTAAAGGAAATTGAAATCTAATATTCCCTTCCTTCATATCGATGATAGCACCAATAGTCCTTAGGAAAGGTCTACCAAGAATAATAGGGCATGTAGGATTGCAATCAATGTCAAGCACAATGAAATCCACGGGTACATAGTTCCTATTTGCAATAATAAGAACATCATTGATCCTTCCCATGGGTTTCTTGACAGTAGAATCAACAAGATGCAAATTAAGAGAACACTCTTCAATCTCATTAAAACCCAGAATATCACATAGAGACTTTGGAATTGCAGAAACACTAGCACCCAGATCACACAAAGCATTGCACTCATAATTTTTGATTTTGATTTTGATGGTAGGTTCCCACTCATCATGAAGCTTTCTAGGTATAGGGACTTCCAATTCAAGTTTCTCTTCAAGAGCTTTCATCATAGCTTCGACGATATGATCAGTAAAGGCTTTGTTTTGGCTATAAGCGTGTGGAGAGTTTAACATGGATTGCATCAAAGAAATGCATTCAATCAAGGAGAAACTATCATAATTGAATTCCTTGAAATCCATGGTAGTAATTTCATTACTACTCAAAGTTTTAACGTCTTCTACTCCATTTTTAATGCTTTTAGTATCAACATAGATGGACTCCTAATCATTGGGGCACTTTTCAACCAAAGTGGATTCATATCCAGCCCCATAATCATTAGGTTTGACATAAGAAAACGAAGATTCAATGGGAGTCACACCAAGCACTTTAAGATCTTCGTGATTCTCATCACGAGAACACGCCTTTTTAAGCCATTCATGTCAGCACGAATTTGGGCAGTTCTTCCTTGGCTCTCAATCATGGAAACATGCATAGCTTTCAAAGTTTCATCCATGTTGATTTTGGGAGGAGCACATCTAACTTTCAAAGCATCAACATCACAAGAAATCCTATCAACGCTCTTAGCCAAATCGTCAATTTTGAGTAGTTTTTCCTCTATGGACGCATTGAATATCTTTAGAGAGTTGATGAACTCTTTGATATTACTCTCTAGATCAGAGGGTGACCTATTGTAATTTCCATGAGTATTGTTGTAGGAGTTGCCACAGTTATTAGAGGAGTTACTAGGAAAAGGCCTAGGAACATAGTTTCCTCTAAAAGCATTGTTGTTGCCAAAGTTATTCCTACCAACAAAATTAACATCCAAGCTAGCGTTGCTACTCTCAATCAAAGAAGACAAAGGCATATCATTAGGATCCAAAGGAGCACTTCTACTAGCAATCAAATTCATTAACTCATCCATCTTAGCGCTTAACGAGTTAATTTATTCTATAGCATGTACCTTCTTACTAGTAGGTGACCTTTCAGTGTGCCACTGAGAGTAGTTTGTCATCATGTTGTCTAAGAGCTTTGTGGCTTCTCCTAACGTGATTTCCATGAATGTTCCACCTGAGGTGGAGTCCAAGATATTTCTAGAAGCGAAATTCAAGCCAGCGTAAAAGATTTGAATAATCATCCAAAGGCTCAAGCCATGAGCGGGACAATTTCTAATCATTAACTTCATTCTCTCCCAAGCTTGTGCAACATGTTCATGATCAAGTTGCTTGAAATTCATGATATCATTACGGAGAGAGTTGATCTTAGCCGGCGGAAAATACTTGGATATATAAGCATCTTTGCACTTATCCCAAGAATCGATACTATTTTTGGGCAAAGAAGAAAACCAAGTTTTTGCGCGATCTCGCAACGAGAAAGGAAAAAAGCTTCAATTTAATCATGTCACACATCTTTTTTCTTTTGCATATCGCAAAGCTCAATTAAGGTATTGATATGGGATGCGGCATCTTCACTAGGAAGGCCAAAGAATTGCTCTTTCATAACAAGATTCAACAAAGCGGCATTGATTTCGTATGACTCCGCACTAGTGGCGGGAGCAATCGGAGTACTAATAAAATCATTATTATTAGTATTCGAGAAGTCACAAAGTTTGGTGTTTTCGTTCATGGTGACTTCAGCAAGCAAGCAAGCACACAAACAAACAAAAACACGCGAGAAAAAGGGCGAATGAAAAGGCGAACGAAAAAGGCGAATTAGTGAAGTGGGGGACAGGAAAACGAGAGGGAACTTGCAAACAAAGTAAATGCAAGAGATGAGTTTGCGACACTTACTTGGATGAGTTCTTGACTTAATCTTCCTCCCCGGCAATGGCGCCAGAAATTCTTCTGCTACGGCAACAAAATTCCTTCCTTGGCGCTAGGAATTCTTCTTGCTACTTCTTTGATTTGCGTTGCTTTTTCCCTTGAAGAGGAAAGGGTGATGCAGCACAGAAGTAGTAAGTATTTCCCTCAGTTTGAGAACCAATGTATCAATCCAGAAGGAGGGTCTCGTCAAGTCCAGAGTACCTACACAAACACAAACGAGCTTGCACCCAACGCTTCAAAGGGGTTGTCAATCCCTTCAAGATTGTTTGCAAAGTGAGATCTGAAGGCGGAAAGTGCAATGAAGTAAAAATTGTAAGGCTGA
This sequence comes from Hordeum vulgare subsp. vulgare, assembly GCF_904849725.1. Lineage (NCBI taxonomy): Eukaryota > Viridiplantae > Streptophyta > Magnoliopsida > Poales > Poaceae > Hordeum > Hordeum vulgare. The sequence goes on along the minus strand of NC_058522.1, from coordinate 350,907,769 downwards.
AAATATGGTGTGGAGTAGACCCTCGGGGCCATAGTGTTCACTAGAGGCTTCTCTCAAAATAGCAAGTATTACGGTGGGTGAAAAAATTACTGTCGACCAATTGATAGAACCGCGCAAAGTCATGATGATATCTAAGGCAATGATCATACATATAGGCATCACGTCCGAGAGAGGTAGACCGATACTTTCTGCATCTACTACTATTACTCCACACATCGACCGCTATCCACCATGCATCTAGTGTATTGAGTTCATGACGAAAGAGTAACGCTTTAAGCAAGATGACATGATGTAGAGGGATAATCTCGAACCAATGATGAAAACCCCATCTTTTTACCCTTGATGGCAACAACACGATACGTGCCTCGCTACCCCTTCTATCACTGGGTGAGGTCATCGCACGGTATGAACCCAAAACCAAGCACTTCTCCCATTGCAATAATCATAGATCTAGTTGGCCAGACAAAACCCACAACTCGAAGAGAATTACAAGGATATGAAATCATGCATAAGAGAGATCAGAAGAAACTCAAATAAGATTCATAGATAATCTGATCATAAATCCACAATTCATCGGATCTCGACAAACACACCGCAAAGGAAGATTACATCGGATAGGTCTCCATGAAGATCATGGAGAACTTTGTATTGAAGATCCAAGAGAGAGAAGAAGCCATCTAGTTACTAGCTATGGACCCGTAGGTCTATGGTGAACTACTCATGCATCATCGGAGAGGTCATGGTGTTGATGGAGAAGCCTTCCATGTCCGAATCCCCCTCCGGCAGGGCACCAGGACGTGCCCCAGATGGGATCTTGCGGAGACAGAAGCTTGCGGCGGCGGAAAAGTGATTACAATGCTCCCTTGATTTTTTGGGAATATTTGGGAATATATAGGCGCAAGATCTAGGTGAGGGGACCTCCAGGGGGCCCTCAAGCCTGCATGGCGTGACCCCCTGGCCGCGGGGTGCGGGCCTGTGGGGCCCCTGGGGCTCTTCTGGCTTGGCTCCCAAGTCCTCTGATCTTCTTCCGTTCCAGAAAAATTCTTTTTAGGGATTTTCTTCCGTTTGGACTCCGTTTCAAAATCTCCTCTAAAAGGGGTCAAAAACATGGAAAAAACAGGAACTGGCACTGAATTAATAAGTTAGTCCCAAAAAATAAATAAAAGGCATGCAAAACATCCAAAGTTTGACAAGATATTAGCATGAAACCATAAAAAATTATAGATACGTGGAGACGTATTACCGGTGCACTAGGTTCATGTCTGGGGAGTTTCCTCACTAGGAATTTCCTCAGTGATGAATTTGTAAAATCGCCTATTCTCCCCCCTCTAGTCGATATAACGCACTTTCACAACACTCCATTCATCTCACAAAGATCAGAATATATAAGCTCTAGTGTCACCAAGTATCTCGCCTCTACATTCTTATGGGACCTCCAAGGTTGCCTAGCTTGCACACACAGTTGGCACTTGGAGCCCTTGACAATAGTGAATTTCGGAATTAAACTCATATTGGCTAGCCACGTCATGCAACCAAATTTAATATGACAAAGTCATGAATGCGAAATATTAGACTCATCATTGTGGCAAGCACTACTAATAACTTTAGTGCAAATATTTGACAATGACAAACGGAACAAGCCTCCACACTCATAGCCTTTCTCAACAAATTGCCCGTACTTAGAAATTACAACTTTATTGTACTCGAAAACCAAGTTAAAACCATCTCAACAGAAACGGGAACCGCTGAAGAGAATTTAATATATGGAGGGCGCATGATGAATCTGTCGAGGAACGTCGCATGGGAAACAAAAAATTTCCTACGCGCACGAAGACCTATCATGGTGATGTCCATCTACGAGAGGGGATGAGTGATCTACGTACCCTTGTAGACCGTACAGCAGAAGCGTTAGAGAACGCGGTTGATGTAGTGGAACGTCCTCACGTCCCTCGATCCGCCCCGCGAACAATCCCGCGATCAGTCCCACGATCTAGTACCGAACGGATGGCACCTCCGCGTTCAGCACACGTACAGCTCGACGATGATCTCGGCCTTCTTGATCCAGCAAGAGAGACGGAGAGGTAGAAGAGTTCTCCGGCAGCGTGACGGCGCTCCGGAGGTTGGTGATTACCTTGTCTCAGCAGGGCTCCGCCCGAGCTCCGCAGAAACGTGATCTAGAGGAAAAACCGTGGAGGTATGTGGTCGGGCTGCCGTGGAAAAGTCGTCTCAAATCAGCCCTAAAACCTCCGTATATATAGGTGGGAGGGAGGGGGCCTTGCCTTGGGGCTCAAGGAGCCCCAAGGGGGTCGGCCGAGTCCAAGAGGGAGGACTCTCCCCCCCCCAAACCGAGTTGGACTAAGTTTGGTGGGAGGGAGTCCCCCTTCCTTCCCACATCCTCCCTTTTTTTTTCTTTCTCTCTTGATTTTCTTCTCCTTGGCGCATAGGGCACTTGTGGGCTGTCCCACCAGCCCACTAAGGGCTGGTGTGTCTCCCCAAGGCCTATGGGCTTCCCCGGGGTGGGTTGCCCCCCCCCCCCCCCCCGGTGAACTCCCGGAACCCATTTGTCATTCCCGGTACATTCCCGGTAACTCCGAAAACCTTCCGGTAATCAAATGAGGTCATCCTATATATCAATCTTCGTTTCTGGACCATTCCGGAAACCCTCGTGACGTCCGTGATCTCATCCGGGACTCCGAACAACATTCGGTAACCAACCATATAACTCAAATACGCATAAAACAACGTCGAACCTTAAGTGTGCAGACCCTGTGGGTTCGAGAACTATGTAGACATGACCCGAGAGACTCCTCGGTCAATATCCAATAGCGGGACCTGGATGCCCATATTGGATCCTACATATTCTACGAAGATCTTATCGTTTGAACCTCAGTGCCAAGGATTCGTATAATCCCGTATGTCATTCCCTTTGTCCTTCGGTATGTTACTTGCCCGAGATTCGATCGTCAGTATCCGCATACCTATTTCAATCTCGTTTACCGGCAAGTCTCTTTACTCGTTCCGTAATACAAGATCCCGCAACTTACACTAAGTTACATTGCTTGCAAGGCTTGTGTGTGATGTTGTATTACCGAGTGGGCCCCGAGATACCTCTCCGTCACACGGAGTGACAAATCCCAGTCTTGATCCATACTAACTCAACTAACACCTTCGGAAATACCTGTAGAGCATCTTTATAGTCACCCAGTTACGTTGCGACGTTTGATACACACAAAGCATTCCTCCGGTGTCAGTGAGTTATATGATCTCATGGTCATAGGAATAAATACTTGACATGCAGAAAACAGTAGCAACAAAATGACACGATCAACATGCTACGTCTATTAGTTTGGGTCTAGTCCATCACATGATTCTCCCAATGACGTGATCCAGTTATCAAGCAACAACACCTTGTTCATAATCAGAAGACACTGACTATCATCGATCAACTGGCTAGCCAACTAGAGGCATGTTAGGGACGGTGTTTTGTCTATGTATCCACACATGTAAATGAGTCTTCATTCAATACAATTATAGCATGGATAATAAACTATTATCTTGATACAGGAATTATAATAATAACTATATTTATTATTGCCTCTAGGGCATAATTCCAACAGTCTCCCACTTGCACTAGAGTCAATAATCTAGCCCTCACATCACCATGTGAATTACATTGTAATAAATCTAACATCCATACAGTTCTGGTGTCGATCATGTTTTGGCCGTGGAAGAGGTTTAGTCACCGGGTCTGGTACATTCAGATCCGTGTGCACTTTGCATATATTTACGTCCTCTTCCTCGACGTAGTCGCGGATGAGGTTGAAGCGTCGTTTGATGTGTCTGGTCTTCTTGTGAAACCGTGGTTCCTTTGCTAAGGCAATGGCACCAGTGTTGTCACAGAACAAGGTTATTGGATTCAGTGCGCTTGGCACCACTCCAAGATCCGTCATGAACTGCTTCATCCAGACACCCTCCTTAGCCGCCTCCGAGGCAGCCATGTACTCCGCTTCACATGTAGAATCTGCTACGACGCTTTGCTTGGAACTGCACCAGCTTACTGCACCCCCATTAAGAATAAATACGTATCCGGTTTGCGACTTAGAGTCGTCCGGATCTGTGTCAAAGCTTGCATCGACGTAACCTTTTACGGCGAGCTCTTCGTCACCTCCATACACGAGAAACATCTCCTTAGTCCTTTTCAGGTACTTCAGGATATTCTTGACCGCTGTCCAGTGATCCACTCCTGGATTACTCTGGAACCTACCTGCCATACTTATGGCCAGGCTAACATCCGGTCTAGTGCACAGCATCGCATACATGATAGAACCTATGGCTGAAGCATAGGGGACGGAGCGCATATGCTCTCTATCCTCATCAGTTGCTGGGCACTGAGTCTTACTCAATCTCGTACCTTGTAAAACTGGCAAGAACCCTTTCTTGGACTGTTCCATTTTGAACCTCTTCAAAACTTTATCAAGGTATGTGCTTTGTGAAAGTCCTATCAGGCGTTTTGATCTATCCCTATAGATCTTAATGCCTAGAATGTAAGCAGCTTCTCCTAGGTCCTTCATAGAGAAACTTTTATTCAAGTAATCCTTTATGCTCTCCAAATCCTCTACGTTGTTTCCAACCAACAATATGTCATCCACATATAATATTAGAAACGCCACAGAGCTCCCACTCACTTTCTTGTAAATACAAGATTCTCCAACCACTTGTATAAACCCAAATGCCTTGATCACCTCATCAAAGCGTTTGTTCCAACTCCGAAATGCTTGCACCAGTCCATAAATGGATCGCTGGAGCTTGCACACCTTGTTAGCATTCTTAGGATCGACAAAACCTTCGGGTTGCATCATATACAATTCTTCCTTAAGGAAACCGTTAAGGAACGCCGTTTTGACATCCATCTGCCAGATTTCATAATCGAAAAATGCAGCTATTGCTAACATGATTCTGACGGACTTAAGCATCGCTACTGGTGAGAATGTCTCATCATAGTCAACTCCTTGAACTTGTGAAAAACCCTTTGCCACAAGTCGAGCTTTATAAACGGTCACATTGCCGTCAGCGTCCGTCTTCCTCTTAAAGATCCATTTGTTCGGAATAGCCTTGCGGCCCTCAGGCAGTACCTCCAAAGTCCACACTTTGTTCTCATACATGGATCCTATCTCGGACTTCATGGCTTCTAGCCATTTGTTGGAATCTGGGCCCACCATTGCTTCTTCATAATTTGCAGGTTCATTGTTGTCTAACAACATGATTGATAAGACGGGATTACTGTACCACTCTGGAGCAGCGCGTGATCTCGTCGACCTGCGTGGTTCAACAGAAACTTGAACTGGAGTTTCATGATCATCATCATTAACTTCCTCCTCAACCGGCGTCGCAACGACAGAGGTTTCCCCTTGCCCTGTGCCACCATCCAGAGGGATGAGATGTTCGACAACCTCGTCAAGTTCTATCTTCCTCCCACTCAATTCTCGAGAGAGAAACTCCTTCTCGAGAAAAGCTCCGTTTTTAGCAACAAACACTTTGCCCTCGGATTTGAGATAGAAGGTGTACCCAACTGTCTCTTTTGGGTAACCTATGAAGACGCACTTTTCCGCTTTGGGTTCCAGCTTTTCAGGCTGAAGCTTTTTGACATAAGCATCACATCCCCAAACTTTAAGAAACGACAACTTTGGCCTTTTGCCATACCACAGTTCGTATGGTGTCGTCTCAACGGATTTTGATGGTGCCCTATTTAAAGTGAATGCAGCTGTTTCTAATGCATAACCCCAAAATGATAACGGCAAATCAGTAAGAGACATCATAGATCGCAGCATCTCTAACAAAGTACGATTACGATGTTCGGACACACCATTACGCTGTGGTGTTCCAGGCGGTGTCAACTGTGAAACAATTCCACATTTTCTTAAGTGATCACCAAACTCGAAACTCAGATATTCACCCCCACGATCAGACCGTAGGAACTTGATCTTCTTGTTACGATGATTTTCCACTTCACTCTGAAATTGCTTGAAATTTTCAAATGTTTCAGACTTGTGCTTCATCAAGTAGACATAACCATACCTACTCAAATCGTCAGTGAAGGTGAGAAAATAACGATATCCGCCGCGTGCCTCCACGCTCATTGGACCACACACATCGGTATGTATGATTTCCAATAAGTTACTTGCACGCTCCATTGTTCCGGAGAACGGAGTCTTAGTCATCTTGCCCATGAGGCATGGTTCGCACGTGTCAAGTGAATCAAAGTCAAGTGACTCCAAAAGTCCATCAGCATGGAGTTTCTTCATGCGCTTTACACCAATATGACCCAAGCGGCAGTGCCACAAAAATATGGCGCTATCATTGTTTACTCTAACTCTTTTGGTCTCAATGTTATGTATATGCGTATCGCTATCAAGATTCAATATGAACAATCCTCTCACATTCGGTGCATGACCATAAAAGATGTTACTCATAGAAATAGAACAACCATTATTCTCTGACTTAAAAGAGTAACCGTCTCGCAATAAACAAGATCCAGATATAATGTTCATGCTCAACGCAGGCACTAAATAACAATGTTTTAAGTTCATCACTAATCCCGACGGTAGCTGAAGTGACACTGTGCCGACGGCGATTGCATCAACCTTGGAACCATTTCCTACGCGCATCGTCACTTCATCTTTCGCCAGCCTTCGTCTATTCCGCAGTTCCTGTTTCGAGTTGCAAATATGAGCAACAGAACCGGTATCGAATACCCAGGCACTACTACGAGAGCCGGTTAAGTACACATCAATAACATGTATATCAAATATACCTGATTTTTCTTTGCCCGCCTTCTTATCTGCCAGATACTTGGGGCAATTGCGCTTCCAGTGACCCATACCCTTGCAATAGTAGCACTCCGTTTCAGGTTTAGGTCCAGCCTTGGGTTTCTTCGGCGGATTGGCAACAGGCTTGCCGCTCTTCTTCGAATTGCCCTTCTTGCCTTTGCCGTTTCTCTTGAAACTAGTGGTCTTATTCACAATCAACACTTGATGCTCTTTACGGAGTTCAGACTCTGCGACTTTCAACATCGCAAACAACTCGCCGGGAGACTTGTTCATCCCTTGCATGTTGTAGTTCAACACAAAGCCTTTGTAGCTTGGCGACAGTGATTGAAGGATTCTGTCAGTGATAGCTTCTTGCGGGAGTTCATTCCCCAGCTCAGCTAGACGGTTTGAGTACCCAGACATTTTGAGCACATATTCACTGACAGACGAGTTTTCCTCCATCTTGCAAGCATAGAATTTATCGGAGGTCTCATACCTCTCGATTCGGGCGTTCTTCTGAAAGATAAACTCCAACTCCTGGAACATCTCAAATGCTCCATGACGCTCAAAGCGACGTTGAAGTCCCGGTTCTAAGCCATACAAGACTTCACATTGAACTATTGAGTAGTCCTCCTTACGTGCTAACCAAGCGTTCTTAACATCCTGATCAGCCGTAGCGGGTGGTTCATCTCCTAGCGCAGCATTAAGGACATAATCCTTCTTCCCAGCTTGTAAGATTAGCTTAAGATTACGAGCCCAGTCTACAAAGTTGCTTCCATCATCTTTCAACTTAGCTTTCTCTAGGAACGTATTAAAATTCAGGATGACTGTCGCGTGAGCCATGATCTACAACACAAATATATTCAAAGTGGACTTAGACTATGTTCAAGATAATTAGAGTTCAACTTAATCAAATTGTATGCTAAACTCCCGCTCAAAAAGTACATCTCTCCGGTCATTTGAGTGGTTCATGATCCACTTACACTATCCCAAGTCCGATCATCACGTGAGTTGAGTATAGTTTCAGTGGTAAGCATCCCTATGCTAATCATATCAACTATATGATTCATGATCGACCTTTCGGTCTCATGTGTTCCGAGGCCATGTCTGCACATGCTTGGCTCGTCAAGCTTAACCCGAGTGTTCCGCGTGCGCAACTGTTTTGCACCCGTTGTATGTGAACGTTGAGTCTATCACACCCGATCATCACGTGGTGTCTCGAAACGACGAACTGTAGCAACGGTGCACAGTCGGGGAGAACACAATTTCGTCTTGAAATTTTAATGAGAAATCACCTCATAATGCTACCGTCGTTCTAAGCAAAATAAGGTGCATAAAAGGATTAACATCACATGCAATTCATAAGTGACATGATATGGCCATCATCACGTGCTCCTTGATCTCCATCACCAAAGCACCGGCACGATCTTCTTGTCACCGGCGCCGCACCATGATCTCCATCACCGTGTCGCCATCGGTGCTGTCGTGCTACTCATGCTATTACTACTAAAGCTACATCCTAGCAAAATAGTAAACGCATCTGCAAGCACAAACATTAGTATAAAGACAACCCTATGGCTCCTGCCGGTTGCCGTACCATCGACGTGCAAGTCGATATTATCTATTACAACATGATCATCTCATACATCCAATATATCACATCACATCGTTGGCCATATCACATCACAAGCATACCCTGCAAAAACAAGTTAGACGTCCTCTAATTTTGTTGTTGCATGTTTTACGTGGTGACCATGGGTATCTAGTAGGATCGCATCTTACTTACGCAAACACCACAACGGAGATATATGAGTTGCTATTTAAGCTCATCCAAGGACCTCCTCGGTCCAATCCGATTCAACTAAAGTTGGAGAAACTGACACTTGCCAGTCATCTTTGAGCAACGGGGTTACTCGTAGCGATGAAACCAGTCTCTCGTAAGCGTACGAGTAATGTCGGTCCAAGCCGCTTCAATCCAACAATACCGCGGAATCAAGAAAAGACTAAGGAGGGCAGCAAAACACACATCAACGCCCACAAAAACTTTTGTGTTCTACTCAAGAAGACATCTACGCATGAACCTAGCTCATGATGCCATTGTTGGTGAACGTCGCATGGGAAACAAAAAATTTCCTACGCGCACCAAGACCTATCATGGTGATGTCCATCTACGAGAGGGGATGTGTGATCTACGTACCCTTGTAGACCGTACAGCAGAAGCGTTAGTGAACGCGGTTGATGTAGTGGAACGTCCTCACGTCCCTCGATCCGCCCCGTGAACCGTCCCGCGATCAGTCCCACGATCTAGTGCCGAACGGACGGCACCTCCGCGTTCAGCACACGTACAGCTCGACGATGATCTCGGCCTTCTTGATCCAGCAAGAGAGACGGAGAGGTAGAAGAGTTCTCCGGCAGCGTGACGGCGCTCCGGAGGTTGGTGATGACCTTGTCTCAGCAGGGCTCCGCCCGAGCTCCGCAGAAACGCGATCTAGAGGAAAAACCGTGGAGGTATGTGGTCGGGCTGCCGTGGATAAGTCATCTCAAATCAGCCCTAAAACCTCCGTATATATAGGTGGGAGGGAGGGGGCCTTGCCTTGGGGCTCAAGGAGCCCCAAGGGGGTCGGCCGAGTCCAAGGGGGAGGACTCTCCCCCCCCCCCCAAACCGAGTTGGACTAGGTTTGGTGGGAGGGAGTCCCCCTTCCTTCCCACCTCCTCCCTTTTTTTTTCTTTCTCTCTTGATTTTCTTCTCCTTGGCGCATAGGGCACTTGTGGGCTGTCCCACCAGCCCACTAAGGGCTGGTGTGTCTCCCCCAAGGCCTATGGGCTTCCCCGGGGTGGGTTGCCCCCCCGGTGAACTCCCGGAACCCATTCGTCATTCCCGGTACATTCCCGGTAACTCCGAAAACCTTCCGGTAATCAAATGAGGTCATCCTATATATCAATCTTCCTTTTCGGACCATTCCGAAAACCCTCGTGACGTCCGTGATCTCATCCGGGACTCCGAACAACATTCGGTAACCAACCATATAACTCAAATACGCATAAAACAACGTCGAACCTTAAGTGTGCAGACCCTGCGGGTTCGAGAACTATGTAGACATGACCCGAGAGACTCCTCGGTCAATATCCAATAGCGGGACCTGGATGCCCATATTGGATCCTACATATTCTACGAAGATCTTATCGTTTGAACCTCAGTGCCAAGGATTCATATAATCCCGTATGTCATTCCCTTTGTCCTTCGGTATGTTACTTGCCCGAGATTCGATCGTCAGTATCCGCATACCTATTTCAATCTCGTTTACCGGCAAGTCTCTTTACTCGTTCCGTAATACAAGATCCCGCAACTTACACTAAGTTACATTGCTTGCAAGGCTTGTGTGTGATGTTGTATTACCGAGTGGGCCCCGAGATACCTCTCCGTCACACGGAGTGACAAATCCCAGTCTTGATCCATACTAACTCAACTAACACCTTCGGAAATACCTGTAGAGCATCTTTATAGTCACCCAGTTACGTTGCGACGTTTGATACACACAAAGCATTCCTCCGGTGTCAGTGAGTTATATGATCTCATGGTCATAGGAATAAATACTTGACACGCAGAAAACAGTAGCAACAAAATGACACGATCAACATGCTACGTCTATTAGTTTGGGTCTAGTCCATCACGTGATTCTCCCAATGACGTGATCCAGTTATCAAGCAACAACACCTTGTTAATAATCAGAAGACACTGACTATCATCGATCAACTGGCTATCCAACTAGAGGCATGCTAGGGACGGTGTTTTGTCTATGTATCCACACATGTAAATGAGTCTTCATTCAATACAATTATAGCATGGATAATAAACTATTATCTTGATACAGGAATTATAATAATAACTATATTTATTATTGCCTCTAGGGCATAATTCCAACAGAATGTTCTTCAGAAGCATGATCTTCCCCGAAGTAAACTTCGGATCGACCGTACCGACACCTCGAACAATGGCATGTGACCCATTCCCCATCAACATGGGAGAAGTCCCTATGACCTAATAAGAAGAAAACATGGAGGCATCATCACAAACATGTACATTGGCACCGATGTAAATTAAGCAATCAGGAAAATGTCATACTAAAAGGATGGTAGGAAAAATACCGTACCCAGATTCCTTCATATCAGCATGACCGATGACGACATTATCGGACTTGGCACTCTTCTCACGTTTGCGCTCCTCATAGTTGTTAGGACATCTCAGAGCCTAGTGATTAGGATCACCGCAGACGTGTCATAGTCCCTTTCCATTCTTATGGTAATTCTTCTTGAAGTTGGTAGAGTGTGACGGCTTGTTATTTGCAAGAAACTTGCCTTTGTTGTGAGGTTTTTTCTTGTTTTTTGGGGCTTGTTGAGATGGAAGTTCTTCTTTTGTATCATGTGGGCACTAGAAGCTCCCTCAACAACTCGAGCATGTGTGTCTTTTGCTCCCTCCTTCTCTTCGACATCAAGAGAGACAATGAGACCCAAGACGAAAAACTCATGTCTCTTGTGTTTGAGAGAAGTAGCAAAAATTGTTCCACGAAGGTGGAACCTTGGCAATGATGCCTCTCATCAAAAAAAAATCCGGCAACACACACTTGAAGTACTCAAGCTCCTTCGTTTGTGACTGTGTCTCATGACTTGCTAAACAACAAATCGCTCATCGGTCATCTTGTAGTCATAGAATTGCTACATGACTTACAACTCAATGCCAGCGTCCGAGGCCCCAAACTTGGCCTCGAGCGCAACCCACATATCCTTGCCGCTGTCAAACGACATATATAAATCCATAATGGAATCATCAAGAACACTTAGAAGGGCGCCCTTGAAGAAGGTATCAATATTCTCAAAGGCGTCATGTTGTGCAGGATTAAGATCGCCCTCACGCTTGTGTTCGGGAACGTAGCATGGGAAACAAAAAAATTCCTACGCACACGAAGACCTATCATGGTGATGATCATCCACGAGAGGGATATCGGATACACATACCCTTGTAAATCGCTAAGCAAAAGTGTTAATAAATGCGGTTGATGTAGTGGTACGTCTTCACGATCCGTCCCACGAACCGTCTTGTGATCCGTCCCGATCAAGTGTCGAACGGACGGCACCTCCGCGTTCCGCACACGTACAGCTCGATGACGATCTCTACCTTATTGATCTAGCAAGAGAGACGGGGATGTAGATGAGTTCCCCGATAGAGTGACGGCGCTCCGGTGGTGGTGGTGATCTATTCCTGCAGGGCTCCGCCCGAGCTCCGCAGAAAACCGGTCTACAGGAAGAACTACGAAGTAGAGGTTTAGGGTTGCACGTGGCAAAGTTGTGTCTCAAATAGCCCTAAACCTATAGTATCTATAGGAGCAGGGAGGGGACATGCCTTGCACCACAAGGGAGGAGCCCTTGGGTCAGCCAAAGTGGAGGAGGGAGGAGTCCTCCTCCAATCCCACTTGGATTAGGACTCCTTCCTTAATTTCCCACCTCTTTTAGTTTTTCCACTTTTTCCTCATGGGATTTCCTTGGATGACTTTGTCAGCCCATTATGCCTTATTGCGCATCCAATAAACCCACGTGGACCCCTTGGGGCGTGGTGGGCCCACCCAGTGGGCCCCAGGAACCCATTCGTCACTCCCGGTACACTGCCCGCAATGCCCAAAAATCTTTTGGAATCGAAATACCAACTTCCTATATATCAATATTCATTTCCAGACCATTCCGAAACTCCTCGTGACGTCCGAGATCTCATCCAGGACTCCGAACAAAACTTAGGTCACCAACACATATAACTCAACTATACTGAAATGTCACCGAACCTTAAATGTGCAAACCCTGCGGGTTCGAGAACTATGCAGACATGACCTGAGACACTCTCTGGTCAATAACCAATAGCGGTACCTGGATGTCCATATTGTCTCCCACATATTCTACGAAGATCTCCATCGGTTGAACCTCTATGTCAAGGATTCAGTTAATCCCATATGCTCTTCCCTTTGTCCTTCGGTATGTTACTTGCCCGAGATTTGATCGTCGATATCTCCATACTTAGTTCAATCTCATTACCGGCAAGTCTCTTTACTCGTTCCGTAATACGAGATATCATAACTAACTCCTTAGTCACATTGCTTGCAAGGCTTTGTTGTGATGTTGTATTACCGAGTGGGCCCCGAGATACCTCTCAGTTACACGGAGTGACAAATCCCAGTCTTGATACATGCCAACCCAACAGACACCTTTGGAGATACCTATAGAGCACCTTTAGTCACCCAGTTACATTGCGATGTTTGATAACACACAATGTATTCCTCCGGTGTCTGGGAGTTGCATGATCTCATGGTCATGGGAACAGATACACTGGCATGCAGAAAAGAGTAGCAATAAACTGACACGAACATACGCTACGTTTATAGTTTGGGTCTTGTCCATCACATCATTCTCCTAATGATGTGATCCCTTTATCAGGTGACAACACTTGTCTATGGTTAGGAAACCTTAACCATCCTTGATCAACGAGCTAGTCAACTAGAGGCTTACTAAGGACAGTGTTTTGTCTATGTATCCACACATGTATTTGTGTTTCCAATCAATACAATTATAGCATGGATAATAAATGATTATCATGAACAAAGAAATATAATAATAACTAATTTATTATTGCCTCTAGGGCATATTTCCAACATCTTGCCCTTGGTGGCATCATAGCAGTACATGGCTTGAAACTAGTAGACTCCTCTAGTGCGCCACCTCTTATATTGCACCTCTTTGAACGTGGGCGGTAGGGGTGGGCACTATAAAACCAAAAAACCGAACCAAACCGAATGTATTAACCGATATATCAGTTTATTTGGTGGTTTAATTTTTTGTTCGGTGGGAAGTTTTAAGGTTATTAGGTGTTTTATTTTTGTTCGGTTTTCAATGCTCAGAAACCGAATAGACCGAACAAACCGATATGTAGGATACCTCATGTAATACCTTGTTTCCAAAGGTGCAATAGTTTGGAGGCACCAGGTATTTCTCCGTACATAATATATTTCACACTCCATGTGTTTTTTTACTTAACTATGTTAACTAGTTTGCTTGGCCGAATAAACCATAGAATAATTTTAAGGTTGCTAGATCTTGTGATTATTTTTTTGCATATTATACAATCCAAATCACTGCTCTTAAGTCATTACACTTATACTAACAAATGCATGAATTTTGGTTTTCGGTTAACCAAACAAACCGAACCAATATATTATGGTTAATATGGTTCGGTTTCTAAATTTTGAGTGCGTATTTTGGTTTCTATTTCTCCAAAACCGAAATTATAAATAACCGAATAAACCGTACCGTATTAACCATATAAACCGAATGCCCAGCCCTACTGGGTGGATTGAGATGCGTGATACGTATCCAACATATTGATAATTTATGAAGTATTCATGCCATATTTACCTATGTTTACAATACTTTTATATGGTCTTGATGCACTTTATATGATATAATTATAACTAACACGGATCGACGTTGTTTTTAGCAGAATTATCGTGGTGTTCTTTTTTTGCAGAAAATAAAAGTTCTCGGAATCGCCCGAAACTTTTAGATATTTTTCTTGGGAAAATAAGAAACACAAGAGCGAAGTATCACCGGATGGGGGCCACCGATTGGTGCCAAGCCAACATGGCCCGCCATGATGGCTTGGGACCACCTCATGCCTCCATTTAGCGTGATTCCAATGCTGAAAAATCCTATATATAGAGAAACCCTCAAAAATAAACATAGAACTTCCACTCCGCCGCCACAAGCCTCTATACTGAAGAAAACTCATCCGGAGCCCTGTTAGGGCATCCTACTAGAGGGGGCAATCATCATCGGAGGCCATCTTAATCATCCCACCAGTGTCCATGACGAGGAGGGAGTGTTGGAAATATGCCCTAGAGGCAATGCTAAAATAGTTATTATTATATATGTTGTTTCAATATAATCGTTTATTATCCATGCTATAATTGTATTGAATGAAAGCATAGATACATGTGTGAATATATAGACAAAATAATGTCCCTAGTAAGCCTCTAGTTGACTAGCCAGTTGATCAAGGATGGTTAAGGTTTTCTGACCATACGCAATGTTGTCACTTGATAACTGGATCACATCATTAGGAGAATGATGTGATGGACAAGACCCAAATTATAAATGTAGCATGTGATCGTGTTATTTTGTTGCTATTATTTTCTGTGTGTCAAGTATTCATTTTTATGACCATGAGATCGTGTAACTCACTGACACCAGAGGAATACCTTGTGTGTATCACAAGTCCAAACGTTACTCGGTGACTATAAAGGTGCTCTACAGGTATCTCCTGAGGTCTCCGTTGAGTTAGCATGGATCAAGACTGGGATTTGTCACTCCGTGTGACGGAGAGGTATCTCGGGGCCCACTCGGTAATAAAACATCACATATAAGCCTTGCAAGCAATGTGACTAAAGTGTTAGTCATGGGATCTTGTATTACGGAACGAGTAAAGAACCTTGCCGGTAACGATATTGAAATAGGTATAGGGATACCGACGATCAAATCTCGGGCAAGTAACATACCGAAGGACAAAGGGAATGTTATACGAGATTATATGAATCCTTGGCACAGAGGTTCAACCGATAAATATCTTCGTAGAATATGTAGGATCCAATATGGACATCCACGTCCCGCTATTGGATATTGGCCGGGGAGTGTCTCAGGTCATGTCTACATAGTTCTCGAACCCGCAGGGTCTCCACACTTAAGGTTCGGTGACGTTTCGGTATAGTTGAGTTATAGGTGTTGGTGACCGAAGGTTGTTCGGAGTCCCGAATGAGATCACATATGTCACGTGGGCTTCTGGAATTGTTCGGAAATGAAGATTGATATATAGGGTGGTTTCATTTGGTCGCCAGAAAGATTTCGGGCATTACCGGTAGTGTACCGGGAGTGACGAATGGGTTCCGGGTTTTCACCGGGAGGGGCCCACCCACCCGGGAGTGAGACCAATAATCCTAAGGTGGCGCACCATCCCTTAGTGGGCTGATGAGGCCAGCCCAAGTGGGATATGGTGTTGGAAGAAGAAAACCAAAAAAAATGAGGGAGGTGGGAAGGAAGAGGAGGACTCCTCCTTCCCAAACCGAATTGGAGTTGGAGTCCTCCTCCTCTTTTCGGCCGATGCCCTTGGAGCTCTCTTGAGACCCAAGGCTAGCACCTCCCCTCCTCCTATATATAGTAGAGGTTTTAGGGTTTTTGAGACACAACTTTGCCACGTGCAACTCAAACCTATACCTCGTAGTTCTACCTCTAGATCGGATTTCTGTGGAGCTCGGGCGGAGCCCTGCAGGAATAGATCATCAACATCACCGGCGCGCTGTCACGCTGCCGGAGAACTCATCTACTTCCCCGTATCTCTTGCTGGATCAAGAAGGTGGAGATCATCGTCAAGTTGTACGTGTGCTAAACGTGGAGGTGTCGTCCGTTCGGTGCTAGATCGGGACGGATCATGGGACGATGGTGATTTAAATCACGAAGTTGTACCACTACATCAAGCGCGTTTCTTAACGCTTCCCGCTGAGCGACCTACAAGGGTATGTGGATCCAATCCCCCTCTCGTATATGAACATCACCATGATAGGTCTTCGTGTGCGTAGGAATTTTTTTGTTTCCCATGCAACGTTCCCCAATAGTGGTATCATGAGCTAGGTTCATGCGTAGATGTAATCTCGAGTAGAACACAAATTTTTTTGTGGGCGTTGATGTTCGATTAGCTGCCCTCCTTAGTCTTTTCTCGATTCGGCGATATTGTTGGATTGAAGTGGCATGGACCAACATTACTCGTACGCTTACGAGAGACCGGTTTCATCGACTAACATGCAACTTGTTGCATAAAGATGATTGGCGGGTGCCTGTTTCTTCAACTTCAGTTGAATTGGATTTGACCGAGGCGGTCCTTGGAGAGAGGTTAAATAGCAATTTGCACATCTCCGTTGTGGTTTGTGCGTAAGTAAGAAGCGATCATACTAGATACCCATAGCAGCCACGTAAAAAAATGCAACAACAAATTAGAGGACGTCTAACTTGTTTTTGCAGGGTATGCTTGTGATGTGATATGGCCAAAGACATGATGTGATATATTGGATGTATGAGATGATCATGTTGTAATAGTTAATATCGACATGCACGTCGATGCTACGAAAACCAGCAGGAGCCATAGGGTTGTCTTTGAACTAACGTTTGTGTTTGCAGATGCGTTTACTATATTGCTAGGTTGTAGCTTTAGTAGTAATAGCATAGATAGCACGACGACCTTGATGGCGGCACGATGATGGATATCATGGTGTGGCGCCGGTGACGATGAAGATCATGCCGGTGCTTTGGTGATGGAGATCAAGAAGCACAATATCATGGCCATATCATGCCACTTATGAATTGCATGTGATGTTAATCCTTTTATGCACCTTATCTTGCAAAAAACGATGATAGCATTATAAGGTGATCCCTCACTAAAATTTCAAGATAAAATTGTGTTCTCCCCGACTGTGCACTGTTGCGACAGTTCGTCGTTTTGAGACACCACGTGATGATCGGGTGTGATAGACTCAACGTTCACATACAGCGGTTGCAAAACAGTTGCACACGCGGAACACTCGGGTTAAACTTGACAAGCCTAGCATGTGCAGACATGGCCTCGGAACACGAGAGACCAAAAGGTCGAGCATGAATCATATAGGTGATATGATTAGCATAGAGATGTTTACCACTGAAACTACGCTCAACTCACGTGATGGTCGGATTTGAGTTAGTGAATTTGGATCATGCCATACTCAAGTAACTAGAGGGATGTCTATTTGAGTGGGAGTTTATTAGTAATTTGATTAGTTAAACTCTAATTATCTTGAACATAGTGTAAGTCCACTTTGCAATATTTTATGTTGTAGATCAATGGCTCACGCAGTAGCAACCCTGAATTTTAATACGTTCCTAGAGAAAGCTAAGCTGGAAGATGATGGCAGCAACTTTGTAGACTGGGCTCGTAATCTTAGGCTCATCCTACAAGCTGGGAAAAAGAATTATGTCCTTGATGTTGCGCTAGGAGATGAACCACACGCTACGTCTGACCAAGATGTTTTGAACGCTTGGCAATCACGTAAGGAGGACTACTCAGTAGTTCAATGTGCAGTATTGTATGGCTTGGAACCGGGACTTCAACGACGCTTTGAACGTCATGGAGCATATGAGATGTTCCAGGATTTGAAGTTTATCTTTCAGAATGACGCCCGGATCGAGAGGTATGAGACCTTTGATAAATTCTATGCTTGCAAGATGGAGGAGAATTCGTTTGTCTGTGAACATGTGCTCAAAATGTCTGGGTACTCAAACTGTCTAGCTGAGCTGGGGATTGAACTCCCGCAAGAGGCTATCACTGACAGAATTCTTCAATCACTGTCACCTAGCTACAAGAGCTTTGTGTTGAACTATAACATGCAAGGGATGAAAAAGTCACCCGGCGAGTTATTCGCGATGCTAAAAGTCGCAGAGTCAGAACTCCGGAAAGAGCTTCAAGTGTTGATGGTCAATAAGACCACTGGTTTCAAGAAAA
The DNA here is from genome assembly GCF_904849725.1 of Hordeum vulgare subsp. vulgare. Lineage (NCBI taxonomy): Eukaryota > Viridiplantae > Streptophyta > Magnoliopsida > Poales > Poaceae > Hordeum > Hordeum vulgare. Next base: position 350,889,349 of record NC_058522.1, on the reverse strand, counting down.
AAGACAAAGGCAAGAAGGGTAACTCCAAGAAGAGCGATAAGGCTGTTGCCAATCCGACGAAGAAACCCAAGGCTGGACCTAAGCCAGAAACAGAGTGCTATTATTGCAAGGGGATGGGTCACTGGAAGCACAACTGCCCCAAGTATTTGGCTGATAAGAAGGCGGCCAACGCCAAACCAGGTATATTTAATATACATGTTATTGATGTGTACTTAACCAGCTCTCGTAGTAGTGCCTGGGTATTTGATACCGGTTCCGTTGCTCATATTTGCAACTTGAAGCAGGAACTACGGAATAAACGAAGGCTAGCAAAGGATGAAGTGACGATGCGCGTGGGAAATGGTTCCAAGGTTGATGCAATTGTCGCCGGCACAGTGTCACTTCCGTTACCATCAGGATTAGTTATGAACTTAAATAATTGTTATTTAGTGCCTGCGTTAAGCATGAACATTATATCTGGATCTTGTTTATTGCGAGACGGTTACTCATTTAAGTCAGATAATAATGGTTGTTCTATTTTTATGAGTAATATCTTTTATGGTCATGCACCCAATGTGAGGGGTTTGTTCATATTGAATCTTGATTGTGATGACACACATATACATAACATTGAGACCAAAAGATGTACCGTTAACAATGATAGCACCACGTTTTGGTGGCACTGCCGCTTTGGTCATATTGGTGTAAAGCGCATGATGAAACTCCATGTTGATGGAATTTTGGAGTCACTTGATTTCGAGTCACTTGACACGTGCGAACCATGCCTCATGGGCAAGATGACTAAGACTCCATTCTCCGGAACAATGGAGCGTGCAAGTGACTTGTTGGAGATCATACATACTGATGTGTGCGGTCTGATGAGTGTGGAGGCGTGCGGCGGATATCGTTATTTTCTCACCTTCACTGACGATTTGAGTAGATATGGTTATGTCTACTTTATGAACCACAAGTCTGAAACGTTTGAAAAGTTCAAGAAATTTTAGAGTGAAGTTGAAAATCATCATAACAAGAAGATCAAGTTCCTACGATCTGATCGAGGGGGTGAATATCTGAGTTTTGAGTTTGGTGCTCACCTAAGACAATGTGGAATCGTTTCACAGTTGACACCGCCTAGAGCACCACAGCGTAATGGTGTGTCCGAACGTCGTAATCGTACTTTGTTAGATATGGTGCGATCTATGATGTCTATTACCGATTTGCCGTTATCGTTTTGGGGTTATGCATTAGAGACAACTGAATTCACTTTAAATAGGGCACCATCAAAATCCGTTGAGACGACACCATATGAGCTATGGCATGGCAAGAGGCCAAAGTTGTCGTTTCTTAAAGTTTGGGGATGTGATGCTTATGTCAAAAAGCTTCAGCCTGAAAAGCTGGAACCCAAAGCGGAAAAGTGCGCCTTCATAGCTTACCCAAAAGAGACAGCTGGGTACACCTTCTATCTCACATCCGAGGGCAAAGTGTTTGTTGCTAACAACGGAGCTTTTCTTGAGAAGGAGTTTCTCTCGAAATAATTGAGTGGGAGGAAGATAGAACTTGATGAGGTTGTAGAACCTCAGCTCCCTCTATATGATGGCACAGGGCAAGGGGAAACCCCTGTCGAGGCAACACCGGTTGAGGAGGATGCTAATGATGATGATCATGAAGCTTCGGATCAAGTTATTATCGGACCTCGCAGGTCGACAAGATCACGTACTCCTCCCGAGTGATACATTAATCGTGTCTTATCTATCATGTTGTTAGACAACAAAGAGCGTGCGAATTATGAAGAAGCAATGGTGGGCCCGGATTCCAACAAATGGCTGGAGGCCATGTCCGAGATAGGATCTATGTATGAAAACAAAGTGTGGACTTTGGAAGTATTACCTGAAGGTCGCAAGGCTATTCAGAACAAATGGGTCTTTAAGAAGAAGACAAACGCGGACGGTAATGTGACCGTTTATAAGGCTCGAGTTGTGGCAAAGGGTTTTTCACAAGTTCAAGGAGTTGACTACGATGAGACGCTCTCACCCGTAGCAATGCTTAAGTTCGTCTGAATCATGTTAGCAATAGCTGCATTTTTCAATTATGAAATCTGGCACATGGATGTCAAAACTCCGGTCCTTAATGGTTTTCTTAAGGAAAAGTTGTATATGATGCAACCCAAAGGTTTTGTCGATCCGAAGAATGCTAACAAAGTATGCAAGCTCCAGCGATCCATTTATGGACTGGTTCAAGCATGTGAGAGTTGGAATAAGCGCTTTGATGAGGTGATCAAAGCATTTGGGTTTATACAAGTTGTTGGAGAATCTTGTATTTACAAGAAAGTGGGTGGGAGCTCTGTAGCGTTTCTAATATTATATGTGGATGACATATTGCTGATTGGAAACAATGTGGAGTTTTTAGAGAGAATAAAGGATTCCTTGAACAAATGTTTTTCAATGAAAGACCTAGGAGAAGTTGCTTACATATTAGGCATTAAGATCTATAGGGATAGATCGAGGCGCCTAATAGGACTTTCACAAAGCACATACCTTGACAAAGTTTTGAAGAAGTTCAAAATGGAGCAGTCCGAAAAGGGGTTCTTGCCAGTGTTACAAGGTATAAAGTTGAGTAAGACTCGGTGTCCAGTAACTGCGGAAGATAGAGAAAAGATGAGTTTCGTCCCCTATGCTTCATCCATAAGGTCTATCATGTATGCAATGTTGTGCACAAGACCGGACGTCAGCCTCGCCATAAGTATGGCAGGCAGGTTTCAAAGTAATCCATGAGTGGATCACTAGACGACGGTCAATAATATTCTAAAGTACCTGAAAAGGACTAAGGAAATGTTTCTCATTTACGGAGGTGATGAAGAGCTTGTCGTAAAGGGTTACGTCGATGCAAGCTTTGACACTGATCCGGATGACTCTAAGTCTCAAACCGGATACGTATTTATTCTTGATGGGGGTACGATAAGCTGGTGAAGTTCCAAGCAAAGCGTCGTAGCAGATTCTACATGTGAAGCGGAGTACATGGCTGCCTCGAAGGCAGCTAAGGAGGATGTCTGGATGAAGCAATTCATGATGGATCTTGGAGTTGTGCCGAGCGCACTAAATCCAATAACTCTATTATGTGAAACACTCGTGCCATTGCTCTAGCAAAGGAACCAAGGTTTCACAAGAAGACCAGACACATCAAACGACGCTTCAACCTCATCCGCGACTATGTCGAAGGAGAGGACGTAAATATTTGCAAAGTGCACATGGATCTAAATGTTGCATTTCCGCTGACTAAACCTCTTCCACGAGCGAAGCATGATCAACACCAGAATAGTATGGGTGTTAGATTCATTCCAATGTGGATCGCATAGCGATGTGAGACTAGATTATTGACTCTAGTGCAAGTGGGAGACTATTGGAAATATGCCCTAGAGGCAATAATAAAATAGTTATTATTATATTTCTTGTTTCAAGATAATCGTTTATTATCCATGCTATAGTTGTATTGAATGAAAGCATAGATACATGTGTGGACATATAAACAAAACAATGTCCCTAGTAAGTGATACGTCTTAAACGTATCTATAATTTTTGATGGTTTCATGTTGTTATCTTGTCAACTTTGTATGTTTTATATGCCTTTTATATCTTTTTTGGGACTAACTTATTAATTCAGTGCCAAGTGTCGGTTCCTGTTTTTTCTGTGTTTTTGACTCTTTTCAGATCTGATTTTGGAACGGAGTCCAAACGGAATAAAATCCCCGAAATAAATTTTTTCCAGAACAGAAGAAGATCAGAGGGACTTGAGGGCCAAGGAGGAGGCCTAGAGGGAGCCCACAAGCTGTGTCGCCGCGGCCAGGGGGGTCGCGGCCACCAGGCTTGTGGCCTCCCTGGCGCTCCCCTGCCCTAGTGTCACACCCAAGATGCGACCCTATCCTCAATTTGGCACGAAGGCCTCGTCAGGGTAGAAGCGCATCTCGTCGTGTCGCAAGAATGGATATCATTACAAGTACATGTACTGAAAAGGTTGAGATATAAATAGAATTGGCTTACACTCGCCACAAGCTACATCAGAGTCACAGCAGTACAATACATAATCATCATGAAGAAGAGCAGGGTCCGACTACGGACGAAAACAAACGAGAAGAAGAACGACGTCCATCCTTGTTATCCCAGGCTGCCGGCCTGGAACCCATCCTAGATCGATGAAGAAGAAGAAGAAGAAGAAGAAGAAGCAACTCCAAATGAACAATCAACGCGCTTGCGTCAAGTAACCTTTACATGTACCTGCAACTGGTGTTGTAGTAATCTGTGAGCCACAGGGGACTCAGCAATCTCATTTCCCAAAGGTATCAAGACTAGCAAAGCTTAATGGGTGAGGCATGGTTAAGTGGTGAGGTTGCAGCAGCGGCTAAGCATATATTTGGTGGCTAAACTTACGAGTACAAGAAATAAGAGGGGGAAGATCTACGCATAACGGATGTGACTAATGATGATCAAATGAATGATCCTGAACACCTACCTATGCCAGACATAACCCCACCGTGTCCTCGATCGGAGAAGGAATTCACGAAAGAGATAGTCATGGTTACGCACACAGTTGGCAAGTTTTAATTAAGTTAACTTCAAGTTATCTAGAACCAGTGTTAAACAAAGTTTCCACGTTACCACATAACCGCGGGCACGGCTTTCCGAAAGATTTAACCCTGCAGGGGTGCTCCAACTAGTCCATCACAAATTACCACAAGCCGCATAGAAATCCTCAATCACGGAGCTCGTGATCTCGTCGGATTCCCTAGTGGAAAACCTCAACTATGAGATTACCCAAAGCATCACCGGAATCCCGATGCACAAGATATCTCGTCAAAGGTAAAACTAATCTAGCAAGGCCGCCCGACGTGTCGACGTACCCGATAGGAGCCGCGTATCTCGTTCTCAGGACACGACGGATGGAACTAGCTACGAGTGCCAAACCTCGAGTTTCCTCGCGGTGGCCCCGTAGGCACACCGTTTGGGACCAACACCATCAGCACTGGCACCCCCTGTTTATGTAAAATTACTCCTCGGGTAGCGCTAACTACCTATGCATTTCAGTGTTAACAAAATTATTATGTTGGGCAAATGTAGAACCAATGTTGGGCCTTGCCAGACCAGCTTTAATCTAAAACGAATTATCAAGGGGGTCCCCATAACAACCCCGATCGTGTTAGGAGCGCTCAATTATGGAACATAACACCGGTAGCCGAAACTAAGGGGACAAAGGTGGAACAAAACACCAGGCTAGAAAGGCCGACCCTTCCACCTTTTACCAAGTATATAGGTGCGTTAAATTGAATAGCATTAATATGGTGATATAACAAGGAACCCATGTTATCACATGGAAGCACTACACTTGCAACTAGCAACGCTAACAACATGGTTAAGCAAGCAGTAACATAGCCAATCAGTGGTTTGCTAGGTTGAACAGTTGAAGGTTTCATGGCATTGTTGAGAGGCTGATATTTAACATGTGGTAGGCAACGAGACATAATCGATAGAAGCGATAAAACTAGCTTGGCAATGATAGTAATGGTATCTGGGCAAATGGTCATCTTGCGTGAGATCCCGCTTGGAAGAAGAATGACTTCGTGAAACAGACGAACCGATGTAGTCGAATGGGTCCTCACAATCCGGCACGCTGCGGAACTCTATCGAGAGGAAGCAAACCGGAAAACACATATCAACACACAGAATTCACCACACGATGCACAACAAATATGATGCATGAGCAAATGAATACATACAAGTCACGGCATGGCAATTCACACAATCAAACACTACAAATTAAGTGAAGTTCAGTATGCAACGAGTTGCATATTGACGAAACACCACTTTTATTTATTTAGTTCTATCCCGATTAGATACACGGCAATATTAAATGTGGTTAAACATGGCAAGAGGTGAAACGTAATTAAACTATCTATCTAGGCATCTTAAATGATGTCGGAAATGTCATATAGCACCTCTGAAACGACCTCACATGTTAATTTACAATTCTGTCCAGATCTGAACTAACACATTTAATTGGTTGTTAAACAGGAAAACAAATAGGTTCACGTGATTCTACGTGTCACTACAAGCAATTTACACATAGAGATCATCTCCAACGTAGCTACGGTTCAAAAGATACAAGCATCGCAAGATATGATGGCATGAATGCAATATGTGTGCAACGACGGCTACGAGCACTTCAAAACATACAAACAACAAGAGAAAATGAAACTACACGAGATTCTAAACAAGTTTCATGTAGGACACGATCAAAACGGAGCCACGGTTCAACAACTACGAGCAAAACAAGAAATGACTACAATCTGCCAAAATCAGCCACATAGCATTTTCTACACCCCACAACTACGAGCTACAAAACTCCAATCTACTCAACCAAGGCATGACACTAAAGAGGGCAAGAAGCACTACAACAAAAAACTAACAACAACTAGCATGGCAGCAAGGAACACTAGGAAAAGAAGTCACAAAATGGCTTCCCACACACTATTTAAGACTTATTGAAAATAGCAGTTTTTGAAGCTGCAGTTTTCGATCTGAAGGCATATTGACAGCGGGAAAACCTATAGCTACAGGACTCCAAATGGCATGAAAATTCACAGCATGCTATAGAAACACAAGGGCTACAACTAACTCCATTGGACCAACCTCAAAAGAGCTACAGATCAAAAGATACAAGCAATACAAGACAGCAACAAAATATAACAGATTCCAGACTTTGAAATATTTCAGCACCTCCAAATCAGCACTATTTCTAGTAACTTGAGAGCAAGCAAACCACACCTAAACATGCATTTCTATTGCAACCAAAATTACCAGGGGCTATACTAAACATCAAAGAACAACACCCTAGTTGACAACTTAATCAAACGAAGCACGGAATAAATCCTACGAAAAAGACAAGAGGGCAACATGGCAAAATATTACCGAACTAACTTACTCAAAAGCTAAAACTAATTGTACAGAGATTTTTCTACCCCGAAAACATATAAAACATGTGGGGTTGCACAACATTAATATCCCCACACGTAAATGCGAGATAATGGCCTAGACACGGAAAATAATCTAGCGGCAAAACCCTACACGTAAAAATACCCATGGCTACTCTAAAATACATGGCAAATGGGTTCCTAGAGCATGAACATTTCTACTACGGCATTCGAACTAACCGGACATGCGCGAAAAATAACTACGGCAATAAACCTATCGAGACAACACGCTAAACTAGGTGCTAGGCACGCTAAACGACGTCAAACAACGTCAAATAAATATGCAAGTTGTGAAATTGTATTCTACGCGCAAAACTACACGAAATCCATATACAATATGTCGCGATCCGACTTACGGTTAAATTTCTACGGGGGTTTTAATATCCAACAATTTTTCTGGAATTAATTATATCGCAAAAAATAGGAAAAAGACTAACGGGCCGAATCTACACATGGGCCAATGGGCAACACACTAAATGTCGCCCGGGGCGAGGGATAAGCGCTGGAGCTCACCTTGGGCTCGGCCTGGTCGGAGGGCGCTGTTGGGCCGGCTGAAGAGGCGAGGCAGGCCGTCGGGAGGCTGACGCGGGACCTGGGCCGCCAGGCGAGGCGCTGGGCCAGGGCGAGTGCCTGGAGCAGGCCCACGGGGCGCAGCGCTGCGCTCGTCACGCACGGAGGCGGCTCCTCCCGATCCGATCTGGGTCGGGGGTTCACCCAGGCGGCGGTGACGCACCTTGGCGGGGCGACGGCGATAGAAGGCGACTGGCGGCGGTGCACTTGTGCTGGAGTCGGCACACGAAGATCCGGCACGGGGACGTGCGGGGAACGAGGGGGCAACAGCAAGGCAACCGGCGGCGGGGCAGGGCGGTTCCGTCGAGGCGAGCGGCTGCGGGCATGGGGCGATCCGGCGACGAGGGACTCCGGCGAGGGCCTAGCGAGGAGGCGGCGACGAGGAGGCGGCGGAGCACCTAGGCAGGGATGATCTCGCGACCGGCGGCGGTGCTCGAGGGCTGGCGTGGGGCGCTGCGGCCCGAGAGGAGGAGGCAGGGGCGGCTCAGGCGAGTGACGGCGCGACCGGGCCCGGGGAGGGCCGCGGATGGGCTTCGGCGGGCCCTATGTGCTGGTGGGAGGAGAGAGAGGGGGGAATTAGGGTTTGAGGGGCGCAGATCCCGAGGTGGAAGGAGGGGTGTCTAAAAATGCACTCGGGAACTATATATAGACAAATGGGGGCTAGGTTTAGCGAAATTTCGATCCGGATCCAACCGTGCAGTCGGATTCGGATGATTCCGCACGCGGGAACGAGCGAGGCCGTGTAGAGGGGATATCCGGAGACGAGAGGGAGAGCGGGCGTCGCGGCAACACATTTTAAAACACCGACAAACGTCCGACGATAGACCGAATACGGTGCCGCTACGGTCGACCGTTCGGGTACCAGACGAACTCCGATCGCGACAAAATTCGACAGGCGGCCTAGCGATAACTAATTACGACCGCATGCCAAGTTTCACCCCGATCAGTGAAAGTTTTCAACACACTTTTAAAACAAGGTTTCGACGATGCCGCGGCGCGTGCGTGTGGGGTCGGGCTCAGAACGGACAACGACGAGAACCGGCAACTAACAACGGATTTAAGTCTTGAAAACTGGCGGCAACGGAGCTGCCGATGCAATGCAGATGATGTGCAAATGATGCGATGATGATGCGACAAAATAAAATAGACACACGACGAAAACGGAAAGAAAAAGGGGAATCTTCTGGAACGTCGGCATCGTGTTGTCACAACTCTCCTACACTACAAGAGGATCTCGCCTCGAGATCCAAGAATGAAAGGGGGAGAGGATGAGAAAGCAAGAGGTAAAACTTAATCGCTTCTTTGATAAACGAGTGAAACCAACGATCCTTGAAGGTTGCAAGAGATGAGGAATGATATGAGAAAGAAGCAAGAATTCACGGAAAATTTCGGCAGCACTTCGGTAGGAAAATGGGACAAAAAATTCGATAACATGGAAGAAATAGACAATATTCATAACAAACAACTAAATATAACAAGGGAACACCATTATCTTGATAGAACAACATGATAGACCCAAAAGAGCAACATCACAAAGCCTCCGGAACAAGAGAATATGAACTAGTTCATACGGAAGAAGAGAATGAAGAAAATAATGACAACTACTAACTCCAATGAACTTGGCAAGCATCCTTGCAAGAAGAATTGAACGGAGTTGTTGGAAAAACAACAACGAAAAGAACAAGACAGTAGTGGGCTTATGGAAACCTTTTCAAACTAATGAAGTGACAACCAGCCACTAACAGAAACAAGGATTGATTGGGAGAAAAAAGATATGAACAATTTCTTACACCAAGAGGATACATTGAGAACTTGGATTAATGACAAGCACCCTAACAGCAACAATCCATAGGAAAAGCTTGAGGTGAAATCCAAACCAAGATAGCTCAATGAAGAAATCATGGGTTGAAAATATCTCATGATCAAAGAATTGGTGGGTTTAATTATCTCATACTTGAAAGCAAAACTCTTCGAAGCTCCTACACTAACAAGAATGCTATAATTGTTTGTGAACGTCGCATGGGAAACAAAAAAATTCCTACGCGCACGAAGACCTATCATGGTGATGTCCATCTACGAGAGGGGATGTGTGATCTACGTACCCTTGTAGACTGTACAGCAGAAGCGTTAGTGAACACGGTTGATGTAGTGGAATGTGCTCACGTCCCTCGATCTGCCCCGCGATCAGTCCCACGATCTAGTGCCGAACGGACGGCACCTCCGCGTTCAGCACACGTACAGCTCGACGATGATCTCGGCCTTCTTGATCCAGCAAGAGAGACGGAGAGGTAGAAGAGTTCTCCGGCAGCGTGACGGTGCTCCGGAGGTTGGTGATGATCTTGTATCAGCAGGGCTCCGCCCGAGCTCCGCAGAAACGCGATCTAGAGGAAAAACCGTGGAGGTATGTGGTCGGGCTGCCATGGAAAAGTCGTCTCAAATCAGCCCTAAAACCTCCGTATATATAGGTGGGAGGGAGGGGGCCTTGCCTTGGGACTCAAGGAGCCCCAAGGGGGTCGGCCGAGTCCAAGGGGGAGGACTCTCCCCTCCCCCCCCCCAAACCTCCGTATATATAGGTGGGAGAGGGGGGGCCTTGCCTTGGGGGGGTCGGCCGAGCCAAGGGAGGCCTCCCCCCCCCCCCAAACCGAGTCCAACTTGGTTTGGTGGGTGGAGTCCTTCTTTCCTTTCCCACCTCCTCCTCTTTTTTTTCTTTTCTCTTTGATTTTCTTCCTATGGCGCATAGGGCCTTCTTGGGCTGTCCCACAAGCCCACTAAGGGCTGGTGTGCCACCCCCAAGGCCTATGGGCTTCCCCGGGGTGGGTTGCCCCCCCCCCCCCCGGTGAACTCCCGGAACCCATTCGTCATTCCCGGTACATTCCCGGTAACTCCGAAAACCTTCCGGTAATCAAATGAGGTCATCCTATATATCAATCTTCGTTTCCGGACCATTCCGGAAACCCTCGTGACGTCTGTGATCTCATCCGGGACTCCGAACAACATTCGGTAACAAAACATAAAACTCAAATACGCATAAAACAACGTCGAACCTTAAGTGTGCAGACCCTGCGGGTTCGAGAACTATGTAGACATGACCCGAGAGACTCCTCGGTCAATATCCAATAGCGGGACCTCGATGCCCATATTGGATCCTACATATTCTACGAAGATCTTATCGTTTGAACCTCTGTGCCAAGGATTCATATAATCCCGTATGTCATTCCCTTTGTCCTTCGGTATGTTACTTGCCCGAGATTCGATCGTCAGTATCCGCATACCTATTTCAATCTCGTTTACCGGCAAGTCTCTTTACTCGTTCCGTAATACAAGATCCCGCAACTTACACTAAGTCACATTGCTTGCAAGGCTTGTGTGTGATGTTGTATTACCGAGTGGGCCCCGAGATACCTCTCCGTCACACGGAGTGACAAATCCCAGTCTTGATCCATACTAACTCAACGAACACCTTCGGAGATACCTGTAGAGCATCTTTATAGTCACCCAGTTACGTTGCGACGTTTGATACACACAAAGTATTCCTCCAGTGTTAGTGAGTTATATGATCTCATGGTCATAGGAATAGATACTTGACACGCAGAAAACAGTAGCAACAAAATGACACGATCAACATGCTACGTCTATTAGTTTGGGTCTAGTCCATCACATGATTCTCCTAATGACGTGATCCAGTTATCTAGCAACCACACCTTGTTCATAATCAGAAGACACTGACTATCTTTGATCAACTGGCTAGCCAACTAGAGGCATGCTAGGGACGGTGTTTTGTCTATGTATCCACACATGTAAATGAGTCTTCATTCAATACAATTATAACATGGATAATAAATGATTATCTTGATACAGGAATTATAATAATAACTATATTTATTATTGCCTCTAGGGCATAATTCCAACAGTCTCCCACTTGCACTAGAGTCAATAATCTAGCCCTCACATCATCATGCGAATTACATTGTAATAAATCTAACACCCATATAGTTCTGGTGTTGATCATGCTTTGGCCATGGAAGAGGTTTAGTCAGCGGGTCTGCTACATTCAGATCCGTGTGCACTTTGCATATATTTACGTCCTCTTCTTTGACGTAGTCGCGGATGAGGTTGAAGCGTCGTTTGATGTGTCTGGACTTCTTGTGAAACTGTGGTTCCTTTGCTAAGGCAATGGCACCCGTGTTGTCACAGAACAAGGTTATTGGATTCAGTGCGCTTGGCACCACTCCAAGATCCGTCATGAACTGCTTCATCCAGACACCCTCCTTAGCTGCCTCCGAGGCAGCCATGTACTCCGCTTCACATGTAGAATCTGCTACGACGCTTTGCTTGGAACTGCACCAGCTTACCGCACCCTCATTAAGAATAAATATGTATCCGGTTTGCGACTTAGAGTCGTCTGGATCTGTGTCAAAGCTTGCATCAACGTAACCTTTTACGGCGAGCTCTTCGTCACCTCCATATACGAGAAACATCTCCTTAGTCCTTTTCAGGTACTTCAGGATATTCTTGACTGCTGTCCAGTGATCCACTCTTGGTTTACTCTGGAACCTACCTGCCATACTTATGCCGAGGCTAACGTCCGGTCTAGTGCACACCATTGCATACATGATAGAACCTATGGCTGAAGCATAGGGGACGGAGCGCATATGCTCTCTATCCTCATCAGTTGCTGGGCACTGAGTCTTACTCAATCTCGTACCTTGTAAAACTGGCAAGAACCCTTTCTTGGACTGTTCCATTTTGAACCTCTTCAAAACTTTATCAAGGTATGTGCTTTGTGAAAGTCCTATCAGGCGTTTTGATCTATCCCTATAGATCTTAATGCCTAGAATGTAAGCAGCTTCTCCTAGGTCCTTCATAGAGAAACTTTTATTCAAGTAATCCTTTATGCTCTCCAAATCCTCTACGTTGTTTCCAATCAACAATATGTCATCCACATATAATATTAGAAACGCCACAGAGCTCCCACTCACTTTCTTGTAAATACAAGATTCTCCAACCACTTGTATAAACCCAAATGCCTTGATCACCTCATCAAAGCGTTTGTTCCAACTCCGAGATGCTTGCACCAGTCCATAAATGGATCGCTGGAGCTTGCACTCCTTGTTAGCATTCTTAGGATCGACAAAACCTTCGGGTTGCATCATATACAATTCTTCCTTAAGGAAACCGTTAAGGAACGCCGTTTTGACATCCATCTGCCAGATTTCATAATCGAAAAATGCAGCTATTGCTAACATGATTCTGACGGACTTAAGCATCGCTACTGGTGAGAATGTCTCATCGTAGTCAACTCCTTGAACTTGTGAAAAACCCTTTGCCACAAGTCGAGCTTTATAAACGGTCACATTGCCGTCAGCGTCCGTCTTCCTCTTAAAGATCCATTTGTTCTGAATAGCCTTGCGGCCCTCAGGCAGTACCTCCAAAGTCCACACTTTGTTCTCATACATGGATCCTATCTCGGACTTCATGGCTTCTAGCCATTTGTTGGAATCTGGGCCCACCATTGCTTCTTCATAATTTGCAGGTTCATTGTTGTCTAACAACATGATTGATAAGACGGGATTACCGTACCACTCTGGAGCAGCACGTGGTCTCGTCGACCTGCGTGGTTCGACAGAAACTTGAACCGGAGTTTCATGATCATTATCATTAACTTCCTCCTCAACCAACGTCGCAACGACAGAGGTTTCCCCTTGCCCTGCGCCACCATCCAGAGGGATGAGAGGTTCGACAACCTCGTCAAGTTCTATCTTCCTCCCACTCAATTCTCTCGAGAGAAACTCCTTCTCGAGAAAAGCTCCATTTTTAGCAACAAACACTTTGCCCTCGGATTTGAGATAGAAGGTGTACCCAACTGTCTCTTTTGGGTAACCTATGAAGACGCACCTTTCCACTTTGGGTTCCAGCTTTTCAGGCTGAAGCTTTTTGACAGAAGCATCACATCCCCAAACTTAAAGAAATGACAACTTTGGCCTTTTGCCATACCACAGTTCGTATGGTGTCGTCTCAACGGATTTTGATGGTGCCCTATTTAAAGTGAATGCAGCTGTTTCTAATGCATAACCCCAAAACGATAACGGCAAATCGGTAAGAGACATCATAGATCGCACCATCTCTAATAAAGTACGATTACGACGTTCGGACACACCATTACGCTGTGGTGTTCCAGGCGGTGTCAACTGTGAAACAATTCCACATTGTCTTAAGTGAGCACCAAACTCGAAACTCAGATATTCACCCCCACGATCAGACCGTAGGAACTTGATCTTCTTGTGACGATGATTTTCAACTTCACTCTGAAATTGCTTGAACTTTTCAAATGTTTCAGACTTGTGCTTCATTAAGTAGACATAACCATATCTACTCAAATCGTCAGTGAAGGTGAGAACATAACGATATCCGCCGCGTGCCTCTACGCTCATCGGACCACACACATCGGTATGTATGATTTCCAACAAGTCACTTGCACGCTCCATTGTTCCGGAGAACGGAGTTTTAGTCATCTTGCCCATGAGGCATGGTTCGCACGTGTCAAGTGAATCAAAGTCAAGTGACTCCAAAAGTCCATCGGCATGGAGTTTCTTCATGCGCTTTACACCAATATGACCTAAGCGGCAGTGCCACAAAAATATGGCGCTATCATTGTTAACTCTAACTCTTTTGGTCTCAATGTTATGTATGTGTGTATCGCTATCAAGATTCAATATGAACAATCCTCTCACATTGGGTGCATGACCATAAAAGATGTTACTCATAGAAATAGAACAACCATTATTCTCTGACTTAAAAGAGTAACCGTCTCGCAATAAACAAGATCCAGATATAATGTTCATCCTCAACGCATGCACTAAATAACAATGATTCAAGTTCATAACTAATCCTGATGGTAACTGAAGTGAAACTGTGCCGACGGCGATTGCATCAACCTTGGAACCATTTCCTACGCGCATCGTCACTTCATCTTTCGCCAGCCTTCGTCTATTCCGCAGTTCCTGTTTCGAGTTGCAAATATGAGCAACAGAACCGGTATCGAAGACCCAGGCACTACTACGAGAGCCGGTTAAGTACACATCAATAACATGTATATCAAATATACCTGATTTTTCTTTGGCCGCCTTCTTATCTGCCAGATACTTGGGGCAATTGCGCTTCGAGTGACCCATGCCCTTGCAATAGTAACACTCTGTTTCAGGCTTAGGTCCAGCTTTGGGTTTCTTCGTCGGATTGGCAACAGGCTTGCCGCTCTTCTTTGAATTACCCTTCTTGCCTTTGCCGTTTCTCTTGAAACTAGTGGTCTTATTCACCATCAACACTTGATGCTCTTTACGGAGTTCAGACTCTGCGACTTTTAGCATCGCAAACAACTCGCCGGGAGACTTGTTCATCCCTTGCATGTTGTAGTTCAACACAAAACCTTTATAGCTTGGCGGCAGTGATTGAAGGATTCTGTCAGTGATAGCCTCTTGCGGGAGTTCAATCCCCAGCTCAGCTAGACGGTTTGAGTACCCAGACATTTTGAGCACATGTGCACTGACAGACGAGTTCTCCTCCATCTTGCAAGCATAGAATTTATCGGAGGTCTCATACCTCTCGATCCGGGCGTTCTTCTGAAAGATAAACTTCAACTCCTGGAACATCTCAAATGCTCCATGACATTCAAAGCGACGTTGAAGTCCCGGTTCTAAGCCATACAAGACTGCACATTGAACTACTGAGTAGTCCTCCTTACGTGCTAACCAAGCGTTCTTAACATCCTGATCAGCCGTAGCGGGTGGTTCATCTCCTAGCGCAGCATTAAGGACACTAGTCGTAAACCCGTGCAGACACACGGGATAGTCTCTTTAACCAAATCATTGAACTTCTATTAATATTCCTTGCGTTCAGTATATTTTTAATTTTTTAGATTGTTAAAATAACATTTTTGAATAATTGGTACTAATAACATGCAGCAACGCACATCGGTTACCGTGTAATAGTAATGATACAATTCTCGAAGAAAATTATTTGATGTTTGTAAAAATATTCAATTATGTTACACTGATCTGTACTTGGACTATTAATGAAAGGAAGAATAGTACTCCCTCCATCCAAAATAAATGCCATACGTTGTACTAAATCAGCAACACTTCTTTTTGGACGTTGGAAGTACACAACAACATTAGTTTCCTTTGTATACATTATAATAAATAAGTATCTAGGAAAAAATTGTATCATACCTAACACTAAGTAGGATCAACATACTTCCATCATGAAAAATTGTAGTACCCTCTCATTTCCTTAATTGTGTGCAATATGTTTTATCATGTCTAAAATCTAGTGACACTAATAAGATATTATCACGTATGTCTCCTTTGAGTTGTGTTGTAAAAATAACTAAAATGCACTCTGAAGTTTGAGAAGAAAATGTAGATGCAGAAGTGTACTACTACTTGTTATTTTAATAGAAATTCAAATGAAGGTATCATATTTTATGTACTACTATTTGCTATTTTTAGATCCACGCATGACCCTTTTTATGTAAGATACAAATGCAGATATTTTGTAGTCAAATGTTTGTGTAGATCACGTTTACATGTAAGAAAGAAATAGGATTTTCATTTGATTGTTTTGGCTATGTGAAGCTTGGGAGCATAAGGTTTGTACTCCATATGGCGATATAGTTTCATTTCGAAATATAATGAAGACAAAGTACTAAACTACATGTAGAAAAAAATGATTTGTATCAAAACTATGTCATTTGCGTGTTCCCGCTATGTTAATATCACCATGCATCATATTTTGCTTACGTCTAGTTAGATTAAACAATTGAATACTACTAATGAAGCCTGACCTATTATATGCCTTATAGATTATAAGAAAAACACTACATGCTTTTTATAAAACATGAATAATGTGAAGGCCCAATCACATGTGAATTCAAATGAATAATGTAAAAAGCATGTACTATTTAAGGAGAAAAAGAGAACGCACTTTCCATAACTTTTTCTTACATGGTAGCCACACAAAACAATAATATATCACTTGTTCCATCCAAATATAATTATCAAAGGTGCCTCAAGCTCAGATTTATAAATTCGGAAGTTGCCAGTGTATGTGGATTTATATTCTACTTCTATCTTTCATTATATATTTCATTAGAAGATAACATGCACAATTTACATGTATATATGTCCAGGTATAGCAAGTTACAGATTACTTTTTTGAATATAATTGTTTACTTTGAATCTGAGATGTGTTTCACTTCTATTGACTTTTCCCTTAGTAACTTTAGCCCCAAAATCATCCACATCAATTAGTATCGTGGAAATAAACTAAGAAAAGATTCGTCGGATAATGATACAGCCATGAGGGAATACATATATAGTGTAACATGTGAGACCCAGTTTCATCCATTAACTGCTACAGAGATTAAACTGTACATTGGTGCTTATGTTTTTCATTAGATTAGCAGCTTTAAATAGCGTGTGTAATTTGGCATCTTGCCATAGTTGGCTGGGCAAGTACCTAATATCGTGCCTTGTGCACATCTACCCATATTCAATCAATCACCGTCATGTGTATCTACATGTATTCACGGAAGGAATAAATCAACTGTTGTACGTGTTTGTTTCCCCAGGCCGAAAGCACTTGCCAGCTAGGTCGCTCCATGGAGATTCGCCGGAGAGTAAGCAAAATTCGTACTTGCGTTCTCAAGAGACGGCAGCTATATAGGAGCAACAGTGAAGGCAACCTGAACCCTAGGCTCGTGGATAAATATTATGGAAAGAAGATACCCTTCGCTCATAGAAGAAGATTGAGAGGCGAGGATAGCTAGACGTGATATTTTTTTGAGACAGAGGTATTTTTTGCGAGACGGAGGATAGATGGAATCTTAGCGTGAGGAATAGTTATTTTTAGGATCGGGAGGGTGAGGATCGATGCAATATTTTTAGACGGGGGATTAGATGAGATCTCAGGATTTTTTTCATAAAAGAAAGTTTTTTGGCCTTTTAAGTGGTTTTTTCGCTGGGATTTTACGGATTGACCTACACCGTAATTATCCGGCCTCACAAAGATGAACGGATGGTATTTTCTAATTAACGTGTGATTTTCTTGAGAGTGCCTAATTAGTATAAGTATAGATAATCCTTCTTCCCAGCTTGTAAGATTAGCTTAAGATTACGAACTCAGTCTACAAAATTGCTTCCATCATCTTTCAACTTAGCTTTCTTTAGGAACGTATTAAAATTCAGGGTGACTGTCGCGTGAGCCATGATCTACAACACAAATATATTCAAAGTGGACTTAGACTATGTTCAAGATAATTAGAGTTTAACTTAATCAAATTATTCACTAAACTCCCACTCAAAAAGTACATCTCTCTAGTCATTTGAGTGGTTCATGATCCACTTACACTAGCTCAAGTCCGATCATCACGTGAGTTGAGCATAGTTTCAGTGGTAAGCATCCCTATGCTAATCATATCATCTATATGATTCATGATCGACCTTTCGGTCTCATGTGTTCCGAGGCCATGTCTGCACATGCTAGGCTCGTCAAGCTTAACCCGAGTGTTCCGCGTGCGCAACTGTTTTGCACCCGTTGTATGTGAACGTTGAGTCTATCACACCCGATCATCACGTGGTGTCTCGAAACGACGAACTGTAGCAACGGTGCACAGTCGGGGAGAACACAATTTTGTCTTGAAATTTTAGTGAGAGATCACCTCATAATGCTACCGTCGTTCTAAGCAAAATAAGGTGCATAAAAGGATTAACATCACATGCAATTCATAAGTGACATGATATGGCCATCATCACGTGCTCCTTGATCTCCATCACCAAAGCACCGGCACGATCTTCTTGTCACCGGCGCCGCACCATGATCTCCATCAACGTGTCGCCATCGGGGCTGTCGTGCTACTCATGCTATTACTACTAAAGCTACATCCTAGCAAAATAGTAAACGCATCTGCAAGCACAAACATTAGTATAAAGACAACCCTATGGCTCCTGCCGGTTGCCGTACCATCGACGTGCAAGTCGATATTATCTATTACAACATGATCATCTCATACATCCAATATATCACATCACATCGTTGGCCATATCACATCACAAGCATACCCTGCAAAAACAAGTTAGACGTCCTCTAATTTTGTTGTTGCATGTTTTACGTGGTGACCATGGGTATCTAGTAGGATCGCATCTTACTTACGCAAACACCACAACGGAGATATATGAGTTGCTATTTAAGCTCATCCAAGGACCTCCTCGGTCCAATCCGATTCAACTAAAGTTGGAGAAACTGACACTTGCCAGTCATCTTTGAGCAACGGGGTTACTCGTAGCGATGAAACCAGTCTCTCGTAAGCGTACGAGTAATGTCGGTCCAAGCCGCTTCAATCCAACAATACCGCGGAATCAAGAAAAGACTAAGGAGGGCAGCAAAACGCACATCACCGCCCACAAAAACTTTTGTGTTCTACTCAAGAAGACATCTACGCATGAACCTAGCTCATGATGCCATTGTTGGTGAACGTCGCATGGGAAACAAAAAATTTCCTACGCGCACCAAGACCTATCATGGTGATGTCCATCTACGAGAGGGGATGTGTGATCTACGTACCCTTGTAGACCGTACAGCAGAAGCGTTAGTGAACGCGGTTGATGTAGTGGAACGTCCTCACGTCCCTCGATCCGCCCCGTGAACCGTCCCGCGATCAGTCCCACGATCTAGTGCCGAACGGACGGCACCTCCGCGTTCAGCACACGTACAGCTCGACGATGATCTCGGCCTTCTTGATCCAGCAAGAGAGACGGAGAGGTAGAAGAGTTCTCCGGCAGCGTGATGGCACTCCGGAGGTTGGTGATGATCTTGTCTGAGCAGGGCTCGCCCGAGCTCCGCAGAAACGCGATCTAGAGGAAAAACCGTGGAGGTATGTGGTCGGGCTGCCGTGGAAAAGTCGTCTCAAATCAGCCCTAAAACCTCCGTATATATAGGTGGGAGAGGGGGGGCCTTGCCTTGGGGCTCAAGGAGCCCCAAGGGGGTCGGCCGAGGCAAGGTGGGAAGGTCTCCCCCCCCCAAACCGAGTCCAACTTGGTTTGGTGGGTGGAGTCCTTCTTTCCTTTCCCACCTCCTCCTCTTTTTTTTCTCTTTGATTTTCTTCCTATGGCGCATAGGGCCTTCTTGGGCTGTCCCACCAGCCCACTAAGGGCTGGTGTGCCACCCCCAAGGCCTATGGGCTTCCCCGGGGTGGGTTGCCCCCCCCCCCCCGGTGAACTCCCGGAACCCATTCGTCATTCCCGGTACATTCCCGGTAACTCCGAAAACCTTCCGGTAATCAAATTGTTGGGGAACGTCGCATGGGAAACAAAAATTTTCCTACGCGCACGAAGACCTATCATGGTGATGTCCATCTACGAGAGGGGATGAGTGATCTACGTACCCTTGTAGATCGTACAGCAGAAGCGATTAGAGATCGCGGTTGATGTAGTGGAACGTCCTCACGTCCCTCGATCCGCCCCGCGAACAATCCCGCGATCAATCCCACGATCTAGTACCGAACGGACGGCACCTCCGCGTTCAGCACACGTACAGCTCGACGATGATCTCGGCCTTCTTGATCCAGCAAGAGAGACGGAGAGGTAGAAGAGTTCTCCGGCAGCGTGACGGCGCTCCGGAGGTTGGTGATGATCTTGTCTCAGCAGGGCTCCGCCCGAGCTCCGCAGAAACACGATCTAGAGGGAAAACTATGGAGGTATGTGGTCGGGCAGCCGTGAGAAAGTCGTCTCAAATCAGCCCTAAAACCTCCGTATATATAGGTGGGAGGGAGGGGAGGAGGCAGCCTCAAAACCTAAAGGTTTGGCCGAAATTGGAGGTGGAGGAGTCCTACTCCAATCCTACTTGGAGTAGGATTCCACCTTCCCACTTGGAAACTCTTTCCACCTTGTGTTTTTTCCTTCTCAAACCTTATGGGCCTTAGTGGGAACTTATTCCAGCCCACTAGGGGCTGGTTTATCTCTTACCATAGCCCATGAGACCCCTTGGGGCGTGACACCCCTCCCGATGGTCCCCGGCACCCCTCCCGGCACTCCCGGTACACTACCGATGAGCCCGAAACTTTTCCGGTAATGCACGAAAACCTTCCGGTAACCAAATGAGGTCATCCTATATATCAATCTTCGTTTCCGGACCATTCCGGAAACCCTCGTGACGTCCGTGATCTCATCCGGGACTCCGAACAACATTCGGTAACCAACCATATAACTCAAATACGCATAAAACAACGTCGAACCTTAAGTGTGCAGACCCTGCGGGTTCGAGAACTATGTAGACATGACCCGAGAGACTCCTCGGTCAATATCCAATAGCGGGACCTGGATGCCCATATTGGATCCTACATATTCTACGAAGATCTTATCGTTTGAACCTCAGTGCCAAGGATTCATATAATCCCGTATGTCATTCCCTTTGTCCTTCGGTATGTTACTTGCCCGAGATTCGATCGTCAGTATCCGTATACCTATTTCAATCTCGTTTACTGGCAAGTCTCTTTACTCGTTCCGTAATACAAGATCCCGCAACTTACACTAAGTTACATTGCTTGCAAGGCTTGTGTGTGATGTTGTATTACTGAGTGGGCCCCGAGATACCTCTCCGTTCACACGGAGTGACAAATCCCAGTCTTGATCCATACTAACTCAACTAACACCTTCGGAGATACCTGTAGAGCATCTTTATAGTCACCCAGTTACGTTGCGACGTTTGATACACACAAAGCATTCCTCCGGTGTCAGTGAGTTATATGATCTCATGGTCATAGGAATAAATACTTGACACGCAGAAAACAGTAGCAACAAAATGACACGATCAACATGCTACGTCTATTAGTTTGGGTCTAGTCCATCACATGATTCTCCTAATGATGTGATCCCGTTATCAAGTGACAACACTTGCCTATGGCCAGGAAACCTTGACCATCTTTGATCAACGAGCTAGTCAACTAGAGGCTTACTAGGGACAGTGTTTTGTCTATGTATCCACACAAGTATTGTGTTTCCAATCAATACAATTATAGCATGGATAATAAACGATTATCATGAACTAAGAAATATAATAATAACTAATTTATTATTGCCTCTAGGGCATATTTCCAACAGTCTCCCACTTGCACTAGAGTCAATAATCTAGTTCACATCACCATGTGATTCCAACGAATCCAACACCCATATAGTTATGGGGTCTGATCACGTCTTGCTCGTGAGAGAGGTTTTAGTCAACGGTTCTGAAACTTTCAGATTCGTGCGTTTCTCTACAAATCTTTATGTCATCTTATAGATGCTGCTACTACGTGCTATTCGGAAATGCTCCAAATATCTACTCTACTATACGAATCCGTTTCACTACTCATAGTTATCCGGATTAGTGTCAAAGCTTGCATTGACGTAACCCTTTACGACAAACTCTTTAACCACCTCCATAATCGAGAAAAATTCCTTAGTCCATTAGTTACTAAGGATAAATTTCGACCGCTGCTAGTGATTCAATCATGGATCACTCTCTGTACCTCTCAACATACTTTGAGTCAAGGCACACTTCATGTGCGGTACACAGCATGGCATACTTTAGATTCTACGGCTAAGGCATAGAAGACGACCTTCGTCTATTCTCTTTATTCTGCCGTGGTCGGTTTTTGAGTCTTACTCAAATTCACACCTCACAACGCAACCAAGAACTTCTTCTTTGCTGGTCTATTTTGAACTCTTTCAAAAACTTGTCAAGGCATGCATCTTGTTGAAACTTCTATTAAGCGCTTTCGATCTATCTCCATAGATCTTTGATGCTCAACGTTCAAGTAGCGTAATCCAGGTACTCCTTTGAAAACTTCTTTCAAACAACCTTGTATGCTTTACAGAAATTCTACATTACTTCTGATCCACAATATGTCAACCACATATACCTATCAGAAATTCTACAGTGCTCCCACTCACTTCTTTGGAAATACAAGTTTCTCATAAACCTTGTACACACCCAAAATCTTTGATCATCTCATCAAAGTGCTTATTCCAACTCCGAGATGCTTGCACCAGTCCATTGAAGGATCACTGGAGCTTGCATACTTGCTAGCATCTTTAGGATCGACAAAAACTTCTGGTTGTATCACATACAATGTTTGCTCAAGGAAACCGTCGAGGAAACAATGTTTTGACATCCTACGTGCAATATTTCATAAATAATGCATCAACAACTAACATAATTCTAACAGACCTTTAGCATCGCTACGAGTGAGAAAGTCTCATCATAGTCAACTGTTTGATCTTGTCGAAAACATCTTTGTGACAAGTCGAGCTTTTCTTAATAGTGACTTATCACCATCATCGTCTGTTTTCCTTTAAAGATCCATCTTTACTCAATAGTCCTATGACCATCAAGTAATTCTTCCAAAGTCTACACTTTGTTTTCATACATGGATCCTCTCTCGGATTTCATGGCTTCCAGCCATTTGTCGGAATCTGGGCCCACCATCGCTTTCTCCATAACTCGTAGGTTCATTGTTGCTCAACAACATGACCTCCAAGACAGGGTTACCGTACTACTCTCCAGCAGTACGCGACCTTGTCGACCTACGAGGTTTGTAGTAACTTGATTCGAAGCTCAATGATCACCATCATCATCTTCCACTTCAATTGGTGTAGGCGCCACAGGAACAACTTCCTGCGCCCTGCTACACACTGGTTGAAGTGATGGTTCAATAACCTCATCAAGTTCTACTACCCTCCCACTCAATTCTTTCGAGAGAAACCTTTCCTCGAGAAAGGTTCCGTTTCTAGAAACAAACACTTTGCTTTCGGATCTGAGATAGGAGATGTACCCAACTGTTTTGGATACCCTATGAAGAAGCATTTATCCGCTTTGGGTTCGAGCTTATCAGACTGAAACTTTTTCACATAAGTGTCGAAACCCCAAACTTTCAGGAAACGACAGTTTAGATTTCTCTAAACCTCAGTCTATACTGTGTCATCTCAACGGAAATACGCGGTGCCCTATTTAAAGTGAGTGCGGTTGTCTCTAATGCAAAACCCATAAACGATAGTGGTAATTCGATAAGAGACATCATAGTATGCACCATACCAAATAGTGCGTGGCTATGACGTTCAGACACATCATCACACTATGATGTTCCAGGTGGCATGAACTGCGAAACAATTTCCACATTGTCTTAACTGCGTACCAAAAACCCGTAACTCAGATTTTCATTTCCATGATCATATCGTAGACAGTTTATCCTCTTGTTACGATGAACTTCACTCTGAAACGGAATTGAACTTTTCAACATTTCAGACTTGTGATTCATTAAGTAAATACTCCTGTATCTACTCAAATCGTCAGTGAAGTAAGAACATAATGATATCCACTGCGTGCCTCAGCACCCATTGGACTGCATACATTAAAATGTATCACTTCCAACAAGTTACTATCTTATTTCATCTCAATGAAAACAAGGCCTTGCTCATGTGGTATGATTTGCATGTCACTAATGATTCGAAATCAGGTGAGTACAAAGATCCATCAGCATGGAGCCTCTTCATGCAATTTATACTAACATGACTCAAGCGGCAGTGCCACAAGTAAGTGGTACTATCATCATTAACTCGTATCTTTTGGCACCAATATCATGAACATGTGTAACACTACGATCGAGATTCAATAAACCATTGAAGGTGAATATTCAAGAAAATAGAGTAACCATTATTCTCCTTAAATGAATAATCGTATTGCAATAAACACGATACAATCATGTTCATGCTTAACGCAAGCACCAAATAACAATTATTTAGGTTTAACACCAATCCCGATGGTAGAGGGAGCGTGCGACGTTTGATCATATCAACCTTGGAAACACTTCCAACACGTATCGTCACCTCGCCTTTAGCTAGTCTCCTTTTATGTCGTAGCTTTCATTTCGTGTTACTAATCACTTAGCAACCGAACCGGTATCCAATACCCTCATGCTACTAGGAGTACTAGTAAAGTACACATCAACATCATGTATATCAAATACACTTCTTTCGACTTTTGCCAGCCTTCTTATCTACCAAGTATCTAGAGTTGCTCCACCTCAGTGACTGTTCCCCTCATTACAGAAGCACTTAGTCTCGGGTTTGGGTTTAATCTTGGGTCTCTTCATTAGTGCAGCAACTGTTTTGCCGTTTCACGAAGTATCCCTTCTAGCCCTTGCCTTTCTTGAAACTTAGTGGTTTTACAAACCATCAACTATTGACGCTCCTTCTTGATTTCTACTTTCGCAGTGTCAAACATCACGAATCGCTCAAGGATCATTGTATCTATCCTTGATATGTTATAGTTCATCACGAAGCTCTCACAGCTTGGTGGCAGTGACTTTTGGAGAACCATCACTATGTCATCTGGAAGATTAACTCCCACTTGATTCAAGTGTTTGTCGTACTCAGACAATCTGAGCACACGCTCAACGATTGAGCTTTTCTCATTTACTTTGTGGACAAAGAATCTTGTTGGAGGTCTCGTACCTCTTAACAAGGGCACAAGCATGAAATCACAATTTCATCTCTTTAGAACATCACTTATGTTCCGTGACGTTTCAAAACGTCTTCGGCGCCTTGCTTCTGAGCCATTAAGTATTTTGCACTGAACTATCATGTAGTCATCAGAAATGTGTATGTCGGATGTTCACAGCATCCACAGACGACGCTCGAGGTGCAGCACACCAAGTGGTGCATTAAGGACATAAGCCTTCTGCGCAGCAACGAGGACAATCCTCTGCAAAGTTTGCTACTATCAACTTTCAACTAAATTTTCTCTAGGAACATATAAAAACAGTAGAGCTATAGCGCAAGCTACATCGTAATTCGCAAAGACCATTAGACTATGTTCATGACAATTAGTTCAATTAATCATATTACTTAAGAACTCCCACTCAAAAAGTACATCTCTCTAGTCATTTGAGTGGTACATGATCCAAATCCACTATCTCAAGTCCGATCATCACGTGAGTCGAGAATAGTTTCAGTGGTAAGCATCTCTATGCTAATCATATCAACTATACGATTCATGCTCGACCTTTCGGTCTCATGTGTTCCGAGGCCATGTCTGCACATGCTAGGCTCGTCAAGCTTAACCCGAGTGTTCTGCGTGTGCAACTGTTTTGCACCCGTTGTATGTGAACGTTGAGTCTATCACACCCGATCATCACGTGGTGTCTCGAAACGAAGAACTGTTGCAACGGTGCACAGTCGGGGAGAACACAATTTCGTCTTGAAATTTTAGTGAGAGATCACCTCATAATGCTACCGTCGTTCTAAGCAAAATAAGGTGCATAAAAGGATTAACATCACATGCAATTCATAAGTGACATGATATGGCCATCATCACGTGCTTCTTGATCTCCATCACCAAAGCACCGGCACGATCTTCTTGTCACCGGCGCCACACCATGATCATCCATCAACGTGTTGCCATCGGGGTTGTCGTGCTACTTATGATATTACTACTAAAGCTACATCCTAGCAAAATAGTAAACGCATCTGCAAGCACAAACGTTAGTATAAAGACAACCCTATGGCTCCTGCCGGTTGCCGTACCATCGACGTGCAAGTCGATATTTCTATTACAACATGATCATCTCATACATCCAATATATCACATCACATCGTTGGCCATATCACATCACAATCATACCCTGCAAAAACAAGTTAGACGTCCTCTAATTTTGTTGTTGCATGTTTTACGTGGTGACCGAGGGTATCTAGTAGGATCGCATCTTACTTACGCAAACACCACAACGGAGATATATGAGTTGCTATTTAACCTCATCCAAGGACCTCCTCGGTCAAATCCGATTCAACTAAAGATGGAGAAACAGTCACTTGCCAGTCATCTTTGAGCAAAGGGGGTTACTCGTAACGATGAAACCAGTCTCTCGTAAGTGTACGAGTAATGTCGGTCCAAGCCGCTTCAATCCAACAATACCGCGGAATCAAGAAAAGACTAAGGAGGGCAGCAAAACGCACATCACCGCCCACAAAAACTTTTGTGTTCTACTTGAGAAGACATCTACGCATGAACCTAGCTCATGATGCCACTGTTGGGGAACGTCGCATGGGAAACAAAAATTTTCCTACGCGCACGAAGACCTATCATGGTGATGTCCATCTACGAGAGGGGATGAGTGATCTACGTACCCTTGTAGATCGTACAGCAGAAGCGATTAGAGATCGCGGTTGATGTAGTGGAACGTCCTCACGTCCCTCGATCCGCCCCGCGAACAATCCCGCGATCAGTCCCACGATCTAGTATCGAACGGACGGCACCTCCGCGTTCAGCACACGTACAGCTCGACGATGATCTCGGCCTTCTTGATCCAGCAAGAGAGACGGAGAGGTAGAAGAGTTCTCCGGCAGCGTGACGGCGCTCCGGAGGTTGGTGATGATCTTGTCTCAGCAGGGCTCCGCCCGAGCTCCGCAGAAACACGATCTAGAGGGAAAACTATGGAGGTATGTGGTCGGGCAGCCGTGAGAAAGTCGTCTCAAATCAGCCCTAAAACCTCCGTATATATAGGTGGGAGGGAGGGGAGGAGGCAGCCTCAAAACCTAAAGGTTTGGCCGAAATTGGAGGTGGAGGAGTCCTACTCCAATCCTACTTGGAGTAGGATTCCACCTTCCCACTTGGAAACTCTTTCCACCTTGTGTTTTTTCCTTCTCAAACCTTATGGGCCTTAGTGGGAACTTATTCCAGCCCACTAGGGGCTGGTTTATCTCTTACCATAGCCCATGAGACCCCTTGGGGCGTGACACCCCTCCCGATGGTCCCCGGCACCCCTCCCGGCACTCCCGGTACACTACCGATGAGCCCGAAACTTTTCCGGTAATGCACGAAAACCTTCCGGTAACCAAATGAGGTCATCCTATATATCAATCTTCGTTTCCGGACCATTCCGGAAACCCTCGTGACGTCCGTGATCTCATCCGGGACTCCGAACAACATTCGTTAACCAACCATATAACTCAAATACGCATAAAACAACGTCGAACCTTAAGTGTGCAGACCCTGCGGGTTCGAGAACTATGTAGACATGACCCGAGAGACTCCTCGGTCAATATCCAATAGCGGGACCTGGATGCCCATATTGGATCCTACATATTCTACGAAGATCTTATCGTTTGAACCTCAGTGCCAAGGATTCATATAATCCCGTATGTCATTCCCTTTGTCCTTCGGTATGTTACTTGCCCGAGATTCGATCGTCAGTATCCGTATACCTATTTCAATCTCGTTTACTGGCAAGTCTCTTTACTCGTTCCGTAATACAAGATCCCGCAACTTACACTAAGTTACATTGCTTGCAAGGCTTGTGTGTGATGTTGTATTACTGAGTGGGCCCCGAGATACCTCTCCGTTCACACGGAGTGACAAATCCCAGTCTTGATCCATACTAACTCAACTAACACCTTCGGAGATACCTGTAGAGCATCTTTATAGTCACCCAGTTACGTTGCGACGTTTGATACACACAAAGCATTCCTCCGGTGTCAGTGAGTTATATGATCTCATGGTCATAGGAATAAATACTTGACACGCAGAAAACAGTAGCAACAAAATGACACGATCAACATGCTACGTCTATTAGTTTGGGTCTAGTCCATCACATGATTCTCCTAATGATGTGATCCCGTTATCAAGTGACAACACTTGCCTATGGCCAGGAAACCTTGACCATCTTTGATCAACGAGCTAGTCAACTAGAGGCTTACTAGGGACAGTGTTTTGTCTATGTATCCACACAAGTATTGTGTTTCCAATCAATACAATTATAGCATGGATAATAAACGATTATCATGAACTAAGAAATATAATAATAACTAATTTATTATTGCCTCTAGGGCATATTTCCAACACAAATGAGGTCATCCTATATATCAATCTTCGTTTCCGGACCATTCCGGAAACCCTCGTGACGTCTGTGATCTCATCCGGGACTCCGAACAACATTTGGTAACCAACCATATAACTCAAATACGCATAAAACAACGTCGAACCTTAAGTGTGCAGACCCTGCGGGTTCGAGAACTATGTAGACATGACCCGAGAGACTCCTCGGTCAATATCCAATAGCGGGACCTGGATGCCCATATTGGATCCTACATATTCTACGAAGATCTTATCGTTTGAACCTCAGTGCCAAGGATTCATATAATCCCGTATGTCATTCCCTTTGTCCTTCGGTATGTTACTTGCCCGAGATTCGATCGTCAGTATCCGCATACCTATTTCAATCTCGTTTACCGGCAAGTCTCTTTACTCGTTCCGTAATACAAGATCCTGCAACTTACACTAAGTCACATTGCTTGCAAGGCTTGTGTGTGATGTTGTATTACCGAGTGGGCCCCGAGATACCTCTCCGTCACACGGAGTGATAAATCCCAGTCTTGATCCATACTAACTCAATGAACACCTTCGGAGATACCTGTAGAGCATCTTTATAGTCACCCAGTTACGTTGCGACGTTTGATACACACAAAGTATTCCTCTAGTGTTAGTGAGTTATATGATCTCATGGTCATAGGAACAAATACTTGACACGCAGAAAACAGTAGCAACAAAATGACACGATCAACGTGCTACGTCTATTAGTTTGGGTCTAGTCCATCACGTGATTCTCCTAATGACGTGATCCAGTTATCAAGCAACAACACCTTGTTCATAATCAGAAGACACTGACTATCTTTGATCAATTGGCTAGCCAACTAGAGGCTTGCTAGGGACAGTGTTTTGTCTATGTATCCACACATGTAAATGAGTCTTCATTCAATACAATTATAGCATGGATAATAAACGATTATCTTGATACAGGAATTATAATAATAACTATATTTATTATTGCCTCTAGGGCATAATTTCAACAATAATACCACCTCAAAGGATAAAGGAAGAACAAATGCACTTAGAAATGCAAGAGAAAGGATACTTGAGGTTCTCCAATAAGAATCTTGAAGAACACTTGAGAATGGATTGAAACCTTGATGAACTACCATGAAGGACCTCAGTATACAAATGAATGATGCAAAGATATGAAGGTAGAAAAGAATAAGATTATGACCTTGCCAAGATTTAGATGAAGCCTCACAAAGAGATACTTGATAGAGTTGGAACTTCGGAAAATAAAGATAAGCACTTGCGAAAAGAATTGATATCATGAGCCACTACGGAAGAAGAATTCAGATTACTATGAACAAGAATAAGAATTATGTTATGCTTATCCTTCATCAAGTTAAATTGATGACAAGCAACGGATTTAGCATACCACTTATTCTTCTTGAAAGAAACTTGAAGAGAGAGATAGGTAAGCACCACTTGAAGCATGATTGAAGAACGCACCGGTAAGAATTCACAACTGAATGGGAACACCACGAATTAATGGAGATACATGATAAAGAAGAGATCATGAGCCACCTGAGAGAAAACTTGAACAAGGCACCGGATAATCGAGAGACGAACGAAGAGACAACAATTGAGAAGAATTGAGGATGAAAGCTGAAAGCTGAGAACGAAGAATCTTCTAAAATGATGGCCTTCGTAGGAACGAGAAATAAAAACAACTCGGAAATGCACCGGATAGGGAGAAAGAGATTACTCATGATTGGGAATAGTTCAAGATGATGCCAGAAGGCTGAAACTATGAATCATGAAGAGAATGGACCAAGATTGAGAGAAACACTCCTTCGGTCTTCAAAGCTGAAAATGACGAGAAGAACACCACCAAGAATAACTGAGACATTCCGGAATAAAGAAAAATGCAAGGTTGAGCCAAATATGAGAATTAACTCCAATTGATCTTGAAGAAGGAATATGACTGATGAAATTCATACTTATGTCATAGTTGAAAAGAATTGACGATCTCCGAAAAAGATTACAAGAGCTAAAAGATCCTGGGAAAAACCTGTGGGTTATGGGCCTACTCAAGAAACCACCGTTGAAAGATTGCTAGAAAGATTGATATAGCACCGGTATGAAGAGAACTAGATGAGGTTAGCACCTCGAAATAATTAAAAGAATTGAAAACGAGAAACTACTGAAATATCTTTAACACTCAGGATAGAAAAGAGAGGAATGAATAACAAGAAGACTGATAAGAATTTCCAAGATGGGAAAGAATTTACAAAGATGAAAAGGATATGATGACACGGATAACTGAATTAAATTCCACAGAAAGGAACAAAATGAAGAAATGATGAACTCGACTCCTGAGAATGTTCACAGTGAATCACCAGCTACAAAAAGGAAGAAGAGATAGCAGAAGCATCACTGAATAAGAAGGCACTTGGATGAAATCCAAACACTGAAGAAAAGGGCGGGAGGGCAGGGAAAAACAAAGACAGCTTGGGACAAATGAGATGAACTCCGGAATAAAGAGAGAATGATCTTGAAAAATTGGAGAGGATTGAGTTCACTTGGAGAGAAACACACCGGTTGGAAAAGAATTAACATGACGACTCCGGTTGACAAAATTTATAAGACAATTGATTGAGCAAAAGGATTAGCACTCTCATATGAATATGAGAACACTGCTTAGAAAAGATCTGAACTCACCACTTGACATCGAAGCAACTTGAATTACCATATTCCAACAAAAACAAAGGGTGAGGCTTGCAAATTAGCCAGAACAAACTCATGAGAAAGATTTCGTCCGATATTTTCGTGGACAGGATCGCACGGGCTCGATTTTACAGTAGCCATCAAGTGCAAGGCAGTGCACCCGACATACGAAGCGTCCCCGAGTCGTAGCAAGCTACAAGGACTCTTTAAGACACAATGTGTACCGCTGTAAGTTGACCGTGAATAAAAGAATCCACTAGATGTCGAACCCCAACCTAACATCATGCATTTGTTAGAAGATTGTCCTATAAGCAACTACTAGAATTCCCACCTATGAATTCCCGAAATATCTCGTCATGCAATCTGGTACACGGATACAAGGAGTAATAACACACAACTCCTATATTAACCCGTCACCTGTATCACATCTATCAACACACAACCAGAATCTCGGACCTTCATCTACTACAGACCCTCGTGATCACAATGATACAAAGTATGGCAGTACTCCCGAACAATCCACACCAGTACTGGGGACATCGGGGTTATCTCGCCACTACTAGTATTGAAGCAATTACGAACATCCTTTGTTCTGAGATACTAAGAAAACTGAATGATGACGATGTGCTCAAGAATCCCCTGGAGCTCAACTCCCTGGAAGAAAATCAAATCAGACAGGAGGCACCAAGACAGAACTCCGTCACATCGGCATCATATAGACTCCAAAAATATCCGCGTGATCCTAAAAATTATTTTTGAGTGAGAAGAGGAGTAGAATTAAATTATTACGTCAAGATTCCTCACCAGAGCATAGAAGAGGAGAAAAAAGAATCCTACTCTCCGATATATAACTAGACTCAAAGCAATTTTTCACTAGACTCGACTCGGCCAAGTTCGATCAATCAAGGGGGCTCCTAGGTCGGTACTGCTCTGATACCAACTTGTCACACCCAAGATGCGACCCTATCCTCAATTTGGCACGAAGGCCTCGTCAGGGATAGAAGCGCATCTCGTCGTGTCGCAAGAATGGATATCGTTACAAGTACATGTACTGAAAAGGTTGAGATATAAATAGAATTGGCTTACACTCGCCACAAGCTACATCAGAGTCACAGCAATACAATACATAATCATCATGAAGAAGAGCAAGGTCCGACTACGGACGAAAACAAACGAGAAAAGAAGAACGACATCCATCCTTGCTATCCCAGGCTGCCAGCCTGGAACCCATCCTAGATCGATGAAGAAGATGAAGAAGAAGCAACTCCAAATGAACAATCAACGCGCTCGCGTCAAGTAACCTTTACCTGTACCTGCAACTGGTGTTGTAGTAATCTGTGAGCCACATGGGACTCAGCAATATCATTTCCCAAAGGTATCAAGACTAGCAAAGCTTAATGGGTGAGGCATGGTTAAGTGGTGAGGTTGCAGCAGCGGCTAAGCATATATTTGGTGGCTAAACTTACGAGTACAAGAAATAAGAGGGGGAAGATCTACGCATAACGGACGTGACTAATGATGATCAAATGAATGATCCTGAACACCTACCTACGCCAGACATAACCCCACCGTGTCCTCGATCGGAGAAGGAACTCACGAAAGAGACAGTCACGGTTATGCACACAGTTTGCAAGTTTTAATTAAGTTAACTTCAAGTTATCTAGAACGAGTGTTAAACAAAGTTTCCACGTTGCCACATAACCGCGGGCACGGCTTTCCGAAATATTTAACCCTGCAGGGGTGCTCCAACTAGTCCATCACAAATTACCGCAAGCCGCATAGAAATCCTCAATCATGAAGCTCGTGATCTCGTCGGATTCCCTAGTGGAAAACCTCAACTCTGAGATTACCCAAAGCATCACCGGAATCCCTATGCACAAGATATCTCGTCAAAGGTAAAACTAATCCAGCAAGGCCGCCCGACGTGTCGACGTACCCGATAGGAGCCGCGTATCTCGTTCTCAGGACACGACGGATGGAACTAGCTACGAGTGCCAAACCTCGAGTTTCCTCGCGGTGGCCCCGCACGCAGACCGTTTTGGACCAACACCATCAGCACTGCCCCCCTGTTTATGTAAAATTACTCCTCGGGTAGCACTAACTCCCTATGTATTTCAGTGTTAACAAAATTATTATATTGGGAAAATGTAGAACCAATGTTGGGCCTTGCCAGACCAGCTTTAATCTAAAACGAATTATCAAGGGGGTCCCCATAACAACCCCGATCGTGTTAGGAGCGCTCAATTATGGAACATAACACCGGTAGCCAAAACTAAGGGGGCAAAGGTGGAACAAAACACCAGGCTAGAAATGCCGAGCCTTCCACCTTTTACCAAGTATATAGGTGCATTAAATTAAATAGCATTAATATGGTGATATAATAAGGAACCCATGTTATCACATGGAAGCACTACACCTGCAACTAGCAACACTAACAACATGGTTAAGCAAGCAGTAACATAGCCAATCAGTGGTTTGCTAGGTTGAACAGTTGAAGGTTTCATGGCATTGTTGAGAGGCTGATATTTAACATGTGGTAGGCAACGAGACATAATCGATAGAAGCGATAAAACTAGCATGGCAATGATAGTAATGGTATCTGGGGAAATGGTCATCTTGCCTGAGATCCCGCTTGGAAGAAGAATGACTCCGTGAAGCAGACGAACCGATGTAGTCGAACGGGTCCTCACAATCCGGCACGCTGCGGAACTCTATCGAGACGAAGCAAACCGGAAAACACAAATCAAGACACGGAATTCACCACACGATGCACAACACATATGATGCATGAGCAGCTGAATACATGCAAGTCACGGCATGGCAATTCACACAATCAAACACTACACATTAAGTGAAGTTCAATATGCAATGAGTTGCATATTGACGAAACGCCACGTTTATTTATTTAGTTCTATCCCGATCAGATACACGACAATATTAAATGTGGTTAAACATGGCAAGAGGTGAAGTGTAATTAAACTATCTATCTAGGCATTTTAAATGAGGTCGGAAATGTCATATAGCACCTCCGAAATGACCTCACATGTTAATTTACAATTATGTCCAGATCTGAACTAACACATTTAATTGGTTGTTAAACAGCAAAACAAATAGATTCACGTGATTCGACACGTCACTACAAGCAATTTACACATAGAGATCATCTCCAACGGAGCTACGGTTCAAAAGATACATGCATCGCAAGATATGATGGCATGAATGCAATATGTGTGCAACGACAGCTACGAGCACTTCAAAACATACAAACAGCAATAGAAAATGAAACTACATGAGATTCTAAACAAGTTTCATGTAGGACACGATCAAAACGGAGCTACGGTTCAACAACTACGAGCAAAACAAGAAATGACTACAATTTGCCAAAATCAGCCACATAG
Source organism: Hordeum vulgare subsp. vulgare (assembly GCF_904849725.1). Taxonomy (NCBI): domain Eukaryota; kingdom Viridiplantae; phylum Streptophyta; class Magnoliopsida; order Poales; family Poaceae; genus Hordeum; species Hordeum vulgare. Next base: position 350,854,762 of record NC_058522.1, on the reverse strand, counting down.
CAATTTCTACACCCCACAACTACGAGCTACACAACTCCAATCTACTCAACCAAGGCATGACACAAAAGAGGGCAAGAAGCACTACAACAAACAACTAACAACAACTAGCATGGCAGCAAGGAACACTAGGAAAAGAAGTCACAAAATGGCTTCCCACACACTATTTCAGACTTAGTGAAAATAGCAGTTTTTGAAGGTGCAGTTTTTGATCTGAAGGCATATTTACAGCAGAAAAACCTATAGCTACAGGACTCCAAATGACATGAAAATTCATAGCATGCTAGAGAAACACAAGGGCTACAACTAACTCCATTGGACCAACCTCAAAAGAGCTACAGATCAAAAGATACAAGCAAGACAAGACAACAACAAAATATAACAGATTCCAGACTTAGAAATATTTCAGCACCTCCAAATCAGCACTATTTCTAGTAACTTGAGAGCAAGCAAACCACACCTAAACATGCATTTCTATTGCAACCAAAATTACCAGGGGCTATACTAAACATCAAAGAACAACTCCCTAGTTGACAACTTAATCAAACGAAGCACGGAATAAATCCTACGAAAAAGACAAGAGGGGAAGATGGCAAAATATCGCGCGAACTAACTTACTCAAAAGCTAATACTAATTGCACAGAAAAATCCCATGGATTTTTCTACCCCGAAAACATATAAAACATGTGGGGTTGCACAACATTAATCTCCCCACACGTAAATGCGAGATAATGGCCTAGACACGGAAAATAATCTAGCGGCAAATCCCTACGCGCAAAAATACCCACGACTACTCTAAAATACATGGCAAATGGGTTCCTAGAGCATGAACATTTCTACTACGGCATTCGAACTAACCGGACATGCGCGAAAAATAACTACGGCAATAAACCTATCGAGATAGCACGCTAAACTAGGCGTTAGGCACGCTAAACGATGTCAAATAACGTCAAATAAATATGCAAGTTGTGAAATCATATTCTACGTGCAAAACTACACGAAATCCATATACAATATGTCGCGATCCGTCTTACGGTTAAATTTCTACGGGGGTTTTAATATCCGACAATTTTTGTGGAATTAATTATATCGCAAAAAATAGGAAAAAGGCTAACGGGCCGAATCTACACATGGGCCAATGGGCAACACACTAAATGTCGCCCGGGGCGAGGGATAGGCGCTGGAGCTCACCTTGGGCTCGGCCTGGTCGGAGGGCGCTGCTGGGCCGGCTGAAGAGGCGAGGCAGGCCGTCGGGAGCTGACGCAGGACCTGGGCCGCCAGGCGAGGCGCTGGGCCGGGGCGAGTTCCTGGAGCAGGCCCACGGGGCGCAGCGCTGCACTCGTTACAGGCGGAGGCGGCTCCTCCCGATCCGATCTGGATCGGGGGTTCACCCAAGCGGCGGTGACGCACCTTGGCGGGGCGACGGGATAGAAGGCGACCGGCGGCGGTGCACTTGTGTTAGAGTCGGCAGGCGACGGATCCGGCGCGGGGGCGCGCGGGGAACGAGGGGGCAACAACAAGGCAACCGGCGGCGGGGCACGGCGGTTCCAGCGAGGCGAGTGGCTGCGGACATGGGGCGATCCGGCGACGAGGGACTCCGACGAGGGCCTAGCGAGGAGGCGGCGGCGGAGCACCTCGGCAGGGATGATCTCGTGGCCGGCGGCGGCGCTCGAGGGCTGGCATGGGGCGCTGTGGCCCGAGAGGAGGAGGGAGGGGCGGCTCGGGCGAGTGACGGCACGACCGGGCCCGGGGAGGGCCGCGGATGGGCTTCGGCGGGCCCTGCGTGCTGGTGGGAGGAGAGAGAGAGGGGGAATTAGGGTTTGAGGCGCGCGGATCCCGAGGTGGAAGGAGGGGGTGTCTAAAAATGCACTAGGGAACTATATATGGACAAATGGGGGGCTAGGTTTAGCGAAATTTGATCCGGATCCAACCGTGCGGTCGGATTCGGATGATTCCGCATGCGGGAACGGGCGAGGCCGTGTAGAGGGGATATCCGGAGATGAGAGGGAGAGCGGGCGTCGCGGCAACACATTTTAAAACACCGACAAACGTCCGATGGTAGATCGAATACGGTGCCGCCACGATCCAACGTTCGGGTACCAGACGAACTCCGATCGCGACGAAATTCGACAGGCGGCCTAGTGATAACTAATTACGACCGCATGCCAAGTTTCACCCCGATCAGTGAAAGTCTCTCCTTGTAAGTCTTATATGCATGATTTGATATCCTTGTAAGTCTCTCCGAGTCTTGGGTTTTGTTTGGCCAACTAGATCTATGATTCTTGCAATGGGAGAAGTGCTTGGTTTTGGGTTCATACCGTGCGGTGACCTTTCCCAGTGACAGAAGGGCCAGCAAGGCACGCATCATGTTGTTGCCATCAAGGGTAACAAGATGGGCTTTCGTCATAGATTTGAGATTGTCCATCTACATCATGTCATCTTGCTTAAGGCGTTACTCTGTTCTTATGAACTCAATACACTAGATGCATGCTGGATAGCGGTCGACGTGTGGAGTAATAGTAGTAGATGCAGAAAGTATCGGTCTACTTGTTTTGGACGTGATGCCTATAGATATGATCATTGCCATAGGTAACATCATGACTTTGCGCAGTTCTATCAATTGCTCGACAGTAATTCGTTTACCCACCATCTACTTGCTTTCACGAGAGAAGCCACTAGTGAACACTACGGCCCCGGGGTCTATTCAAAACTATCATCTCAGCTTTTACTCTTACTTTGCTTTGTTTACTTTTTGCTTTCAGTTATCACTTTGGAAACAATCTATAAGGGATTGACAACCCCTTCATAGCGTTGGTGCAAGCTCTTTGTGTTTGTGCAGGTACTTGTGACTTGACGCGATCCTCCTACTGGATTGATACCTTGGTTCTCAAACTGAGGGAAATACTTACCGCCGCTGTGCTACATCACCCTTTCCTCTTCAAGGGAACACCAACGCAAGGCTCCAAGGCCGCGGGGGAATCCTTTGCATATTTGCCAAGGAAATCCCTATAGGCGTAGCCAAGCAACAGAAGGATTTCTGGCGCCGTTGCCGGGGAAGGTCTTTTGTTGCAGCAGCAGAAGGATTTCTGGCGCCGTTGCCGGGGAGAGATCAAGTCAAGATCTATCCAAGTAGGTGTTACAAACTCATCTCTTGCATTTACCTTTTTTGCAGTTGCCTATCGTTTTCCTCTCCCCCACTTCATATTTGCCGTTTTCATTTGCCTTTCTCCTTTGCTGTTTTCTTTTGCCTTTCTCCTTTGCCGTTTTCTTTTGCCTTTTGCCGTTTTCCTTTGCCAGTTTTCTTGCTTGCTTGTGTTCTTGTTTGTTTGTTGAAGTCATCATGGATGAAAACACCAAACTTTGCGACTTCTCGAATACTAATAATAATGATTTTATTAGTACTCCGATTGGTCCCACCACTAGTGCGGAATCATATTAAATCAACACTGCCTTGCTGAATCTTGTTATGAAAGAGCAATTTTTTGGCCTTCCTAGTGAAGACGTCACATCCCATCTTAATACTTTCGTTGAACTTTGTGATATGCAAAAGAAGAAAGATGTGGATAATGATGTTGTTAAATTGAAGTTTTTTCCTTTCTCTTTGCGAGATCGTGCGAAAACTTGGTTTTCTTCTTTGCCTAAAAATAGTATCGATTCTTGGAATAAGTGCAAAGATGCTTACATATCCAAGTATTTTTCGCCGGCTAAGATTATCACTCTCCGCAACGATATCATGAATTTCAAGCAACTTGATCATGAACACGTTGCACAATCTTGGGAGAGGATGAAGTTAATGATTATAAATTGTCCCGCTCATGGCTTGAGTTTGTGGATGATTATACAAATCTTTTACGCTGGTTTGAATTTTGCTTCTCGCAATATCTTGGACTCCGCCTCAGGTGGAACGTTCATGGAAATCACGTTAGGAGAAGCTACAAAACTCCTAGACAATATCATGACCAACTACTCTCAGTGGCACACTGAAAGGTCACCTGCTAGCAAAAAGGTACACGCTATAGAAGAAATTAACTCGCTTAGTGCTAAGATGGACGAGTTGATGAATTTGGTTGCTAGTAGAAATGCTCCTTTCGATCCTAATGACATCCACTTTCTTCCTTGATTGAGAGTGGCAACGCTAGTTTGGACGTTAATTTTGTTGGTAGGAACAATTTTGGCAACAACAATGCTTTTAGAGGAAACTATGTTCCTAGGCCTTTTCCTAGTAACTCCTCTAACAACTATGGCAATTCCTACAACAACACTTATGGAAATCACAACAAATTACCCTCTGATTTAGAGAGTAATATCAAAGAGTTCATCAACTCTCAAAAGATTTTCAATGCGTCCATAGAGGAAAAACTACTAAAAATAGACGATTTGGCTAAGAGCGTTGATATGATGTCTTGTGATACTGATGCTTTGAAAGTTAGATTTGCTCCTCCCAAGGTTAACTTGGATGGAACTTTAAAAGCTATGCGTGTCTCCATGAATGAGAGCAAAGAAAGAACCACCCAAATTCGCGCTAGGCATCAATGGTTTAAAAGGGTGCGTTCTAGTGATGCAAATCACGAAGATCTTAAAGTGCTTGGTGTGACTCCTCTTAAATCTTTGTTTTCGCATGTCAAACCTATTGATGAAGGGGCTGGATATGAATCCACTTTGGTTGAAAGACGCCCCAATGATTCGGAGTCCGCCTATCTTGATGATAAAGGTGTGGAGAGTGGAGTAGAAGAAATCAAAATTTTGGGTAGTAATGAAACTCCCACTTTGGATTTCAAGGAATTCAATTATGATAATTGCTCCTTGTTTTAATGCATTTCCTTGATGCAATCCATTGCAAACTCTCCACATGCTTATAGCCAAAGCAAAGCCTTTACCGCACATATCGTAGATGCTATGATGAAATCTCTTGAAGAGAAACTCGAATTAGAAGTCTCTATACCTAGAAAACTTCATGATGAGTGGGAACCTACTATCAAAATCAAGATCAAAAACTATGAATGCAATGCTTTGTGTGATTTGGGTGCTAGTGTTTCCGCGATTCCAAAGTCTTTATGTGATACTTGGTTTTCATGAGATTGAAGAGTGTTCTCTTAATTTGCATCTTGCAGATTCTACTGTCAAGAAACCCGTGAGAAGGATCAATGATGTTCTTATTGTTGCAAGTAAGAACTATGTACCCATGGATTTCATTGTACTTGACATAGATTGCAATCCTTCATGTCCCATTATTCTCGGTAGACCTTTCCTAAGGACTATTGGTGCTATCATCGATATGAAGGAAGGGAATATTAGATTTCAATTTCCTCTAAATAAGGGCATGGAGCATTTTCCTAGAAAGAAAATAAGATTGCCTTATGAATCTATGACGAGGGCTACTTATGGTTTGAGCACCAAAGATCACTATACGTGATTCCATCACCTTATGCCTAGCTAAGGGCGTTAAACAATAGCGCTTGTTGGGAGGCAACCCAACGAATCTATCCTTTTTCTTTCTGTTTTGTGTTTTCCACACTTTCATAATTCTGTTATGATTGTGTTTTTTGTGTTTATTTTGCGTTTGTGCCAAGTAAAACCATTATGATTAGTCTTGGGGATGATCGTTTGGTCATGCTGGAAAAGACAGAAACTTTCCGCTAACGAAAAGAATTTTCGTTTTTTTCTGTAAGAGCTTTTGAGTTGATTCTTTTTGTTGCTGATTGCTACGCAAATTCTTCAGACTTTCGTCATTTTTCAGATTTTTTGAAGTACCAGAAGTATACGAAGTATACAAATTGCTACAGATTGGTCTGCTGTTAACAGATTCTATTTTTTTTGGACCGGCTACTGTAGGGAACCCCCCCCCCACAGCCTTTTTTCTTTTATTCCCATATATAAGAGCAGTATGTACAAGAAGGAAGTATAATGTACAAAGGGGAAGAGGAGCTAAGGCTACAAACCTCAAGGAGGCAAAAAAACAGATTCTGTTTTTGTTGAGTTGGTTGCTTATTTTGATGAAACTATGGATAGTATCGAGGGTATTAGCCATGGAAGATTGAAAATACAATAACCCAACATCAAGATAAGTAGAATTTAAGTTTGCTACAGTGCCTAAGGAAGTGGTGGTTTGCTTTCTTATACTAATGATATCACGAGTTTCTGTTTAAGTTTTGTGTTGTGAAGTTTTCATGTTTTGGGTGGAGTTCTTATGGACAAAGAGATAAAGAGTGGCAAGAGCTCAAGCTTGGGGATGCCCAAGGAACCCCAAGTTGATTCAAGGATGCCGAAAACGCCTAAGCTTGGGGATGCCCCGGGAAGGCATCCCCTCTTTCGTCTTCAATCCATCGGTAACGTTACTTGGGGCTATATTTTTATTCACCACATGTTATGTGTTTTGCTTGGAGCGTCTTGTGTCGTAGGAGTCTTTTATTTTTGTTGTGCCACAGTCTTCCTTGCTGCACACCTAGAGAGAGACATGCACTCACCGTGATTTTGTCGAGCTTCACTTATATCCTTTGATTAGGCAATTCAGCTCACATGTGTTTCACTTATATCTTTTGAGCTAGTTGATTTTGCTCTATGTGTTTCACTTCTATCTTTTAGAGCACAGAAGCGCGTGGCGTGGTAGTTGATCTATGCTATGAAAGTAGTCTCAAAAGGGGTAGTTATCCAAAGGGATATGAAAATTTCCACCTTCATGTGCATTGAGTAGTTAGAGAAGTTTGATTCACCTCAATTAGTTTTGAGTTGTGGTTGTGGTAATATTGAAGTTATACTAGTAAGGTGTTGTGGATCTAGAAATACTTGTGTTGAAGTTAGTGCTTCCCGTAGCATGCACGTATGGTGAACCACTATGTGATGAAGTCTGAGCATGATTAGTTTATTGATTGTCATCCTTTGTGTAGCGGTCGGGATCGCGCAATGGTTTATACCTACCAACCCTTCCCCTAGGAGTATGCGTTGAATGCTTTGTTTCGATTACTACTAAAACTTTTGCAACAAGTATATGAGTTATTCATGACTAATGTTGAGTACATGGTTTAGATGCACTTTCACCTTCCATCATCACTATCTTCTTTAGTGTCGTGCAACTTTCGCCGGTGCATAAAACCCACCATTAGCCTCCCTCAAAACAGCCACCATACCTACCTACTATGGCTTTTTCAAAGCCATTCTGAGATATATTGCCATGCAACTACCACCATGACATGTGCCACTACTTCTACAATGCCATTGCATGATCATAAGATAGCTAGCATGATGTTTCCATGATGTCTATGCCATGCTAGATCATTGTCACGATACACTACCGAAGGCATTCCATATAGAGTCATCATTGCTCTAAGTTTTGAGTTGTAAGTGTGATGATCATCATTGATGGATCATTGTCCCATGTGAGGAAATAAAAGAGGCCAAAGATGCCCACCAGAAAAAAAAGAGGCCAAACAGCCCCCCAAAAAAAGAGAAAAAGAGAGAAGGGACAATGCTACTATCTCCTTTCCACACTTGTGTTTCATATTTAGCACCATGATCTTCATGATTGAGAGTCTCTTGTTTTGTCACCACCATATAGCTAGTGGGAAATTTTCATTATATAACTTGGCTTGTATATTCCAATGATAGGCTTCCTCAAAATTGCCTTAGGTCTTCATGAGCAAGCAAGTTGGATGCACACCCACTAGTTTTCTTTAAGAGCTTTCACATACTCTTAGCTCTAGTGTATCATTTGTATGTCAATCCCTACTCATTCACATTGATATCTATTCATGAGCATCTCCATAGCTCATTGATATGCCTAGTCAATGTGACCATCTTCTCCTTGTTTGCCTTGCAACCTCCACCACACTCCATTCCACTTATAGTGCTAAAACCATGGCTCACGCTCACGCATTGCGTGAGAGTTGAAAAAGTTTGAGAAAGTAAAGGTGTGAAAACAATTACTTGGCCAATACCGAGGTTGTGCATGATTTAAATTCGTTGTGCAAGGATGATAGAGCATAGCCAGACTATATGATTTTGTAGAGATAACTTTCTTTTGGCCTTGTTATTTTGAAAGTTCATGATTACCTTGCTAGTTTGCTTGAAGTATTGTTGTCTCCACGTCAATAGCAAACTATTGTTTTGAATCTAATGGATCTAAACATTCACGTCACATAAGAGGAGTTACAAAGGACATCTATGCTAGGTAGCATGAAAGCATCAAAAAATCATTCTTTATCACTTCCCTACTCGAGGACGAGCATGAGTTAAGCTTGGGGATGCTTGATACGTCTCAAATGTATCTACAATTTTTGATGGTTTCATGATGTTATCTTGTCAACTTTGGATGTTTTATATACCTTTTATATCTTTTTTGGGACTAACTTATTCATTCAGTGCCAAGTGTCAGTTCCTGTTTTTTCTATGTTTTTGACTCTTTTCAGATCTGATTTTGGAACGGAGTCCAAACGGAATAAAATCTCTGAAATAAATTTTTCCAAAACAGAAGAAGATCGGGGGACTTGAGGGCCAAGGCACGAGGCCCACACGGAGCCCACAAGCCCTGTCGCCGCGACCAGGGGGCCCGCGGCCTCCAGACTTGTGGCCTCCCTGGCGCTCCCCTGCCCTAGCTCTTTGGCCTATATATTTCGTAAAATCCCAGAAAAAATCAGGGCGTCCACGAAACCACTTTTCCGCCGCCGCAAGCTTCCGTTTCCGCGAGATCTCATCTGGAGACCCTTCCTGGTGCCGTGTCGGAGGGGACTTTGGAGCTGGAGGGCTTCTACATCAACATCATTGCCTCTCCAATGACTCGTGATTAGTCCACTTCAGACCTACGGGTCTGTAGTTAGTAGCTAGATGGCTTCTTCTCTCTCTTGGATCTTCAATACAAAGTTCTCCATGATCTTCATGGAGATCTATCCGATGTAATCCTCTTTGGCGGTGTGTTTGTCGAGATCCGATGAATTGTGGATTTGTGATCAGATTATCTATGAATTATATTTGAGTCTTTGCTGATTTCTTATATGCATGATTTGATATCCTTGTAAGTCTCTCCGAGTCTTGGGTTTTGTTTGATCAACTAAATCTATGATTCTTGCAATGGGAGAAGTGCTTGGTTTTGGGTTCATACCGTGCGGTGACCTTTCCCAGTGACAGAAGGGGTAGCAAGGCACGCATCGTGTTGTTGCCATCAAGGGTAACTAGATGGGATTTCATCATAGATTTGAGATTGTCCATCTACATCATGTCATCTTGCTTAAGGCGTTACTCTGTTCTTATGAACTCAATACACTAGATGCATGCTGGAAAGCGGTCGACGTGTGGAGTAATAGTAGTAGATGCAGAAAGTATCGGTCTACTTGTTTTGGACGTGATGCCTATAGATATGATCATTGCCATAGATAACGTCACGACTTTGCGCAGTTCTATCAATTGCTCGACAGTAATTCGTTTACCCACCGTCTACTTGCTTTCACGAGAGAAGCCACTAGTGAACACTACGGCCCCCGGGTCTATTCACAACTATCATCTTAGCTTTTACTCTTACTTTGCTTTGTTTACTTTTTGCTTTCAGTTCTCACTTTGCAAACAATCTATAAGGGATTGACAACCCCTTCATAGCGTTGGGTGCAAGCTCTTTGTGTTTGTGCAGGTACTTGTGACTTGACGCGATCCTCCTACTGGATTGATACCTTGGTTCTCAAACTGAGGGAAATACTTACCGCCGCTGTGCTACATTACCCTTTCCTCTTCAAGGGAACACCAACGCAAGGCTCCAAGGCCGCGGGGGAATCCTTTGCATATTTGCCAAGGAAATCCCTATAGGCGTAGCCAAGCAACAGAAGGATTTCTGGCGCCGTTGCCGGGGAAGGTCTTTTGTTGCAGCAGCAGTAAGCCTCTAGTTGACTAGCCAGTTGATCAAGGATGGTTAAGGTTTTCTGACCATACGCAAGTGTTGTCACTTGATAACTGGATCACATCATTAGGAGAATGATGTGATGGACAGGACCCGAATTATAAACGTAGCATGTGATCGTGTTATTTTGTTGTTATTGTGTTCTGCATGTCAAGTATTCATTTCTATGACCATGAGATCGTGTAACTCACTGACACCGGAGGAATACCTTGCGTGTATCAAACGTCGCAACGTTATAGGGTGACTATAAAGGTGCTCTACAGGTATCTCCGAAGGTGTCCTTTGAGTTAGCATGGATTAAGACTAGGATTTGTCACTCCGTGTGACGGAGAAGTATCTCGGGGCTCACTCGGTAATACAACATCACATATAAGCCTTGCAAGCAATGTGACTAAAGTGTTAGTCACGGGATCTTGTATTACGGGACGAATAAAGAGACTTGTCGGTAACAATATTGAAATAGGTATAGGGATACCGACGATCAAATCTCGGACAAGTAACATACCGAATGACAAAGGGAATATTATACGGGATTATATGAATCCTTGGCACAGAGGTTCAACCGATAAAGATCTTCGTAGAGTATGTAGGATCCAATATGGACATCCAGGTCCCGCTATTGGATATTGGCCGGGGAGTGTCTCAGGTCATGTCTACATAGTTCTCGAACCCGCAGGGTGTGCACACTTAAGGTTGGGTGTTGTTTCGGTATAGTTGAGTTATAGGTGTTGGTGACCGAAGGTTGTTCGGAGTCCCGGATGAGATCACGGATGTCACGAGGGTTTCCAGAATGGTCCGGAAATGAAGATTGATATATGGGATGGTTTCATTTGGTCAACGGAAAGATTTCGGGCATTACCGACAATGTACCGGGAGTGAGTAATGGGTTCCGGGTTTTCACCGAGACGGGCCCACCCACCCGGGAGTGAGCCCAATAGTCCTAGGGTGGCGCACCAGCCCTTAGTGGGCTGATGATGCCAACCCAAGTGGGCTATGGTGCTAGAAGAAGAAAACCATAGAAAAAAAGAGAGGGTGGTGGGAAGGAAGAGGAGGACTCTTCCTTCCTAAACCGAATTGGAGTTGGAGTGCTCCTCCTCCTTTCGGCCGGCTCCCTTGGGGCTCTCTTGAGCCCCAAGGCTAGCCCCTCCCCTCCTCCTATATATACTAGAGGTTTTAGGGTTTTTGAGACACAACTTTGCCACGTGCAACTCAAACCTATACCTCGTAGTTCTACCTCTAGATCGGATTTCTGCGAAGCTCGGGCGGAGCCCTGCAGGAATAGATCATCATCATCATCACCGGCGCGCCATCACGCTGCCAGAGAACTCATCTACTTCCCCGTATCTCTTGCTGGATCAAGAAGGCGGAGATCGTCATCGAGATGTACGTGTGCTGAACGCGGAGGTGCCGTCCTTCGGTGCTAGATCGGGACGGATCGTGGGATGACGGTGATTTGAATCACGAAGTTGTACCACTACATCAACCGCGTTTCTTAACGCTTCCCGCTGAGCGATCTACAAGGGTATGTCGATCCGATCTCCCTCTCGTAGATGAACATCACCATGATAGGTCTTCGTGTGCGTAGGAATTTTTTTGTTTCCCATGCAATGTTCCCCAACAGGGAGTAGTTCACCCTCATGGTTGAGGGTATGTAATAGTAGCTATGTGATTGCTCTCTCTCTCTCTCTCTCGTGTTCCTGAGATGCCATGATCTTGATGTATCATGAGCTATGATAATATAGTTGGATCATATGATGTTCTTCCCTTGCTATCTTGATATGATGAATTAAATCTTTCCCTTTGAGATCTCGTTATGTTGGATTGAATATATTGGATTTGAGATCACTTGATGTATGTTTTGCATGTGGATACCCATGGTGACAATGGAGTGTTCTCTTGATTCACTTGATATATGTTTTGGTACTCAACTTATGGATTCCCGTGGTGACAATGATGTAATCTATGCATATGGGTTGATACACGTTCTTGTAGAGATACTCTTTGAAGTTCTTTGTGTTCGATTGAATATGATGAATTTGAAATTGTTTGATGCATGTTGAATAATTAACCCACACATACTTGAGGTGACATTGGAGTATCTAGGCGACATTAGGATTTATGATGTCTATCATTGATGTTATTTTAGTATGAATTGTAGGCCCATTTGTGAGACCTATATGAATAGCTCAATAGATTGGTCGAAAAGGATAACTTTGAGGTGGTTCTACTACCTACAACAATTTCATCTTATATTCTCTCCTACTTATGAGCTTTGGAGTGATTATTTATTGCACGTTGAGGGATGAACATGTGATTCTATTATGTTAGCATTGTTGAGAGATTGCACTAGTGACAGTATGAACCCTAGGCCATATTTCCAAGAATTTATACAATGTTTTGCTCGTTGTTTGTCACTTCCCACCTTGCTATTTTTATATTTTTAGATTATAAAAACCTATATATACTATCTATATTGTACTTGTACCACCATCTCTTTGTCGAACTAGTGCACCTATACAATTTATCATTGTATTGGGTGTGTTGGGGACAAAAGAGATTTCTTGTATTTGATTGCAGGGTTGTTTGAGGGAGACCATATTCATCCTACACCTCCCATATATTGATAAACCTTAGTTCATCCACTTGAGGGGAAATTGTCGTTGTCCTACAAAACTTTGCACTTGAAGGCCCAACAACGTCTACAAGAATAAAGTTGTGTAGCAGACGTCAATGCACAACAAAACCACTTGGGGTAAATTGTCTATGATCATGTTTTGGATTGTTGAGTATATGAGCAAATTACTACAAGATTTAATCTGAATAAATAGTAAATATATCATGACGACAATAACGAAGATTGAACTAATCATATAGGCTGGCATAATAGACGAACAAATCAAATTTACGACACAAACTAGTATGAGCTAGGCTCGGCTCAATTCCGCTACCCGCGACGCGGCGGGGCGAGGAGGAGGAGCGCGCATGTAGGTTTCCTCTTCTCATTCTCGTACAAGTGCTAGAAGAGATCACCTTATAACGTAGTGCAACTTTCTCCCAACTAGCAATATGTGACTAAATATTAGTCCCACTCACAGCACACACATAACCATGCAAGAATGGCCATGAGAATTTTAGATCTTAGTTGGGCTTTGGGCCAAAGGCCTCTTAGCAAAAATCCAACAATATCTTCATATAGGTTAAGACATGACAATACGTCACATTCTTTTCATCAGAATTTTGGGATGTAGTACATCTTATAACTTGATATATCCATGACATTTTCCGACAAAAATAATTCTTCAAGAGAGCGAGATGTATTTGGAATATATACGACGCCTCCACTGAGTTGTATATAATCCTCTTTGTCATTTCGAAGGATGTATATATTTGCATGCAACATCCCTACTATATTGCACGTACTTTTAAAGTTCTTTCAAAACTTTTCATGTAAATTAACACAAAATACACTATTTAAATCTAGTTGAGTCCAAACTCTGCATATATATGAAAATTAAGAAGTCAACTCAAGCACCCTACTATACATGATCACTCATCAACATGATGATCGACACAACCTTTTTTCCACATACAATGCTACAAACTTACATTTTGAATACAAACATGTGATCAATATATCATAGTGTGTTGAGGGCAACCACTAGAGCTCCTTGTTTGCATGTATGAGTATGCCACCAAGTCACCGTTTGAATTAGGGCTTAAAATGAGCCTCATATAATAATAATACATTGAAGTAAATTCATGAATTGTAAACAAATTGATGTCCCCTTCTCCAAAAGAACCATGCAAAATAAGTGTTGAAACACTTTGAGTGATGATAGCAGTTGTGATAGCCCGATGCCGACGTTCCACAAGATTTCCCTTTTCTTTCCGTTTTCGTCGTGTGGTTATTTTTATTTGTCGCATCATCATCGCATCATGCGCATCATCAGCATTGCATCGGCACCCCGTTGCCGCCAGTTTTCAAAACTTGCATCCGTTGTTAGTTGCCGGTTCTCGTCGTTGTCCGTTCTGAGCCCGACCGCACTCGCACGCGCCCACGGCATCGTTCGATCCCTGTTTTCAAAAGTGTGCGTAAAACTTTCTCTGATCGGGGTGAAACTTGGTATGCGGTCGAAATTAGTTATAGCTAGGCCGCCTGTCGAATTTCGTCGCGATCGGAGTCCGTCTCGTACCCGAACGGTCGACCGTAGCGGCACCATCTTCGGTCTACCGTCGGACGTCTGTCGGTGTTTCAAAACTCGTTGCCGCGCCGCCCGTTCTCCCTCTTGTCCCCAGATATCCCCTCTACACGGTCACGTATCCATTCCCACATCTGTGGCCATCCGTTCACGAACCCGTGGTCGAAATCGGATCCCGATTCGGATAAACCTAGCCCCATTTGCTATAAATAGACCCCCAAAACCTGCCTACTCTAGCTAACCCTAGTCCCACCTCGGGATCCGCGCCGCCCCACCTCTCCTCCTCTCCACGCAGCACTCTCTCTTCCCCACCAGCCGCCACGGGCCCGCCGAGCCCAGATCGGGCCCGCCCGAGCCCATCGCGCCGCCGCCTCTCTCTCTGCCCAAGCAACCACCACGCCCTCTCCTCGAGCCCTCCTCCCGAGCTCGCCCGTGCGCCATGCTCCGGCCGCCGCAAGTCCCAGTCGCCGGAGCACGCCGCCACACACCTTCCTCGCCGGTCGTCCCGTGCCCCGCCGTCGGTGCATCGCCGGTCCCCGAGCGCCTCCAGCACCGCCGCCGCTCGCGCGCGTTGCCTCGCCGCCACCGCCGCGCCAGAGCTCGCCTCCCGTGACCCCGTCGACCAAATCCGGTCCGGGCCCTCCTCCCCACGCCTCCGCCGTGCGCCCTAGGCCGGTCGTCGCCCCTGCTCCGCCGCCCAGTCCCCGCCAGTAGCGCCGCCGCCAACAGTCGTGGTCGAGGGAACGACCGAGGGGAACGACGCCCCTTCCAGTGCGCCTGGGCCGCAGCGCCCCAGGCCGGCTCGGCCTCCCCGCGGCCCAGTCCCAGGTGGGCCGGCCTCGCCTCCCGGCCCAGCTCCACCAACCACCGGCCCGAAGCTCCGTCCTCCCAAATCGGCCCAAGTGGCCAGGGTGAGCACTCCCCTGCGCCTGTGCGTTTTTATTTTTTTATTTTTATTTTGTTGTTGTGCTAGTTGTGTTGGGCCTAGTAGTAGATCCGGCCCATTAGATATTAGTTATTTTTCGGAATTAGTAAATTCCAGAAAATAGCTATTTTAAAACCCCCGTAACTTATATTCCGTTAGTCGGATCGAGGCGTATTTTATATGGTTTTGGGGTAATTTTGCGAGTAGAACACGATTTCACAACTTGCATATTTGTTTGTTGTAGTTTAGTGTGCCTAATGCCTAGTTTTGCGTGCTGTCTCAACACTTTAGTTGCCCGTATATTTTATCGCGCAAGTCCGGGTTGCTCGTATGCCGTATTAGAAATGCCCATGTTTTAGGAATCATTTTTCCATGTATTTTAGAGCGGTCACTCGTATTTTTGCGCGTAGGGATTTGTCGCTAGTTTATTTTTTCCGTGTATAGGTTAATTTCTCGCATTTACGTGTGGCATTATTTTTGTTGCGCAACCCCACATATTTTATATGTTTTCGGGGTAGAAAAATCCATGGGATTTTCCTGTGCAATTAGTTTTAGCTTTTGAGCAAGTTAGTTCGCGCGATATTTTGTCATGTTGCCCTCTTGTCTTTTTTGTAGGATTTATTTCGTGCTCCAGTTGATTAAGTTGTCAACTAGGGAATTGTTCTTGGGTGTTTATACTAGCCCCTGGTATTTTTGGTTGCAATAGAAATGCATGTTTAGGTGTGGTTTGCTTGCTCTCAAGTTGCTAGAAGTAGTGTTGATTTGGAGGAGCTGAAATATTTCTAAGTCTGAATTCTGTTATATTTTGTTGTTGTTTTGTTTTGCTTCTATCTTTAAATATGTAGCTCTTTTGAGGTTGGTCCAATGGAGTTAGTTGTAGCCCTTGTGTTTCTCTAGCATGCTGTAAATTTTCATGCCATTTGGAGTCCTGAAGCTATAGGTTTTGCTGCTGTCAATATTGCTTCAGATCGAAAACTGCACTTTCATGAGGTGTAATTTTCACTAAGTCTGAAATAGTGTGTGAGATGCCATTTTGTGTCTTCTTTCCCTAGTGATCCATGATGCCATGCTAGATGTTGTTAGTTGTTTGTAGTAGTGCTTCTTGCCCTCTTTCGTGACATGCCTTGCTTGAGTTTATCGGAGTTGTGTAGCCCGTAGTTGTGGGGCGTAGAAAATGCTATGTGGCTGATTTTGGCAGATTGTAGTGATTTCTTGTTTTGCTCGTAGTTGTTGAACCGTAGCTCCGATTTGATCGTGTCCTGCATGAAACTTGCTTAGAATCTCGTGTAGTTTCATTTTCTCTTGCTGGTTGTATGTTTTGAAGTGCTCGTGACTGTCGCTGCACACATATTGCATTCATGCCATCATTTCTTGCGGTGCTTGTAACTTTTGACCCGTAGCTCCGTTGGAGATGTTCTCTATGTGTAAATTGCTTGCCATGATGCATATAATCAAGTGAACCTACTTGTTTTGTTATTTAACAACCAATTAAATGTGTTAGTTCAGATCTGGACAGAATTGTAAATTAACATGTGAGGTCGTCTCGGAGATGATATATGTCATTTCCGACCTCATTTAAAATGTCTAGATAGGTAGTTTAATTTCCGCTTCGCCTCTTGCGTGTTTGACAACATTAATATTGCCGTATAAATAACGGGGAGTGAACTAAATAATTCATATGTGGAGTTTCGTCAATATGCAACTCGTTGCATATTGAACTTCACCTAATGTGTAGTGTTTGATTGTGTGAATTGTCATGCCGTGACTTGCATGTATTCAACTGCTCATGCATCATATGTGTTGTGCATCGTGTGGTGGATTCCGTGTGTTGATTCTTGTCTCCGGTTTCCTCCGTATCGATAGAGTTCCGCAAGCGTGTCGGATGTGAGGACCCGTTCGACTACGTCGGTTCGTCTGCTTCATGGAGTCGTTCTTCTTCCAAGCGGGATCTCAGGCAAGATGACCATTTCCCCAGATACCATTACTATCATTGTCATGCTAGTTTTATCGCTTCTATTGATTATGTCTCGTTGCCTACCACATGTTAAATATCAGCCTCTCTACAATGCCATGAAACCTTCAACCTGGTCAACCTAGCAAATCACTGATTGGCTATGTTACTGCTTGCTTAACCCTGTTGATAGCGTTGCTAGTTGCAGGTGCAGTTGCTTCCATGTGATAACATGGGTTCTTTGTCATATCACCATATTAATGCTATCTATTTTAATGCACCTATATACTTGGTAAAAGGTGGAAGGCTCGGCCTTTCTAGACTGGTGTTTTGTTCCACCTTTGCCCCCTTAGTTTCGGCTACCGGTGTTATGTTCCATAATCGAGCGCTCCTAACACGATCGGGGTTGTTATGGGGACCCCCTTGATAATTCGTTTTAGATTAAAGTTGGTCTGGCAAGGTCCAACTTTGGTTCTACATTTTCTCAACATAATAATTCTGTTAAACTGAAATGCATAGGGAGTTAGCGCTACCCGAGGAGTAATTTTACATAAACAGGGGGGGCAGTGCTGATGGTGTTGGTCCCAAAAGGACAGACTGCGGGACCACCACGGGGCAACTCGAGGTTTGGTACCTGTAGGCTTTTCCATCCGTCGTGTCCTGAGAACGAGATACGCGGCTCCTATCGGGTTCGTCGACACGTCGGGCGGCCTTGCTGGATTAGTTTTACCTTTGACGAGATATCTTGTGCATCGGGATTCCAGTGATGCTTTGGGTAATCTTAGAGTTGAGGTTTTCCACTAGGGAATCCGACGAGATCGCGAGCTTCGTGATTGAGGATTTCTATGCGGCTTGTGGTAATTTGTGATGGACTAGTTGGAGCACCCCTGCAGGGTTAAATCTTTCGGAAATCCGTGCCCGCGGTTATGTGGCAATGTGGAAACTTTGTTTAACACTGGTTCTAGATAACTTGAAGTAACTTAATTAAAATATGCCAACTGTGTGCGTAACCGTGACTGTCTCTTTCGTGAGTTCCTTCTCCGATCGAGGACACGGTGGGGTTATGTCTGACGTAGGTAGGTGTTCAGGATCATTCATTTGATCATCATTAGTCACGTCCGTTATGCGTAGATCTTGCCCCTCTTATTTTCTTGTACTCGTAAGTTTAGCCACCAAATATATGCTTAGCCGCTGCTGCAACCTCACCGCTTAACCATACCTCACCCATTAAGGTTTGCTAGTCTTGATACCTTTGGAAATGAGATTGCTGAGTCCCTTGTGGCTCACAGATTACTACAACACCAGTTGTAGGTACATGTAAAGGTTACTTGACGCGAGCGCGTTGATTGTTCATTTGGAGTTGCTTCTTCTTCTTCTTCTTCATCGATCTAGGATAGGTTCCAGGCCGGCAGCCTGGGATAGCAAGGATGGACGTCGTTCTTATTTTTGTTTGTTTGTTTTCCTCCGTAGTCGGACCCTGCTCTTACTCTTGATGATTATGTAATGTACTGACGTGACTTTGATGTAGCTTGTGACGAGTGTAAGCCAATTCTATTTATATCTCAACCTTTTCAGTACATGTACTTGTAATGATATCCATTCTTGCGACACGACGAGATGCGCTTCTATCCCTGACAAGGCCTTCGTGCCAAATTGAGGATAGGGTCGCATCTTGGGTGTGACATCAGTACTCTCAGATTGTCTTCTGGTTTTTAGCACTATTGTGCCTAGACTCGAAATTTGTTTGTACTTATCTCCCTATCTATTAAAGTTCGGCGAACGACCCTTCGAACAAAAAAAAAATATAATTTTGTTTTCTTCGAAAAAGAGAATGGAGAACATAAAGATGCTACACCTTCATTGTTTTTTGTTGTTGTTTCGAAACTGGTCCAGGTCTATTATAAAGGTTCATCAGAATTACATATCACCTCAAATGTAATAAAAAAATACATCGAGATTCGTAGATCACCGAACAACCACTATCGCCGCTAGAACGGGAGGACGATGTGTTGTTGTCGTCGCTCCCCTACCGAAGGCTGCCTGACCTTGTTGATGACAGTCGTGAAATCTTCGTTTACGTGACCCTAAGGACTAGTGCCCTCGATCCATTCGTCACCATTGAACCCTTGAATAGATCTTAAGCACCTGCCATCAAATCTCGCCACATGATGAGAAACTCAAACCTCACCATCCTAAGTAGACGGCACAAATCTATGTTTGAGCTCCGTCGACTATGTCCATATGGACAAACTGAGGAGGGTCGGAGCCCAAAAGAAAAACTCGAAGAAGAAACATCACCATTCGTTGGAGCGCTGTTCCTGCGAGGACTAAAAAACACTAACCTAAACTACCAACCAAAGTGAAGGAACCGAGATTTCCCTATCCGCCACCTACCGTCGGAGCGACATGCAGATGTGAGGCGAATCCACACGCTCGTCGAAGAAAACTCGAGGGAGAGTTTGACCTAACCGCCAAGTGATAGGGAAGAGAAAACTAATCATGTATAACACTTCCTAGTTCATGCATTATATTTGTAACTACTATTCTCTTCTTCTCAAAAGTGTAACTATTTTGTATTTGATGTACACTTGTTTTATACTGCTTGAAAACCACTCCCTCCCCTCAATGTCGTGCGTTCGAATGGATCCATGTTTACATATGCAAGACAAGGCATACCTCGTGCGGAGGCATGAAGACATGGAGTTTATTTGAATTAATGATGTCACATACCTTATATATATATATTATTGTTGCTTCAGGCAGTAAGTGATTTACATTTAATCATCTACATCGGTAGATTCAAAAAACTATATAGCCAATATATGTGTTATGAGGTGGCTTTCGTTCCGCTCACACATCCCAAAATGAATTTAGGATGATGAAATAACACTTGCAATCAACATTCTATATCGATAAATAATCTATTGTATCCAGCCATAATGAAAATCCATGTTTACGCATTATGTAAAACTGAAAAGGAAATAACTCCATCTAAACAATTCAATGCACAACAACCATGTATAAACATATCGTTAATTTTGTCGCTTTTCGACCATAGTAATCAATGTGAAACCATACTCACACGAGCACCTAGTCACTACCAAACATCATAAAAACTACACGAACACAACGCAACTAAAATAAATACTTCCGAGCAATATTGTTTTCATCTATTAACTGGTAACAGTCGTAACCGAATTCACTTACCATATAGTACTACGTACTTTGGATCGATATTTTACTTTACAAGCTATAGAAGTTACTCTGCGGTTTTGCCGTAATGATTAACCTCGCCGCAAATGATTCTACTGCATCAATTTATCTTTTAACACCCACATTTCATTTCCTTTCGAAAAAAAACACATTTCATTTCGAAATTATTCGGAGAAACATTTTGAAAACACAGGAAGCTCAGCCTCAGCTCATCGACCTTGAACACCGTCGGCCCGGACACGTGCACGCGCGACCCCCCGCCACGATCACGGCCGTCCAAGTCCGTCCGCTCCCCATCCGACGGCCAGGCGCAGCCAGGGTTTTTGCCGCGGGGGTACAAATAGCCTTCTTCCCCCTCCGCCGCCGCCTCCTCCCTCTCCTCCCTCGCCACGCCGCAGTTGGGAGCCAGGCCCCCGGCTCTTATCAAACCCTAAACCAAAAAAATACCTCAAAAAAATCCGCAAAACCACGAAAAAAAAATTCTATCCTTCGATCGGTGATGGCGGCGCAGGCGGCGAGCTCGGCGTCGGAGGGCGGCTCCCCGGCCGCGGCGGCCGCTGCGGCTGCGGCGGCGGCGTCGTCGTTCCCGGCCACGTCGCTGTACGTGGGCGACCTAGACGTGAGCGTGCAGGACGCGCAGCTCTTCGACGTCTTCGCCCAGATCGGCGGCGTCGTGTCCGTGCGTGTCTGCAGGGACGTCACCTCGCGGAAGTCGCTCGGATACGCCTACGTCAACTACAACACCCCAGCCGACGGTGAGCCGGCCCTCCCCCATTCCCCACGTCGGCCGATTAGCGTTTTTTGCGCCGCTAGGTTGCCGGTCGAATTACTCTTATTAGCGCTCGTTGCATGAAGCTCTCGGATTTGTTTTCGTTTCGATGCGGTTGAGTTTGTTGGTTGTTTCGGTTAGGTAGTTCAGGCGGTGGCTGAGGCAGTTAGGGATTTGGTTGTCGGCGATTCAGAGCTTATAGCACCGTGTCACTTGTTTTGGAAGTTTGCACTGTGGTCGATATTTTTTGCTGAACTTATGTACTAAATGTGCTGTTTTTCCTGTTTTGGTATTTTATCCTGACCTTTTAGTTAGGTGGTTGCCACAATCCCGGAGTTATTTACCTAAATTTGTGTAGCATACATGCATTAGAATCAAAGTTAAATAGGTGCTGGGTTAGCTTGGTGGGCAGAATATAGGTTTCTTAGGTTCCACCGTCCTTGGAACAAGGCTCTGCAGTGTGAAGGTGTGGTTGTGGATTAAGGGTGAGGGAGAAAGGGTGGATG
This sequence comes from Hordeum vulgare subsp. vulgare, assembly GCF_904849725.1. Taxonomy (NCBI): domain Eukaryota; kingdom Viridiplantae; phylum Streptophyta; class Magnoliopsida; order Poales; family Poaceae; genus Hordeum; species Hordeum vulgare. The sequence goes on along the minus strand of NC_058522.1, from coordinate 350,833,325 downwards.
ATGAAGGGTGAGGAAGAAGAGTGAACAAAGTGGATGAGCGAGAGGGAGAGCCACAGGGTGAGACTGCTGCATGTAGTGGTGCTGGCGGCAGTCTCTTGTTGCTGCACCAGGGTTTAGATGTGGTTTTGTAACGGTGGTTTTGGCTTAAGCTCATGGTGGCGTGGTTTGTTCCAATGCCGATTTTGTCTTTCTCTGAGGCAGTCGGTGATTCGGTGGTCGATGAGTGGTCACAAAAATTCTCATGTCAGGTGTTTCGAAAGTTTGGACGGTTGTTTATTTGTGACCGATAGGGATATAGTTGATTCTGATCTTGCTGTAGTTACCGTTTTGCTGTTTTATCCCAGGCATGTGGTGTCTACAATCCTGGGGTGCATTAATTAATTTGTGAAGTAACCCAAATACATTTATTTAAGCTTGTACTATGTTTGCTGAATGCTTATGTTTAGTAGCTCTGCTCCCGTGAAAATGATACTTCAAGCTAGGTAACTGTTTGCTGAATAATAGGTGATGCTGTCCTTGGCAAGTTTCTATGGTTGATCAAATGTTCACATGGCTCACTCTTTCCTTGAGATATATATATTTTCTTATAGAATCACATCCATGCATATATCCTTCTTGTATATCTGCAAGGCCTTTTAGTGGTTCCATACTGATTTTGAAATATCTTGCAGCTGCACGGGCTCTTGAAATGCTCAACTTCACTCCTATCAACGGGAGGCCTATCAGGATAATGTATTCTAACCGTGACCCCAGCTTGCGCAAGAGTGGCACAGCAAATATATTTATTAAGGTCTGCACACATTTTGAATGCAGTTATTGAATCTTATTGTTGTAGCGCTACTATATTTATCTAACCTGACATCTTGTCCTTTATAATCTGCAGAATCTTGACAAGTCAATTGACAACAAAGCTTTGCATGACACATTTTGTGTGTTTGGAAACATTCTTTCATGTAAAGTTGCAACAGATCCTGCTGGGGAATCAAAGGGCTATGGCTTTGTTCAGTATGAGCGGGATGAGGCTGCTCATGCTGCTATTGAGAAACTCAATGGGATGCTTATGAATGACAAGAAGGTTTATGTTGGGCCTTTTGTTCGTAAGCAGGAGAGAGATAACTCTCCAGGCAGTGTCAAGTTCAATAATGTCTATGTAAAGAACCTAGCTGAGACTACCACTGAAGATGACTTGAAGGAAATCTTCGGGAAGTTTGGAACAATAACAAGTGTTGTTGTAATGCGGGATGGGGATGGAAGATCCAAGTGTTTTGGATTTGTGAACTTTGAAAGTCCAGATGAAGCTGCTCTGGCTGTTCAAGATTTGAATGGCAAGAAATTTAGTGACAAGGAATGGTACGTTGGAAGAGCGCAGAAGAAGTCGGAAAGGGAGATGGAGTTGAAGGAGAAGTTTGAAAAGAACCTTCAAGAGGCAGCAGATAAGTATCAAAACACCAACTTGTATCTGAAGAACTTAGATGATACTGTTGATGATGAAAAGTTGCGAGAACTTTTTGCTGAGTTTGGAACTATTACTTCCTGCAAGGTTTGTTTTAGTTATCAGCTGCTGATCTAAATGATGCGTATGCTTCCCACATGTGCTACTAACTGAAAGTCTGTCACAGGTTATGCGTGATTCCAATGGTGCAAGCAGAGGTTCTGGATTTGTTGCTTTTAAATCTGCTGATGATGCTTCCCGAGCTGTAAGCTTGAGCTTTACTTTGTGTAAATAAGTACTCCCTCTGTCCCAAAATAAGTGTCTCAACTTTGTACTAGCTCTAGTACAAATTTGTATTATGCTTGAGACAGTTATTTTGGGACGGAGGGAGTATGATTTTTTTTTTTTGCTTCTGGTGATTTTTGGTCCCTAAAGTTATTTATTCTTATCATTGCATGTTAGCTTGCTGAAATGAACAACAAGATGGTTGGCAATAAACCACTTTATGTTGCACTCGCACAGCGCAAGGAAGACAGGAAAGCTAGGCTGCAGGTATGAACTTCTGTTTGAAATTGTATTTTACATGACTGTAATATTCCTGAGACGTATACTTGTATAGTATTTCCTCACCTAGTTTTTCAGCAAAACCTACTGAGATGAACACCTACACAATCTGATGGCATCCAATTCGTGGGTCTAGTGCTTTCTCATGATACCGATGTTCAGTATACCAGCTAAATGTTCCATTATATTCATTTTTAAGTCAATAATTTGACTGTCAACACTCAATAGAATTGCGGTGTTTTTATGTAAACTTTCTTCACGACATGGTGTCCAAGCTATTTATTGGGTTTTCTGTCACCAACTGCTGTTCATTGCAGGCACAGTTTTCACAAATGCGTCCTGTTCCAATGGCTCAAACTGTTGGTCCTCGTATGCAAATGTTACCTCCTGGTGTTCCGGTTGGTCAGCAAATGTTTTATGGCCAGCCACCAGCGTTTATTAACCCCCAGGTGAGTAGGGTTAAAAAATTCTCATTGTCCATCACATTGTTATGTTGCTAGCTTGCTGGATTTGATTTACATTACATAACATTATTATGTTGTTAGGTGTAATAATTTTCTCAAGCCAGCTTGTGCCATTGCTTTAGCACAAAGGGCCATTACCAATATTTTCTCATTGTTCTTGCTTATGCTTTCACATTTGCGTATTTTGACATTGTGTAGTGTAGTACTTTATCATTTGGCTGTACAATACAGCAACTTGGCCATAATTATTTCTGCTAGTGTAATGAAGTTTCATGAGCAAGCAGCGCAATTTGCTTTTGGGTTTTCAATTATGTAGATCTAGAATTCCCTTGCTCAATATCACACATGATATTTTTATTACAATGATTCTGGATTGACAATGTGTGGTCTTTTTGTAGCCTGGGTTTGGCTTCCAGCAACCCTTCATGCCTGGAATGAGGCCAGGTGGTGCTCCGATGCCAAACTTTATGATGCCTATGGTTCAGCAAGGACAACAACCACAACGCCCAGCTGGTAGGCGAGCTGGTGCTGGGGGAATGCAGCAATCCATGCAGATGGGTCAGCAGCAGGTAACCTACAGCTGGTGCTTCACTTCTCTTCAATATGCAATATTTTCCTAGGGGGTTGTAGAGCCATTTGACAATCAATCTGGTTTAGAGGCTCTAAAATCTATCTACATTGCAGATGATGGGTAGGGGTGGTGGTCGTGGTTACCGCTATCCAACTGGGCGTGGCATGCCTGATCCTGCTATGCATGGTGTTGGGGGTGTGATGACATCCCCATATGAGATGGGAGGCATGCCTATGAGAGATGCCGGTGCGTCACAGCCAGTTCCAATTGGGGCATTGGCTTCTGCACTTGCCAATTCACCCCCAGAGACGCAAAGAATGGTACGGGAATGGGGCTCTCTAGGTATTGTTTTATTAGGAAGATGTGTTGTTTTGTGGAACTTGACCTTGTTTTGTTTGTTGCTGCAGATGCTTGGCGAGAACTTGTACCCTCTTGTTGATCAGCTGGAGCACGACCAGGCTGCCAAGGTTACTGGCATGCTTCTGGAGATGGACCAGACCGAGGTGCTTCACCTGCTTGAGTCGCCAGACGCTCTCAAGGCCAAGGTTGCTGAAGCCATGGAGGTTCTCCGCAGCGCTCAGCAGCACACCAACCAGTCCCCCGAGCAGCAGCTGGCTTCGCTTTCGTTGAATGACGGCCTCATCTCTTCCTGAGCTAAACAGCGACAATTTTTGCACCATATCAAACTTATCTAGACTGAAAATGACTTGGTTTATTTGAGACTTAGCTTTTGCCAGTAGTTGAACTAGTCTTTTAGGCTTCCCATGGATTGGCTTATTTTATTTGCATGGATTGGTTATTTTGTTTAAGGTGTCCTCAGGATTGTCACCGAATCTATCTGGCTTTCTCACTTTCGTGGTTGTTTCTATCTTTGTGAGCACTGTTTGCTTTGTGCCTATGATCTTATCTTTAACTCACAAGTAAAGATAGCAACTCTAGCAGGCGTCGTTGTACTTGGGGTCGATGAGCGTCGGCGCAGGGCTGGGTCGATGAGCGTCGGCGCAGGGCTGGCCCAGGGAACGTTGTGTTCTAGGGGGCGTTCATGTCGGCCGCAGACTGTGATGCCGCCACTGCCTATGCCGTCGCGGCCTGGCGCGCCTTCTCGCATCTCCTTCTCCATGTCTTGTTTGAGCATCTTGAGGTACTCGTAGTGGCAGCCTTCTGCGTCAATGTTCGAGGTATGCCGCCTTCTGCGTCGGTGCCAATGTTCGAGGTATGCCGCCTTCTGCATTGCCCCAACCCAGACCGATGGCATGCTGATCCACTCGTGCACTACTCCCGTTCAAGAGTAGCGTTTGGTGGGGGACGGCTCCGGCTCAACTTTGACAAGGGACGGTGGGGTCATCGGCGGTAGGACGCAAGTCGCTCGCCGCGGAGAGGGCCATGGTCTTCGCCATGGCCGCCTCGTACGCCTCCTCTTCTTGCTCGGTCGCCGTCGCTCGTCCTCCTCGCTCTTCGGTTAGACCGTTGCAAGGGCCGTTTGGTAGGCTGCCTCCGCCGCCTGGTCCTCCTTGCGGACGACGAGCGGTGGCGAAGGCACGGTGCGGTCGACTTCGCGAACGTCGCGTCGCCTCGCCCACTCGTGCTCGAAGGTGAACCAGCGAGCCCAGTTGGGCGAGTCGGTTGCATAGGCGGGGTCGTGGCGCTGCTCCGGCTCACGAGTGCCCGTCGGCGCTGCACCGTCGGCTCTCGGATCCTCTCCGGATCCAGGTGCTAGTCGTGTGGTAGGGTGACGTCGGGGTACGGGAGAGGCACGCTGTGCTGCTAGTGCTACTTCGCCTGGTGCACTGACACGTTGACGCGTTGCCTCGGCCGGCGAGTCGGCGGAGGCGGGAGGAACTCTTGAGGGAAAAGGAATGGCGGGGGACTTGCCCTTGGCCTTGCTGGTGCCGGCACTGGAGAAGAGCCCCGTCTAGCACGGGTGGGGTGGTTAGGGATTGCCGGCGACGGGGGAGCGAGTGTGGCTAGATGGGGACGAGGGCTGGCTGGAAGCGGATGAGGACGACCCCGCCGCACGGTCGGCTTAAAAAAGGACGACCGTCGTCGCTGACGCGTGGGCCCGAGGTCATAAATTAAGGTGACTAGGAAGGCCGCGAGCAGTTGGACGACCGCCAGGTGGGGCGTGGCGGTCACCGCAAGGCGCGCGTGGCGTCCGCTCCGCATCCGCGCCGACGCATTTGGTACCCAAATTTGGGCCGCAAATGCGTCGGCGCGGACGCGAAGCAGACTCGATTTGGGTTTGGGTCGGCGCGTTGGGCCTCCTCTTTTGTCCATGCCGACCAAACAGACGACGACGGGCGAAATGGGTCGCCCCATTGGAGTTGCTCTTATTATCCCATGCTTTAAACTTTGTTCACTTTTTTCCACTTCCTTGTTTGAAATCCTTAGAAATGGTCATAGCGGATGATGTCGTCGGGTCGGTCAATGGGTTGACACATTGACCGTTAACTCTTACGAGTGGGGCTGCGTCGGAACGGGTCCTTTGGACGAAAAAGGCTTTCCTTTTGCTTTATATTATTAAACAACCACCACAAGCATCCAAGCGTAAGAGCGACCATAAAAGCTAGCATCTAGTTAGGCTTCGTTGGAGGCGGGGGCGGCGGTAGGTTAATAAGGACGGACTGCAACGGAGATCGGTGATGAACCCATGTTACCGTCGCTTGCTAAGCGACCGCCATAGTTTCAAGAAGCCACATAATTTATATATGGCATCAGTCGAGCGGTGTGGAATCACAAGTTCCATCACAAGATTATTTCGCACATTTCAAAGAGTCCATGCCAGCGCTCCAACAGCAACCTAGAAGGTGGGCCGTGACACGTGGGGGATGCCACTACCTCACTAAATAACAAGGCATGCCGCGACTTGTGGGGGATGCGAATACCTCACTAAATAAGTGTGGGATGTTATCATGGGACCAGTTACCACCCAGAACGTCCCAAAGGCATCCCCACAGAAAGGTTGCGGCACGGCACCACAGGAAGATGTGATTGGTGTCCTTTGGCACTTCAGAGAGGGGACACAACCCATCACTAGAGCCGTTGCGTTTAAGAACATCGGTCCCTGAAGGAAGTCGCCCACGCACCCATTGCCATTTTTTTCTAATCTTTAGGGGAAACTTAAGCTCCCAAAGGAGGTTAAGCTCCCGTGGACCGGGAGTTTCCAAAATGGCCTTATAAGGGGACTTAGTGGAGAAGGAGCCAATCAGTTCAAGATGCCAATAAGTGGCATATGGCTCCACGTAGGGGAAATGCACGACAATGCACTCGAGCAACTCCTCCCATTGATCTCGTTCCAGCGAGCCAGAGGTACGTCGGAACGCCGCTAATCCAAGATCCGCCAATGCCGCTTCAACCGCGAGCCGCGATCGAGTGCAAATACACAACAACACGTAGAATCATTTCGCAAATGGTCTAGTGCCCGTCCATCGGTCAAGCCAAAAGAGGGTGCTAGCACCCGAGCCAACCCTAATGGATGAACGAGTCCGTAGAATCGACAGAAGCTGGATTATCGACTGCTAAAACTGGGATCCACCAGTCCTCGGGGCAAATGCAAGAGGCTGACCTCGCAAATATTTGGCACGTAGAATGTAAAGACACATTCCCCCATCCCCAGTCTCGATTCGCCATAACCACTTGGACATAAGGGCTATGTTCATACACTTCGACGAGATAATGCCGAGCCCCCCTGGTCCTTAGGTTTGCAAATCTCAGACCATTTGACCATATGGTACTTCTACCTGTCACCCTTTCCCGCCTAGAAGAACCGGGATTGGTACTTCATAATATCCCGATGAAGGGATTAATGCAAACTATAAAATCCCATCACGTACATCAACATGATAGTCATGGATGAATTAATAAGCACCACTCTAGCCTCTTTGGAGAGTCAATTCCCTTGCGAGGGTTCTACCCTATGGTGGACCTTCGCCGTCGAGGGGCGGAAGTCCTTCTCTTGCAGCCGTGAGTCACTGATCGACATGCCAAGATAAGTTGTCGGGAAGGACCCTAATCAACAGTTAAGGTGATTAGCAATACGGTGGGAGTCCTCATCGGAGTAACCCAACACCATAACTTCACCCTTTGCGAAGTTAATCTTTAATCCCGACATCTCGTGAAAGCACAAGGGGAGAAACTTCAGGTGAGCAATATCCTCGTCTGAGCCCTCCACCATCACGATCGTGTCGTCATCATACTCGAGATGGTTGAGTCCACCCTGAGGGATGAGGTGGGGGAAGATACCCCTTATATGACCCACCCTCTTGGCCAGGTCTAAGATCGAAGCAAGGGCGTGTACTATCAGGTTAAAGAGAAAAGGGTACATGGGGTCACCCCGTCGACCCCCTACTCCGTCGGGAAGTACGGGCCTACCACTCGATTAATGTTGATTCCGGTGCGGACACTTGATACGAGTTGCATGACACGCGCAATCTAATGGTAAGACACGCCTCCATAGGACTTCCCCAATAAAGGACCAATGAACCATATTATATGCCTTATGGAAGTCAATCTTGAAAAACACCACCTTAAGATGTCTCCTCCTCAATTTATGGAGCATCTTGTGGAGGATGAGAATCCCGTCGAGCATAAATCGCCCTTTAGTGGATGTAGTCTGGTTAGGGTGATGAAGTCATGGAGCAATTAGGGCCGCCCTAGTGGCGTACCCCTTGGCTAATATCCGAAAGATCACGTTGATCACCGTGATTGGCCGAAACTGCTTAATGTCCACCGCCACTCGAACCTTCAGAATAAGGGAAATGATCCCATAGTTTAAGCGGGAGATGTCCAACGTTCCTCGATATAACTCTTGGAACAATGCTAGGACATCCCACTTGATAGTTTGCGAGGACACGTGGAAGAAGCGCACCGGCAAGCCATCAGGGCCTGGTGCTGAGTCGGGGTTCATCGATTTAATGACGGCCTCCACTTCCACCTCCTCAAATCGAGTTAGCAAGGCATCATTCTCACACCTGGACACCTACTGCTCCGCAAACTAGATAAAGTGTGCGAGAGAAATGCCGCCTCGCGACCTGCCGGTGAACAAATATTTATAAAAGCCATCCACGGAGCAGCGCAGCTCGTCTGGGTCGTGAATCATCCTCACCCCATCCCAAAGGATGGGGATGGTGCATCGCCTATGCCGGCCATTAGCGATGGCCCGAAAATACACAGTGTTGCCATCGCCAAATATGACTCACTTCAAGGACCCCATGCACCACCAGTATTCTTCCTCCTTAGAATATATGTCCATCACGGAGTTATCGAGCGTGTATCGCAGAGACCAATCGTCCTAGGAGAGGCCGGGGCCGTCGGCCCGAAGATCAAGGGCATGGATTTGTGGTAGCAAAGAGATCTTTAGGACCCTCAAGTCGCGACCCACATTCGCGCCCCAACCCATCATGAATTGTCTAAACCTTTTGGCAAGGTGGTGCCACTCGTCCATTACGGACATTGCACTATGTGGTTCAGCTCCGGCCGTCATACAATGCTCCTTGACATCATCAATGAAGCCCGGTTGGCGTAGCCAAAAGGTCACAAATGTGAAACAAGGCGGTGGGCGAGGCCGCTCATCTTGCGATGATAGAAGCAACGGAGCATGGTCCGAGCCGATCCCATTGATCGCCTCGAGGGATGCTAGGGGGAAACAGAGTTCCCGATTTGGGGACATGAATACTCGATGTAGGACACTCAAGGTGCGGGACATCTGTCTATTAGTCCAGGTGTATCTCACCCCCACCAGATCAAGCTCATGAATACCAAGATCCGCAACTGAGTCATTTAAGCGTTGCATGCTCGAAAGGTCCACTCTGGCATTATTCATTTCCTGTGTCATGCGAAGTAGGTTAAAATCCCCACCTACGTCGGAAGTTGGGCACTACCAAATTTGGTGTGCAGCTCCGCTAGGAAGGCCTACGATCGCCGATGATCAACTGGGCCATAAACGATGATCACCTCCCACTTGAAGTTAGCAACGCGCTCTTAAACTTCCATGCTCACATAGAACTCACCCCTATCCATGGAGACAACTTCAAAGGTGGTATCCTTCATGCCTTCAAGGATGCCACCGGAGTGACCAGCCACTACACTAGATGGCAGCCAGTGCCATACAAAGAGGTGCCTACTAAGGTCCTCCAGTTCACGAAGGGAGAAGTCGCCACACATAGTCTCCTAGATCGCCACAACGTCGATATTCTCATCTCGGATGTAATCAATTAACTGCTTGCGTGAGCCAACATGGCCGAATCCGTGCACATTCCAGAAAAGGGGCCGCATACTACTCGTCAAGGGGGTCTGAACTAGACCCCACAACAGTGGAAGTGCTAAGCGCCCGACACAGCTAAGCCGTATGGGCCCTGTTCGTCCTTGCACCTCTTCCGGGGCTAGGGAGGGTAGCTCCCCACGACCAGCAGACCGTGGTGTGGGAGGAGCGACCTCGTCGACCGCGGTGGAAGCACGCCCCCGGACAGCCGCAAGCCAGGCCTCTAAGATCTCCTTGGCCTGAATAGTCGCAATTTGTTCTAAAACCGGACCATTCTCCCCATGGAACACAATCCCTAAGTTTGCCGCAATCTTGGCAAGACGGCGAAGGGGAACACCAGCCAGGGCCAAAAAGGACTCCTCCCCTCAACATTAAAAGAGAACGAATCACCAAGGGGAACCAACGGACCTGCATCAAGGTTCCAGACCGCCGCCCGTTGCTTGGCCTTGTCGACCATGTTAGGGGAGACTCCCCCAGACCAACGGCCGCCCCCAACCACGAGCTCTTATGCGTGGTCGTAGCTAGAGAAGAGCGAGACCGTCCACGGCTCGGGGGTGGACGAACGGTCGTGATCCCCGCTGAATGCCGCCCACGCACTGGCGAGATCGCAGGCGGTGGTGGAGGAGCCGGGCCGGCGGTATGAGTTGCGATGGCGATGTGGATGGGGGGCGCCAGGCGCTCGGAGGACGGCGAGCAGACCTCCAATCCCACACTTCCCGCCTCCCTACCGTCACCTTCATCTAACGACAAAATTGGGGAGGAGTGATGGAGCGATAGGGCGCATCCAGGAGGGATGGCAACTGCCTCCTCGAGCATGGCCGCGATGGCTGCGACATTCTCCTCGCCACAGAGTACCTCCCCAGCGTCTGCCGCACCCCAGAGCGCTTGGACCGCTCTGGCTGCTCGGCCACCGTGTGGGCGGGAAAAGCATCATGCTCTGGTGACTCCTCCCCGATCTCCTCTGAGCTAGGAGAGCGGGACCAACAACAGGAGGAGTTGTCGCACCTCGATCCACCACCAGGCCCATAATCGCGCCGGGGCTGTTTCCTAGAGCCAACCTCCTCCAGGTTAGACGACGACACACGACCCGCCTTCTCGACCGAGATGTGAAGGTCGTAGCCAGAGTCGTTGAAGAACATCCGCAATGTGGTCTGAAGCTTCGATGGATCAGGGTGTTTGACCTTACACGCACCACCTTTTCCTGTGCGAGGGAGGTAAGGTCAACCTCAATGGTTGTTGTGATGTGTGGGGCCGCATTGAGACACGTCACATGTGCTTGTATGAACCTCAAGATCAAGCCACTACATCACCGCGCCGCTCTGCTCCCTCGGTCGCCGTTGTGCCCTTCAACCTCTAACCCCATTCCGCCTGTGCCGCCGTCGTGCCCTCCGCCAGATCTACCCTCACATTTCCATCTGGATTAAGCAACGATGTTGGGGGAGCAGGCTCTCAAGCCTTTCGACCGTGGAGAGGATTGGGTCGAATCGACAATAGATAATTCATGGATTATACGTGGGTAAGCGTTGTTTCCCCTCTAACTGATTTGACGACTCGTAAATTCGGCCCTATTTGACACCTAGTCACGTGAATCGTTCAAATTTTGCTGAATTGTTCCCGGCCTAACTGCAACCCTTATTTGAATTGAATAAGATTGATCTTGCGCTTGCTTTCCAGCTCGCAGTTAGGATGGAAGTTAGTGTGCTGCATGATAGAAAACCGCATATGATTACTGGATTTTTCTATCCGAAGGTGGTAGAAACGAGCATGCCGTTCAAAGATTTCCTCGCGACATTCTGAAATTCTTCATATGGGTGGAGCCCTGCCAATGCTGTTGAACTGAAATATTTTAGCAGTATCGAGAAAAAATTTCTACCACTAACTTGCGATGAGCATCTGGGATTTTTTTTTACATTGAATGCTGAAAGCTGCTTCGATAAAATCCATATCGAGGTGCTTCGGCCACTCAATGAATGTGACAAGGGGAAGGGTGTTTAGAAATATTCTGTCTCTGCTAATAGAGAGTGCCTAACACTCCTTGTATGTCGAAACCAAGCAGATCTAGTGGTTCTAAAATTCACAATATGTCAGCTGCCACTTCTTGTGCCGCTTCTCTTGTCGCTGATGCATTCGATGTAGAACAAGATGGAGAGCGAGACAAAGAGGTGCCTTGACATGATGATGAGGATGATAATATGTTCCCTGATCTTGTAGATATTGTCAATAAACAAGCAATGGAAGATGAATGTCACGAGCAACCTATCAACCATGCTAGATTTGATGACACTGACAATGAAGAGAGGGAGGAGAACATCGACAACTTAGTTTTAGATGAATATGATGGTGACGACATGCCAACAATTGAGTGGAGCAGGGAAGCTCGTCAGCTTGCTGTCGGCACCATATTTCAGTCGATGGTGGACTATCATAATGCTGTGACTACATACTGCATTCTCACTCAAAATACATATGTGATTGATATTAGTGAGCCAACAAGGTTCGCTGTTCATTTCCCATATGATAGGTGTAGATGGAGGTTACATGCATCACATTTGTTAAGGAGCAAGTTCATTCAGGTTTGTGTATTTCAGTTTGTACTGATCCATTCTATTTTGGGTACCCTTCTATTTTCACATCATTGTGACTGTACTTCCTTACCCTTTATATTTTGTTTCAGATAAAAAAGAACCCACATCAGCACACTTGTCCACCTGGAGGGGGAGGGGGGAAGGCTTAAACAAAGCTAGCAAAGACTAGGTGGGTGGCACATGCAATTTTGGATTGGTTGAGAGAAACACCAACACTTGGTACAACAACACTCCATGGTAAGCTATTTGGGAAGTACAAGATTTATATACTTTACATGAGGATTTTCTATGCTAAGGAAATATCTATTGACATGATTAATGGTCCTTGGAATGAGAGCTTTCAGTTACTCTACACATTTAAAGCTGAAGTCGAAGCAGCTAGTCCAAGGAGTGTTGTAGATATTGAGAAGCATACAATTTCATACAAAATAAAAGCAAAGTCATTTGAGAAGGAGTGCTTCAGGAGGGCTTTTGTTTATTTCAAGGCTTGTTGGTAGTTTTTTTTGGATGGTTGCATGCCCTATTTGGCCGTTGATGCAATTGCTTTAAATGGAAGGTGGAGAGGACAACTAGTGGAAGCTTCTGTAGTTGATGGACAAAACTGGCTATTCTTAGTTGCATTTGGTGTGGTGGAGGCAGAGTTCGAGGACAATTGGGTCTGGTTTGTGCAGCAGTTGCGCAACCTTATAGGTACACCCCCAGGTTTAGCTATACACACAGATGCTTGCAAGGGTTTGGAGAGTGGAATGGAAATTGTATTCCCTCGAGTGGAGCATAGGGAATGTATACGACACCTAGCACAGAATTCCAGAAACAAATTCAAAGGTAAAGTTTATGATGAGAACTTATGGCCAACATCATACACATGTAGTGAGAGGAAGCATGAGCATCATTTGTGGGTGTTGTATGTTGAGAATCCTCTCGTAAAGGAGTACCTAGATGCACATCATGGAAAGTTGTGGTCAAGAAGCAAATTCAATGAAATCTGCAAATCAGATTATGTGACCAGTAACTTGGCAGAGTGTTTCAATGCAAAGATCAAATCACTGAAAGGGCTTATAATATGGCAAATACTCCCTCCATCCCGAAATTAATGTCGAGCGTGTAGTTCATTGGCCATTTTGCAAACCCCCTCATATTTACAAAACTCTCTCGAGCAAGCACCTCCGCCTGTGTCTTCTTCACCCAGTCTCGCCTGCGCATCACGGGCCGGCGCCACCCAGCGATTTACCTCCCCGTCGCCTCCTCCGCCGCCGCCGCCAATTACCTCCTCCGTCGCCACAACATAGATTTGCGCTACCGGATCCCTTCCTGCTGAGGTTACTTGCGGGCGTCGTCCTCGAGCTCGTGGCGGCGTCGGAACCTTCCTCCACTTCCTCCTCCGGCTCCCGTGCGTTATCCTCGAGCTCCCGTGCATCCTCCCCAAGCCGGAACCTGTGCTGCTCCTTCTCCCCTGTCGCCGGAACATGTGTTGCTCCTTCTCCCCTGTCGCCAGAATCTGTGCTGCTCCTTCTCCCTTGTTGCCGGAACCTGTGCCGTCATCTGTCTGAGCTTCTACCGCTCCTCTGCTGGAGTTGCCGCTCCTCTGCTGGAGCTAGTGCCGCTCTGCACCTGAAGAAGGTACCTGAAACTGCTGCTGTTGTTTACCTCGAACTATTGCAAATGAAAATGCTGATGTTTACCTGGAACTACTACCTGAAATTGTTGATGTTTGAAAATGTATTGCTAATGAAAACTATGGAACTATGGAAGTGTTTGAAACTGCTGCTCTTTGAAAATGCTGCTACCTGAAACTACTGCTGTTTGAAACTATGGCACTCCTACCTTAAACTTTAGTAATTTGATTGACCAACGTCTGGTATGGGTTCCGGGTGGAGAATAGAATACGCAAGTACACGCATGCGTAATCCTGTCATTTCTCTCTATCTAGTACATTACACTAGTAGCTGTATTCTTTTCGTCTATCTCGCTATCTACTTTGAACGACGCAAATATTCTTTTCTGACGAAAAAATTATATATACTCCTGTTCTTTTGCTGTCAAATCAACTCCTGTTCTTTTGCTGTCAAAGAAGAAACGAAAAACCCATGTTCTTTTCCTGTCAAAGAAGAAAAGAAAAACTCATGTTATTTTTCTATCAAAAAGGCAAAACTCATGTTCTTTTTGTTCATCATTCACTTTTGGATTCAACTATAATTAACAACTTGTACCTGTTGCACTTTTCGTTAAAATTGTTCAGGGCTCTTTTAGTCCCCCCATCCCAAGCAACACTAACGTTGTGTCATCTCCCATGCTGTTATTAGCCAAGGTTACCAAGGTTGCCATTAAGAAGAAATAGGCGCCATCTAGCGAAAGGTTTTTGTTCATGGTCGTTGCTTTTGTTGCTTCAGACTCTTATCCCGGGCGAGCAATGATCCGTGAGTCATTTAATTACTGTATTTCTATTCCTGCTTCGGCTAAAATCCTGTGCCGTGAGACTGATTTGTTGTGAAATGCAAGTTATTAGATTGCACTTGTTTTCTCCTCCTTTTGCCAAATGTTGCATGTTTCTCTCTATCTGTTTTTTATTTACAACACTTTGGTTTTGCATCCATTCATTGTCTGAATGGTCTGGTTATCTTTTGAACTCTGGCGGCTGAGAGATTGCTGGTGGTCCGTCTGTCCTTGGCGGCTTGCATCTCCTCAAGATTTAGGATTTATGATTGCTTGTCACATGAATATGTATGTAGGGATAATGTGTGATTGCCATATGGCACCGCACTAGTTTGCAGAACCTGGCTGCATCTGTATTCATGGCTGCTATGTTATGGATAATTGTTTTGTACATGATGGTGGCTGGCTAGAGACCAACTTTTGGCCTCTCGCAGCCTAATGGGTATTGGCGAAGTTTTGAATTGTTGTCTTCCACTGCAAAATTCAGGTTCCTATAATTCAGCCTTAACATAAGCTGCCTTCCTTTTCTTTTGCTATCTTGTTTGAGCAACCACTAATTTTCACCGCATTTCTCTTAGATGAAGCATCTATCATGAACACTTATTTGGTGGCTCCTACTGTGAGAGTTGAGCACTTTGTGTCCCCCTTTCTAATCTTCTTCTCCTTCTTTTTTCATTGATTGCATGAGTATGGATTTGAACATGGTACCTCAAGAGGAAGAGGATGAAGGTATAGATTTGAACATGATGCCTCAAGAGGAAGAGGAAGAAGCTCAACAAAGAGAGGACGGAGGTATAGATTTGAACATGACGCCTCAAGAGGAAGATGAAGAAGCTATGAATTGGATGCCTCAAGAAGATGAAGAGGATGAAGTTATGAATTGGATACTTCAAGAAGATGAAGAAGGTCAAGAAGGTGTACCAGGTAAACAGAAAAGAAAATAATTGTCAAGTATGGAGAGGCATGCTGTTTACTTCGCTCTGCTAGTAATCGAGCTCAGAGATGGATCTGTTCAACCATACGACAAGCTGCTAGTCTCAATCTTGTTGAACATAAATGTACGATCTATTGAGAGAATCTGGTCGGACGCCAAAAAGCAGATTGCCGCGGGCCAAGAAGTAGATGTCTCCAACAAGAAGAAAGGAAGAGTTGGTCGAAAGAGAAAAGAGCTGGATCTTGCAAGGACCTCAACAATCCCATTGAATAGAAGAAGGCCAATTCTTTCTCTGGCATGGTCTCTCGGTGTGGCCCGCTCAATCCTACATTGGAGGTTCCAGTTAAATGAGCTCAACCACGTCACAAACACAGTCAAGACTTACCTCAAACCAGAGAACAAGATTACAAGATTGAAATTTTGTATGTCGATGCTCGATGGCAATTGGATCTCAACTTCCCAAGATATATTCAAGCCAATGACTAATATGGTCCATATAGATGAAAAGTGGTTTGACATGACAAGACTAAAGAATAACTACTATGTACTTCTAGGAGAGCCTCCACCTGAGCGCACCGTGACAAACATTAACAACATTGGGAAGGTAATGTTTCTAACGACTGTGGCCAGACCTCGATACAATTATGATGGAGAGCTAACATTCGACGGGAAGATTGGTATTTGGGCATTCATGAAAGAGTCTGAGGCAGTGGGAACGAGTCACAACAGAGCAAGGGGAACGAGAGTGCTGAAACCAGTGAAAGTAACGAGACCTGTGTGCAGAGAATATCTGATCAATAAGGGAGCAACAATATTCATCCAACAAGATAATGCAAAGCCTCACATCCTTCCCAACGATGAAACTTTTCTAGAAGCCGTGGAAGAAACTGATCTCGACATTAAGTTGATGCAACAACCTCCAAATAGCTCGGATTTGAACTGTTTGGACCTCTGCTTCCACAATTCTCTCCAGTCTCTAACCGATTGTAGGTCACCTACAAACATCCATGAACTAATATAGGGTGTGGAAGAGGAGTTTGAGAATTATGATCCTCACAAGTTGTACAACAACTTCATCACATTGCAAGCAGTTATGTTTGAAATTATGAAAGATCAAGGAGGAAACCAATATAAGTTGCCCCACTTACACAAGGAACGTCTTCAGAATGACGACAGAGAAATAATCAGTGTATATTGCGACAGTCAGCTAGTTGCTGATACGAGGGACATTCTAGAAGAAATGCAATAGGAAAAGGAAAGAAAGAAAAGAAGTAGTTGTACGTAGAAAGGAAAGAAAGAATTGAATTTATCTGAATTGTACTCCTTGTGTAATCCTTGTACTCCTTGTGTATGTCTTGTGCAATAGGAAAATGCAATTGGAATTATTTGAGATCAATGATGATACTGGTTATCCAACATTTCCATCTTGTGTATTGGAATTCATTTTAATTGTTTGGACTAATTTTTTTGAGTTTCTCTTGAGTTTATCCAGCATTTCCATCTGCATTAGAGATCAATGATGATACTAGTTACTGGGACATTTCAAGAGGTACACATGACACTTGGAAGGGTCATGTACATGGGGATGTTGCCTCAAGCTCTTGCAGGAATGATGTGGGCAGAAGATATCATGAGCCAAGAGAGGAAATAATGCAGAATCCAGGAAGTTCGCTTGCTTTTCCAAAACAGAATTCCAGCCTTCATTCGACTTCACATGGCTTACATGTCTTGTGTAATCTTGTGTATTGGGAAATTACTTGAATTTATCTGAATTCATTTTAATTGTTTGGACTAGTCGTGTGTATTGGGAAACAATATTGATTGTTTAGAGACATTTACACTTGCTCTACCAGTTTCACACATCTTACAATAAGCAGTACACTTTATATTCAGACAAGATACAATACTGATTGTTTACAAACATTTACACTTGCTCTACCAGTTTCACACATCCGGTCGATCTCGTCCTCCTCAAGCTCCCGCGCATGCCTGCACGTCAAGCTAGTCCTCCTCCCTCTCCGGTATCCCTAGGCTCATGCTGCTACTCCCCTGATCAAGCTGCCGTCGAAGCTCCCCTGCTGCCCGCTTCCTCTGTTGCCACCGGAATTGTCATGTGATCTACTCCTCCTCTCCATGACCAGGTGCTCCTCCTCCTCCATGCCCAACACCTCACTAGTCACCCAACAGCAGATCCTCTACTTCTCAACTGCAGATCAAGTGGAGATCAGTTAAGCCGAGTATGAGCAGCATGTCAATTTATCAATATAGAGGAGTATCATTTCTGTAATCTTGACACCAACATACAACAATAATAGATGAATTGAAGTTAGTAAACAAATGGAGACACAGGTAGGCGACAAAGTTGTGAATCTCTAAAACTAGAAATCTGAGACCTTACGTTCTCAAGAGTCATAATGACAACCATAACCGGGCAAAGAAGTACCATTTGTACACTGACATTAAACAAGACCATTTTTTACCGAGCTGTAGATCCATTTTAAACAATATACCACACCACTGATCCAAAAAAGAAAAGACAACCGAGGAATAGCGAATACAACAATATCCAAACTTAAATTGATCGCAAAGAGCGACGATGCAAAAGACACATGATCACGACCATTGTCCCTACTATAGGCTATAGTTACCTCCTCAGTACGAAATCCCGCAGTTACGATCTTCCCCTTTACCGCGATATAAACATGTTGCCGTGTCCTCATTTATTTTATCCCGCTGTGCAAACTAATCTCATGTACACTCCTGTTGTTGCAAAATGGTTGTGCTACGCTGTATTGTCGATCAACAGAAGATTAGATGGAATGTTCAACATGGGTGTCCTGGGTACTAAGAAGCATAGTTTATCAGCCACTTGAGACTCTGCATGAAAAGATTGCGTAGTAGAAGGAATGTTAGTCACGGTGGCAGCACAAAAATTCAGTTAGCATACATAAGTTTGTGCAGGCTGTCAAGAGCACAGTTCAGTTCATGGTGCCAAGAACAAGAATGCGAGGGAGGGGTCGAACCATTAAACATTCAAGCAGATCGTCGTCCTTCATCCTCGAGTGAGTCTGCATTACGCGAACAACAAAGCGGTCAGGCATTTCTTGTCTTCCTTACCATCGGTAAGTTTTATCGAAGTTCTGAGCGACAAAAGACATAAGAGAAATGTATAGAAGACATAAGAGAAATGCATAGCTTTGAAGGAGGAGTTCAGTTCAGAGCATTTATATACCTCCATGACCTGATGGTAGGAGGACGCCTTGTGAGTGGCAAGGCAGGCAAGCGCCACCATCGAGGCTGCCACGGTCGAGGGCTAGTAGGAGAGGTGCTTATGGCCCAGAAGTGTAAGCCGGGACAGGTGCTTAGCCAGATCCTCCACTTTCCGAATTTTAACACACTAACTGAATTTTAACACAAAGTAGTAACTAAAAATTGTGTAGATTAGAGGGTGATTTGTAAGATTAATTCTCCATCATGATGGTGGTAGAAGTGTCGTGCGTGACCATTGTGCTACCTTTTGTTTCTTCTACCTACAGATCAACACAAGATAGTGAGGCACACATCAGTGGTGCCTTGATTCAGAACCGGATTTTCCCACATATCAAATGAATTTTCCCATAAGAGGAGGAGAGGAGAGAACTCACTGGGTGAGGCAGGTCCTGAAGGTGTACCAGACGAGGATGAGCAGAGGAGAACCCCGTCTTGAGCACCACCACAGGAGCCAGGGCGGCGCGATCCACCGCTCCAGCGACTCCAGCTTGGCGACGGACTGCTGGGCCGGAGCCCCATGCCTCCGCCTCCTGGCGGTTTCTCGACGCCGAACGCCTTGCGGTCCTGATCCGGGGCGTGCATGCTCTGCTGCCAGAAGTAGCCGGATCGCGGCGAGACCACCTCACCGCGGCCGCTGCAGCTAGCGCATCCACCTCCGGCATGCCCCCTCCCCCTACCCCATCCCCTCCTCGAGTGTGAGGGATTGGACAGAGGTAGGGGAAAGAGGGGGTGCCAGCAAAGGTCTGTACGGGAGGGATTAGCCAGAGTTGGACGGGATCTGGCCGTAGTTGGCCGTCAATGGTGGTGGCGGAAAGGGGAAAGGGAAAAGGGAGATGCTTCATGACTGAAGAAAGGAGAGAGGGAGCGCGGGTTGTGTCGGGAAAACCTGAAGGGCCTTTTTGCAAATATGCCATCGCGACATGAATTTCGGGACGAAGGGAGTATTTGATAAGATTTGGCACATGATCATGATAAAGATGGCTCCTCGCAATTTTTTTGTAGAAACGGAATATGTTGGCCATCTTATACTCCCATGTGTTATTAAGGCATTGCATGTCAAGGCAAGAGGATTGAACAGAATGAAATGCATTCGAGCAGCGACACACAAGGCTCAGGTAACATATACTAATAGTAAAAACAAGGAATGGAGATATCTAGTTAACCTAACAACTAGGGCATGCAGTTGTAGGCAATGGCAGATCCATGGAAAGCCATGTGTACATGCCCTACATCTCATGACTAGTATCGGTGGTGAAGATGGTGAAGTTGATCAATACATCTCTGAATATTTTTCAGTTTCCAAATTCAGGGCTCCTTATGCTTCCAATGTGCGTGCACTCTTGGGAAAAGACCAATGGAACATAGTAGATCCAAGGTTCAAACTACATTCTCCTGTATTGACTAGACCACCAGGAAGACCAAGAAAGAACATGTATAGAAGAGGTGAACAAGGTCGTGTAAAAGGGAAGTGCGCTGCGCCAGCGCGGTGGCTGAAACTTTCCGCCGTCCGCACGCGAGCCGCCCGATCTGCTGGCCGCACGTGGGACACACCGTTAGATCTATCCATGCAGAAAAATTCCTCGATGGAGCAAATTTCGGCCACGATGCAGCAAATTTCGGTCATAGTTGCAACAAAAATATGGTTGCAGCAAAAAATATCAATGTGGTCTTAGCAAAAAAAGGACGTTGATGATGCGTGGTAGCAAAACAAAATGTGGGTTGTAGAAAAAACAATCCGATGAACTTGGGTTGCAACTCTGACGAACGTGTATGCAACTTTTTTAGTGAACGATCGCAGCAAAAAATGATACCGGTTGTAGCGAAAAATCCGACGAACTAGGGTTGCAACCAAACGTATATGCAATTTTTTTAGTGGCAAATGTAGCAAATAGAAAAACGCTTGTAGCAAATTTGAACGCTAGTTGCAGCAAATTTAGATGGGAAAAAGCCGCATGCCTAATCAGCTATACGCGCGGGTCACGCGCGACCGATAGAACGGTTCGGCCGGCGCGCCGGCCACAAGCGTTTCCCTATGTAAAAAGACATCGTAAGTGCAAAAAATGTGGAACCCTAGGGAACATTGCTAGGATATGTACCAATCTAGTGGATGCTTCATTTGGAAAAGAGGAATAACATACAAAAATAAATGTAGAGAAGAATGCATCATTAGAGTAGATTGTAGCTAATGCACAGGAGAATGCAGCAATAGAGCAGATTATAGCTAATGCATAGGAGAATGAAGTAGCAAAGCAGATTGCACCTAATGCAAAGGAGAATGAACCAATTGAATTAGCACTCCCGGCAGCTTGGTATGTGTGCAACAACCTTCCCTTTTTGTGCATTTCTTCTCTATTTTATAGACGGCTTAAAATCTTTTTTCTGTTTGACCTAGCTCTAGGAAAATTAGAGGAAAAGGAGACAAATGGCCAAGAGATAAAGAAACTTCAGAACCCCGTCAACTGGCCAGTGGAAGTTCTCTGTCAGCAATGCAGAAGAAAAAGGTGGATATCCGAGCTAGGGAAACTAGGAGCAAGGCTGTTAAGCCGTCTTTGTACATAAGTAGCAAGGCAAATATGTGAACTTTGAACGTTGAATGCAAGTTGTAGAATTTGTAAGGTCTAATAATTATATTAGTAGTTTGATGCAAATTTTGAATTTGAACTAACCTTTGAATTATAAGCAACATTTGAAGTCCATTGCTCTCTCATGTGATGTTGCAACGATTTTGAATTATTACACATGTTAGATGATTAATCCAATCTATTTGTGTTGTCATGAGAAATATGGCATGGTTACGAGCTCAGAAGCTAGGGTAAACATACGATTTTAATAAAAAAGCCATTATAAAAGAATTTAAAATTTGAAAAATGAAAAAATAAATTTAGATCCTTCTTATTCACACTAAAATGAAGCTTTGGTTTTTTTTTGATTTTTTTAATTTTTCGTAAACCTAAACCCACCATCACTCGCTTCTCGAAGTCCATACAACCTCGTACATGATAGCTCATTTGTGTGATTGAGTTTTCATGAAAAGCTCATAAATCAAGTTTATTATTTTTTGCCATAACCATGTCACATACAATGACATTTTGTGCATGTCTTCCATTTTTTTGTTTTTTTTGATATTTATGCTCATTTGAACTTGAAAATGCTAGCTCACCTCAAAAAATGTTTTTTCATAAAAATGTTCCTAGACCAAGTTTATATTTTTATAGTAATTATGTCTTATAAAACAACGAACCGCAAAGGTTTTCTATTTTTTTGAATTTGTTACGACCATTTGAAAGTTGGTCAAGCTTAAGATAACCCTGTTGACCGGCTCAAAACCCCACATCATCTCTCCAAACCCTAGCGTCGAACTGCAGATGTCCGATCATACCCTAGCACAAAGAGACAACCCTCAGATATGGTCTTCTAGAAGGAATTCCAAGGGTAGGCTGCATGCAAGCTCCGCACCGTTGGATCACATGGACGGCTCCGCATTGTTGGATCATCGCGCGATCCGCGAGAGGCGACCCGCGTGGGGTTGGTTCTACTCACCCACCATTGACTCCCCTTTATTCTCCTTCTTCTTCTCAAGTGATGAGAGCAGCCACCTGTCTCCTTCATCTTCTCCCGCGACGAGATATGTCGAGCTCCACTTCAGCCTCCAGCCCCTCCCGGCCCTAGTATGGCCCCCTGCCCATTGAGAGATTACGTGACTGCCCATGCACCACACCACTAAAATGGTTGACTTTGAAGGAGGACAAGAATGTCAACTTTGGGCGCGAGTTCGTGAAATGCGAGAGCAAATGAGGGGTGCAGGTTAGATCTCATGATTTTTTTTTCTGATTTCTTTTTCTCTTTGCTTTTAATTCTTTTTTGTTGGATCTGGGATTTGGGTTCATGATTTCGATTCAGATCGTGAAGAAACACACACATTTTGAATGGATGGATGGCTACATTGTGACACCTCAAGGGGAGGGCTCGATTCAATTCAATGGGGCCGCACACCGAGACATCAATCTACCGCCAACCATATGGAATTTGGTTTGTGAAAGTGCTGCTCCTACATTTGGGGATGCGGATCAAAAGGGGGAATTAAAGAAGATGAACAAGAACTTGAGGCAGATGATTCAATTGAACTAGCAGGCGAATATGATATCTTTAGGATTTTATTTTTGTATAGTTTCTCTAGGATTTGCTTACTTGTTCATCATCACTTGTTAGAGATGTTATTAGTATGGTATAAGCTTATTTTGTGGATCATGTGCTCTCTCCGTTGCTTAAACTATGTCTCTATCTTCATCTCTGAATCTCTGAATCTGTGTAGGTGTTAGTTTTTGACACTTTCGGTTTCTTTGGTTTTGTTAGACAACACCGAGTGCATAAGAAAAAATGTAGTTCTTCGGCCCAAAATGAAACCAAGCTCTTGTTGGGCCGTCGCGTGGTGTTGACTGTCGAAGGCCCATAAAGATAAAAGAGGCCTACAAAATAGTGCATGCGAGGTTCTATTTTTTTGCTTTATTGATTCGATTGCGCCTCCATAGATTGAGTGCATGTTGGTTACAAAAATAGGTTACATTGTTTGAAATATATATGGCCACCAACAATTCAAAAATAACTTCTTTTTCTTCTTGTTTTCAACATCAACATGTCTAATTTTTCTAGCTTTAGTTTCCTTTTTAACACCTCAACTAGTGCATTAGCCACACATGCCAGAACTTGAAACAAATAAAATATAAGGGCCAAAATACAAATATTACACAACATGAATATAAAAAGCTGAATGAGCTACCCTACATCCATTTTTACAAGGCTAACTCCGAAATCACTTTTTTCCAAAAATAATAGGCCGAATTGGGCTCACGTCGCGGTGGCCATTTACTCTGTAGCATGCCATGCCTCGCCTTTTTTGATCATCCTTATATAATGTTGTGTATGCATGCAAACAACCTTACCAATTGTGATGCACATGCATACGAGGGGATTGGAGGGTATACCCTTGGTGCAATTGGGTTGCCTGGCTAATTTGCATCAAGTTTTGGGATGGATGGAGGGAGTGACAAATAAAAGTAGCAAGCATAACATAGATATATAAATAAGAGTACAACCAAGGACATAACAAATAGAAGTAGCAAGCATAACATAGTTCTTACATAAAACATGATATAACACGATAGAGATACAAAGTTCATGGTACAACCAACAACATAACATAGAAATACATAAAAAGCCCTAACACCCTAGGGCAAGACAAGCTTCACGAGGCTGGGCATAGCCTTCACCGCCATCTTCACTTGCACCTCCTCTTCACTCCTCCTCCTCGAGGCCATTCTTGCCGAGGTAGTAGGGGAGGCTGTGCATGCCGTTGCTGGTGGGGGAGATGCTTTCGACGTCTGTGAATATGTTGTACGTGGTGGATGCGATGAACTCTCACCCACACCAAAACACCTTGCCACACAGGTAATATGCATCAAATCTGTTGGTGAAGTTGACGATGAGCCTTGTCAGTGGAGAGCTGGAGTTTGGACGCAGTTCCTCCAGTCACAACATCACCAGCGAGCCCGCCGAAAGGTGGGCGAATCCCAAGTGGAGGAAACACTAGGCCAACTCCCTAGCACCCCTCCAGCGTGAGATCGCCCACACACAGAGCGTGGTCTTCACGACAACACCGACGGGGTACCGTCTATCCAGCACGATCGGTGGTAGTTGGAAGGTTGGGCCATAGTACTGCACCCTCGCCTTACTTGGAGAGTGCTCTCGATTTGGGTAAAGAAGAGAAGGGGCGACACAAATTAATGTGTGGAGGATAGGTGGATGGGTGGGTGGTTTAAATAAGGGGTGGGTGGCCATGTTGCTACGTTCAAACAAGCACCGGCCGTGTTGCTACGTTCAAACAAGGTGTGTTGATCAGTATGCTCTAGACTTTAATTGCCAACTATTTTTAGTCACCAAGCTAAATCGATGCGAGTGGATCGCAAAGGCTGAAACAATGTGAAGAAACGCGTGTGAGAAGAGAAAAACTAGCGGCAGCGACCGTTGCTGCGTTCGTGGTGGCTCAAAAGCTGCATCCATGCACATCATGGCAATGCGTATCAGCACATGCACGCAGGCTAGCTGGATCATGTCACACATGCATACCAGGCTTCTGTATCGTGACGGCGCGCATGAGCGCATGCATGTAGCCGTTTCATGCAACGACCCAACAGTCCAATGAAACCATGGCGTAACGGTCCAACCAGTGCCACCGTCCAACACAACCCCACTTGTTTGTCCAACGGGCGACACTGTCCAGTGCGGCCCCACTCGTCAGTAGTTAGTGGTTAAACCGTTGACCCGACGACATCCTCCGCTATGTCCATTTATGAGGGTTCCAGACAAGGGAGTGGGGAAAAGTGAGAAAAAGTGAAGAACGTGGGGATGAATGAGTACAACTAAGGAACCAGGGGCACACGAATAAAAAACCCTATTTCTGTACAAATTTCCTAGTTTTCCTTATTTTTAGATTTTTTTGAGTTACATAATAATGGTTTTCGTACGGATCATTACAAACTATTTTGTTTTTGCTTACATAGTTTGCTTGTTTTATTGATGTTATGGATTATATTTGGGGGTATAAGTCATGGAGAACTTAGAATACAATACCTATTATGCAATAATAAAATATAAAACAATTTATAACAAGACCTAAAATTTATGATATGTTCATTATACTAACATATCTCATGATGTTTCTGTTGAGTTTTGTGTGGTTAAGTTTTGAAGTTTTGGGTGAGACAACGATGGATGAAGGAATAAGGAGTGGCAAGACCCTAAGCTCGGGGATTCCAAAGGCACCCCAAGGTAATATTCAAGGAAGACCCACGCGTCTAAGCTTGGGTATGGCTCACATGACATCACCACTTACGTCTCCATTCTATCGGTATGTCACTTAGAGATATATTTTTATTCATCACATAATATGAGTTTTTATGAAGTCGTGTATTATAGTTTTCTTTTCTTTTAGTTTGCCATAATCATTGTTTTATGGACGCACACCTATCGTGAGACACACATTTTCATCAAAATACTATATATGCTTCACCTATATCTTTTGGGCTAGGCACTTTCTCTAATGCTTCAC
Organism: Hordeum vulgare subsp. vulgare; assembly: GCF_904849725.1. Classification (NCBI taxonomy): domain Eukaryota; kingdom Viridiplantae; phylum Streptophyta; class Magnoliopsida; order Poales; family Poaceae; genus Hordeum; species Hordeum vulgare. The sequence goes on along the minus strand of NC_058522.1, from coordinate 350,807,711 downwards.
TTATATATTTTAGAGAACATCGGTTATCATATTTTATATAAATAGTTGCACTCTCATGCTTCACTTAAATATTTTTTAGAGTCTAAGAATCAGGAATGGGAATTTGCTTGTGTTATAAGACTTGTCCAAAAAGGATGGGTATTCAAGGAAGATATAATAAAAACTTTCGTGTATCTCACCAAATAAGAAACGTATGGTTTGATTATATTGATGTAGTAATATGAAAGATATGGGTTCATGATCATTGGTTAGTAAAAATATTGATATTAAAGCTTGTTATTTACTTCTCATCTAAATACTGGTCATGGCACGGTGATGAGGTGTGACATTTTTTATGTGTGAAATGAAATCCTATCATGCCGTTTGAATCGGGGGCACACGATTATTAACTCGTACCAACCTCATCCCTAGGAGAATGCAGTAGTACTTTGCTTCTTGAGGGCTAATAAGGCTTTACAATAAGTATATGCGTTATTTATGATTAATGTGAGTCCTTCGATATATGCACTCTCACCTTTCCACATTTTGCTAGCCGCTTCTGTACCGTGCATTGCCCTTTCTCACCTCGAGAGTTGGTGCATCCATACGCCAAGATACGATACGCTTTGTCACACATAAGCCCCCTTATATCTTCCTCAAAATAGCCACCATACCTACCTATCATGACACTTTCATAGCCATTCCGAGATATATTGCCATGCAACTTGCACCGTTCTATCACATGACTTGGGTGTTCATCATAATATTGCTTTGCATGATCATATGGAGCTGACATGTATTTGTGGCAAAGCCACCATTCATCATTGTTCACATGTTATGCTAGATCATTGCACATCCTGATACACCGCGCGACACATTTGTCAAAGTTAGCCACCCAAACACTTAGCCATTTTTCCCACGTATCCACTTTGTCAAGATCCACATTCACAAATTTGGTGTCACCAACATTTCCATATCAGACCCATCGAGTTTGACCTCAGAAACAAACCCCATCCATTCCCACCAAATCGGTGCAACCGAAACAAAGTCAGTGCTACCGAGTTCAGTGTGGCTAACATTCTGTTGCCAAGATACACAAAATCAAAATTTTCGAGTTTGAGTATCGGTGCCACCGAGTTTGGCCATCTGACCGTCAGTCACCTTTTTGGTGCCACCGAGTTTCATATATCGATCTCACCAAGATTCAAAAGTTCACACCTTTAGTGCTAATCGGTAGCATCGACTTGTCAACTTCCGTGTCACAAAGTTTGCCCTTTTGTGTGTAACGGTTGGATTTTGGCTGCTGCCTATATATACCCCTTCACCACCTCTCATTCGTGGGAGAAGCACCCAAAACACACACTTCACTACCAGATCCATTTCTCAGAGAGAACCACCTACTCATGTGTTGAGACCAAGATATTCCAATCCTATCATTTAAATTTTATCTCTAGCTTCCCAAAACTGCTTTCCACCAAATCAACCTCTCCTACCCATGCATATTCTGTGAGAGAGTGATTTGTGTTGAGGAGACTATATTTAGAAGCACAAGAGCAAGGAGTTCATTGGTCTACCACATCTATTACCTTTCGGAGGGTGGTGCCTTCTAGATTGGTTAGGTGTTGATACATCTCCAACGTATCTATAATTTTTGATTGTTCTATGCTATTATATTATCTGTTTTGGATGTTTTATATGCATTAATATGCTATTTTATATTATTTTCGGGACTAACCTCTTAACCTAGAGCCTAGTGCCAGTTTCTGTTTTTTTCCATCTTTTAGTATTACACATAAGGAATACTAAACGGAGTCGAAACGGAATAAAATCTGTGGAATGATTTTTCTTGGACGAGAAGAAACGTGATAGACTTGGAGAAGGGGCAGGAGACCTGTCGGGAGATGAAAAGGCTGCAGGGCGCGCCCTAGGGGGGGGATGGCTTGTGGGCCCTCTATAGGCCTCCTAACCCTAATCTTTGTCCTATAAATTCCCAAATATTCCCCCAATACCAGAATGACACCAAAAGATACTTTTCCGCCATCGGGAGCCTCTGTTCCCGTGAGATCCAATCTGTGAGCCTTTTCCGGTAATCTCCCGGAGGGGGAATCGATCATAGAGGGCATCTACATCAACTCCATTGTCCCTCCGATGATGCGTGAGTAGTTCACCACAAACCTACCGATCCATAGCTAGTAGCTAGATGGCTTCTTCTCTCTCTTTGTCCTTCAATACCATGTTCTTCATGATCTTCATGGAGATCTATCTGATGTAATACTCTTTTGTGGTGTGTTTTTCAAGATCCGGTGGATTGTGGGTTTATGTTCAGATTATCTATGAATATTATTTGAATCTTCTATGAATTATTATATGCATGATTTCATATCTTAGCAAGTCTCTTCGAGTTATTGGTTTGGTTTGGCCAACTAGATTGGTAATTCTTGCAGTGGGAGAAGTGCTTAGTTTTGGGTTCAATCTTGCGGTGCCCTCACCCAGTGACAAACTAGGGTTAGCGAGGCACGTATTGCATTGCTGCCATCGAGGATAAAAAGATGGGGTTTTCATCATATTGCTTGAGTTTATCCCTCAACATCATGTCATCTTACCTAATGCGTTACTCTGTTCTTCATGAACTTAATACTCTAGATGCAGGCAGGAGTCGATCGATGTGTGGAGTAATAGTAGTAGATGCAGAATCGTTTCGGTCTACTTGACATGGACGTGATTCCTATGTGCATAATCATTGCCTTGGATATCTTCATAATTATTCGCTTTTCTATCAATTGCTCGACAGTAATTTGTTCACCCACCATATTATTTTCCTTCATGAGAGAAGCCTCTAGTGAAACCTATGCCCCCTGGTCTATTTTCCATATTATACTTTCATATCTATAAACCAAAAATACCAAAAATACATTGCTGCCATTTATTTACTTCTGTTTTACTTTTAGTTCTAGCAATCTTTTATATGTGTCTCTACGATATCTCATCCTTGCAAATAACCGTGAAGGGATTGACAACCCCTTTTTAGCGTTGGGTGCAAGTGTTTGATTGTTTGTGTAGGTGCTAAGATTGGGGCCTTGCTTGTTCCTCCTACTGGATTGATACCTTGGTTCTCAAAAAACCGAGGGAAATACTTATCTACTTTGCCGCATCACCCTTTCCTCTTCAAGGGAAAACCTAAGCAAGCTCAGGAAGTAGCAAGAAGGATTTCTGGCGCCGTTGCCAGGGAGGATACTTAGCAAGATCAAGCCTACCAAGTACCCATGAAAAACTCATCTCTTCCATTTACTTTATTTGCCATTTTCCTCTCGTTTTCCTCTCCCCCACTTCTAAAGTAATTTTCAAAAAATACCAAAAAGATTTGCATTTTTGTTCGCCCTTCGTCCGTTCGTCTTTTTGTTTGATTGCTTGTGTGCTAGATTTCTTGCTTTGTCACAATGACTCAAGATAATACCAAATAATAATGATTTTATTAGTACTCCGATTGCTCCCGCCACTAGTGTGGAATATTATGAAATTAACGCCCTTTGCTCAATCTTGTTATGGAAGAACAATTTTTTGTCCTTCCTAGTGAAGATGCCGCATCCCATCTAAATACTTTCGTTGAGTTATGTGATATGCAAAACAAGAAAGATGTGGATAATGAAATTGTTAAATTGAAGCTATTTCCTTTCTCACTACGAGACCGTGCTAAAACTTGGTTTTCATCTTTACCTGAAAATAGTATTGATTCGTGGAATAAGTGTAAATATGCTTTTATTTCGAAGTACTTTCCGCCCACTAAGATTATCTCCCTTAGGAACAATATAATGAATTTTAAGCAACTTGATCATGAGCATGTTGCACAATCTTGAGTTTATGGATGATTATACAATGTTTTTTATGAGGGATTGAATTTTCCTTATAGACATATTTTAGATTCCGCCACGGGTGGTACTTTTATGGAAATAACATTAGGAGAAGCTACTAAACTCCTAGATAATAATATGGCAAATTACTCTCAATGGCATACCAAAAGATCGCTTAGTGTTAAAAAAGTGCATGCTATTGAAGGAATAAATACTTTGAGTGAAAAGATGGATGAATTGATGAAATTGTTTGCTAGTAAGAGTGCTCCTATTGATCCCAATGATATTACTTTGCCTTCTTTGATTGGAAATAATAATGAATCTATGGATGTGAATTTTGTTGGTAGGAACAATTTTGGTAATAACGCGTATAGAGGTAATTTCAATCGTAGGCCGTTTCCTAGTAATTCCTCTAACAATTATGGTAATTCCTACAACAATTCTTATGTAAATTATAATAATATGCCCTGTGATATTGAGAATAATATTAAATAATTCATTAGCTCACAAAAAAGGTTACAATGCTATGATTGAAGAAACATTGCTCAAGATTGATGATTTGGCTAGGAACATTGATATAATTTCTCTTGAGATTGATTATTTGAAAATTAGATCTATTCCACCCAAGCATGATATTAATGAGTCTTTAAAATCCATGAGAATTTCTGTTGATGAGTGTAAGGAAAGAACTGCTAGAATACATGCTAAGCGTGAATGGCTTGAAAAGGTGTTTTCTCGTGATAATAATGATGAAGATCTTAAAGTGATTGATGTGACTCCTAGTGAATATTTGTTTTCTAGTATAAATCTTGAAAAGATGGGACTCGAGATAAGTCAACTTTAGTTAAAAGGCGTCCCAATGATTCGAAGTTTACAAATCTTAAAATTAAGATTGATAAAAGTGGGATTGAAGAGGTCAAAACTTTAAATGGCAGTGAACCCACTCTTTTGGATTTCAAGTACTTTATTTGATTTATTGTGTTTCCTTGTTGCAATCCATGTTGAATTGTCCGCATGCTTATAATCAAAATAAAGCTTTTACTAAACATATTGTGGATGCTATAATGAAATCTTTTGAAGAAAACATGAGTTGGAAGTTTTTATACCTAGAAAGCTTTATGATGAGTGGCAACCTACTATTAAGATTATAAATAAATATTATGTGTGCCATGATTTGTGTGATTTGGGTGCTAGCGTTTCCACGATTCCAAAAACTTTATGTGATGTGCTAGGATTTCGTGAATCTGATGATTGCTCTTTAAATTTGCATCTAGCGGATTCTACAATTAAGAAACCCACGAGAAGGATTAATGATGTTCTTATTGTTGCAAATAGGAATTATGTGCGTGTAGATTTCCTTGTTCTTGATATAGATTGCAATCCTACATGTCCTATTATTCTTGGTAGACCTTTCCTTAGAACGATTGGTGGAATTATTGATATGAAAGAAGGAAATATTAGATTCCAATTTCCATTAAGGAAAGGCACGGACCACTTTCCTAGAAATAAAATAAAATTACCTTATGAATCTATTATGAGAGCTACTTATGGATTGCATACCAAAGATGACAATACCTAGATCTATTGCATTATGCCTAGCTAGGGGCGTTAAACAATAGCGCTTGTTGGGAGGCAACCCAATTTTATTTTTATGCTTTTGTTTTTGAGTGATACACACATTATTACCTCTGTAATAATTGTGTTTTCTTGTTTTAATTAGTGTTTGAGCCAACTAAGACCTTTGGGATGGTCTACAATGTTTGCAAGTTGATTTTGCTGAAAAACAGAAACTTTCGCTCTCAGTCCAGGAATTTTGTAAATTCACTCGACTGTGCATTCGATCTGAAAGTTTTACACAAGATTTATATACAAATTTCCCTGATTGTACTAATTTTTAAGAATTTTTGGAGTTATAGAAGTATTCGAAGTTTATAGATTGCTACAGACTGTTCTGTTTTGACAGATTTTGTTTTCTTTGTGTTGTGTGCTTATTTTGATGAATCTATGGGTTGTATCGGGGGCTATGAACCATGAAGAAGTTGTAATACACCAAATATTACACCAATATAAATAAAGAATTGTTGGGGAACGTTCCATGGGAAACAAAAAATTTCCTACGCACACGAAGACCTATCATGGTGATGTTCATCTACGAGAGGAAGATTGGATCCACATACCCTTTTAGATTGCTAAGAGAGAAGCGTTAGGAAACACGGTTGATGTAGTGGTACAACTTTGTGATTCAAATCACCGTCGTCCCATGATCCGTCCCGATCTAGCGCCGAACGGGCGACACCTCCGCGTTCAGCACACGTACATCTCGATGATGATCTCGGCCTTCTTGATCCAACAAGAGAGAGGGAGAAGTAGATGATTTTGCCGATAGCGTGACAGCGCGCCGGTGGTGGTGATGTTCTACTCCTGCAGGGCTCCGCCCGAGCTCCACAGAAATCCGATCTAGAGGAAGAACTACGTGGTATAGGTTTGAGTTGCACATGGCAAAATTTGTGTCTCAAAAGCCCTAAAACCACCAATATATATAGGAGGAGGGGAGGGTCTAGCCTTGGGGCTCAAGGGAGCCCCAAGGGCGCCGGCCGATTGGGAGGAGGTGGACTCCCACCTCAATTCGGTTTGGGGCAAGGAGTCCACTACTTCCTTCCCACCTCCCTCTTTCCTTGTTTTTTCTTTTCTATGGTTTTTTCCACTTGTGGCGCCATAGCCCTCTTGGGTTGGCCTCACCAGCCCACTAAGGGCTGGTGCGCCACCCTAGGGTTACTGGGCTCACTCCCGGGTGGGTGGGCCCCTCTCGGTGAATACCCGGAACCAATTCGTCACTCCAGGTACACTGATGGTAATGCTCGAAATCTTTCCGGTGACCAAATGAAACCATCCTATATATCAATCTTCGTTTCTGGACCACTCTGGAAACCCTCGTGACGTCCGTGATCTCATCCGGGACTCCGAACAACCTTCGGTCACCAACACATATAACTAAACTATACTAAAACATCATTGAACCTTAAGTGTGCAAACCCTGCGGGTTCGAGAACTATGTAGACATGACCCGAGACACTCCTTGGTCAATATCCAATAGCGGGACCTGGATGTCTATATTGCATCCTACATATTCTACGAAGATATTATTGGTAGAATCTCTGTGCCAAGGATTCATATAATACCGTATAACATTCCTTTTGTCCTTCGTATGTTACTTGCCCAAGATTTGATCGTCGGTATCCCTATACCTATTTCAATCTCGTTACCGGCAAGTCTCTTTACTCGTTCCGTAATACAAGATCCCGTGACTTACACTTGAGTCACATTGCTTGAAAGGCTTGTATGTGATGTTGTATTACCGAGTGGGCCCCGAGATACCTCTGTGTCACACGGAGTGACAAATCCCAGTCTTGATCCATGCTAACTCAACGGACACCTTCGTAGATACCTGTAGAGCACCTTTATAGTCACCTAGTAACGTTGTGACGTTTGATACACACAAGGTATTCCTCCGGTGTCAGTGAGTTACATGATCTCATGGTCATAGGAATGAATACTTGACACGCAGAAAACAATAGCAACAAAATGACACGATCACATGCTACGTTCGTAGTTTGGGTCTAGTCCATCACATGATTCTCCTAATTATGTGATCCAGTTATCAAGTGACAACACTTGCATATGGTCAAAAAACCTTAACCATCCTTGATCAACTGGCTAGCCAACTAGAGGCTTGCTAGGGACATTGTTTTGTCTATATATCCACACATGTATCTATGTTTTCATTCAATACAATCATAGCATGGATAATAAACGATTATCTTGAAACAGGAAATATAATAATAACTACTTTATCATTGCCTCTAGGGCATATTTCCATCAGTCTCCCACTTGCACTAGAGTCAATAATCTAGTGTCACATTGCTATGCGATTTACATTGGAATGAATCTAACACCCATATAGTTCTGGTGTTGATCATGCTTCACTCATGGAAGAGGTTTAGTCAATGGATCTACTACATTCAGATCCATGTGCACTTTGCAAATATTTACGTCCTCCCCTTCGACGTAGTCGCGGATGAGGTTGAAGCGTCGTTTGATGTGTCTGGTCTTCTTGTGAAACCTTGGTTCCTTTGCTACAGCAATGGCACCAATGTTGTCACAGAACAAAGTTATTGGATTTAGTGCGCTCGACACAACTCCAAGATCCGTCATGAACTGCTTCATCCAGACACCTTCCTTAGCTGCCTCCGAGGCAGCCATGTACTCCGCTTCACATGTAGAATCTTCTACTATGCTTTGCTTGGAACCGCACTAGCTAACCGCACCCCCATTAAGAATAAATACATATCCGGTTTGAGACTTAGAGTCATCCGGATCAGTGTCAAAGCTTGCATCGACGTAACCCTTTACGACGAGTTCTTCGTCACCTCCATAAACAAGAAACATTTCCTTAGTCCTTTTCAGGTACTTCAGAATATTCTTGACCGCCGTCCAGTGATCCACTCCTGGATTACTTTGAAACCTGCCTGCCATACTTATGGCCAGGCTGACGTCCGGTCTAGTGCACAACATTGCATACATGATAGACCCTATGGCTGAATCATAGGGGACGGTACTCATCTTTTCTCTATCTTCCCCAGTTACTCGACACTGAGTCTTACTCAACTTTATACCTTGTAATACTGGCAAGAACCCCTTCTTGGACTGTTCCATTTTGAACTTCTTCAAAACTTTATCAAGGTATGTGCTTTGTGAAAGTCCTATCAAGCATTACGATCTATCCCTATAGATCTTAATGCCTAGAATGTAAGCAGCTTCTCCTAGTACCTTCATTGAAAAACATTTTTTCAAGTAATATTTTACGCTCTCTAAAAACTCCACATTGTTTCCAATCAGAAATATGTCATCCACATATAATATTAGAAATGCCACAGAGCTCCCACTCACTTTCTTGTAAATACAAGATTCTCCAACAACTTGTATAAACGCAAATGCTTTGATCACCTCATCAAAGCGCTTATTCCAACTCCAAGATGCTTGCACCAGTCCATAAATGGATCGCAGGAGATTGCATACTTTGTTAGCATTCTTTGGATCGACAAAACCTTCGGGTTGCATCATATACAACTCTTCCTTAAGAAAACCGTTAAGGAACACCGTTTTGACATCCATCTGCTAGATTTCATAATCAAAAAATGCAGCTATTGCTAACATGATTCGGATGGACTTAAGCATCGCTACCGGTGAGAATGTCTCATCATAGTCAACTCCTTGAACTTGTGAAAAACCCTTTGCCACAAGTCGAGCTTTATAAACGGTTACATTACCGTCCGCGTCCGTCTTCTTCTTAGAGATCCATTTGTTCTGAATAGCCTTGCGACCTTCAGGTAATACTTCCAAAGTCCACACTTTGTTTTCATACATAGATCCTATCTCGGACTTCATGGCCTCCAGCCATTTGTTGGAATTAAGGCCCACCACTGCTTCTTCATAATTCACAGATTCGTTGTTGTCTAACAACATGATTGATAAGACATGATCATCGTACCACTCAGGAGCAGTACGTGATCTTGTCGACGTGCGAGGTCTGACAGTAACTTGATCCGAAGCTTCATGATCATCATAATTAGCTTCCTCCTCAACCGGTGTCGCTTCGACAGAGGCTTCCCCTTGCCTTGTGCCACCATCTAGAGGGAGTAGAGGTTCGACAACCTCATCAAGTTCTATCTTCCTCCCACTCAATTCTTTCGAGAGAAACTCCTTCTCAAGAAAAGCTTTGTTCTTAGCAACAAACACTTTGCCCTCGGATCTGAGATAGAAGGTGTAGCCAACTGTCTCCTTTGGGTAACCTATTAAGACACACTTATTCGCTTTGGGTTCCAGCTTTTCAGGCTGAAGCTTTTTGGCATAAGCATCACACCCCCAGACTTTAAGAAATGACAACTTTGGCCTCTTGCCATACCACATCTCGTATGGTGTGGTCTCAACGGATTTTGATGGTGCCCTATTTAAAGTAAGTGCAGCTGTCTCTAATGCACAACCCCAAAACGACAACGACAAATCGGTAAGAGACATCATAGATCGCACCATATCTAACAAAGTACAATTACGACGTTCGGACACACCATTACGCTGTGGTGTTCCAGGCGGTGTTAACTGTGAAACGATTACACATTGTCTCAAGTGAGCACCAAACTCGAAACTCATATATTCACCCCCACGATCAGAATGTAGGAACTTGATCTTCTTGTTACGATGATTTTCAACTTCACTCTGAAATTGCTTGAACTTCTCAAATGTTTCAGACTTGTGCTTCGTCAAGTAGATATATTCATACCTACTCAAATCGTCAGTGAAGGTGAGAAAATAACGATATCCGCGGCGCGCCTCAACACTCATTGGACCGCACACATCGGTATGTATGATCTCCAACAAGTCACTTGCATGATCCATTGTTCCGGAGAACGGAGTCTTAGTCATCTTGCCCATGAGGTATGGTTCGCATGTGTCAAGTGATTCAAATTCAAGTGACTCCAAAAGCCCATCGGAATGGAATTTCTTTAGGCGCTTTACACCAATATGACCTAAGCGGCAGTGCCACAAAAACATGGCGCTATCATTGTTAACTCTACATCTTTTGGTCTCAATGTTATGTATATGTGTGTCATCACAATCAGGATTCAATATGAACAATACTCTCACATCGGGTGCATGACCATAAAAGATATTACTCATAGAAATAGAACAACCATTATTCTCTGACTTAAACGAGTAACCGTCTCGCAATAAACAAGATCCAAATATAATGTTTATGCTTAAGGTAGGAACTAAATAACAATTATTTAAGTTCATAACTAATCCTGTTGGTAACTGAAGTGAGACTGTGCCGACGGCGATTGCATCAACCTTGGAACCATTTCCCACGCGCATCGTCACTTCATCCTTCGCCAGCCTTTGTTTATTCCGCAGTTCCTGCTTCGAGTTGCAAATATGAGCAACAGAACCGGTATCTAATACCCAGGCAGTACTACGAGAGTTGGTTAAGTACACATCAATAACATGTATATCACATATACCTGATTTTTCTTTGGCCGCCTTCTTATCAGCCAAATACTTGGGGCAGTTGCGCTTCAGTGACCCATCCCCTTGCAATAATAACACTCTGTTTCCGTCTTAGATCCATCCTTGGGTTTCTTCGTCGGATTGGCAACAGGTTTGTCACTCTTCTTGGAGTTACCCTTCTTGCCTTTGCTGTTTCTATTGAAACGAGTGGTCTTATTGACCATCAACACTTGATGCTCTTTCCGGAGTTCTGACTGTGCGACTTTCAGCATCGCGAATAACACTCCGGGTGACTTGTTCATCCCTTGTCGTGGGTATAAGTCTGACAGTAGAAGTATAGGGTACGAAAGGAGGGGCAGAGCCTTAGCTACGGCGAGGATGTATGAGTTCAGGCCCCTCTACGGTGGAGGTAAAAGCCCTACGTCTCAGTGCTCTTGGGAGCTTAGTGTCGAGTGGATTATAGGATTACAGCAAGTGCCAACCCTTGCACTAGTGGGGAAGGGCGTCTTATATAGAGTGCGCTGCCCTTCATAATGGACCGATGGACAAGGGTGGAATAGTGGCGAATAAAAGCCTACGTTACCTGATGCTAATAATGGTGTATGAAAACGTATGACCGTTGCCCTCCTGGGAGGTTACGATGTACATAGTGGATTCCAGTCGGTACGTTAGATATGCTCCGAGTGGATCGTCGCCGACTGGATGATGGGGGCGTCCTCAGTTCAGTCGGAACTGTCTAAGGGCCTTGTCTTCTATGAAGGGTAGTCCTTGGGTAGGACCTATAGGGCAGGCCTATGACCCTACCCTGGGACTATAACCCCATCATTAGTCCCCGAATGGATCGGGGTTGGAACGATGAAGTGATGTCTGGAGTATGGAACCGACTGGTATGGAGGTGACTTTGGCGTTGTTTGCCTCGATCCATTTTATCCTTTCAACCACTGATGTGAGTGAATATACCAATGAAACGAACCGTCAGGGACCGAGTGCTTCCGTGGAATCTTTCGACGTGACTGGTCAAACTGACAGCGCCGGATTTTCCGGGATCCTCAAATTTCGGTTGCCGCGCGCTCAACGGGGATGACGACATCGCCATCGAGTAGGTTTTGCCTCCTCGATTACCGCGCCTTTATCTTCTCCACTAACCTCGCAGCGGCCGGTTGGGGGGATAAGATCTCGGGTCCACCTATTAGTGACCCAGTCAGAAGCCTATTTAAGCCTCCCCGGCGGGATTTCCTGTTGCGCTGCTCAACCTCCTCTCATTAATCTCGCTCCTCCCGCAGCTCTCTGCACACCTCAAGCCTCCTCCTTCCCCTCCTCCTCTGCGGACCCGTCGCCTTCGCCATGACGAAGGGGCAGACCAGCAAGCTTGAGTCGCAGAAGAAGAAGAGGAAGGGGGCAGCCCCTACTCAGCGGCGGCAGCGGGCGCTGTTGGCGGGTTGGATCCAGGGGGATTTCCTCCCCTCCTCGGTGATGGAGAACGACGTGCTGGAGCTGGCGTAGCATGGCATGGTCGTCAACAAGTCCTGGAGGCTTCCGGAAGGCGAGACGGAGCCGGCACCGAAGGAGGGGGAGCGCGTTCTGCTGCTCAACCATGTGGCCCGAGGCTTCTCCTTGCCTCCCCATCCCTTCTTCCGAGGTATCATGACTTACTTCGGGGTGCAGCTCCATCACTTTCCTCCGAACGCAATAGCTCACCTTGCTGCATTCGTCACCCTCTGCGAGTGCTTCATTGGATGTCCCCCCCACTGGGGGCTCTTTAAGTATGTCTTCTCCGCTAGATCCCAAAACGTCAAAAAGCTTAGCCAGTCGGACGATAAGACCCACATCCTCCAGCTCTGCGGGGGTTTAGGCTTCCAGAAGAAAACAAAGAGTAGCTATCCCTCCCTCCAGCTGTTCGAGTCAGTTAGGAACTGGCAATTGTCCTGGTTCTATTGCCAGGACATTGCTTGTCCGAATGCTTCGAGCGGGTTGCCACCTTTCAGTTTAGACCGTCCGGGCCCTCCTAGGAAGCTTGCGCTCTCTAAGGGGGAAAGAATCCAGATCCAGCCTTTGGTCGACGCGCTGATAGCCGTCGTTCGTAAGGGAGTCACCGGCACGGACCTGCTGGAGACTTTTCTAGGTCGGCGCATCCAGCCGCTGCAGGCCCGACACCATGCCATGTGGCACTACGCGGGGCCTTCGGATTCCACTCGGTCTCATCCAGAGGATGTGAGCGGGGAGACCGTGAGTGCGTGGGTCCGCGGCATCACAGGCGCGTGTGATAACCCCGTGGGAGCCCGGCGGGTGAAGCCCTTCCACGCCGAAAATCCTCCTCCGAATGAGGTGAGTACATGTTGTCGAGTGCTTTTAATCTTCTCAGCTTTATTGCTTTTCTTGTCCCGCTGACTGACGTTGCCGACTGTGTTTGGTGCAGGAGTGGACTAACTGGCATTCTGCAGTCTCGAACGGGAATCCAGCCGAGGAAGAGGAGGGCAGCCAGGAGGGTAGCGCGGATAGCGCCGAGTACGTCTCTGACAGCGGGGAGACGGAGGAGGAGTCAGAAGAGGAGGTGGAGGTGGATGGGGAGCAGAGCTCGCCACCCTCACCACCAGAGCACCGAACCAAGCGCCGTCATGACCCCACTGCTCCGCCGGCTCCTCCCGCGGCTCCGAGTGCTCCACCAGCACCTCCCGTGGCTCCGAGTGCTCGGAGCGTGAAGAGAGCCAGGGGTGTTTCTGCCGAGCCGTGAACCAGCCGTCCAAGGTGGCCAAACCTAGTGGGCCTAAGCCTCGGAAAGCTTTGCCTCGGATGAGGATCGCTGTTCCGGTCGCCTCAGCGTAAGTGTCTTGTTCTTCTGTCTTCCTTTGGTATCCGATTGAACTTCTCTTTTTGGGAACTCATGCTTATCCGTCGAGTGGATTTCACTCAACAGAGCTGCTACCTCCGCCACCTCTCTGCCGCGCTAGGACGATGATCCCATGGACACGGATAACGCCGCCACGTCCCAGCAAGGTACGTTGTCACGACTCCGAGAGCTGCATTACTGTTTCGCGAGTGCTGTCTTTGATCTTGACCTTTTTCTGTAATTTCATTTTGTTCAGTCGGGCTTCCTTCGGAGGTGATCCATCTGGAGGATGACGACCAAAGGGGGTCGGAGCCGGCTTTGGCGCCTGTCCCTGGGGTTATCCCATCTGCTGCCAATCCCACCATGAACGTGTCGCCTACTGAGACGGTGCCGCCGACTGAGACGGTGGCCCTCACGGCGGAACCGACTGGAGCGGAGCTCGGGATGCCCAGGGAGTCTTCTGCTGCGCCGGGTCCGTCGGCCGTTCAATATGATGCCCGACACCTCTTGGAAGATCAGGTAGGAGCCGCCAAGGACGCCATGATGCAGGTGGAGATGATGGTGGGCCACGCCAAGGGAGCGTATGACTCCATCGCGTCCCTGTACAAGAAGAGCTTGGAGCTCCGGGATGATATCCGAGTAAGTGCGCTAGTAAGTGTTTACTTTCCTCTTGTTACCCACTGGGGGTTTCAGCGATATACTCGGATACAGTAGGATGATTTTGCAGTGGGTTCACTCCGAGTGAACCCAGTGGGTGTAGTCCCCGAGACTTCTGCCGAGTGCTTGCACTGGCAGTTGTCTTTATATGTATTTTCCGTAATCTGAATAGATCAGAGCTGATCTGCCCGAATGGTACCAGTGGGGCACTCCGAGTGCACCCACTGGGTGTAGTCCCCGAGAGTAGTGTTACTCGGGTAGAGTAATAGTAATCTCATAGTGTTGTTGGTTTGATATGGAGCTCAATAGGGCCGACTTGGTCGAGCTTCATACCAGTGGGGTCACTCTCAGTGAACCCACTGGGTGTAGTCCCCGAGACCGCTGTCGATTGCTTGCATCAGCAGGGGTCTGAAGAATTTTGAGCTTTGATTGTTTTGCCATATCTGTGGAGACTTTTTCCTTGTTGAATGTGGTTGATCCTCCCTTTGTGTCTCTTTGGCAGAAGACTTGTGAAATGGGATCGGCGTACAATGCTCTGAAGGCTGAGAAGATTGAGCTTGCTGCGGACTTGGAGGTGGCTGTTAATGACCTGGCTGTTGTGAAGAAGGCTCTTGCTGACTAAGAGAAATCTTTTGAGGAATCCCTGGAGACCAACAAGGCACTGGTGGCCGAGGTAGACAAAATGAAGAAGGAGAGATCTGACTGGGTGGCTCAGCTGAAGGTGATGAACACTCGGTGCAGAGCGCAGGAGAACTACGTCAGCGACTGGGCGGAAGATGGTCACACTGGTTGGCGGTAAGTTCTAGCCGAGTGTTTTTTGACTTTGGAGTTCACTCCGCGCTTATTTTCTGCTTGTCTTTTCTTTGCAGATTTCTGTCGGGATGTTGAGGCTGAAGCAGCCGAAATTGAACGGTCCCTTGTTCCGAATGTTCCACTCGGCGATGAAGCCAACCGGGACATGCTCCGAGCGCATTCTCGCCTTAACAGGGTGGGCCCTTTCATTGGCAGCCTGAGAAAAGTTGTTGGCCGAATCGACAAGGAGCTGTGGCCAGAAGACGACTCCCGGAGCGAAATAGATGGGTTGATGACTCGGCTGGAGGACGTCCCAGGCAGAGTGCAGGCATGGAAGAAGTCTGCCGCTCGGTGTGGTGCGGACGTGGCGCTATCTCTGGTCCGAGTGCACTGCAAGGAAGTCCGTGAAGCAAAGCTGAAGACGTTGCAGGTCGCCAACACCAAGAAGCTTCGATTCGAAGATTTCATGGAGACCTTCCTCGACACAACCACTCGCATTGCAGATGGAATCGACCTCGACACCTTTGTGGAGCCTACCAGTCCCAGCGACGCTTGAAAAAACTTTATGGTTAACGCACATTTACCTCGGTATGCCGTGTGGTATCTGTATTAAACTTTGGCCACTGCTGTTGGCCGTCACATTTGTGGTTCGGTGTGGATAAACTTGATTCACACCGAGGCGACTGATCGTAGATCCAACTTGAATTTGAATCGGATCTTTTGCTCTTCTTTCGCTGAGTTTTTTTTGACACGATTTTGGCTCGTGGTTTTTGTTTGGCATCTCTTGGTGAAGCCAATGGCAAACATGCGGAGCATGTAGTTGTCAGTTGTCTTCACATCCACATGAGCCTCAATGAGGGTCTGCTAAGCCTCCGAGTGTGCACTCGGAGCGAGTTTTTACTTAGGCGACTCTCGATCGCGGCTAAGTCCCCGAGTGTTACTGTTAGTGCGCATTCAGAGCGAGTTGTTACTTAGGCGACTCTGGGTCGCGGCTAAGTCCCCGAGTGTGACTGTTAGTGCGCACTCGGAGCGAGTTGTTACTCACGTAGTTTTCAGTTGTCTTCACATCCACATGAGCCTCAATGAGGGTCTGCTAAGCCTCCGAGTGTATCTCGAGTATACACTCGGAGGAAGCTTTTTTACTTAGGCGACTCTGAGTCGCAGCTAAGTCCCCGAGTGTGACTTTTCGTGCACACCCGGAGTGAGTTGTTACTCATGTAGTTGTTAGTTGTCTTCACATCCACATGAGCCTCAATGAGGGTCTGCTAAGCCTCCGAGTGTATCTCGAGTATGCACTCGGAGGAAGCTTTTTCCTTAGGCGACTCTGAGTCGTAGCTAAGTCCCCGAGTGTGACTTTTCATGCACACTCGGAGTGAGTTGTTACTCATGTAGTTGTCAGTTGTCTTCACATCGACATGAGCCTCAATGAGGGTCTGCTAAGTCTCCGAGTGTATCTCGAGTACACACTCGGAGCAAGCCTTTTACTTAGGCGACTCTGAGTCGCAGCTAAGTCTCCGAGTGTGACTTTTCGTGCATACTCGGAGTGAGTTGTTTACTTAGGCGACTCCGGGTCACAGCTAAGTCTCCGAGTGTGACTTTTAGTGCACACTCGGAGCGGGTTTTTACTTATGCGACTCTGGGTCGCAGCTAAGTCCCCGAGTGTGACTTTTAGTGCACACTCGGAGCAAGTCTGCACTTAGGCGACTCTGGGTCGCAGCTAAGTCTCTGAGTGTGACTCTTAGTGCACACTCGGAGCGCGTTTGTACTTAGGCGACTCTGGGTCGGAGCTAAGTCTCCGAGTGTGACTCTTAGTGCACATTCGGAGCGAGTTTGTACTTAGGTGACTCTGGGTCGCAGCTAAGCCCCCGAGTGTGACTTTTAATGTACACTCGGAGTTAGTTTTTTACTTAGGCGACTCTGAGTCGCAGCTAAGTCCCCGAGTGTGACTTTTCGTGCACACTCGGAGTGAGTTGTTACTCATGTAGTTGTCAGTTGTCTTCACATCCACATGAGCCTCAATGAGGGTCTGCTAAGTCTCCGAGTGTATCTCGAGTATACACTCGGAGCAAGCCTTTTACTTAGGCGACTCTGAGTCGCAGCTAAGTCTCCGAGTGTGACTTTTCGTGCATACTCGGAGTGAGTTGTTTACTTAGGCGACTCTGGGTCACAGCTAAGTCTGCGAGTGTGACTTTTAGTGCACACTCGGAGCGAGTTTGTACTTAGGCGACTCTGGGTCGCAGCTAAGTCTCCGAGTGTGACTTTTAGTGCACACTCGGAGCGGGTTTTGACTTAGGCGACTCTGGGTCGCAGCTAAGTCCCCGAGTGTGACTTTTAGTGCACACTCGGAGCGAGTTTGTACTTAGGCAACTCAGGGTCGCAGCTAAGTCTCCGAGTGTGACTCTTAGTGCACACTCGGAGCGCGTTTGTACTTAGGCGACTCTGGGTCGCAGCTAAGTCTCCGAGTGTGACTCTTAGTGCACACTCGGAGCGAGTTTGTACTTAGGCGACTGTGGGTCGCACCTAAGCCCCCGAGTGTGACTTTTAGTGTACACTCGGAGTTAGTTTTTTAGACCGGAGTATGCAAACGCGGAAGAATTTTGAATCGGCAAGAAATCAATCTGCTTTGTATTACTTCAATGATACTTGTTCTTTACATTATCTCCG
Source organism: Hordeum vulgare subsp. vulgare (assembly GCF_904849725.1). NCBI lineage: Eukaryota > Viridiplantae > Streptophyta > Magnoliopsida > Poales > Poaceae > Hordeum > Hordeum vulgare. The sequence continues at coordinate 350,789,882 of NC_058522.1, read as the reverse complement.
TCGGCGGTTACGTGTAGAAGCGCTTCAGTAGATCTCCATTCCATGCTCGCGGCTCATCCGTTTCCCTGTCGAGGTTGTAGAGTCGATATGCTCCGTTGTTCAGCACCTTATAGATGATGAACGGTCCTTCCCAGGCGGGAGCCAACTTGTGTGGTCTTTGCTGATCCACTTGGAGCACCAGGTCGCCTCCTTGGAATGTGCGGCTCCTAACATGCAGCGCGTGAAGTCGCCGCAGATCTTGTTGATAAATTGTTGAACAGATCAGTGCCATCTCGCGCTCTTCTTCTAGAAGATCCACTCCGTCTTGCCTGGCTTGCTCTGCTTCGGCTTCGGAGAAGAGTTCGACTCGTGGAGAGTTGTGAAGCAAGTCACTCGGAAGGACTGCCACTGCTCCATAAACGAGGAAGAACGGGGATCACCGTGTAGATCTATTCGGAGTTGTGTGGAGGCCCCACAACACCGAAGGCAGCTCGGTGACCCATGCGCCGGCGACATGTCCAACTTCTTGCAGGAGTCGAGGCTTCAACCCTTGAAGAATAAATCCATTCGCCCGCTCTGCTTGCTCGTTTGTTTGGGGGTGCGCCACGGATGCAAAATCCACTCGGATACCTTGGCCTATGCAAAAACCTTTGAATCTGTCCGAGTCAAAGTTTGTGCCATTGTCGGTGATTATGCTGTGCGGAACCCCGTATCTGGCGATGATGTCTCTGATAAATTTGATGGCCGTAAGGGCATCAAGCTTCTTGATGGGCTTGGCTTCAATCCACTTGGTAAACTTGTCGGCTGCTACCAGCAGATGAGTGAATCCTCCTTGGCCTGTTCTGAATGGTCCGACTGTATCTAATCCCCACACGGCGAATGGCCAACCAAGAGGAATTGTCTACAACGCAGACGTTGGCTTGTGGGACTTGTTTGAATAGAACTGACAGCCTTCACAACGGTCGACCATCTCTTTTGCCATTTCATTCGCCTGCAACCAGAAGAAACCAGCTCTGAATGCTTTGGCGACGATTGCCCTTGAGGAGGCATGATGACCGCAGGTTCTCGAGTGAATTTCTTCCAAGATTAACTGTCCCTCCTCAGGGGAGATACACCGTTGAAGGACACCTGAAACACTTTCCCTGTACAACTGGCCATCAATGACGGTGAAGGACTTCGACCTGCGGACGATCTGCCTAGCTTGGACTTCGTCTTCTGGTAACTCTTGCCTCAGGATGTACGCAATGAACGGCACAGTCCATTCGGGAATGACAGCTAGAATCTCCATGATCAAATCAACCACAGCGGGGACCTCGACTTCAGTCGGATCTGTTGAGCTCTTCGGTTGTACTGGTTCCTCTGTAAAAGGATCTTCTTTCACCGAGGGGAGGTGTAGGTGCTCGAGGCAGACATCACTCGGGACCGGTCTCCGAGTGGATCCAAGTTTTGCCAATTCATCTGCTGCTTGGTTTTTCAGTCGGGGAACATGGTGAAGTTCCAGACCTTCAAACTTCTTCTCGAGCTTCCTTATTGCATTGCAGTATGCAGTCATGGTGGGGTTCCTTACATCCCATTCCTTCATTACTTGATTAACCACCAGATCTGAGTCGCCATAGACCATCAGGCGACGGACGCCGAGTGTGATGGCCATGCGCAACCCGTAAAGGAGAGCTTTGTACTCTGCTTCGTTGTTGGAAGAATCAAAATGTATCTACAACACATACTTGAGTTTATCACCTTTTGGGGATATGATCACTACGCCGGTGCCGGAGCCATTCAACATCTTGGACCCATCGAAGAACATGGTCCAATGACCCGAGTAGATGTGAGTCGGTTGCTGTTGTTCTACCCATTCTACAATGAAGTCATCCATAGCTTGAGACTTTATAGCTTTCTTGGCTTCGAACTTGATGTCGCAGTATAGCATCTCCATTGCCCACTTTGCCACTCGGCCTGATGCGTCCCGATTGTGGAGAATTTCCGACAACGGAGCATCAGATATGACAGACACCGAGTGGTCTTGGAAATAATGAGCCACCTTCTTTGCAGTCATGTAGATCCCATAAATAAGCTTCTGATAATGGGGATACCTCTGCTTGGAGGGAGTCAGGACTTCGGAGACATAATATACTAGCCGCTGAACCTTGTACGCTTTGCCTTCTTCTTCACGTTCGACTGTCAGAACGGTGCTGACGACTTGATTTGTAGCCGCGATGTATAGAAGAAGGGGTTCTTTACTGAGCGGGGCAGTAAGAACCGGCTGGGTGGAAAGCAGGGCTTTGAGTTCGTCGAATGCAATTTGGGCTTTGTCTGTCCACTCGAAGGTATCTGACTTCTTCATGAGTCGGTAGAGAGGCAACGCCTTCTCGCCGAGTCGAGCGATAAACCTGCTCAAAGCCGCTAGGCAACCTGTGAGCCTTTGAACATCATGTACCCTTACCAGCCGCTCCATTCGGACAATGGTCCCGATCTTTTCGGGGTTGACGTCGATCCCTCGTTCGGAAACGAAGAAACCGAGTAACTTCCCGCTGGGAATGCCGAATGAACACTTGGCTGGGTTGAGCTTGATATTGTACCTACGTAGGTTGGCGAATGTTTCTGCCAAGTCAGTCAGCAGGTCGGAACCTTTGCGTGACTTGACGATGATATCATCCATATAGGCCTCCACATTTCGACCGATCTGGTCTAGGAGGCATTTTTGGATCATGCGCATAAAAGTTTCTCCTGCATTCTTCAAACCGAATGGCATAGTGATGTAACAGGAACACCCGAATGGGGTGATGAAGGCTGTTTTTAATTCATCTGGACCATACAGACGGATCTGATGGTAGCCCGAATAGGCATCAAGGAAGGATAAACGCTCGCAACCCTTAGTCAAATCAACAATTTGATCAATGCGGGGGAGCGGGAGTGATCTTTCGGACAAACCTTATTGAGAAGCTTGAAATCGATGCACATGCGGAGAGACTTGTCCTTCTTGGGCACCATGACAACATTAGCGAGCCACTCGCAGTGGTGTACCTCGCGAATGAAGTTGGCTGCCAAAAGTTTAGCCACCTCCTCTCCGATTGCTTTCCTCTTGTGCGCGGCGGACCGACGCAGGCGTTCTCGGACGGGCCGAGCGCCAGGATCCACATGCAGTCGGTGCTCAGCCAACTCCCTAGGTACACCTGGCATGTCAGCAGGCTTCCATGAGAAAATGTCCCAGTTCTCACGGAGGAATTGGATGAGCTCAGCTTCCTATTTTGGATCAAGGGTGGTGGAGATGTTTGTCGGGGCGGCAGTGTCGTCCGTCGGATGGATGCTAACTTTCTTCGTGTCTCCCGCCGACTCGAATGCGGACTCGGAAGCTGGCTTCTTCGAATGCATCAGGTCAGCGGGGTCGGCGGTCTTCTTGTACTCATCCAGCTCGAGAATAGCCATCTGCTGATCAGCAATCCTCGACCCCTGCTGCAGACACTCCTCGGCTCGCTGCCGATTGCCTGTGACCGTAATCACGCCTTTGGGACTTGGCATCTTCAGCTTCAAATAGACGTAACATGGACGGGCCCTGAAACGCGCATATGCCGGACGGCCCAGAATCGCATGGTATGCACTCTGGAAGTCCACCACCTCGAATGTCAGCTTCTCCTTGCGGAAGTTCTTGTCAGAGCCGAAGACGACATCCAACGCAATCTGGCCAAGTGACTTGGCCTTTCGTCCTGGGACGACTCCGTGGAACTGCATACTGCTCTCGCTAAGTTTGGACATCGTAATGCCCATTCCGTTGAGAGTGTCGGCGTACATGATATTCAAGCCGCTGCCGCTGTCCATGAGGACTTTGCGCAGCCTGACTCCTTCCACCACCGGGTCGACGACCAGAGCCTGCCTCCCTGGGGTGGGTACGTGTGCTGGGTGGTCTGACTGATCGAAGGTGATCGCAATCTGTGACCACTTGAGGAACGTGGGAGTGGATGGGGTTGCCATGTTTACCTCCCTGTTGACCAGCTTCAGTCGACTTTTGCTTTCCACATCAGCAAAAATCATCAACATTGCATGGACTTGGGGGAACGGATCCTCGTTTTCCCCATCATCCTGCTCGGTGTCCTTCTCACTCGGCTGCCCTTCACCGAATCCTTGGATCAGGAGGCGACACTGTCGAGTGGTATGCTTCGGGAATATGGCGTTGCCTTCTTCGTCCATCTTCGTGTGGATTGGACACGGTTGATCCAGGATGGAATTTCCTCACTGCCTCTTCTTGGGGGTGTACTGAGCTTTCCCCTTGCCTTTGAACTTGGCATTTGTAACGGCTGCTGCCTCTGCATGCGGAGTGGATTGAGCTTTCTGCTTCTGCTTCCGGTTGCTGTTCCCATCTCCATCGGCGACTGACTTATGCTTGCCGCTACGTATGCGGTCCTCCTCTTCGCCATTTGCATAGCGCGCGGCTATCTCCGTCATCTTGCTCATGGAGATGTCGCCTGTCCGACCGAACTTCAGGTACAGATCTCTGTACCGCACGCCTACCTTGAAGGCACAGACTGCTTGATGCTCTGTGACATTCTCCACCGTGTGGTAGAGGGTCGTCCAGCGCTGGATGAAATCGCGCAAGGGCTCGTTCTTCTTCTGGACACAGTGTTGGAGCTCTACGAGACCAGCAGGGCGTTTGCACGTACCCTCGAAGGTCTTGATGAAGACTCGGGACAGATCTGCCCAGCTGTAGATGCTTGACAGAGCTAACTGGTTCAACCAGGCTCGCGCCAAACCGTCGAGCATCAGTGGGAGATGTTTCATGGCGACATGGTCATCTCCGCCACCGATTTGGACCGCCACCCTGTAGTCGTCCAACCAAGTTTCTGGTTTGGACTCTCCTGTGAACTTGCTGATTCCCGTCGCCAATCATAAGTTGGGAGGGATGTCAGCTGAGCGGATGGCCCGACTGAAGCACTCGGGGCCAGAAACGATGGTCCTGCTTCCACTCAGACGATCTCTATCGTGACCATCACGATGGGCTCGACTTCTGTCGACATTCTTCTGGGCGATGTACCCTCTTGCATCAGGCCTTGGATCATGCGCGTCACCGACCGAACGATGATCATCGTGATGTCGGGGCCCGTAAGGCCCACCCCGCGGAGGGGTACGCGAACGGCGATGATCTTCTGGATGAGACCGAATGGGAAGCGGATTCCGACTCGGGTCTCTGGAACGGCTGCCCCCTCTGCGCCGCTGATGCGAGTCAGGACTGAAAACCGACCGATGCGTGTTCGCGTGAACAGAACTGTTGTGATCCTGTTGTGCGACTGGGAGACCGCCTAATTTTGCTGCTGTGCCGTATGCAACAAGCCATGGATCTGCTTGATCCCTCTACTAGCCTCTGAATAAATTGGCTAGAGAGAATCGGCTATCCTGGCGGCCGCAACCAAGTTGAGGATGGGTGTGCGGAACACCTCGACGTTGCTGTGGCGAGAGCGTCGACTGGAAGAACGATGGTGTTGACGAGGAGCGCCGGATGTTTCTCCGAACCCACGCTCGTTCCGTCCAGTCCCGAGGGGACCTTCGTGGGAATCGGCCATGAGAACTTCGGCTACAGGCCCGCGACCCGGATACTCGGAAGGTAGCTCAGTCGGAACTGACTCCGAGCACTGGGATGGCGGCGGGACCACAACCGATTCGAGCACCGCCACTTGAGAGGACGCGCTCTGTCGCGCCTGGGCGTGTCGCACCCAACCATGAAGCCGTGGACGAAGGGATCGCTTGTTGCGGCGCGTGACGGGGGCGAGGATCGACACCGGGGCCGATGGCTGGAGAAGAAGAACACCGCAGGAACTGGCACGGAAGTGTGTAGCCCCGCGACTGGGAAGCGCCTCGACGTCGAGGGGCGCATCCCGAAGCCATGCCGAATCGTTGGCGATGAAGGAGAGGGCACCGAAGAGGATCTCATGACCCATGCACAGATCTTCGCCGGACGACATGACGAAAAGATGAAATCGAAACTCGCCGGAAGTCGCTTAGACGCCTGCCCCACGGTGGGCGCCAACTGTCGTGGGTATAAGTCTGACAGTAGAAGTATAGGGTACGAAAGGGTGGACAGAGCCTTAGCTACGGCGAGGATGTATGAGTTCAGGCCCCTCTACGGTGGAGGTAAAATCCCTACGTCTCAGTGCTCTTGGGAGCTTAGTGTCGAGTGGATTATAGGATTACAGCAAGTGCCAACCCTTGCACCAGTGGGGAAGGGCGGCTTATATAGAGTGCGTTGCCCTTCATAATGGCCCGGTGGACAAGGGTGGAATAGTGGCGAATAAATGCCTATGTTACAGGTAACGTAAGCCTTAAATGCTAATAATGGTGTATGAAAACGTATGACCGTTGCCCTCCTGGGAGGTTACGACGTACAGAGTGGATTCCAGTCGGTACGTTAGATATGCTCCGAGTGGATCATCGCCGGCTGGATGATGGGGGCATCCTCAGTTCAGTCGGAACTGTCTAAGGGCCTTGTCTTCTATGAACGGTAGTCCTTGGGTAGGACCTATAGGGCAGGCCTATGACCCTACCCTGGGACTATAACCCCATCATCCCGTGCATGTTATTGTTCAACACAAAGCTCTTATAGCTAGGTGGCAGTGATTGAAGAATTTTGTCAGTGATAGCCTCTTGCTGGAGTTCAATCCCCAGCTCAGCTAGACGGTTTGAGTACCCACACATTTTTAGCACATGTTCACTGAAAAACAAATTCTCCTCCATCTTGCAAGCATAGAATTTATTGGAGGTCTCATACCTCTCGATCCAGGCGTTCTTCTGAAAGATAAACTTCAACTCTTGGAACATCTCATATGCTCCATGACGCTCAAAGCGACGTTGAAGTCCCGGTTCCAAGCCATACAAGACTGCACATTGAACTACCGTGTAGTCCTCCTTACGCGATTGCCAAGCGTTCAAAACATCTTGGTCAGATGTAGCGGGTGGTTCATCTCCTAACGTAGCATCAAAGACATAATTCTTTTTCCCATCTTGTAGGATGAGCCTAAGATTACGTGCCCAGTCTACAAAGTTGCTTCCATCATCTTTCAACTTAGCTTTCTCTAGGAACGTATTGAAATTCAGGGTTGGTACTGCATGACCCATTGATCTACAACATAAAATATTGCAAAGTGTACTTAGACTATGTTCAAGATAATTAGAGTATAACTAATCAAATTACTAATAAACTCCCACTCAAAAAGTACATCCCTCTAGTCATTTGAGTGGTGCATGATCCAAATCCACTAACTCAAGTCCGATCATCACGTGAGTTGAGTATAGTTTTAGTGGTAAACATCTCTATGCTAATCATATCAACTATACATTTCATGCTATACCTTTAGGTCTCTTGTGTTCCAAGGCCATGTCTGCACATGCTAGGCTCGTCAAGTTTAACCCGAGTGTTCCGTGTGTGCAACTGTTTTGCACCCGTTGTATGTGAACGTTGAGTCTATCACACCCGATCATCATGTGGTGTCTCGAAACGACGAACTATCGCAATGGTGCACACTCGGGGAGAACACAATTTCATCTTGAAATTTTAGTGAGGGCTCACCTTATAATGCTACCGCCGTTCTAAGCAAAATAAGGTGCATAAAAGGATTAACATCACATGCAATTCATAAGTGACATGATATGTCCATGATCTTGTGCTTCTTGATCTCCATCACCAAAGCACCAACATGATCTTCTTGTCACCAGCGCCACACCATGATCTCCATCATCGTGCCGCCATCGAGGTTGTCGTTCTATCTATGCTATTACTACTAAAGCTACAACCTAGCAATATAGTAAACGCATCTGCAAACACAAACGTTAGTTTAATGACAACCCTATGGATCCTGCCGGTTGCCATAGCATCGATGAGCAAGTCGATATTAACTATTACAACATGATAATCTCATACATCCAATATATCACATCATGTCCGCCCGAGGTCCGCAAAAATCCGATCTAGAGGAAGAACTACGTGGTATAGGTTTGAGTTGCACGTGGCAAAAGTTGTGTCTCAAAAGCCCTAAAACCACCAATATATATAGGCGGAGGGGAGGGTCTAGCCTTGGGGCTCATTGGAGCCCCAAGGGCGTAGGACGATTGGGAGGAGGTGGACTCCCACCCCAATTCGGTTTGGGGGAAGGAGTCCACTCCTTCCTTCCCACCTCCCTCTTTCCTTGTTTTTTCTTTTCCTTTGGTTTTTTCCACTTGTGGTGCCATAGCCCTCTTGGGCTGGACTCACCAGCCCACTAAGGGCTGGTGCGCTACCGTAGGGTTACTGGGCTCACTCTCGGGTGGGTGGGCCCCTCCCGGTGAATACCCGGAATCCATTCCCGGTACACTTCCGGTAATGCCCGAAATCTTTCCGGTGACCAAATGAAACCATACTATATATCAATCTTTGTTTCCGTACCACTCCGGAAACACTTGTGATGTCCGTGATCTCATCCGGGACTCCGAACAACCTTCAGTCACCAACACATATAACTCAACTATACTAAAACATCATCGAACCTTAAGTGTGCAGACCTTGCGGGTTCGAGAACTATGTAGACATGACCCGAGACACTCCTCAGTCAATATCCAATAGCGGGATCTAGATGTCCATATTGGATCCTACATATTCTACGAAGATCTTATCGCTTGAACCTATGTGCCAAGGATTCATATAATCCCGTATAACATTCCCTTTGTCCTTCGGTATGTTACTTGCCCGAGATTTGATCGTCGGTATCCCTATACCTATTTCAATCTCATTACCGGCAAGTCTATTTACTCGTTCCGTAATACAAGATCCCGTGACTTACACTTGAGTCACATTGCTTGCAAGGATTGTATGTGATGTTGTATTACCGAGTGGGCCCCGAGATACCTCTCCGTCACACGGAGTGACAAATCCGAGTCTTGATCCATTCTAACTCAACGGACACCTTCGGAGATACCTGTAGATCACCTTTATAGTCACCCAGTAACGTTGTGACGTTTGATACACACAAGGTATTCCTCCGGTGTCAGTGAGTTACATGCTCTCATGGTCATAGGAATGAATACTTGACACGCAGAAAACAATAGCAACAAAATGACACGATCACATGCTACGTTCATAGTTTGGGCCTAGTCCATCACATGATTCTCCTAATTATGTGATCCAGTTATCAAGTGACAACACTTGCATATGATCAGAAAACCTTAACCATCCTTGATCAACTGGCTAGCCAACTAGAGGCTTGCTAGGGACATTGTTTTGTCTATATATCCACACATGTATCTATGTTTTCATTCAGTACAATTATTGCATGGATAATAAATGATTATCTTGAAACAGGAAATATAATAATAACTATTTTATCAGTGCCTCTCGGGCATATTTCCAACAAGAATGAGTTCACAACAGTACCTAAAGTGGTGATTTATTTTTCTTATACTAACGGATCTCATGAGTTTTTTGTTGATTTTTCTGTTGTGAAGTTTTCAAGTTTTGGGTAAAGATTTGATGGACTATGGAATAAGGAGTGGCAAGATCCTAATCTTGGGGATGCCCAAGGAAACCCAAGCCATATTCAAGGATACCAAAGATCCTAAGATTGGGGATGCCCCGGAAGGCATCCCCTCTTTCGTTTTCAATCTATTGGTAAATTTACTTGAGGCTATATTTTTATTCACCACATGATATGTGTTTTGCTTGGAGCTTCTTGTATGATATGAGTCTTTACTTTTTAGAGTGCCACAATCATCTTTGCTGCACACATCTTTTGAGAGAGACACGCTGAATCGTGAATTTATTAGAATACTCTATGTGCTTCACTTATATCTTTTGAGCTAGGCAATGTTGCTCTAGTGCTTCACTTATATCTTTTAGAGCACGACAATGTTTTATTTTATAGAAATTATTAAACTCTCGTACCTCACTTATATTATTTTCAGAGTCTTTTGAACAACATGGTAATTGGTTTAGGTTATTAATTTAGTCCTAATATAATGGCCATTCAATAGGGATATAATAAAAACTTTCATATTAAGTGCATTAAATATGATGAGAAGTTTGATTCCTTGCATATAGTTTTGAGATATGAAGATGGTAATATGAGAGTCGTGCTAGTAAGTAATTGTGAATTGGAAGAAATACTTGTGTTAAAGCTTGTGATTCCCGTAGCATGCACGTATGGTGAACCGTTATGTGATGAAGTCGGAGCATGATTTATTTAATGATTGTCAACCTTTATGTGGAGGTCGGGACCCCACGATGGTTAACTCCTACCAACCCTCCCCCTAGGAGCATGCGTCTTATACTTTTCTTTGATAACTAATAGGCTTTTGCAATAAATATGTGAGTTCTTTATGACTAATGTTGAGTTCATGGATTATACGCACTCTCACCCTTCCACCTTTCCTAGCCTCTCTAGTACCGCACAACTTTCGCCGGTACATTAAACCCACCTTCCTCAAAACATCCACCATATACTTTCCTCGAAACAGCCACCATATCTACCTATTATGGCATTTTCATAGCCATTCCGAGATATATTGCCATGCAACACCACCGTCCCGTTTTTTATGACATGCACCATCACTTATATATTGCTTATAGAGTCATATTTTTTTTTTCTAGATATCGAGCTGTAATCTTTGAGTTGTAAGTAAATAAAAGTGTGATGATTTGCATTATTAGAGAAATGTCCCATGTGATAAAAGGATGATGGAAGCTATGATTCCCTCACAAGTTGGGATGAGTCTCCGGACTTTACAAAAAATAAAAGAGGCCAACAAAGCCCATAAAAAAATAAAAGAGGACAAAGATGCCCACCAAAAAAAAGAAGAAAAAAAGAAAGAAAAGAAAAAAATGAGAGAAAGAGAGAAGGGACAATGCTACTATCTTTTTCCACACTTGTGCTTCAAAATAGCACCATGTTCTTCATAGAGAGTCTCCTATTTTGTCACTTTCATATAACTAGTGTAATTTCATCTTTTGCACAACCACTTAGTTTTATTTTTGAGCTTTCATACACTTATAGCTCTAGTGCATTTGTTGCATGGCAATCCCTACTCACTCACATTGATATTTATTGATAGGCATCTACATAGCCCCTTGATACGCCTAGTTGATGTGAGACTATCTTCTCCTTTTCTTTCTTGCAACCTCCACCATATTCTATTTCACCTATAGTGCTATATCCATGGCTCACGCTCATGTATTGCGTGAGTTGAAAAGGATTGAGAACATAAAAAGTGTGAAACAATTGTTTGACTTTCATCGGGGTTGTGCATGATTTAGATACTTTGTGTGGAGAAGATGGAGCATAGCTAGACAATATGATTTTTTAGGGATAACTTTCTAAGACCATGTTGTTTTGAAAGGACGCAATTGCCTTGTTAGTATGCTTGAAGTATTATTGTTTTTATGTCAATATTAGACTTTTGTTTTGAATCTTATGGATCTGAATATTCATGCCACAATAAAGAATATTACATGGATAGATATGTTAGGTAGCATTCCACATCAAAAATTCTGTTTTTATCATTTACCTACTTGAGGACGAGCACGAATTAAGCTTGGGGATGCTTGATACGTCTCCAACGTATCTATAATTTTTTATTGTTCCATGCTATTATATTATCTGTTTTGGATGTTTTATATGCATTAATATACTATTTTATATTATTTTTTGGGACTAACCTATTAACCTAGAGCCTAGTGACAGTTTCTGATTTTTTCCATGTTTTTGAGTATTACAGATAATGAATATTAAACGGAGTCCAAACAGAATAAGATCTCCGGAATGATTTTTCTTGGACTAGAAGAAACCTGCCATACTTGGAGAAGGGGGGAGGACACCTGCCGGGAGACGACAAGCCTGCAGGGCACGCCCCTGGCTTGTGGGCCCCCTGCAGGCCTCCTAACCCCAATCTTCATCCTATAAATTCCCAAATATTCTCCCAATACCAGAACGACACCAAAAAAAATACTTTTCCACTGCGAGGAGCCTTTGTTCCCGTGAGATCCAATCTGGGAGCCTTTTCCGATAATTTGCCGGAGGGGGAATCGATCACGGATGGCATCTACATCAACTCCATTGCCCCTCCGATGATGCATGAGTAGTTCACCACAGACCTACAGGTCCATAGCTAGTAGCTAGATGGCTTCTTCTCTCCTTTTGTTCTTCAATACCATGTTCTTCATGATCTTCATGGAGATCTATCCGATGTAATACTCTTTTGCGGTGTGTTTGTCGAGATCCGATGAATTGTGGGTTTATGTTCAGATTATCTATGAATATTATTTGAATCTTCTCTGAATTCTTATATGCATGGTTTCATGTCTTAGCAAGTCTCTTCGAGTTATTGGTTTGGTTTGGCCAACTAGATTGGTAATTCTTGCAATGGGAGAAGTGCATAGTTTTGGGTTCAATCTTGCGGTGTCCTCACTCAGTGACAAAGTAGGGGTAGCGAGGCACGTATTGCATTGTCATCATCGAGGATAAAAAGATGGGGCTTTCATCATCTTGCTTTAGTTTATCCCTCTACATCATGTCATCTTACCTAATGCGTTACTCTGTTCTTCATGAACTTAATACTCTAGATGCAGGCAGGAGTCGGTCGATGTGTGGAGTAATAGTAGTAGATGTAGAATCGTTTCGGTCTACTTGACACGGACGTGATGCCTATATGCATAATCATTGCTTAGATATCTTCATAATTATTCGCTTTTCTATCAATTGCTTTACAGTAATTTGTTCACCCACCGTATTATTTTCCTTCATGAGAGAAGCCTCTAGTGAAACCTATGGCCCCCGTGTCTATTTTCCATATTATACTTTCAGATATATAAACCAAAAATACCAATAATATATTGCTGCCATTTATTTACTTTTGTTTTACTTTTAGTTCTATAAATCTTTTATATCTATCTCTATCAGCTCTCATCCTTGCAAATAACCATGAAGGGATTGACAACCCCTTTTTAGCGTTGGGTGCAATGTTTGATTGTTTGTGTAGGTGCTAAGATTGGGGCCTTGCTTGTTCCTCCTACTGGATTGATACCTTGGTTCTCAACAAACTGAGGGAAATACTTATCTACTTTGCTGAATCACCCTTTCCTCTTCAAGGGAAAACCAACGCAAGCTCAAGAAGTAGCAGGTGTCGCTTGGGAGCCTCCTACTTTGTGTTGTGGAGTTGAACCAAGATGTTTGTAAGGTCAACGAGATCGCCTACTTCATGAATATCTACCATGAATAAGGCTAGTCCTCCGTGGACGGAAGCCGTGGTAGAATAGACAAGGCCACTTCGTTGTGGACCCTTCGTGGGTGGAGCCCTCCGCGCACTCTCGCAGCCATTACCCTCCGTGGGTTGAAGTCTCCACTAACATGGACGTACGATAGCACCACCTATCAGAACCATGCCAAAAATCGCCGTGTCAACCTCATGCATTTGATCTCCCTACCTTACTCCTCTACTTTACACTTGCATGTTTTACGTTCCGCTGCTATACTATTAGAATCGCATGTGTAGGGTGTGCTTGACCTGCTATAACTATCGTAGTTGTTTCTCAAGTAGAATTGGGAACATGATTTTTTTTATCTTGTCAAGTAGTTTAATCAGCCCCTGTAGACATACTTTCGATCATACAAGTGATATTAGAGCTTTGGTCTCCATTTCATTGGTTTAACAACCTAGGAGAGTATGGCATCTAGTGAGGGAAATTATCATCGTAGAGGTCCATATTTCGATGGCACTAACTTTCCTAGTTGGAAGCATAAAATGAAAATGCATATTCTTGGCTTTAATATTCATGTTTGGGCTGTTATTCGTGTTGGTGTGCAAGGTAACTTCTTTGGAGAAGGGCATGCACTAGACCATGATGCGACAAGCGATGAACTGAAGATGTTGCAACTTAATGCTCAAGCGTGCGATATCATCTTGAACTGTCTATGCCCCGAAGAATTCAACAAAATCAGTCGTCTTGAGAATGCAAAAGAAATTTGGGATACTTTGATTGATATGAACGAAGGTACTGATTCTACCAGGGAATCTAAGTTGGATGTGCTTCAAAGTCAGCTTGACAAGTGCAAGATGAAGTATGGTGAAGGTGTCGCTAAAATGTACTCTAGGCTAGCTCTCATCACCAATGCGATTGCTCGCTTAGGAAGCAAAGAGATGACCAACAAATTCATCATCAAGAAGATACTTAGAGCTCTCAATGGCAAGTATGACACAACGTGCACATTGATCCAAATGAGGCCAAATTACAAATATCTCAAGCCAACTGAAGTCATTGGTAGGATTGTTGGTCATGAGATGTCACTCAAGGACAAAGATGAGCTGCACAACAAGTCAAGCGGTGCTTATAAAGCTTCATGTGATGCTCCCGCTACTTCAAAGGATAATCTTGTCACTAATGAAGAGATAAGCCTCATGGTTAGAAAGTTCAACAAGTTCTATAAGAGTAGAGGCAAAGAGAGAAGCTCAAGCCCAAGACATGATGAGAAGCATTCGTCCAGTCATGAACGAAATAGCTACATTTGTGGGAAGCCCGAACACTACTCAAATGAGTGCTGGGCTCCCTACAAAAGAAGGGAAGAGTCACCTCGAAGACGAAGCTCAAGAGATGAGTCTCCTCCCAGAGAGAGAAGGAGTAGAGAAGATCACTACGAACAAAGACACTCATGGAGAGGCAAGGAATTAGAGAAGAAGGACAAATACACCAAGAGAAGTTCAAGAAGAAAGCATCAAGCTCGTGTTGGTGAATGGGTGTCTAGCTCCGAGTGTGATCACCACTCCGAGATAATCTATCACTCCCACTCCGACTATAGTCAAGATGAAGGTGTTGCCAGCATTGCACTTGTTTCCACCAACTCCTATGACTTATTTGATTCACCAAATGAGGGAGTGAGAAACTGCTTCATGGCTAAAGGCCCCAAGGTATTAGATCCCAAGTATCTTGATATTAATAGTGATGAGGATGACTTGTTAGGAGAGGATGACTTGCTTCTTTATAAAACTAGTGATTGCACTGAAAATGAACTTGCTATTTATCATGCTAGTCAAGAGAAATAGAATGATGATGATAAGAAAGAAATTGAACGACTAACTCAAGAATTAAAAACTCTTAAGTTAGCTCATGAGACTACTCTAGAAGATCATAGAGAGCTTGCAAGAACCCATGAGAAGCTATGATTCGAGAAGCTCAACTTGGAGCAAGCGCATGAGTTCTTAAAAGCGATCAATGATGATATTCGAAAGAAGAGTTCTTCTTATCTATCCAAATGATTACTCTTGTCCAAGTTTGTTCCACAAGTTAAACATAGGAACACTGGTAACGAAGGCAAGAAAGTTTCTTCATCTAGTAACAACTATGCTAAAGCTAAATCCAATAATGTTGTTGCTAGTAGCTCTATTGATTCCACTAACAATTCTCTTAGCCAAGTTACACTTGAGAAATAAAATGAACTATTGAAAGGGATTATAGATAAAGGTGTCTTCAAGAGCCTTGCCGGAAGTAAACAATTCGAGGAAATTGTGCGCAAGCAATGAGGACATCGGAAGAAACAAGGTGTTGGCTACTTCCATGTCATCGGAGATGTTTGGGAAGAAGGTCCATATCCCACTCCTAAGTTTGTTCCCCAAGAGGAGAAGTGTGATCCCACTCCTCCCAAAGGAACAAGTTCACAAGATGGCGTTCTACCACAAGACCACAAAGGCAAGGGAAATCTTCAAGATGACATTGACCTATTTCAAGAAGAACCACAAGCCAAGGTCAAGTGGGTTCCCAAGGACACTACTAGCTCTACCTCAACAAGTGCTACCACAACTCCAAGGATTCCCATCAATTTGATGTGGATCCCCAAGAGGAAGAACCAGGGAAGTTATTGAGGGGTGACTCCACCAATGAAATTCACGCTTATTCATTTTGGCAAGAACTATTTGCAATCAACCTCAACCATATGCATTAGTTCAAGGAGTGACACATTCCCTCAAAGGTAAGCAAGGAACAAGGTAATTAATGCATCTCTGGACATAATTTTATTTATGTTTCACTCCATGTCCTTCGCCATGTTCTCCTCATGAGGGAAGCTTGCGCGTCAAGGGGGACTCCTGAGCATCGTGACTCAGGAACCTAACTGCGCTCATAGCCCCTTCCCCCCTTTGGGCCGTCCTTGGTTTCCGGTCAGTTCAATCGCGGGAAAGTACGCGCGGGGCGGCTCTACCGACATAGAGTAACACGACAAACATGATAGGAACAAGGCGAGGAAAACACTCGAGCATTCAATTATTGCAGACCATGACCAAGTTCATAAAAATGCAAATAAGTTTAACGCCTCCATGAGGCACGATGTTCATTGCAGGGAAATAACAGGTGCAGTATATCAGGAGGAGCCGCCGCCGGTCACCTCCTCCGCATGGGGCTGGTCGTCGACATAGGAGGCATCGTCTTCCCAGTCGTCACCTCCAGCGGTACCTGTAGACAAGGGGGGCGCGACGCGGGCAAACTTCCTCACCAGCACCTCCACAGGACCCTTCACTGACTCCGCGGCGCGGTCGCGGGCCCCGGGAGGGACCGACACAATCACGGAGCTCAGATCAAACCCGGGGTCACGAAGATGAAGGTGATTGAGGACACGAGTCGTGGCCGGGAAGAAGAGGTCACGACATTCGCTCTTCAAGGTCTTGTCCATCTGCATAAAGGTAGCCTCTAGCGCCACGACGAGCCCATTCGCGAGCACGGCGAAGCCTTCCTCCGAGGTAGCTAGAGGCTCGTCAAACCCGCCCCGACAGAGGGAGCGGATCGCCTTGCGAAGCCCAAGCTCGACGTCAGGGAAGCAATCCAACTCAGAGGCCTTCTTTTCCTCGGCCACGGCGAGGGCTTTCTCCCAGGCCTCAAGGAGAGCCTCCTTCGTGGTGGCATCCTTCTCCCGCTCAACCAAGTGCTCCTATTCTGCGCCCAGGTGGTTTGCCTCCCAGGACAGCTTCCCCTCCCGGGCGGCAAGCTTGGCCTCGCGGGCCTTGAGTTCCTCCTCCTTCGAGCGGCGTTGCTCGACTATCTTGGCATGTTCCCCTTGGAGGGCGCTCAAGCGGGATTCCACCTCTTCGCAGCGCTCGATGGCCGCCTTGGCCTCCTTCAGCACCCCCTCACATGTGGCGCGGGCGGCCATGGCCTCTTCCTCGACCTTCCTCATCTCGACTACGACACCATTCAGGACGGTGAAGGCCGCGTGCATTATGCCTCGGGGAAGCCCCGAGGCCTTCTGGACCCCCTCCTAAGGAGCCTCCAAAACTCGCGCAGGCGGCGCTACTGAAGGAGCAATGCCACGAAGAACAAAAGGCCCCAAAGGCTGCTGCACAGCTGCGGGCGTCAGCACCTCCAGAGGCTGGGGATCCTTGGAGGCTTGTTCTTCAGGCAGCGGCATCCCCATGCTCGCCCCAGGATGTTTCGGGGGCTTGGGGGGATTGATGACAAAGGCCAGGGAGGCCGCCCCACGAGCCCCCTCCTGCTCCTCCTCACCCATAGATGGCGACGTGTCGACAAGGGAAGGCAGGGCATCGAGAGACGCCTTCGGCTTGGCAACCTTCTTCTTCTTCTTCTTCGGCCCCGGCGAGACGCATCCCTGACGTCAAGGAAAGGGGGTAAATCACCCAAGCACGGACATAGATGCGCAAAGCGCGCCCAAGAAGGTGACTTACTCTTTGACGTCATGCAAACTCTTCCTTCTCTGTGCCCCGGCGCCAACAGAGGAAACAACCCCCCCCTCGCAGGTGGAGGCGAGCTCGACACCTTGGACCCCCCGCCGGCACAGGCAGGGTGCGCCGGGGACGGCCCGACCCCGAGCTTCCGAGAAGCATGCATGCATGCAGACCGCGTAGCGCACGGAGTTGGTGCAGGCCCTCTGCAGGCCCTGGCCAAGCGTGAGGGGGTCACGGCAGAGGTATCATCAGTGGCGCCATCATCTTCGAGCTCGCACAGGAGGACGAACTGCGACGGGAGGAGAATGCTCACCGCATGGTCGTTGAGGGTCTTCTCCGAGCCCCCTCCCCGAAAGTGTCGCCAGATGACACCTCCATCGGACTGGAGCCTTCAGTCAGTAGAAGCCCCCACTCGTTGAAGACGGGCATCGTGGCGACCAGATCGGTTCGGTAATCACGACGATATAGCGGAACCAGGGTCTCGGGAAGGTCACCAGGGTCACCGCCCAACAGAATCGCCAAGACACTGTTCAGGTCTTTCGAGGGAAGGTCCCGGGACCGAAGTCGGAGTTCGTCGTCGCCAGCCCGGTGTTGGAAATATGCCCTAGAGGCAATAATAAAATGGTTATTATCATATTTCCTTGTTCATGATAATCGTCTATCGTTCATGCTATAATTGTATTAACAGGAAACAGTAATACATGTGTGAATGAATAGATCACAATGTGTCCCTAGCAAGCCTCTAGTTGGCTAGCTCGTTAGTCAATAGATGATCATGGTTTCCTGATCATGGGCATTAGATGTCATTGATAACGGGATCACATCATTGGGAGAATGATGTGATGGACAAGACCCAATCCTAAGCCTAGCACTAGATCGTATTGTTCGTATGCTAATGCTTTTCTAATGTCAAGTGTCTTTTCCTTCGACCGTGAGATTGTGCAACTCCCGGATACCGTAGGAGTGCTTTGGGTGTATCAAACGTCACAACGTAACTGGGTGACTATAAAGGTGCACTACGGGTACCTCCGAAAGTGTCTGTTGGGTTGGTACGAATCGAGATCGGGATTTGTCACTCCGTGTGACGGAGAGGTATCTCTGGGCCCACTCGGTAGAACATCATCATGAGCTCAATGTGACTAAGGAGTTAGTCACACGATGACGTGCTACGGAACGAGTAAAGAGACTTACCGGTAACGAGATTGAACAAGGTATAGGTATACCGACGATCGAATCTCGGGCAAGTTCTATACCGACAGACAAAGGGAATCGTATACGGGATTGATTGAATCCTTGACATCGTGGTTCATCCGATGAGATCATCGTGGAGCTAGTGGGAGACACCATGGGTATCCAGACCCCGCTGATGGTTATTGGCCAGAGAGGTGTCTCGGTCATGTCTGCCTGTCTCCTGAACCCGTAGGGTCTACACACTTAAGGTTCGATGACGCTAGGGTTATAGGGAATTTTTGTACGAGGTTACCGAAAGTTGTTCGGAGTCCTGGATGAGATCCCGAACGTCTCGAGGAGCTCCGGAATGGTCCGGAGGTAAAGATTGATATATAGGACGGATGGTTTTGGACACCGGAAGTGTTTCGGGCGTCACCGGTAACGTACCGGGACCACCGGAGGGGGAAACGACCCCGGGAGGCTAGATGGGCTAAGTGGGGAAGGGAACCAGCCCCTAAGTGGGCTGGTGCGCCCCCCACCCAGCCCATACGCACCTGAGAAAGGGGGGAAGGGGGGAACCCTAGCATAGGTGGGCCTAAGGCCCACCAGAGGGGTGCGCCACCCCTCCTCCCTGCCCTGGCCGCCACCCCCTCTCCCATCTGGGGCTGCCGCACCCCTTGGGGGTGGGAACCCTAAGGGCTGCGCCCCCTCCCTCTCCCCCTATATATAGATGAGGACTCGGGGCTGTTTGGGACACGGTTTGATCTCTCTCTCGGCGCAGCCCTGCTCCTCTCCCTCCTCCTCTGTGCCGGCGCTTGGCGAAGCCCTGCCGGGAGACCTCGTCTCTCCACCGACACCACGCCGTCGTGTTGCTGGACTTCTTCCCCAACCTCTCCCTCCTCCTTGCTGGATCAAGGTGCGGGAGACGTCACCGGGCTGCACATGTGTTGAACGCGGAGGTGCCGTTGTTCGGCACTAGATCGGAATCGCCGCGAGTACGACTCCATCAACCGCGTTCTAGCAACGCTTCCGCTTAGCGATCTTCAAAGGTATGAAGATGCTCTTACCCCTCTCTCGTTGCTGGTCTCTCCATAGGAAGATCTGAACATGCGTAGGAAATTTTTTGAATTTATGCTACGTTACCCAACACCCGGTACTCCCACAGGGGCCTGGAATGCGCGTGGAGGGGCGCCAAGCGCTGCGCCAGGAACTCCTTCACTATCATTCCCCCGGTCAGCCTCTTGGCGTTGATGTCACGGGAAAAGCGCTCCAACACGGGGACAACCTGAGGGTCGGAGACCTTCGCTGAGCTCCACGCAGAGGTCTTCTCCGCCAACCCCTTCGGCTCATCCAGTCAGGGGTTGGCATCCTTGAGACACATGAGGACCCAGCGGTGCCTGAAGTTCTCCACCTTCTTCCCGGCCTTCAAGAGCACATTGCCGCTCTGGGCCGCCATGAAGGAAACGGACTTTGAGAAGTGAGCACCATCGTTGTAACACCCTGATTTTTCAAACCTTTTCTTTTCTAAATATTTTGAAAAGCACTTGCAATTTGGTGGATTTTCAAGTTCTCAAAGCAAGTTGGATTATGAAATCTTTGAATTCTTGTGTCAAACAACCCAAAACCATTTGCTTCATACTAAAACCCTTCTGAGATTTATTTGCAATATTTTGTTTCATTAAATAATTCTCTTTTTCTATTTTGGGAATTATGCCATCACTATTGGTTGTGAAGCAACCTATAGCTTGGATGAGCTTTAAGACCCACAACTTTTGCAACATTTTCTCAATGCTATATGATTTCAAAATATGCAAAAATAATTCTTTGTCCAATGGATAATTATGGCTAGAATAATTATTTATTATCTGACCAGAATTATCCCTTTGTGAAGCAACCCTATGATTCCCGTGTTGAAAAATTCCCAATAAATTCCTGTAGTTACTAGGGATAATATATGGTTCCAATATGTAAAAACATCCCATGGCCCAGTACAAATTTTGAGCAAAAACACTGTGCTAAGTTTCTGCTAAAACAGGACCTTTGTGAAGGAAGTGCCAGCTAGGAGTGCACAATGGAGCTGCAAATTTTTGGGCATGTGTGCACCACCAAATGACACTTCCCCACCAAAAGACACTGGTAGCAAAGCTTGCAATTGAGTGCTAGGAGCTCATTTGTGTTCTGGACCAGAAAGGTGGTTTACAAAGGAACTATATTCATTTGATATTCAAATCTTGCCAAAGTTTGCCAGTTTAGAGTCTTTTCTATGCTGATTCCATTAGACATCTTAGTTTGCTCTAATCCCAACCCCGTTGAGCTCCAGAACCTCCCAAAGTCTACTGGCAGAACCCGTTGATGATTTTCCTAGTCGCGGCAGAGCTTGTATGCTCAGGCTAGCAGTGGATGGTGACTGATGGAAGGCTGGCCGACGCTATGGACAAGGTATCAAGGCTTGCGTGGCATCAGGGTTGCCGCAACCATGGTGATCACGATGCTGGCATGCCACAGAGCGCGCTCTGCGCAGCTCCAGTGACAGCCGAGCCGCCCCGAGCCGTCAATCGCTGCCCCCCTTGTCTGAAGCGCCTACGAGGTCCCTGGTAGCCGCGTGGCACCTCCCGAACCCTCTGGTTCACCGGGGAAGGCCGCCGGCGCTCCCGGCCAAACTCCGCCACAGGCAACACAGTGGGCTTCCGCCACTGTGGTCGTCCGCACGCCATTAATGGCTCCGGACCCATCCCGTCGCTCCCCTAACCTCCTCCATCACCTCACCACCGCGCCGCGACAGCCAACTCGCCGTCCTTGCTTCAGTGGAAAGCCCGAGCCTCGCCGCTTCGAAAGAGCTCGGCAGCGCTTGTCGCTGGCCTATTCAAGGCGCTGCCTGAACCCCTCCTAGCTCCCACCCCTCTCCTCACCTCTGGATTAGCCCTAGAGCCCCCCAACAAGAGCCGGGAGCTCGTCTCCCTCAGCTCCGGCGAGTTGCTCCGCCGCCAAATCCCCTCTGTCGCCAGCCTCCTCCGCCCCTCCCCAGTCCAATCCAAGGCCACCAGTGTGTTCCTTGGGTCCCCCTGGTGCTCCTCGAGCCGTCGAAGAGCTGAATCCCTGCCGGAACCACCGCCGTCGACGACCACCGTAGCCTCCACCCACCGGAGAAAGAGGGGCGACGCCGTCCGTCCACCTTCGTAGGAGCTACGTGTACATGGAGGATCACCGTCGAGCGCCCGTTCCATACCCGTCATCTCCTAGCCTCGCCGCCGTCCCTATCGCCGCGAGCATCGCCGGTGAGCCGCCCTCCTCTGTTCCCCTTGTCTCTCTCTGTTTTAAAAAAGGCAGGCCCCACTTGCCAGAGGCTGTGGCCTGCGGCCGAAGTGTTAAGTGGAGGCACCCCTCCACTTGACGCCTTCGACGTGCCCCCCAGGTTTTCTTTTCTTTTATTTATTTCAGTTTTTAAGAGAAACTTTGATCATTTAAATCTTTTATCTACAAGTCCAAATCACTTGATTATTTTTTGCATTGGGTTTGTATTGAAATTCTTTGCAATCTGGTAAATTTTGGTATTTTTCCCACACTCATAGAATTTCTGGTTAATAAAAAGGTATTTAATGCTTTTCCCTTTTCTTTTACTATTTCAAATACATTTTCAGAGGGAAACTTTGAAGACCAGGAGTGTTTGAACAACCCCACTGATCAAGGCAAGCCATCATATCCATGTGATGTAGTTTTGCATAGCATAGCTCACATCCTCATGCATTAAACTTGCTTAACTTGCTAAGAAAATAATGATTTAATAAATGATCATATAGAGATATATGCTTATGATTATGAGTTACTATGGTTGCTATGATATGGTGGATGATCATGAGTCACCTGACTGGGCATAATTGTACAACCACCTCTTGCCGGCATGGGAAGGTTGTGACTTGGGCTGTCCGCGTGATCTCTCACTGATATGCCCCAAAGAGGGAGGGTTATGCACGCGTGCCACCTTGTCCCGGTGGGCGGTGATAACTCTGTGAGCCCAGTTAAGTTGAGTTGGGCCCGTCCCCGTTTGGGACAGTTTATTTCGCCACGACGGTGGCAGGTGTCATGAGGACACATGTGTCATGATGACACAGGGCCACCCAGGGCAGGACTCCGGAAGGAAGTGGTTTCCGGGGATATGATGAGAGAGTCATGGCCCAAACAAGTTGCATTGGAGCAATGCTGGTCCACCCGAATGGGATCACGAGGTCAGTGCTCAAGAGTGTGGGTAAAGTGGGCAACCTCTGCAGAGTGTAAAAACTATTCGAATAGCCGTGTCCATGGTAATAGACAGCCCGACCAGACCTCAGTAGATGGTCACCCGTGTGGATGTTAGTAATGATGGAAGAACTCTCCAGTTGAGTGGAGATGCTTGGTGAGCATTCCGGGTGGTTGGGAGACAACCCCAGACATGAGTAAGTGGCTGTTATAAAGTCAAGTGGTATTATTCTTAATTTGTTGCCATGCTATTGTTTGCTGCATTGCTTGGTTATTATGAGCTTGCAAGTACATTCAAAGTACTCACCTGGCGTATCATGCTAGATGCAGGAGAAGCCGAGGACGGAGGTCCTGATGATGCATACTAGGAAGTGTACATATCAGTGTCCCTGTGTATGGAGTTGCCGCTATATTCCGCTACGCCGTAGAAGTACTTAGTACTTTCGAGGCCCCACTATGTCTCATAAATAATGTAGATATTGTGCTGCACCAAGGGTGCCTTTGGCATCGCTATCATTGTAAGATATGCTCTTGTAACATTATGCTATCAATAAAGTCAGTTCTGTTCTATGCCAAGTTGTTGAGTGTTTCCAGAAGACATGATCTCTAGGTTGGAAGCACTGGTAATCTGATTCGTTGAATTGGGGTGCCACAATCGTGCAGGCGCAGGCTAAAGAAGTGACAGAGGAGGGCAACCGAAGGCTGCATGCCAACGAAAGCCTCACAGTAGAAGGCAAAGACCGACAAGAGAAAGATGGAGTTGGGTTGGAGATGAAGGGCTTGGATCCCATAGTGTTCCAAAACGGCGGAGAAGAATCGAGAGAAAGGCGGCAGCAGTCTAGCGTAAATACTATGAAGGAAGAAGGGGTACACCGCCCTAGTCATGGGACGCTCATCTACGGCTCGAGGCCAAATCAGTGTTCGCCCATGCTCACTGGACTCAGCCGTGGTCCATGGAAGCACTGGGACGAGATCCGCCTCCTTGGAGAGGGCGCAGTCCAGGAGCGGAGAAGTCGGGGCCATGCCATGCCCCTCTGGCCTCTGTTTGCCGGCGGGCGCCATCGCTGGACTGGCAAGGAACTATGCGGCGGTGGATCTGGGAGGCGCCGGTCGGAGTCAAAGGCTTAAGAAGAAAGACGAGTGTGAAAGAAGGAAGGCAATAAGGCACCGAAGCTACAAGCAGGGCACCTAATAAAGGGGGCCAGAGATAGAGGACAAGGAGGACCAGACGCCATCCGCGTGTCGCGCGCCGGCCTGGCCCACGGGCGTTTGAGGGTCCACGGTGTCTCATGCTGCCCCTCAAGGCTCCGCCCTGAAGCTAACCCGAGCACACCCCAGGCCCGGGGGCTACTGTTGGTGTTCTGGAATTGGGGGTACCCAGACCTGCCTGCCTATGGCCCAGGGCGGGCCCGCTTCACCGGAGCGACGCAACAAGCCCGACGCGGCTTAAGTGAAGGCCCTCCTGAGGAGCCAAGCCTCACGAGGAGGAGGAGCGTCAAGACCTGCAGGGGGCCTCCTCAGGACCCCTCCGAAATGGCGGATATTCCGAGGCGGGGCCGGCCCCACGAGTCTAGGGTGACGCCAGGAAAGGACACGCGAGCAGCAGATGGCAGGACGGGACAGTTTCCCCTTTGGTGCGAAGAAGGCGGGGGCGACAAGCTTCCCAAAGGCATCCCCCAAAGGTTTCCCTTCTGGTGCAACAAAGCTGCAATCTCCGCCAGTAGGGCAAATGTCATCCATGGGCCCGTCTCTGCGGGGCGGACAGTTACTTTGTAGGCGAAGACCATCTTTGGGCAGGGGAGCATGTTTCCCTCCTCCCCTTCAAAATTTACCGCTGTGGGATCCCTTCCCACCGAAGATATGAGGGAAGAGGACCCGAGCCTCCGCTATAAATAGATAGGGTAGGATAATTGAGAGAGAGAGGGTTCATTCATATAGAAGAACATCACACTTAATCACTCAGCCTCCGGAGTCTCAAGAACACTGTACTGACTCACCCATCACCTCCGTGAGAGGCCATCCACCAAAAGCAGGAATAGGGTTTATGCTTCGCTACGGCCCGAACCTGGGTAAACTGTTGAGTTCTATGTTCCCCTCGCCATCGAGTGAGTCCTTCATCTTTTCCTTCGAGTAGTGAGTTAGGCGAGGCGAAGCAGGGAGATCTTCGTACACGCCCCAGTGTTCGAATCCTTAGGGTTTTGAGGAGCCCAAAATCCGACAACAACATTCCCCAACAGCTGGAGGGTTGCAATGTCTCGCTCTTGAGAGGCATGGCGATCTATGGAGTCTGGGGCTCATCCAAACAGGACTAAGGTGCTCTTCCTTGTGTTGGGTAAATAAGCACGTCATCTATGAGGGTAACAACATACTTCTCCAAGCATCACATAAGCACAATGCTCATGAATCGGGGGAGGAGAGCGGGATCTTGCTATGGGCAGTCACTGGCCGAGGGCTTGCGATCCAACATGCTCTAGTGCTTCATGCACATGCTTGTTATAGACACGAGGGTTGATGGTTGTGCGGAGTACGGCCATATTCTAACGACTTAGAACCGTTCCATATGGTCATAACTTGATCACCTTGTGGCTCGGTGAGGCCTTGGGTCTCAAGGAACTCAGGACGCGAGTGATCCTCTATCATCTCATCTTAAGCATATTTCCTAGATGCCAATAATCTGACCTCTTACTTTGGACAAATCACCCTATTTCATCAAACATACTATCTCACATAAGTCAACTCCACACCACTCCTACTAGTCAACTCCGGGGTCGAGGGAAGGACTAAACCCAAACACCACAAGTGTTGTGGCCATGCTGCACATGCATTCCCATGCAAGAACCTCAGGGAGGCATACAAGCTCCTGAGCTTGAACTCAGATGCTACAAATCCAAGTGCTCCACTAGATCACCCGATGGACAGGGTAGTGCATTTCTATGCTAAGGAAACACGTAGTATTCCAATCCAAGATCTTGTTTCCTTTCTACGAACCTGATCAAGTGATCCATCAATCTGGTCGATCACCACTAGACCCATCACTCCTACAAATCCGATATTGATGGGGTTCTACAGGATCACTTAGAGTCCTCATAATTCTCATATTACCGCAAGGATTACGTCATAGTATATCCACCAAATTTCAATATCATGGCCAACTAATCTCCAAGGCCATGCTTATACAGGTTTGTAAGTTATTCCTACAACTCCAATTACTTTTACTTGTTATCGACCGAGAAGCAGGGTATCACGATCGAGATCATCGGGCTAAATCCAATTTACTCGGAACCATGTGGTCTCTGACATCATCGATACTCTATTGAGATTATCTATCTAAATCCAAAACTCTAGTCCAATAAGAATTCTTGCTCGCTACTCCAAGTCATTATGGTAAAATCATCATACCATGTCAACTATTCGATAAAGTCAATTATACCACCGAGAATTTCTTGCTCGTGATCAAAATGTTCTTACTAAATCCAACTTACTCCAGGAATATATAGGTTGTGCTACTCATCAACTTGTTCCACCAAGTTCACCTACCATATAAGGGTATTACGATCCACCAAGATAGTCTAGCTATATCTTCAAGATACCTATCATCATCACAACAACCTTAGTCTAATACTCTTATACCGGAGAACTGTCCTTTTTACGGCATTAGAGTTATGGTGCTAGCTTAAGAACGAAGGATACTCGCCCACCATGATCACTTGTTCCATAAAGCACCTGGTGCTAAGCGGGGTTCATCGGGGTTCGACGGGTGTTCTGGCAAACCCGTGTATCAGACACGTGACCAGATATTTGAGCCGGAAGGCTTGTGGAGATTAGTCTGGTCTAGAGGGTGTTTTCGATCTTGAGGGAAAGCATATCTCCTACGGGTTGCGTGGTTAAACATGGTATAGTCAGTGCCTTCAGTGTCAGCTGTCCGTCGAAGTGGCTCCCTAGTGAATCTTGACTTGCTGATCTTCAGTTGTCGAGAGGGGTGAGAGAGAAATTAACATAGAGGGAAGAGCCTAAGGGGTGCTATAGTGGAGGTGAAATCAAACAAGCATTGGAAAGTCAATTCAAACATCAAGATGAGGCAGGTGATATAACCGCATGCTTGCTGCCTAGAGCAAAAGCGCGACTTAAATTGAAGCACAACGAACAAAACTAGCGACAGACAACATGGCCCCATCCGAACCATTTCACGGACTCGACTTCGTGTAGGAGATTTACGACTCATCCTACCCTAGGGTTCCCGGACTTGACCGTCGTGCTTGCTTAGCGCTCCGGAGAGGAGTCCGCTAAGTCTTTTGGAATATCTCTTGGTGTTTCCACGTCTCTTGTTGTTGCTTGCCGAAACGACTCGGGTTGGGCTGAAAAGAATTCTTGACGACTTCCTAGGTGGTGAGCTATCGATGAGGGTGGTTCTTCATGGCCGTCGTTGACAGGGTCTTCTGTTGTCTTTATAATCTTGCCATTGTCTTCTTACCTTCCAAGGCATCGAGAGTTCCAAGTGGACGTCCTTTATGCAATGACATAAGCAAGGCATGTTAGAGTTTTTACCTGCGAGTCACTTGCTCACAATATCGACACCTAGAGCGGGGGATGAAGAGAACCATTTTCCTGCTCACAAGGGTGAGGCGGACCAACTGGCGAGGTTCTCATCCACCGGTGGTGGTCAAAACAACCTTGATATTGACAGAGTCGCTCTATTAGCGATGCAGATCATGGTCTTTCCCATATTATGTCCTGACTATCATCGGTGAAGGTGGCATCACTCTGGTATAGTGCCGAGGGTGTCGCCATCTTCTGAGTCTTGATGTTCCTTGTTCCTCATGGAGGTACTTCTGTTGGTGCCGTCTGGTCGTAGCGTCGTCATCCTTGTCCTTCTGTACATGGGTGGTCACTTGGAAAGAGTGCTGCCTTCCAACTTGCCCAAGAGGATTTTAAGTAATCCCGAGGTCAGAGGTTATAAGGGTGCTAGCGGGCATTTGCAAGTTTTGAAAAAGTATACGAGAAGTGATGGGGTCATGGTCCTAGGGTAGGGTCATAGGCCTGCCATGTAGGTCCTACCCAAGGACTACCCCTCACAAAGGACAAGGCCCTTAGTCAGTCCCGACTGAATTAAGGAGTCCCCATCATCCAGTCGGTAACATGTCCTCAACCATCCAGTCGGAGACTAGCATTCGGAGGATACCAAGCCAACCGACTGGCTACACTCGGTACATCGTAACCTCTCTGGAGGGAAATGGACGTACGCTTCCGGGTGCATTTATGGGCATTTAGAGCATACGTTACCTGTAACGTACGCATTCAATCCCCACTACTCCACCCCTGTACCGGAACCGTTGTGGAGGGCAGCGCACTCTATATAAGCCGCCCTCCCCCACTGGTAGAGGGGTTAGCAAATCATTGTATTCCACTCGACAACAAGCTCCGAGAGCACTGAGACGTAGGGCTGTTACCTCCACCGCAGAGGGGCCTGAACTCATACAACCTCGTCGTAGCTAGGACTCTGCCCATCTCATTCGTACCCTACACATCTACTGTCAGGCTTATACCCACGACAAGAAGTGTCACAGAATACGGTTGAGAGTGTTAAGGCAATAACCTTGCTCCTTTTGAAAATTTAGGAGAGGTGAGAAAGGTACATATTTTGTGGGTACTTTGAAAGGTTTGGAAATCAGTTTGTCCTAACTAAAATCCATGCTAACTAAGGGCTTCCTGCAGTCAGGATGGCTCTGATACCAGCTCTGAGGGGACCCTGACTTACAAGTCGAGATCGCCAAATGAACCAGCTCAGTGATCCCAGAGATCAATGTTCACCGAACACACAGAATCTGATTAACTAGAGTCTTACATCCGTACATACCTTTTGTTGCAATAAATGACCATTGCGGTCAAAGCTTACATATATAATGTTGGAAATATGCCCTAGAGGCAATAATAAAGTGGTTACTATTATATTTCCTAGTTCATGATAATTGTTTATTATTCATGCTATAATTGTATTAACAGGAAACCGTAATACATGTGTGAATATATAGATCACAATGTGTCCCTAGTGAGCCTCTTGTTGGCTAGCTCGTTGATCAATAGATGATCATGGTTTCCTGATCATGGACATTGGATGTCATTGAAAACGGGATCACATCATTGGGGAATGATGTGATGGACAAGACCCAATCCTAAGCATAGCACTAGATCGTGTTGTTCGTGTGCTAAAGCTTTTCTAATGTCAAGTATCATTTCCTTAGACCATGAGATTGTGCTACTCCTGAATACCGTAGGAGTGCTTTGGGTGTATCAAACGTCACAACATAACTGGTGATTATAAAGGTGCACTATGGGTATCTCTGAAAGTGTGTGTTGGGTTGCACGAATCGAGACTCGGATTTGTCACCCTGTGTGATGGAGAGGTATCTCTGGGTCCACTTGGTAATCCATCATCATATTGAGCTCAGTGTGACTAAGGAGTTAGCCACGGTATGATGTGTTACGAGTAAAGAGGCTTGTCGATAACGAGATTGAAAAAGGTATGTGTATACCGACGATCGAATCTCGGGCAAGTATCATACCGGTAGACAAAGGGAATTGCATACGGGATTGATTGAATCCTTGACATCGTGGTTCAATGTCACATCCCTAAAACTTAAGCTAGATAGCATTGTGCTCATGTCTTCTTTGCATTTGCATCTAAGAAGTTTCAACAAAAACAACAAAGTGGCAAAGGAAAAACTCAAAACCCTAGCCACCATTTCAATTAAAGGAAATTTCAAACTAGTTCAAAATCAATGAACCCAAAATGGCCTCAAGAAATGTTCAAACTTTCTGATAAATCATGAAAGTAAATGAGCATTGGAGAAAACTAATTCCTTGGCACTTCAAGCATTTTAAATAAATGCAAAAGCCACTGGTTTCAAATCTAAAAATTTGAAAACAGAAGCTATAATTTTCCAAAAATGTTGAAAGTCTTATAAATGAGTGGGGACATTATGACAAATATTTCAGGAGGTTTAAAATAGTTTTTTACTTTTTGTTTTGGAGCTGAAATAATTAGCAAAGCAATAAATAGCAAAACAGAAAAACAAAAACAGAAGAAAAAGGAAAAGTCTTACCTGACGCCCACG
The DNA here is from genome assembly GCF_904849725.1 of Hordeum vulgare subsp. vulgare. Taxonomy (NCBI): domain Eukaryota; kingdom Viridiplantae; phylum Streptophyta; class Magnoliopsida; order Poales; family Poaceae; genus Hordeum; species Hordeum vulgare. The sequence goes on along the minus strand of NC_058522.1, from coordinate 350,759,724 downwards.
CCAGGCCCAGCCCATCTCGCCGCTCGTCCCCTTCCCCGCGCCAGTAGGCAGCAGGAGGTGGCCGCCGCCTCCTCCGGCGCGGCCACGCACCTGCGTGCCTGCCTGGCCGCCGGTTCGCGCTGGCGACGGCGGGGATAAGCTCCCTAGAGCCTCCCCTATCCATTCCCCGCCTCGGTTCTCCTCCTCCGCCCGGATCCCCTCCTTCTCCCTGCTGCCGCCATTAGAGCCGAGCTCGAGCTCGAGCTGGCCGTTGCCCTGGCCATAGGAACCCCTCCCCGAGCACACCATTAGATCCGCCTCGTCGCCCTGGATGTCTCTGCAGAAGCCGAAGTCCCCTCGAGCCCTGCAACGCCCGCAACGCCGTCGTCTTCCTCCTCCGGCCGCCGGACATCTCCCGTCGATTCGTCGCCCCCAGGCCTTCCCCGAGCCGTCTGAGCTCTTCTCTGCACTCCCTGTGAGCATGCGGTGATTTCCCCTAAGCTTTCCCCGTCGATCCCCTTCTCTAGCCCTAGTTTCACCGGAGGCCGACGAGCACCGCCGCTGCCGCTCGTCGCCGGTAGCCCTCCGATGTCCAGCTCGTCCTCCCGTGAGCACCAGAAGCTCCAGGATGACGCGTAGATGTCGTAGCAGCTAAGAACTAAGCGTGGATCCCCCTGATTCGAAGCCCCCGACGACGCCCGAGCTTCGGCCGCCGCTCTGGCTCGTCGCCGACGCCTCTTCCGGCGACCCTAGCCTCCCCAGCTAGTCCTGCCAGATCGGCCACTTCGCGAGCTTGCTGTAGCTGCCAACCGTGTGCGTTTTCGTGCTGTGCAGCGCCGTCTAGGTAGCCTCCGGCGAGCCCTCCGCCGCGGGTTTGGTCGCCGGCGACCACCCTATGGTGGCCGTCGATGTGGCCGGCCATTAGGGCCTAATCGCCCTCCTCTGTGTCGCTGACAGAGGGCCCCACGCCTGGTCAAACCCCAATTAGGGGCTGGTCAGCGCGGGATTAGTCCCAGAGAGGCTGACCAGTGGGGCCCCCCTGTCAGGTTTGACCTGCACAGGTCGGCTGACCTGCTGACGTCAGCCTGATGCAATAAATAGAATTTCCAGTTTAAAAATAATTCAGGAAATTGCTAAAATTTGCAAAAATCATAGAAATTAATCTGTAACTCCAATGAAAATAATTTATATATGGAAAAGTATCAGAAAAATTCAAGGATTCTGATTATGCTATTTTCAACTATGTTTGAAAAAGTTACAGAACCCTAAATTGTGAAATAAGGAATAATTCAATTCTTTTAATCACTTTATAAATGGAATTTGCAAAAATATCCAAATTTCATTATAAATGCAGTGATCACACACTGCCCTAAGTACAAATCAGTATCATAACATGAAAATTCTTGCATGTTAACATCAAGATGAACCGAGCATCAGGTCGAATCAATTAAACCGGTATCCGAGAATACCCGTTTAAATTGCTATTCGAATGTGATTCAAATCAACTCTAAACCTGTTACATGTTGAAAATAATAACTTATCACTTGCATTCTCATGCCATGCTCATGCATCATTTTGATTGCACATGATTGTTACTGAATGTTGCCGTTCATTTCGGTAGGCTCCGCACCCCCGGATTCCACCGAATATCCGTTCGACGGATATCGTTCCTCCTTTGAGCAACAAGGCAAGCAACCCTTTTGATCATCCCGATAACACCTATATTCTTGCTCCTGCACCTATTTAATGCATTAGGATCAAATGCTTCAACTGCTTTTGCCACGATAGTTGGACCCACTTCCTTTGCATGACTTAACCTTGTCACAGTAAATAGCCGAACCTTGCAACCTAGCATACCTGGTAGTTGCTTAAGCTATGATGTGCCTTATCCTGCTATGCATGCTATGCTTAGAGTTGTGTATGGTCTGTCATCTGGGAGATGAACAGAAATGTGGAATGTGTTCGGTGAGCAAAGGTCGTGTGTTGAACTTGATTTGGTAAAGGTACCGGTGAAAGGCTATGTAGGAGTACATGGCGGGTTGTTTCATTGGAACTGTCCTTAGGAACCGAGTTCCGTGTATGTAATCCAAGACTAGATACGACCACGTGCTGGGCCCTGAAATATGACCCCGCTCGGCCTATTAATCGCTTAGTACTCGGTCCAGGAGTTGCAAGTAGTTTCTGGTGTTTATAGTAATGCTGGAGGCCGTGCATGGTGCTGACCTGAGAGGTGGACCGTGATGCGGTAGGCAGTGGCACGGTGTACCAAGTGGCACCCAGATGGTGGGCTTGGGAACCCTGCGCACATCGTTTGAGGCCGTGGCGGAAACCTCGGCCGGACATCCGTACGGGTTACTCTCAGATAGGCGATAAACCTGGACTAGGTACTAGTGTGGTTAACGGTCGTGGCCGACTCCCTCGCTGGGCTTCCGCTTGAAGGTTGCCGAGGTGCATGACGTGCACATGGCGATAAGTGGCGGGAGCGTGTGTGACGAAGTACACCCCTGTAGGGTTATGATCTATTCGAATAGCCGCGTCCGCGGATATGGACTACTTGGAGACATATGTTGTTCATAGATAACTTAAATGGCTACTCCTAAAATTGTCAAGATAAGCGTGAGTGTCGTGGACGGCATCTCCGTATGGAGACGGAATGATTCCACGATAGTGTATTGTTGTGGTGTTAGTGGACTCGTGTGCGAGAAATCAAGTTGTCAAAACTAATTTCAAAAAGCAAGTTGTCTAGCCACGAGTCAAATGCTGGCTTTCCGCATGAAACCCCACAATACCTTCTTGATACCTTGCATGAGTAGTTAGCCATCCTAAAGTCTTGCTGAGTACCTTCGTACTCATGTTTGTTTAATAAATGTTGCAGAGGTTGCTAATGACCCTAATGGAGGGTTCTTCGTAGACATCGACGACGACGAGTAGCTGGTGTCCCAGCTACGACCTGGCCCTACGTCGGCTCTGTAGTATAGTCAGGCCATGTGCCTTCTAGTTGCTCTGTCTGTACCCAGACAGCTTATAACTCTTCCGCTGGCTTGTATTGTGTGACTGATATTATGGGTCGTGAGACCCTTAATGTGTAATAATATGTGTGAGGCTCTTCCGAGCCTCTTCAATAAAGCTTGTATGTTTATGGTTATGTTGTGATGCCATCGATGTATCTATACATATCGGTATGCCATGCGTACGTGTGTCTTACTTGATATGTATGGGGTTCGATTACCTAGTCGTGAACTTTAGTAGCACTCCTTACAAGGAAATGCCCCTTTGTGATCCAATGAGCCTTGGTAGTTCGCTACTGCTCCGGACACATTGGTTGACCGGCATGTGTCCTTCTTAGCTACTGTGTCTGTCCCCTTTGGGGAAATGTCACGCGACGAAATGGAGTCCTTGTAGCTTGCTACGACTCGTCTACGTTCGTTGATGACCGACACCTGCTTTGTTGGGTCATGTATGCCTGTCCTTGTGCGGGACTGCCACTTTGGTTTATGACTAGACATGTCGATCCGGGTTCTTTGACATTGGAATGCTAGCGACACTATCGCATACGTGAGTCAAAAGACGCAAACGGTCCCGGCTAAGGTAAGGCTGCAGCCGTGGAGTTAACCGTGCGTGTGACCACAAAGGGATGCGATGTGTTACAGGCTGGATTCCTATGGCTTAGGATCGGGGTCCCGACAGCGTTGGTATCAGAGCCTGACTGACTGTAGGATTACTAAGCCAAACTGGTCGAAGTTGAGTCTAGAAATGCTTTAGTTATATATAAGGGAATTGTTTGTGGAAGGGAACGTAACACTCTTGTTCTCTTCTCAAGGTATTCTATTCTGGTCATCCTCGTCTTTTCTGCGGGAATTAAGGACTAGGTTACTCATCTTCTCCTAGGCTCGGATTTTGATCGGTAGATTATAGGACTACGGGTCGAGAGATATTGGGTTTCTTTTATTCCTAGGAAGCAGGAAGTAAGTTTGATGATCAGAGAGTTGAACTTGATAGTTGAGTGGTGACGCTATTTCATTTTTTGGGTTGTCTCAAAATTTGTTTTTGAGCATTTACAGCCGTTATGCTGTCCAATTTTGCATTCAGAGCTCTAATGCTTCTGCATTACTCTCTAATTACAGATGCCTGGCCGTCCTTCTCGTCAGGTGGTACGTCTGACCAGGTGCATTGATGTACCGGGTCATACGGCCATGCTGGTCAGGATGATGTCGGTGTGCGGTTACTGCTGGTACCCCGAACAGTGGAGGAACAGTACCGATACTTCAACCAGAGCCAGTACATCTGCACTGTTAGGGTATTTCCAGACTACCTGGAGCGGAGAAGACAATCCATTGGTCCTATGGGTTGGGAGTCACTGTTGACATGGCAGTACAAGATGCTGCCTATTCAATGCTGACTATTATGAGAGCGAGACATGCACTGCTGCAGAATTCAGAGTTCTGCTATGTTCCGGCCTCTCAGTCTGGTGAAGAGGGATACCTCAGTGGAGTCTATTTTGATTCTTCTATGGAGGACCCACTTCTGCAGTCCACTGTTGAGATGCTAGAGAACAGAGACAGGGATGCTCGTGCTCTCCGCATGGAGCTTTACGCTACCCGTGCCCGCCTGTGGACAGCTTTGACGCAGCTGGCACCGGTAGTCCAGACAGGGTATGGAGAGATGGAGATGCTGAACCCTATTAGGACCTATCTTCCGGCCCACGTTGACTGGCCAGCTATAGGAGGAGTCACACCTCTTCGGGGACCCCTCTTACCACCAGTCAGGGGACCAAGGCCACATCCGTGTCCTTATGGATCCCAGGGATCTCAGGCAAGAGTGTTTCCTGATCCGCAGGTTGAGCTTCCAGGTCATGGAGGTAATCTCTATGAGATGTTCTATGCGGATGCCTGAGCTGTGAGCGGAAGGATAGTATGGTAGTAGCCGTATGTTCACAGTCCTGTGTGACTTGTGGAGTATGGTAGTAATGTGAAACGAATTCCGGAGGCCTAGATAAATAATGTATAGGAAGCTTGTAAGCCTCTGATGAGTAGTTCCACCATTTCAGTAGTTTGCTCTGCGAGTAAGTTTGTACTGAACTATGTAAGGGTGTGTATGAACCATGGTGTATATATAGCAGTTGCTTGTTACCATGTTGTTCGGATATTCATTTCCGCATTCCGTGTGTTCAGTACATTCTTAATCCATAGCTAGTAATGATATGATATTGGTCTAAGCTATGAGTTTGTTTGTCAGGATGGTGTTCACCAGGTTGAACCGTGCCCTAGCCCATGAGCAAGGTGAGGGTAGTCAAGCGTCGCAGGAAGACCTGCCTCACCCACCTTCTCTGGTAGAAGTGATGCTTGAGGCAGAAAGAAACAAAAGGGAGACCAACCGACTGCTAGAGCGTATTGAGAAGAATACGGCTCGACAGCCTAGGAATGCTGCAGTATCCCTCAATGACTTTGTGAAGCTGAATCCTCCAAAGTTTCATCATTCCGTCGATCCCCTCGACGCTGATGACTGGCTATGCAGCATTTCACGCAAGATTCGCTCGGCAAATGTATCTGAAGCCGACAAGGTGACCTTCGCGACGTATTTCCTGGAGGGACCCGCCAATCTGTGGTGGGAGAATTTTGAAGCTATGCGTCCCGCTGAACCAGTGGCCACGTGGGCAGACTTCAGTGCAGGTTTTCGTCTGCACCATATTCCAGAGGGCCTGATGGACAGAAAGAGAGAGGAGTTCTGTGCCTTCACTGAGGGCAAGTTGTCTGTGGATGCCTATAGCCGTGAGTTCGGTAACCTCGCCCGCTATGCAACAGAGGAGGTGTCTACTGACGCCAAGAAGCAAGCAAGATTCCGTAATGGTCTGAGCCCTGAGCTCCGTCGAGATCTGCGCCTCCATGAGTGTGCAAGCTTTCAAGCCCTGGTCAACAAAGCGATCAGTGCGGAGACTGGTCATACTGACTTCGAAGCCACAAGGAAGCACTCCCGTGACTTTGGCTCGTCTTCTGGTTCCGCGTTTCCAAAACGCAGGCTGTGGGTTCCAAACAGTTCTCTGCCGCCAAGATACACTCCGAGGCCATCCTACGTGGCGCCTCAGACGAATCAGGCCAATCCTCCATCAAAAGCTTATGGTGGTCCAGCTAGCAATGCTGCACCACGTGCCAACCAGGTGATATGCTACAAGTGTGGAGAACCAGGGCATTATTCCCGTGAGTGTCCTCAGAATGTGGGTGCCAAGCAACCCGGAAAGTCCGTCGGGCAGGCCAAGTCGGGCAAAGCATTTTATGTGAAGCCAACTCCTGGACGTGGCCGTGTGAACTATGTGTCAGCAGAAGAAGCTGCAGAGGATCCCGACGTCATGCTGGGTACGCTTCTTGTTAATCATCACCCAGCGTCCGTTCTCTTTGACACTGGGTCTTCTCATTCCTTCATTTCAGAAAGTTATGCACAGTTGCATAACATGTCATTTTGTGATATGCCAATCCCATTGGTTGTCCAAACCCCTGGTAGCAAATGGCAAACCTCTAGGATAACCTATGCCAATGAAATTCTAGTAGACAGGCTAGTTTTTCTAGCCTCATTGATAGCATTGAAATCTTCGGATATTAATATCATCTTGGGCATGGACTGGATGTCAGCTCACTATGCCAAGATTGATACCCACACTAGAAATGTCTAGCTTACCCATCCCTCGGGTGAGATAGTAAATGTCTTTACTCGAGTTGCCAAATGCCAACTCTATTCCCTAAATGCCAACCCTCTTCCGGAACTTGAAGACATTCCCGTAGTCCGTGACTTCCCGGATGTTTTTCCAGAGGAACTTCCAGGAATTCCACCTGACAGAGATGTAGAGTTTGTAATAGATCTTGTTCCGGGAACTGTTCCAATAGCCAGAAGACCTTATAAGATGGCACCCCTGGAGCTAGCCGAACTTAAGAAGCAATTAGATGAGGCCTTGAACAAGGGTTTCATTCGTCCTAGCTCTTCTCCTTGGACTTGTCCCGTCCTCTTCGTCAAGAAGAAAGACGGAACGGATCGGATGGTTGTAGATTACCGACCAGTTAACCTGGTCACCATAAAGAACAAGTATCCGCTCCCCAGGATCAACGATCTGTACGATCAGCTCGCTGGATCCTCAGTCTTCTCCAAAATGGATTTGAGGTTGGGATACCATCAAATCAAGATTAAGAACGGGGACATTCCAAAAACGGCCTTTGTTACTCGTTATGGTCAATATGAGTAAACCGTTATGTCCTTCGGTTTAACCAATGCCCCAGCCACCTTCTCTCGGCTGATGAATTCAATCTTTATGGAGTATTTGGATAAATTCGTCGTAGTATACCTCGATGATATTCTCATCTACTCCAAGAATGAACAAGAACATGCCGAGCATCTAAGGCTGGTATTGATGAAACTTCGAGAGCATCGCCTTTATGCCAAATTTTCAAAATGTGAATTCTGGTTACCAGAAGTGACCTATCTAGGCCACGTAATCTCTGGTAAGGGTATTGCTGTCAATCCCGAGAGAGTTCAAGCTGTCCTTGAGTGGACTCAACCTGAATCGGTTAAGCAAGTTAGGAGTTTTCTTGGTCTAGCAAGCTATTGTCGCCGCTTCGTCGAGAATTTCTCCAAGGTTGCAAAGCCTCTGACTGAACTCCTCAAGAAGGATAAAAAGTTCGAGTGGACACCACAGTGTGAGCATAGTTTTCAGGAACTGAAAAGACGCCTGACCTCCGCACCCGTGTTGGTACCACCAGATTTTTCTAAGGACTTTGTTATCTATTGCGACGCCTCGCGACAAGGATTAGGTTGCATTCTCATGCAAGATCGTCATGTGATCGCATACGCATCTCGCCAGTTGCGTCCACATGAGGATAATTATCCCACACATGACCTCGAGCTTGCAGCTGTGGTCCATGCACTAAAAACTTGGCGACATTACCTTCTGGGTAATCGTTGTGAAATATTCACTGATCACCAAAGTCTGAAATATATCTTCACCCAGCCAGATTTGAATATCAGGCAAAGACGGTGGGTTGAGTTGATCTCGGATTACGACTTAGGGATAACTTACACCCCGGGGAAGGCCAATGTTATGGCCGATGCACTAAGTCGTAAATCTTATTGTAACAATTTGATGCTACAACAAGGTCAACCACTTCTCCATGAGGACTTTCGGAAGTTGAATCTTCATATTGTTCCTCAAGGATTCCTTTCTACCCTGGTGGCGAAGCCTACTCTTAAGGATCAAATTATAGCTGGCCAAAAGCGTGACAAGGGTATATCACGGATCAAGGAGAATATTTTTAGCGGAAACGCTAAAGAATTTTCCATGAATGATCAAGGTGTGGTATTCTTCCAGAATCGTTTAGTGGTTCCTAAGAACCCACATCTAAGGCAGTTAATTCTTAAGGAGGCTCATGATTCCCCTCTCACCATTCATCCCGGTAGTACTAAGATGTATCAGGACCTACGCCAGAGGTTCTGGTGGACTAGGATGAAGAGAGAAATTGCTGAGTTCGTTGCTAACTGCGACGTTTGTCGTCGAGTTAAGGCAGAACATCAAAGGCCTGCTGGCACCCTTCAACCTTTAGCTATTCCTGAATGGAAATGGGATAAAGTTAGCATGGATTTCATTACCGGATTTCCCAAGACCAAGAAAGGAAATAATGCTATCTTTGTGGTCATTGACCGTCTTTCCAAAGTGGCTCATTTTCTTCCTGTTCGTGAGAGTATAACAGCTAGCCAGCTAGCAGAGTTATATATCTCTCGAATAGTGTCTCTTCATGGTGTTCCCCTGGAAATTAACTCGGACCGTGGAAGTATCTTTACTTCTCGATTCTGGGAAAGTTTTCAGAATGCCATGGGGACTCACTTATCTTTTAGCACTGCTTTCCATCCCCAGTCAAGTGGTCAAGTAGAAAGAGTGAATCAAATCCTAGAAGATATGCTCCGAGCTTGTGTTATATCGTTCGGTATGAATTGGGAGAAGTGCCTTCCATTCGCCGAATTCGCTTATAACAATAGTTATCAATCAAGCTTGGGCAAAGCCCCTTTTGAAGTTCTCTATGGACGAAGATGTCGAACACCTCTTAATTGGTCAGAAACCGGAGAGAGGCAACTCTTTGGCCCGGACATGATTCAGGATGCAGAAGAGCAGGTTCGCATTATTCGTGAAAAGTGGAAAACAGCCCAGTCTCGTCAGAAGAGCCAATATGATCGTCATCATAAGGCTGTGACCTTTGAAGTTGACGAGAAGGCTTACCTTCGGGTTACACCTTTGAAGGGTACCCATCGTTTCGGTATCAAGGGCAAGTTGGCTCCTCGTTACATTGGACCCTTTCGCATTCTTGCCAAACGAGGAGAAGTTGCCTACCAGTTGGAACTTCCTCCGCATCTTTCCAAAGTTCATGATGTTTTCCACGTTCGCAACTCAGGCGTTGCTTTTCGGATCCCATCCGTGAAGTGGACCACGAAACGCTTGATCTCCAAGATAACCTTTCTTACCGAGAATACCCCATGCGTATTCTTGATCAAGCTGAGCGTACCACTCGACGTCGAAACCTCAAGTTTCTTAAAGTTCAATGGTCAAATCATTCTGAAAAGGAGGCAACTTGGGAAAGAGAGGATCGTCTCCGACTTGAATATCCTGCGTTATTCCCGACGACTTCTAAATCTCGGGACGAGATTCTTTTGAGTGGGGGTGAGTTGTCACATCCCTAAAACTTAAGCTAGATAGCATTGTGCTCATGTCTTCTTTGCATTTGCATCTAAGAAGTTTCAACAAAAACAACAAAGTGGCAAAGGAAAAACTCAAAACCCTAGCCACCATTTCAATTAAAGGAAATTTCAAACTAGTTCAAAATCAATGAACCCAAAATGGCCTCAAGAAATGTTCAAACTTTCTGATAAATCATGAAAGTAAATGAGCATTGGAGAAAACTAATTCCTTGGCACTTCAAGCATTTTAAATAAATGCAAAAGCCACTGGTTTCAAATCTAAAAATTTGAAAACAGAAGCTATAATTTTCCAAAAATGTTGAAAGTCTTGGAAATGAGTGGGGACATTATGACAAATATTTCAGGAGGTTTAAAATAGTTTTTAATTTTTGTTTTGGAGCTGAAATAATTAGCAAAGCAATAAATAGCAAAACAGAAAAACAAAAACAGAAGAAAAAGGAAAAGTCTTACCTGACGCCCACGCCAGGCCCAGCCCATCTCGCCGCTCGTCCCCTTCCCCGCGCCAGTAGGCAGCAGGAGGTGGCCGCCGCCTCCTCTGGCGCGGCCACGCACCTGCGTGCCTGCCTGGCCGCCGGTTCGCGCTGGCGACGGCAGGGATAAGCTCCCCAGAGCCTCCTCTATCCATTCCCCGCCTCGGTTCTCCTCCTCCGCCCGGATCCCCTCCTTCTCCCTGCTGCCGCCATTAGAGCCGAGCTCGAGCTCGAGCTGGCCGTTGCCCTGGCCATAGGAACCCCTCCTCGAGCACACCATTAGATCCGCCTCGTCGCCCTGGACGTCTCTGCAGAAGCCGAAGTCCCCTCGAGCCCTGGAACGCCCGCAACGCCGTCGTCTTCCTCCTCCGGCCGCTGGACATCTCCCGTCGATTCGTCGCCCCCAGGCCTTCCCCGAGCCATCTGAGCTCTTCTTTGCACTCCCTGTGAGCATGCGGTGATTTCCCCTAAGCTTTCCCCGTCGATCCCCTTCTCTAGCCCTAGTTTCACCGGAGGCCGACGAGCACCGCCGCTGCCGCTCGTCGCCGGTAGCCCTCCGATGTCCAGCTCGTCCTCCCGTGAGCACCAGAAGCTCCAGGACGACGCGTAGATGCCGTAGCAGCTAAGAACTAAGCGTGGATCCCCCTGATTCGAAGCCCCCGACGACGCCCGAGCTTCGGCCGCCGCTCCGGCTCGTCGCCGACGCCTCTTCCGGCGACCCTAGCCTCCCCAGCTGGTCCTGCCAGATCGGCCACTTCGCGAGCTTGCTGTAGCTGCCAACCGCGTGCGTTTTCGTGCTGTGCAGCGCCGTCTAGGTCGCCTCCGGCGAGCCCTCCGCCGCGGGTTTGGTCGCCGGCGACCACCCTCCGGTGGCCGTCGACGTGGCCGGCCATTAGGGCCTAATCGCCCTCCTCTGGGTCGCTGACAGAGGGCCCCACGCCTGGTCAAACCCCAATTAGGGGCTGGTCAGCGTGGGATTAGTCCCAGAGAGGCTGACCAGTGGGGCCCCCCTGTCAGGTTTGACCTGCACAGGTCGGCTGACCTGCTGACGTCAGCCTGATGCAATAAATAGAATTTCCAGTTTAAAAATAATTCAGGAAATTGCTAAAATTTGCAAAAATCATAGAAATTAATCTGTAACTCCAATGAAAATAATTTATATATGGAAAAGTATCAGAAAAATTCAAGGATTCTGATTATGCTATTTTCAACTATGTTTGAAAAAGTTACAGAACCCTAAATTGTGAAATAAGGAATAATTCAATTCTTTTAATCACTTTATAAATGGAATTTGCAAAAATATCCAAATTTCATTATAAATGCAGTGATCACACACTGCCCTAAGTACAAATCAGTATCATAACATGACAATTCTTGCATGTTAACATCAAGATGAACCGAGCATCAGGTCGAATCAATTAAACCGGTATCCGAGAATACCCGTTTAAATTGCTATTCGAATGTGATTCAAATCAACTCTAAACCTGTTACATGTTGAAAATAATAACTTATCACTTGCATTCTCATGCCATGCTCATGCATCATTTTGATTGCACATGATTGTTACTGAATGTTGCCGTTCATTTCGGTAGGCTCCGCACCCCCGGATTCCACCGAATATCCGTCCGACGGATATCGTTCCTCCTCTGAGCAACAAGGCAAGCAACCCTTTTGATCATCCTGATAACACCTATATTCTTGCTCCTGCACCTATTTAATGCATTAGGATCAAATGCTTCAACTGCTTTTGCCACGATAGTTGGACCCACTTCCTTTGCATGACTTAACCTTGTCACAGTAAATAGCCGAACCTTGCAACCTAGCATACCTGGTAGTTGCTTAAGCTATGATGTGCCTTATCCTGCTATGCATGCTATGCTTAGAGTTGTGTATGGTCTGTCATCTGGGAGATGAACAGAAATGTGGAATGTGTTCGGTGAGCAAAGGTCGTGTGTTGAACTTGATTTGGTAAAGGTACCGGTGAAAGGCTATGTAGGAGTACATGGCGGGTTGTTTCATTGGAACCGTCCTTAGGAACCGAGTTCCGTGTATGTAATCCAAGACTAGATACTACCACATGCTGGGCCCTGAAATATGACCCCGCTCGGCCAATTAATCGCTTAGTACTCGGTCCAGGAGTTGCAAGTAGTTTCTGGTGTTTATAGTAATGCTGGAGGCCGTGCATGGTGCTGACCTGAGAGGTGGACCGTGATGCGGTAGGCAGTGGCACGGTGTACCAAGTGGCACCCGGATGGTGGGCTTGGGAACCCTGCGCACATCGTTTGAGGCCGTGGCGGAAACCTCGGCCGGACTTCCGTACGGGTTACTCTCAGATAGGCGATAAACCTGGACTAGGTACTAGTGTGGTTAACGGTCGTGGCCGACTCCCTCGCTGGGCTTCCGCTTGAAGGTTGCCGAGGTGCATGACGTGCACATGGCGATAAGTGGCGGGAGCGTGTGTGACGAAGTACACCCCTGCAGGGTTATGATCTATTCGAATAGCCGCGTCCGCGGATATGGACTACTTGGAGACATATGTTGTTCATAGATAACTTAAATGGCTACTCCTAAAATTGTCAAGATAAGCGTGAGTGTCGTGGACGGCATCTCCGTATGGAGACGGAATGATTCCACGATAGTGTATTGTTGTGGTGTTAGTGGACTCGTGTGCGAGAAATCAAGTTGTCAAAACTAATTTCAAAAAGCAAGTTGTCTAGCCACGAGTCAAATGCTGGCTTTCCGCATGAAACCCCACAATACCTTCTTGATACCTTGCATGAGTAGTTAGCCATCCTAAAGTCTTGCTGAGTACCTTCGTACTCATGTTTGTTTAATAAATGTTGCAGAGGTTGCTAATGACCCTAATGGAGGGTTCTTCGTAGACATCGACGACGACGAGTAGCTGGTGTCCCAGCTACGACCTGGCCCTACGTCGGCTCTGTAGTATAGTCAGGCCATGTGCCTTCTAGTTGCTCTGTCTGTACCCAGACAGCTTATAACTCTTCCGCTGGCTTGTATTGTGTGACTGATATTATGGGTCGTGAGACCCTTAATGTGTAATAATATGTGTGAGGCTCTTCCGAGCCTCTTCAATAAAGCTTGTATGTTTATGGTTATGTTGTGATGCCATCGATGTATCTATACATATCGGTATGCCATGCGTACGTGTGTCTTACTTGATATGTATGGGGTTCGATTACCTAGTCGTGAACTTTAGTAGCACTCCTTACAAGGAAATGCTCCTTTGTGATCCAACGAGCCTTGGTAGTTCGCTACTGCTCCGGACACATTGGTTGACCGGCATGTGTCCTTCTTAGCTGCTGTGTCTGTCCCCTTTGGGGAAATGTCATGCGACGAAATGGAGTCCTTGTAGCTTGCTACGACTCGTCTACGTTCGTTGATGACCGACACCTGCTTTGTTGGGTCATGTATGCCTGTCCTTGTGCGGGACTGCCACTTTGGTTTATGACTAGACATGTCGATCCGGGTTCTTTGACATTGGAATGCTAGCGACACTATCGCATACGTGAGTCAAAAGACGCAAACGGTCCCGGCTAAGGTAAGGCTGCAGCCGTGGAGTTAACCGTGCGTGAGACCACAAAGGGATGCGATGTGTTACAGGCTGGATTCCTGTGGCTTAGGATCGGGGTCCCGACATTCAACCAATGAGATAATCGTGGAACATGTGGGAACCAACATGGATATCCAGGCCCCGCTATTGGTTATTGACCGGAGAGGTGTGTCGGTCATGTCTGCATGTCTCCCGAACCCGTAGGGTCTAGACACTTAAGGTTCGATGATGCTAGGGTCATAGGGAAATAGTGTACAAGGTTACCGAAGGTTGTTCGGATTCCAGGATGAGATCTCAGAGATCACGAGGAGTTCCATAATGGTCCAGAGGTAAAGATTGATATATAGGAAGTGAGGATTTGGCCACCGGAATTGTTTCGGGCGACACCATAATGTACCGGGACCACCAAAAGGGTTCCGGGGGTCCACTGACAAGGGCCACCAGCCCCAACGTGCTCCATGGGATAAGAGTGGGAGGGAACCATCCCATATGTGGGTTGGTGCACCTCCGCAAGAGGCCCAAGGCGCAACAAGGGTGGAGAGGGGCAAACCCTAGGCGTGGGAGGCCAACTTGGGCCTCAAAGGCCCACCCTAGGGCGCTCCACCCCTTGGTCGCCACCCTTGTTGGCCCCTAGGGCTGCCGCACCCTTTAGGGTGGGAAACCCTAAAGGGTGGGCACCTCCTCCCTCTCCTCCTATATATAGTGGAGGGTTTTGGACTTTTGAGACACACAATTGATCTCTCCGCGGTGCAGCCATACTCCTCCTCGTCCTCCTTGTCCTCCGTAGTGCTTAGCGAAGCTCTGCCGGAGTACCATGTAGCTCCACCATCACGACGCTGTCGTGTTGCCGGAGCTCTCCCTCAACCTCTCCTCCATCCTTGCTGGACCAAGGAGTTGGAGACGTCATCGGGCGACACGTGTGTTGAACGCGGAGGCGCCAACGTTCGGTGCATAGATCGGAATCCACCACGATCTGAATCGCTGCGAGTACGACTCCATCAACCGCGTTCTAGCAACGCTTCCGCTTAGTGATCTTCAAAGGTATGAAGATGCTCTATGACCTCTCTCGTTGCTGGTTTCTCCATAGATAGATCCTTGCATGGCGTAGGATTTTTTTTGAATTTACTAAGATCCCCAACAGTGGCATCCGAGCCAAGGTTCTATGCGTAGATTCAATGCACGAGTAGAACACAAAAGTTGTGGGCGTTGATTTGTCCATTTGCTTGTCGTTACTAGTCTTATCTTAATTCGGCGGCATCGTGGGATGAAGCGGCCCGGACCGACTTTACACATACTCTTACATGAGAGTGGTTCCACCGACCGACATGCACTAGTTGCATATGGTGGCTAGCGGGTGTCTGTCTCTCCCACTTTAGTCAGATCTAATTCGATGAAGAGGGTCCTTATGAAGGGTAAATAGCATTGGCATATCAACGTTGTGGCTGTCATGTAGGTAAGCAACGTTCTTGCTAGAAACCCTAACCAACCACGTAAAACTTGCAACAACAATTAGAGGACGTCTAACTTGTTTTTGCAGGGTATGCTATGTGATGTGATGTGGCCAAAAGGATGTGATGTTACATATGTGATGTATGATATTGATCATGTTCTTGTAATACGATTCCCGACTTACATGTCGATGAGTATGACAACCGGCAGGAGCCATAGGAGTTGTCTTAATTTATTGTATGAGATGCAACGCCATGTTGATTACTTTACTTTATCGCTAACGGTTAGCTATAGTAGTAGAAGTAATAGTTGGCGTGACGAATTCGCGACGGCACAATGATGGAGATGATGGTGTCATGCCGGTGACGATGATGATCATGGTGCCCCGAAGATGGCGATCAAAAGAGCAAGATGATATTGGCCATATCATGTCACTATATGATTGCATGTGATGTTTATGATGTTGTACATCTTATTGCTTAGAACGACTATAGCAAAGATAAGATGATCCCTCATAAAATTTTGAGATATGTATTCCCCAAAGTGTGCACCATTGTGAAGGTTTGTTGTTTCGACGCACCACGTGTTGATCGGGTGTGATAGATTCTAACGTTCGCATACAATGGGTCTAAACTAGTTTACACACGCAGAACACTTAGGTTGACTCGACGAGCCTAGCATGTACATACATGGCCTCGAATACGGGAGACCTAAAGGTCGAACATGAGTCGTATGGTTGATACGATCAGCATAGAGATTCTCACCATTGATGACTAGTCCATCTCACGTGATGATCGGACACGGGCTAGTCATGTGGATCATGTGTCACTTGGATGACTAGAGGGATGCCGATCTAAGTGGGAGTTCATTAGTAATTTGATTAGAAGAACTTAATTATCATGAACTTAGTCTAAAAGTGTCTTTACAAATATTGTAGATCCAATGGCCAACGCAAATGTCTCGTTCAACTTCAACGCCTTCCTAGAGAAAATCAAGCTGAAAAGATGATGGGAGCAACTATGCGGATTGGGCTTGTAACTTAAAGCTCATCCTCAGTGCTGCCAAGAAGGCATATGTCCTTACTGCACCGCTAGGTGATCCTCCTATTCCCGCGGTAGACCAGGACGCTAGGAACGCCTGGCAGTCACGGAGTGATGACTACTCTCTCGTTCAGTGCGACATGATTTATAGTTTAGAACCGGAACTCCAAAGGCGTTTTGAGCAACACAGATCATATGAGATGTTCGAGGAGCTGAAACTTGTTTTTCCAGCTCATGCTCGAGTCGAGAGATATGAAGTCTCCAACAAGTTCTTTAGTTGTAAGATGGAGGAGAATAGTTCTGTTAGTGAGCACATACTCAGAATGTCTGTGTTGCACATTAGCTTGATTTAGCTGGGAGTTGAACTTCCGGATGATGCAATCATTGACAGAATCCACCAGTCGCTTCCACCTAGATATAAAGGCTTTGTGATGAATTACAACATGCAAGGGATGGAAAAGACTATTCCCGAGTTGTATTCAATGCTGAAATCTGCGGAGGTAGAAATCAAGAAAGAGCATCAAGTGTTGATGGTCAATAAGACCACCAGTTTTAAGAAGGGCAAGGGTAAGAAAAGCTTCAAGAAATACGACAAAGCAGTTGTCGCGCCCCGTAAGCTATTGCCGGGAATAAGCCAAAGAAAGGACCTAATCCTGAGACCGAGTGCTATTACTGCAAGGGAACCGGTCACTGGAAGCGGAGTTGTCCCAAGTACTTAGCGAACAAGAAGGCCGGCAACATCAAAGGTATATGTGATATACTTGTTATTGACGTGTACCTTACCAGCGCTCGTAGTAGCTCCTGTGTATTTGATACCGGTGTGTTGCTCACATTTGCAACTCTAAGCAGGAACTGCGGAACAAGCGTAGGCTGGCTAAGGACGAGGTGACGATGCGCGTCGGGAATGGTTCCAAGGTCGATGTGATCGCCGTCGGCACGCTACCTCTACATCTATCTTCGGGATTAGTTATAAACCTTAATAATTGTTATTTAGTACCAGCTTTGAGCATGAACATTGTATCGGGATCTCGATTGATGCAAGATGGCAACTCATTTAAATAATGGTTGTTTTATTTATATGAGTGGTATGTTTTATGGTCATGCCCCACTGGTAAATGGTTTATTACTGATGAATCTCGATCGTGATGATACACATATTCATAGTGTGAGTGCTAAAAGATGCAAGGTTGATAATGATAGTTCCACATACTTGTGGCACTACCGCCTTTGTCATATCAGCGTAAAGCGCATGAAGAAACTCCATACTAATGGACTTTTGGAGTCTCTTGATTTTGAATCATTTGACACATGCGAGCCGTGCCTCATGGGCAAGATGACCAAGACACCATTCTCCGGAATAATGGAGCGAGCGACCAACTTATTGGAAATAATACATACCGATGTATGCGGTCCAATGAGCTTTGAAGCTCGCGGAGGCTATCGTTATGTTCTCACCCTCACTAATGATTTGAGTAGATATGGGTATGTCTACTTAATGAAGCACAAGTCTGAAACATTTGAAAAGTTCAAGGAATTTCAGAATGAGGTGGAGAATCAACGTGACAAGAAAATAAAGTTCTTACGATCCGATCGTGGAGGACAATATTTGAGTCACGAGTTTGGCACACACCTAAGGAAATGTGGAATTATTTCACAACTCATGCCTCCTGGCACACCGCAGCGTAATGGTGTGTCTGGCTGTCGTAATCGCACTCTATTAGATATGGTACGATCTACGATGTCTCTTACCGATTTACCGCTATCATTTTGGGGATATGCATTGGAAACTACCGCATTCACTTTAAATAGGGCACCATCTAAATACGTTGAGATGACACCATACGAATTATGGTTTGGCAAGAAACCTAAGCCCTCGTTTCTGAAAGTTTGGGGTTGCGATGCTTATGTGAAGAAACTTTAACCATAGAAGCTCGAACCCAAAGTGGAAAAATGCGTCTTCATAGGATACCCTAAGGAAACTATTGCGTACACCTTCTATCTTAGATCCGAAGGCAAGATCTTTGTTGCTAGAAACGGATCCTTTCTAGAGAAAGAGTTTCTCTCGAAAGAAGTAAGTGGGACGAAAATAGAACTTGATGAGGTTATTATACCTCCTCTCGAACCGGAAAGTAGCACATCGCAAGAAAATGTTTCTGAGGCGCCTGCACTGGCTAGAGATGAAGTTAATGATGATGATCATGACACTTAGGATCAAGTTGCTATTGAACCTCGAAGGTCGACAGGGGTAGGTTCCGCACCAGAGTGGTACGCGAACCCTGTCATGGAAATCATGTTGTTAGACAACAATGAACCTTCGAACTATGAAGAAGCGATGGCGGGCCCAGATTCAAACAAATGGCTTGAGGCCATGAAATCCGAGATAGGATCCATGTATGAGAACAAAGTATGGACTTTGGTGGACTTTCCCGATGATCGGCGAGCCACAGAAAATAAATGGATCTTCAAGAAGAAAACTGACACAGATGATAATGTGACCATCTATAAGGCTCGACTTGTCGCTAAGGGTTATCGACAAGTTAAAGGGGTTGACTACGATGAAACCTTCTCACTCGTAGCGATGCTGAAGTCGGTTCGAATCATGTTAGCAATTGCTGCATTCTATGATTATGAAATTTGGCAAATGGACGTCAGAAAAACATTCCTGAACGGCTTTCTCAAGGAAGAATTGTATATGATATAGCCGGAAGGTTTTGTCGATCCTAGCAATGCTAACAAGGTATGCAAGCTCCAGCGTTCCATCTATGGGCTGGTGCAAGCATCTCGGAGTTGGAACGTTCGCTTTGATGAAGTGATCAAAGCGTTTGGGTTTATACAAACTTATGGAGAAGCCTGTATTTACAAGAAAGTGAGTGGGAGCTCTGTAGCATTTCTCATATTATATGTGGAGGACATATTGTTGATGGGAAATGATATAGAACTACTGGAAAGCATACAGTCCTATTTGAATAAGAATTTTTCAATGAAGGACCTTGGAGAAGCTGCTTACATATTAGGCATCAAGATCTATAGAGATAGATCGAGACGCCTCATAGGTTTTTCACAAAGCACATACCTTGACAATATATTGAATAAGTTCAATATGGAGAAGGCTAAGAAGGGGTTCTTGCATGTATTACAAGGTGTATGGTTGAGTGTGACTCAATGACCAACCACGACGGAAGATAGAGAAAAGATGAGTACCGTCCCCTATGCTTCAGCCATAGGCTCTATCATGTATGCCATGGTGTGTACAAGACCTCTTGTGAACCTTGCCATAAGTTTGGTAGGGAGGTACCAGAGTGATCCAAGAGTGGATCACTGGACAACGGTCAAGAATATCCTAAAGTACCTGAAAAGGACTAAAGATATGTGTCTTGTTTATGAAGGTGTCAAAGAGCTCGTCGTAAAGGGTTACGTCGATGCTAGCTTCGACACGGATCCGGATGACTCCAAGTCACAAACTGGATACATGTATATTTTGAATAATGAGGCAGTTAGCTGGTGCAGTTGCAAGCAAAGCATCATGGCGGCATCTACATGTGAAGCGGAGTACATCACTGCTTCAGAAGCAGCCCAGGAAGGAGTCTGGATGAAGGAGTTCATCACGACCTAGGAGTGATTCCAAGTGCGTCGGGCCCGACGACTCTGTTCTGTGATAACACTAGAGCTATTTGCATTGCAAAGGAGCCTAGGTTTCACAAGAATACCAAGCACATCAAGGGCCGCTTCAACTCCATCGGTGGATACATCCAGGATGGAGATATAGATATTTGTAAAGTACATACGGATCTGAATGTCGCAAACCCGTTGACTAAACCTCTTCCACGGCCCAAACATGATCAGTACCAAAACTCTATGGGTGTTCGATGCATCACAATGTAACTAGATTATTGACTCAAGTGCAAGTGGGAGACTGTTGGAAATCTTCCCTAGGGGCAATAATAAAGTGGTTGTTATTATATTTCCTAGTTCATGATAATTGTCTATTATTCATGCTATAGTTGTATTAACCGGAAACCGTATACATGTGTGAATATATAGATCACAATGTGTCCCTAGTGAGCCTCTAGTTGGCTAGCTCTTTGATCAATAGATGATCATGGTTTCCTGATCATGGAGATTGGATGTCATTGATAACGGGATCACATCATTGGGGAATGATGTGATGGACAAGACCCAATCCTAAGCATAGCACTAGATCGTGTTGTTCGTGTGCTAAAGATTTTCTAATGTCAAGTATCATTTCCTTATACCATGAGATTGTGCAACTCCCGGATACCATAGGAGTTCTTTGGGTGTATAAAATGTCACAACGTAACTGGGTGATTATAACGGTGCACTACGGGTATCTCTGAAAGTGTCTGTTGGGTTGCACGAATCGAGAGTGGGATTTCTCACTCCGTGTGACACAGAGGTATTTGTGGGCCCACTCGGTAATCCATCATCATATTGAGCTTAGTGTGACTAAGGAGTTCACCATGGGATGATGTGTTACGGAACAAGTAAAGAGGCTTGCCGGTAACGAGATTGAACAAGGTATGGGGATACCGACGATCGAATCTCGAGCAAGTATCATACCGGTAGACAAAGGAAATTGCATACGGGATTGATTGAATCCTTGACATCATGGTTCATCCGATGAGATCATCGTGGAACATGTGGGAACCAACATGGATATCCAAACCATGCTGTTGGTTATTGACCGGACAGGTGTCTCGGTCATGTATGTGTCTCCCGAACCCGTAGGGTCTACACACTTAAGGTTCGATGATGCTAGGGTTATAGTGAAATAGTGTATGTGGTTACCAAAGGTTATTCGGAGTCCCAGATGAGGTCCTGGACGTCACGAGGAGTTCGGGAATGGTCCGGACGTAAACATTGATATATAGGAAGTGAGGATTTGGTCACCGGAATTGTTTCGGGCCACACCATAATGTACCGGGACCACCGGAAGGGTTCCGGGGGTCCACCGGCAAGGGCCACCAGCCCCAAAGTGCTCCCTGGGCTAAGAGTGGGAGGGAACCAGACCATATATGGGCTGGTGCGCCTCCACAAGAGGCCCAAAGCGCAGCAAGGGTGGAGAGGGGCAAACCCTAGGCGTCGGAGGGCAACTTGGGCCTCAAAGGCCCACCCTAGGGCGCTACACCCCTTGGTCGCTGTCCTCCTTGGCCCCTAGGCTGTCGCACCCTTTAGGGTGGGAAACCCTAAAGGGTGGGCACCTCCTCCCTCTCCTCCTATATATAGTGGAGGGTTTTGGCCTTTTGAGACACACAATTGATCTCTCCACAACGCACCCATACTCCTCCTCCTCGTCGTCCTCCGTAATGCTTAGCGAAGCTCTGTCGGAGTACCACGTAGTTCCACCGCCACCACGCTGTCGTGCTACCGGAGCTCTCCCTGAACCTCTCCTCCATCCTTGCTGGATCAAGGCATTGGAGACGTCACCGGGCTGCACGTGTGTTGAACGCGAAGGCGCCGACGTTCGGTGCATAGATCAGAATCCACCGCGATCTGAATCACTGCGAGTACGACTCCATCAACCGCGTTCTAGCAACTCTTCCGCTTAGTGATCTTCAAAGGTATGAAGATGCTCTATGACCTCTCTCGTTGCTGGTTTCTCCATAGATAGATCCTTGCATGGCGTAGAATGTTTTTTCAATTTACTACGATTCCCGACATATAAGGCCTTGAGGGCCAACACACCAAACTTGACCAATAGCAGAAATATTGGTCGAAGGCGTGAACCCATGACATCATCCTTAACCTACAGACATTCTGACTAGGAAGCGTCCTAGTTCGCAGGAACGTCACCAAGTTACTCATCACCATATCCTGATCAATCATACGTGGTTAATGAAATAACCAGTGGCCAGCCAGTGAGTACTCTCAATGTACTCGCAAACAACCCATGATGTGGATAAAGCAGTTGGTACGATAGTAAGTGATATGCATGATTTGCGGAAAACAAGCTTTGAAGGTAAATAAACATGATCATAGACGGGTATGGATATGCATCATAAGCTAGATGGTATCTAGAAGAACAAGTTACAAATATCAACATATCTGTTGTGGGTTGAACACGTCGGGTTCACCCAGTATGCCAAGTCACCAAACTTGGTCATATTCTCTCTTACTCAGATAACTCTTGAACACACACTCACACTCACACTGGGTTTATGCGGAAACGACTGGACGTAGTTTAAGCAGGATGACCCAACTCTCCTTGACCATGGACATGGTTATTCAAATAGTTTAACACTCTTCAGAGGTTGGACGCTGTACCCACGAGATCCGGGAAACTTCTGTGTCATCCACGACTCACGGTAAGTACCCGATCAATGCCTTTCCCCTGACGATACTAGACAAAGAGTTCCACTTGATTGGTACCCAGCCCACATGATGTACGTCTTACGAGCACCAACTCTGGATCGTACCGTCCATGCGGGGACCAATGGTGTGCCCAGAACACGTAAAAACGCCATAGTCGACCTACCTGGTATGACCCCATCACGAGAGTGACCACATATCACTCCCTCCACTAGTAATGTGGCTCTTTACTAGCACCGACCAAAGTAATCAATAAAGCCCCATCCCATAAGGGGTATCATGGTCGTACATGTAAGATTGGGATGGCCGACACATCATAAATCTAATCCTGTTTCTGAAACCACTCACACCAAATATACCCGGTGCACCACTTCTTCACAAGTGGCCACCAACTCATCATCACCCTCGGGCATTAGTGGCACCCGACGGGGTTTTCATAAAACTTTGATATTTACCATCATCATAGTCATGCTACGACTATGCTTAGTGCTACTTGTTAACATAATATTGGCGTGACCCTCATAGGTGGTAGGATCAGGCTCAAATGCAAGTGCTTTAAAGGAGTCATCAAAAACATCATATTGATGATTTACCGAGTACTCATGATCATATGCAACGGAAATATTTGCTCTACTCACATGCAATATAGTATTTTCTCAAACATGGTCAAAGGGATGCTTGCCTCGCTCATATAAGTTCTCGGAGTCTTCATGGTCTTCCGATCCAATTCCGAGCACTCCGTCTACTCGTCAACTATCGTCAGAAACAATTACAGTCAGCCACACAGCAGGCAGAACAAAAGTTCTATATAAATAGAATTTTTATTTTTCTTGGACCTTTCTCGTCATAAGGAAATACATGAAGCTTGATATAGGAGATTTGGACCCTCGGGGATTTTTGAATGGGTGAAAGGAGTAATAGGTGATCCTTAAATAAGCCTACAGAAAATATTGTGATAAAAATGAGTGGAGGCACTCATTTAACAGAGAATAATTTTAGGAACATTTAGGAAGTTGTTTGATGAGATTTGGAGTTGATATGAATATACTAGGGATTTTCTAATGTTGGATAAATAGCAAAGGGAGCTATTTATTTATTACAACAGAAATATGCCATCTAAAAATGTTGACCAAGGTTTCAAAAGTATGGCAAGTTATAGGAAGGCTTTGGAAATTGGACTCACTCCATTTGGACTGGATCTGAGTCCTCTAGGATTTTTGAAAGGTGAGACTAGGAGTATTCAAATCTGTATTTGAATAATAATACAACAGAAAAATTGTTTGTACAAATATGCAAAGCACATAATTGGATAGCCCTTGATTTTAGAAACCTGCAGGATATTAAATCATTAAATTTGGGGCTCATATGAATTTACTATAGATTTTGAAGTTTCAGAGAAAAAGAAAAAGCAAAGAAGGGGCTACGAGAGAGTCTACAGCGCGCTCAAGGCGTTCGGAAGGAGCTAGGCCGGCCCGACAGCTCGGCCTGGGGCAGCTGCGCCGAAAGCGTACTACCCAGTGTCCGAGTGTATGCTTCCTTTGCGGGGAGGCGCACATGGAGGAAGCCGCCTCCACTTATCCACCTCGGCCCGTCTCGGAGGAGGCTTACATGGGGGGGCCTTGCGAGGATCATCTCCTACCTCCCCCTCGCACAGAGGAGAGACAGGAGCTGATCTGGCCAGAGCTCGCATTGCCTCGGCTGCTAAGGCCGCCCCAGCGACGGCCGGTGCCCCTGCTGGCCTAGGGGGTCACGCCGCCCCCGTTCCATGGCCTGGAGGGCGAGGGGGAGGGCCGGAGCTCACCGGCGACGTGGTCGCGGAGGAAGCCAGCGCCCAGCTCGGCCTCGGCTGCACGACGCCATGGGAGCCATAGGGGGGAGATGGTGAGCTTTTTGGGAGAGAGAAGAGGCTGAGGGGGAAGCTAGAGAGGGCTCGGGCAGGAGATAAAATGGAGGGGCATGCAGGAGGGCTCGGGAGCACCTCAGAGCTTGGTGCACGGCAAGAGCACGCGTGCCAGGGGCAACTTGGCGGCTAGCCAGTGCCGGTAAGGGCTTGGACCAATCAAGGGGGTGCCTTGGTGCTCTGAGACACGTAGCAACGGCCGGAAATGAGCTGCAACAAGAGAACAACGGGTAGAGCATCGTTATTGCATGCTGCCACTGTTGTCACCATGGCCAGTCAGGTCTACAGTGTCCTCATGACGAGTGAAGCATGTCCAACACGTAAGGCATACTTGCAGGAGGGAGATTGAGGAGTTTGGAAGTATATGAAGGTGGTCAGGCTGGGCTTTGACTGAGTTTTAGTTTGTAGCAGCAAACTTAGGGCTAATAAAAGTGGGTCTCAAATGGGGAGTCTTGGGGAAAATCAATGTGTGGCAGTGTTATGTATGCAAGGACTACATCATTGCCAAGGTTGAGCTCAAGAAAAGGAGGGTAGCTAGTACTTGCTGTACAAAGCTACAATTTAGCCAAAATCAACTTGTAGATGTGTTGCTCATTTTTCCTACATGAGCATGCCATTTCTTGGTTTGAAATGATGCATTGACATAATAGGGATGCCCTGGAGGAATGTGGGGGCTTTGGATTAAGCAGAAGTATTGGAAGAGAGGTAAAAGGGTGCTGCCATGGTGAAAATGAAGGGTAGCTACAAGGGGTCCCCCTCCGATAATTGACCAGTGGCCATGGCAAAGCTACTGGAGTAAAAAGGTAACTAGGGACGACTGTGTTAAAGATTTAAGCTCAAGGGTAATAGTGGAAGGGGTCAAAGTAGCCAATTTGGTGAGTGCACACAAGGTGTTTGATGAGTGTGAGGGCTACCAGATGGAATTCAATAGATATGAAACTTAACAGGATCAAATAATAGATGAAAATAAGCTTGGACACCAAATTTGGGATTTGGTGGAGAAAGTTTACAATGTAGACTTGGAAAACCAATGAAATGGGCTGAAATGGCCTTCTTCTTACAAAACTATTCAAATCAACTCCCACAAATCCAATATTTTGTGTGGGGGCATTATTTGAGCATTATAGCATGCCCAAAAAGTTTGGGGTCGATTGGAGAAACTTTATAATGTAAAGTTTCCCAAAGTCAGAAATCAAGAGAGAGGGTTTTGAGGGGCTTGGGACAAGTTCTTCTATTCGCCTTGATGCACCACTTGGTGTGGATACATTATTGGAGTATTAGAACATGTCTACCAAATTTGAGCACAATTGAAGACACTTGGAAATGTAGAACACATAGGGTTTTAGAATAATTAGGGAAATCAAATCAACTTGGATTGAGATGAAACTTGGCAAGGTCATCAAATATATCACATGTGACATGCTAGAATTTTAGAGGAATTTATTGAGAATATTTCTTATAGAAATATTCCAAAAGCTTGAAATAGGCACGAAGGGTTTTGAAGGGGTTTTCCCAATATTTTGAACATGACCATGCGTTGAAACTCATATATATGGAATATATGTGTCCAGTGAGTTTCCCTAAATTTTATTAAATATTTTGAAAGCAATAAAAATAACTTTCCTTCATAAGAGATCATTTCTGGCCTCATAGAAAGGCATTTAAATAAAATAGTAAAATAACTTATAAAATAATAATATTGTGGTTTTGGGAAGCCATTTTGATAATGGGTTTTAAATAAAATATTTTATGCAAAATAACATCCCTAATTTGAGGACTTGTAGTACAAATCCCAACTCAGGGGTTTGAAAGCTTAAATCAAAGAAATTCTTTTTGATGAAAATAATATTTGGTAAAAATAGTTTTTGGTTCTACACACATGGCATGATCTTTAGGCAAGGGTTTCGGTCAAGGAGATGAGTTGGAGAATAGCAGGAGTACTGGATCCAAACACAAGCAACAAGCAAGCAAGCAAACATCACCTCAAGCATCACAAGTATTCACAAAAAATTTAATTGTTCCTAATTTTTAAAATATTTAATTTGGTCAGGAAAGTTAAACACTGGGTGTTACACTCGGAAGCACTCCGGCGTAAAGCTCGGATGTGAGTGACCGACTCCCTAGAGGATTTTTCCAGCATCAAGCTCGAATGGACCCTTTTTCAACTTTTTCAAGACTGAGGTAACACCTCAGATACCGAACTGACATTGGATCTTGGCTGCAAAAACACACCTCAGATGCAGTCCCGCGTTGGAGCTGGAATGCAAGAGGACACACCCGCATGGGAAAACCTCGAACTCGGGGTGTGCGTAAAAATAGCAAGGCATTGATAAAGGCCGAGAATTGAAAAGGGCTCCTCAGATGCCCGACGTGTGAATTCCTCGGATACTCGATGTGTGAACTCTCTGGATACACGTCGGCGATCCTCAAGATCGAAGATGGGAAGATTTGTTGAACCAGTTTTCAAGACCAGCCACCAAAGACAAAGAACAACTCAAAAGAATCGAGGAGCATCCCTAACGTGAAGACCGGTTCAAGGGGCTACTGATGGATTTATCTACTAGGGGGTACTCAACACATCATCTCCCGACCAGAACGGCTCGGCCGAGCATGTTGGGGAATGAAGCATGGAAAACAAAAAAATGTACGAACACCCAAGATCTATCTATGGACACGCATAGCAACCAGATGGGAGAGTGTGTCTACGTACCCTCATAGGCTGTTAAGCAGAAGTGTATATAATGCAATTTATGTAGTCGTACTGTCCACAATCCAATCACAATCTAATTCGATCCAGTACCAAATGGACGACACCTCCGCTGCACACATGTGCCTCGATGATGTCTCCGCCTCCTTGATCTAGCAAGCAAGGGCGGATAAGTAGATGGGATCTCGACTAACACGACGACATGGTGAAGATGGTGGTGGAGCAGTGCATGCAGGGCTTCGCCAAGCACCTCCGGAACTGCAAACGAGGAAGAACTTCGAAAGACGGGAGAGGGGATGCCCAAGGGAGGGGAGGGGATTGGTGCATTGCTGACCTCCCTACCCCTCCTCTATTTATAGGAGCAAGGGGAATGGGCGCAACCCCCTTTTCCCCCTCCACCAACGAGGGGTGGCGGCCAAAGATGGGAGGAGTGCCCTCCAAGCCAACTAGAGGGCCCCCCCTTAGAGTTTCCCCTACCCTAGGTGCATGTGCCTTGTGGGGATGGTGCCCTTGGCCTAATAAGGCCAGGGAGTTCCCCCTACACACCATGCATGCCCTAGGGGCTGGAGGGACCCTTTCAAAACCTTCCAGAACCTTCCGAAAGCTTCTTGGTACAATACTGACACAACCTGAAACTTTTCCAGTAACCAAAATATGACTTCCCATACATAAATACCTCCTGACCATTCTGGAGCTCCTTGTGACATCCAGGATATCATCCGGGACTGCTAACAACATTTGGTCACCAACGTACATATGACAATACTATTCTAGCATCACCAAACGTTAAACGTGCGGACCCTACGGGTTCGAGAATCATGTAGACATGACCGAGACACCTCTCCTGTCAATAACCAATAGTGGGAGCTAGATTCCCTTATTGGTTTCTACATATTCCACGAGGATCTTTAATGGTAGAACCACAACGTCAAGGATTTAGTCAATCCTGTATCCAGTTCCCTTTGTCCAGCTGTATGTTACTTGCCCGAGATTCGATCATCGATATCTCCATACCGAGTTGAATCTCATTACTGTCAAGTCTCTTTACTTGTTCTTTAATACAAGATCACATGATTAACTCATTAGTCACATTCCATGCAAGCTCTTTACGATGTTGTATTACTAAGAGGGCCGAAAAATACTCCTCCGTCATACGGAGTGACAAATCCCAGTCTTGATTCATGCCAACCCAAAAGACACCCTCAGAGATACGTGTAGATCACCTTTATGATCACCTAGTGATGATGTGACACTTGATAGCACACAAGGTATTCCTCCGGTGTTAGGGACTTTGTAGGATCCGAAGTATGTCTAGAGGGGGGGGGTGATTAGACTACTTGAGAAAATAAAAACTTAGCATTTTCCCAATTTTAATCGTGGGCCAGTTTTAGCAATTATGACTAGTCGAGTTCATCCTACACATGCATATATAATAGTATAGCAGCTGAAAGTAAAGACATGGAAATGTAATATAGAGGGTAGGGAAGGAAGATCAAACAGTAAAGTTGACACAATGATTTTTGGCATGGTTGAAAGTGCGTTATATCGACTAGAGGGGGTGAATAGGCGTTTTTTATGCATTCTTCACTAAGGAAATTCCTTGTGAGGAAAGTCCTCGGTCACGAACTAAGTGCAGTGGAATAAGTACTCAAATAGATGTGCAATACATTGAAAGCATGGTCATCAGAGTGAAATGAAACATTCAGATTGCACAAGAAGCGTGACCAGGACATGTAGGTGAAGAATAAGTTAAGTGAAGAATTTGGGGTGAGGAAATTGAGAAAGTCTTTAGTCAAATTCCTCAAACAGTAAAGATCAAAGTCGTCAACATACAATTGAGGAAATGAAAGGGTTGAGTAATTAGAACTAGATGCTCGATGAAGACAATGATTTGATGACCCAGTTCCAACTGTTATGACAGTTGTACGTCTGGTTTGGAGCGGCTTGGTATATAAACCGAAGGACACAAAGTCCTTACCGTACTCTCCTTGAGCTAAGGACACATAGTCCTTGCCCAACACTCATGGTAAGTATTTAGAGCAGACTTCCAAACCCTCACAAACTTGATCACTCGGTGATCCACAATTCACTGTTGGATTCTCTAGACCATGACGCCTAACCATCTCGAGGATGCACAATCCTCAAAGGTAACAAGCTTTGGTTCCACACAGGAACAATCTCTTGAGTGATGCTCAATCACTTTGGGTTTTGGGTTTTGGTTTCGGTGTTTGGGATTTTTCCTCACTCGTGAATTTCTCTCAAAGTCTTCGAGGATTGGGTTTCTCCCAAATGTCAAGTATGAGTTTCTCACGCAGAGTAGCCAACTAACCAGTGGTTATGGGGGCGACTATTTATAGCCGAGGAGCAATCCCGACATGAATTGACATAAATGCCCGAATGATATGACCGTTAGGTGGATAAGGTTGGGGACAACTGGCGTGCAACACAACCTCGATCAGAACATTTTAGTTATGAAAGAACTCCTTGCCAGCATCAAAACCGACAGATCTCAGGTAGGGGGTCCCGAACTATGGAGCTTAGATCGATGGGGAGCACGAGAGAGGGGGAGACAATGTTTACCCATGTTTGGGCCCTCTTGAGGAGGTAAAACCCTACGTCGTGCTTGATTATATTGATGTGGAACAATGATTACAAAGTTGATCTACCTCGAGATCGTATGAGCTAACCTTAGATGAGATGATGCCCTCCTACGTATAGGGGCCTCCGGTTTATATATACACCAATTCCCCTAGGGTTACATGTTATCGATATAGATCGGTAGTAGATGGGCCGAACACGTCATCTTGTCTTAGAGTGCACGTTTGTCTTCGGAGCTTTCCATCCTGATCATGTAGTCATCCGATAATCTGGTTCTTCAATAACACAACCCATATGATCGACCCATGAGGGACAACCCGACTGCCCGAGGACCCCTTAATCTGGAACTCCCTCAGTAGCCCCCGAATTGGCCTTCAACGCCGATGAGTGTGGTCTTCGGCAGCCGAGCACATAAACAAATCGGCTTGCACGACGAGTTCCCTTTATATTCGGCCAACATAGGCTTAGTCATTTCACCGATGTAGTGTTATCGAAAACAAGCATTATTAAATCCTCACAATATTAAAAGCCCGAAGGTGAATAGTAACATATTCTAACAACTCCTCTGGCAAAAAGTCACAATAACAACTAATGAGTAAAACTTGTGTCGCAGCTCGAGGCCACTTTCCCCAGGGCCCGTTCCATCAGCAACAGAGATCAAGTCCCTCATTTAAGGGGATTTCAATTTAAATGAACTGATCCAGTCTATGCACACCCTAGCAGTGTGGTTGTTTCCGGAAGTGGAGGAGCTGGTGGCGCAGTAAGCGGAAACCCTTGGTTTCACGACCTCCCCTTTTTAAAAGGGGAAAAATCTAAAGCCCACCACACGCATTCCAAAACCTTGCTCCTTCTTCTTCCTCGCCCGAGTGCCCAGATCCATTCTTCCTCCCGTCACTCCAGTTTCCCTCCATCTCAAGCTCCACAATGGCCAGCTCGGGTGCTAATGCCAAATGGGAGGTTTCCAGCGTCTCTGAAGGAGACATCCAGGAGCTGAAGCACTACGGCTACATCACCACTGACATCGCCCACCAAGCATGAGAAAAGGACCAGGTGGTTCCTACACCAAGGCCTGGGGAGTGGGTAGTGTTTGTCCCCCTTCCTCCGGGGCCTCGGCTTCCCCCTCCACCCCTTCGTGAGGATTCTAATGTTTTACTATGGGGTGGATTTTCATGATCTCCCCCCGAACTCTATCATGCACATATCAGTCTTAATCACCGTCTACGAAGCTTTTCTGCGGGTTCATCCACACTTTTGCATGTGGCTCAAGGTCTTTGGTGTCAAGCCAAAGTCGGCTAGTAGCTAGCATGCCGACTGTGGCGGGGTCGTGGTAAGCAAGATCTGCCGAATGACATGGTCGGAGGGCACATTGATCGACACAATCAAGAACTGGCAGAAGGAGTGATTCTATATCGCAAAACCATGAGAAGAAAACTACACAACATCTGCCAAGTTCAGGTCCGAACCAGGGCTCGTCTTCGGATGTGCAGCGGCTCCAAAACCGCATCAAGAAAATGGTGGAGTCCAATATCCGGTTGGACGATATGGTTCAGGTCGTGCTCCATCGCCATGTCCTTCCCTGCCAGCATTGGGGACAACCCGATGTGGTCTCACAATGCCGACAAGCCTTGGACGGTGCTAGAGTTCTACCGCGCCGCCCATGAAGACCTATGGCGGGTGCTGCTTATACCGCAACACGAGTTGTCGGCCGAGGATGAAGATACCGGCCTAGACGACAATACTCCCCCAGTTGAGGTACGTCCAAGTTCATTTACCCATTTGGAGCTTTGTTTTTGTTAAAAATCTTACTATCCTTGTTCTTTCACACGAGTGGCCGGAAGTCGCTAAAAACATAGAAGGCCCAGCCCCCTGTCCGAGGAACCCCAGGCTCCTTTGATGGAGCAGATGCTCGTAGAGTCGCCGTATGTGGCGCCGGACAACAACAAGAAGGAGACCTGCGAGGGTCTCTATTCAAGGGGTCCTCCGGATACAAAATCCAAGGACACCCATGCTTCCTGTACGCACGATGGGGAGGAATCAGACGAGGAGGAAGAGAAAGACTCTCTTTAGGCGAGGAAGAGGGTGGCATGAGAAGGGGCGGAGGAGGGGCTACCTCCCCGGGTTCCAAAGAAACCCTGCAAGCGCAAGGTTGCGTGCCTCGGTCCTCGCCCAGACTCAGATGAAGAGGTCGGGGCAGCCCTTCGCCGAACACTTAGGGTTAAGCCTCCAACCCAAAGGTACGGAGTTTATTCCTTAGTCTTAACAGAGTTACTCCAATATTTATCAATAATGACGACCGAGCCTTTTATTTTCTATCACAGCCCGGTTCGTGATCTTCCGACAGATCGAGTGTCGGAGGGGGACTCACTGCCCACCGAACTGGCCAAGAGTGGGAAAGCTTCCCACAACACGCCTCCTCGGACCTCAAACACGATGGCCGAGGTGACGTACCATCAAGCTCCCCCGACCACTACAAATGAGGTGATGATCAACGTGGATACATGAGGCGCGAAGGATAAGGAGATCTTGGCCGAAGAAGAGACACCAACCTCCGAGGACCGAGAGGTTCCGGCTGGTGTTAATACACTGATCGCCGAGGACCAGGAGATTTTGACCCAG
The DNA here is from genome assembly GCF_904849725.1 of Hordeum vulgare subsp. vulgare. NCBI lineage: Eukaryota > Viridiplantae > Streptophyta > Magnoliopsida > Poales > Poaceae > Hordeum > Hordeum vulgare. The sequence goes on along the minus strand of NC_058522.1, from coordinate 350,727,341 downwards.
GTACATACTTTGGTACTGAAACTCCGGGAGCAGGTTCCTTCTCTGTAGGTAGGGAAAAGAACCCAATCCCCTCCAGGCATTGCCCGGAGACAACCTCCGGGGGACCTGATGCTTCGACATCTTCTGTGCCGCCCACAGCTACGCCCGTGATAGAACAAGCCATGTCTAGGGTGTCGACCATACTGGAGGACACCTTGATCGGATCCCCTATAGCCGAAGAGCATCACACCCTTATGGTTGTGGTGTTAAAAAGTATTCAGCCTGTCAACAGTGGACTGAATGAAGCCTTCAACGGCTTGCTGACAGACTTTAAAGTAAGTCGTATAACATCGTAGGTTTTATTTTGCAAAATGATATATATACTTTTATGGGTATAACAGCCCCCGAGCCTTGCATGAGTTGGAAAGGAGAACTCGCCCGTGGCTCAAGAATTCGTGTGAAAAACAGAAAAATAGCCTGAAGACTTGGTTAAATTGTTTTGTTTGAGGATTTGGACTCGGCAGTGTTCGTCCCGATAATTCGTAGTCGGACTAACATACTGCTTTTACCTTGCACACCTCGTCCTAGGCTACCAATGTCAATGTGTTGGAAATAGTCGAGCTTAATCGGAAACTCAAAGTTACTGATGAAGAGATTGACCGCATAAATGGTCGGTTGAACAAGAAGCAGGGTAAGCTGAAGCAAAGAACTTCATATCGTCCTTCTAATTTTTTTATAGAAATGTCCTAGTTGCGCCAGCTGACTCTATTTATTTGAACTTTGTTAGCAGCCCAAGACCAAGAGCTTGAGAAGCCCAAGGTCGAGGTGCAGACAGTCAAACGAGAGGTCGCTGCTAGCAAGGTGGTGGCCGAACAAGCAACTACCGAGCTGGACGCCCTTAAGGTGGTCAGCAGCAAACATGAGGCCAGGGTGTCGGAGATCCAGTAGGAGCTGGAAGACGCGAGCTCAAAGTGTCAGGCCTTGGAGAAGAAGGCTAAAGAGCACGTGGCCGATCACACCAAACTGTCCGTCGAGCTTTAATCAGAGCGGGTGGAGCGGAGGTTCTATGAAGAAGAAGTGCGCCAAGCCAAGCTTATGGAAACCTGTAAGCAATACTTCCTGCAATGTGCCTTTGGTGGAAATAGGTATGCCTTTCTTACGCGGATATGGTGTTCTGCAGGCGCCTTCATGAACCTCCCGCAGAGTGCGGCGGATGCGGCCAAGCATTTTGCGGCTCATGACGGGGATACCGAGAAGCGGCTATTTTTGGCCTAGTTTGAAACTCCAAAGCTTAACTCCAGTCCGAGCTATCAAATGAAATAGCTGATGGAACTGCATAGGATGGCGGAGCCGACAATGAAGGACCTCTTTGTTCGGCTATGGTCTGCCGAACCCTTGTCGGGCAGTTACTTTGCGTTAGTGCATAAGTTGGTCGATGCCGCATCCCGGATTGAAGTCCTGAAGCGCTCTTCTTGAATGGAAGGAGCTCGGATGGCTTTTGCTCGGACGATGGTGCACTTGCCGGGGGTAAAGCCCCTTAAGATGGCCACTGATCCACCGCCTGCCGGAAAGGAGCATAGCCGGCCCGAGCTGTATTTTTCTGCCGTCATGGACGGTGCTTGGATGATAAAGTCCCAGTGCTCGAAAGATGCAATATTAGAATAAATATTTGTTAGTGCATTTGAAAAAATTTATCTGTTAAAACTAGGCAGCATCTGCCGAGATCAGGTCTGGTTCTCCTGTGAGGCTGACCTCATGGGTCAGGAAAGGCCTGGACTAGGGCTCGTCTTCATATGTGCACCAGCTCCAAAACCGCATCAAGCAAATGGTGGAGTCCAATATGCGGTTGGACGATGTGGTTCAGGTCGCACTCCATCGCCATATCCTTCCCTGCCAGCAGTGGGGACAGCCCGATGTGGTCTCACAAGGCCGACGAGCCTTGGACGGTGCTAGAGTTCTACCGCGCCGCCCATGAAGACCTATGGCGGGTGCTGCTTAAACCGCACCACGAGTTGTCGGATGAGGATGAAGATACCGGCCTAGACGACAATACTCCCCCAGTTGAGGTACGTCCAAGTTCATTTACCCAATTGGAGCTTTGTTTTTGTTAAAAATCTTATTATCCTCGTTCTTTCGCACGAGACGCTGGAAGTGGCCAAAAACATAGAAGGCCCAACCCCCTGCCTGAGGAACCCCGGACTCCTCTGCTGGAGCAGATGCTCGTAGAGTCGCCGTATATGGTGCTGGACAACAAGAAGGAGGAGACCCGCGAGGGTCTCTATTCAAGGGGTCCTTCGGATACAAAATCCAAGGACACCCATGCTTCCTTTATGCACGATGGGGAGGAATCAGACAAGGAGGAAGAGAAAGACTCTCTTCAGGCGAGGAAGAGGGTGGCATGAGAAGGGGCGGAGGAGGGGCTACCTCCCCGGGTTCCAAAGAAACCGTGCAAGCGCAAGGTTGCCCGCCTCGGTCCTCGCCCGGACTACAATGAAGAGGTCGGGGCAGCCCTTCGCCGAACACTTAGGGTTAAGACTCTGGCCCAAAGGTACGGAGTTTATTACTTAGTTTTAACAGAGTTACTCCAATATTTATCAATAATGAGGACCGGACCTTTTATTTTCTATCACAGCTTGGTTTGTGATCTTCCGAAAGATCGAGTGTCGGAGGGGGACTCGCTGCCCGCCGAACTGGCCAAGAGTGAGAACACTTCCCACAACACCCCTCCTCGAACCTCGGATGAGATGGCCGAGGAGACGTCCCATCAAGCTCCCCCGAGCACTACCAACGAGGTGATGATTAACGTGGATACATGAGGCGCGAAGGATCAGGAGATCTTGGCCGAAGAAGAGACACCAGCCTCCGAGGACCGAGAGGTTCCGACTGGTGTTAATACACCGATCGTCGAGGACCAGTAGATTTTGACCGAGGTACATACCTTGGTAACTGAAACTCCGGGAGCAGGTTCCTTCTTCGTAGGCAGGGAAAAGAACCTAATCCCCTCCGAGCATTGCCCGGAGACAACCTCCGGGGGACCTGATGCTTCGACATCCTCTATGTCGCCCCCAGCTGCGCCCGTGACAGAACAAGCCATGGCTAGGGTGCCGACCATACTGGAGGACACCTTGATCGGATCCCCTATAGCCGAAGAGCATCGCACCCTTATGGGTGTGGTGTTAAAAAGTATTCAATCCGTCAATAGTGGACTGAATGAAGCCTTCAACGGCTTGCTGACGGGCTTTAAGGTAAGCCGTATAACATTGTAGGTTTTATTTTGCAAAATGATATATATACTTTTATGGGTATAACAACCCGTGAGCCATGGGTGAGTTGGAAATGAGAACCCGCCCGTGGCTCAAGAATTCGTGTGAAAAACGAAAAAACAGCCCGAAGACTTGGTTAAATTGTTTTGTTTGAGGATTTGGACTCAGCAGTGTTTGTCCCGATAATTCGGAGTCTGACTAACATACTGCTTTGACCTTGCAGGCCTCGTCCTAGGCTGCCAACGTCAATGCGTTCGAAATAGCTGAGCTTAATCGGAAACTCAAAGTTTTTTATGAAGAGCTTGACCGCATCAATGGTCGGTTGAATGAGAAGCAGGGTAAGCTGAAGCAAAGAACTTCATATCGTCCTTTTAATTTTTTTAAAGAAATGTCCTAGCCGTGCCAGCTGACTCTATTTATTTGAACTTTGTTAGCAGCCCAAGACCAAGAGCTTGAGAAGCCCAGGGCCGAGGTGGAGACGGTCAAACGAGAGGTCGCTGCTAGCAAGGTGGCGGCCGAACAAGCATCTACCGAGTTGTATGCCCTTAAGGTGGTCAACAACAAACATGAGGCCAGGGTGACGACGATCCAGTAGGAGCTGGAAGAGGCGAGCTCAAAGTTTCAGGCCTTGGAGCAGAAGGCTAAAGAGCACATGGCCGATCACACCAAAGTGTCCGTCGAGCTTTAATCAGAGCGGGTGGAGCGGAGGTTCTATGAAGAAGAAGTGTGCCAAGCCAAGCTTATGGAAACCGGTAAGAAATACTTACTGCAATGTGCCTTTGGTGGAAATAGGTATGCCTTTCTTACGCAGATATGGTGTTCTGCAGGCACCTTCATGAACCTCCCGCAGAGTGCGGCGGATGCGGCCAAGTATTTTGCGGCTCATGACGGGGATGCTGAGAAGCGACTATTTTGGGCCCAGTTTGAAACTCCAAAGCTCAACCCTAGTCTAAGCTATCAAATGAAATAGCTAATGGAACTTCATAGGATGGTGGAGCCGGCCATGAAGGACCTCTGTCTTCGGCTATGGCCTGCCGAACCCTTGTCGAGCAATTACTTTGCGTTAGTGCAAAAGTTGGTCGATGCCGCACCCCGGATTGAAGTCCTGAAGCGCTCTGCTTGCATGGAAGGAGCTCGGATGGCTTTTGCTCGGAAGATGGTGCACTTGCCGGGGGTAAAGCCCCTTAAGATGGCCACTGATCCACCGCCTACCGGAAAGGAGCATAGCCGCCCCGAGCTGTATTTTTCTGCAGCTATGGACGGTGCTTTGATGATCGAGTCCCAGTGCTCAAAATATGTAATATTAGAATAAATATTTGTTAGTGCATTTCAGAACAATTTATCTGTTAAACTGTATGCCCGTGATGGAGTACATTTTGTGCTTATTTTGATTCCTATGTTGACTTTTTTAATCGGAAAGCTCCCGGTCGTCGACCTCAGCCCCCATGTAGAGATTACTTGGGGTGTTTCATCGTCCGCGTTGTTATACTTAGCCGGAGTATCGGTGCCCGGGGGTGTTAGTGCATGAGGGAAACAAGGCAATCAGACTATGTGGTTTTATCGCTTTCGCCTAGCCTTAGAAATTTTGTACGTGGGGGCTAGTGACAAGCCCCTAGCCTTTTCCGATAATTGCGGAGAACCGAGTATTCGAATAATTACCGCAAGGTTTGGGTAAGTACAAATCTATCCACGTAACATGGAGTAGCCTCTATCGACTTTGAAAGTGAGCTCGGATTGCAGACCAGCTCTTGCTTATTATGACGGTCAGTTTTCGGCTTTCTCCACTGAGTTATTTCAAACTAGGACAGCTGGGAATACAATTGCAATTGTTCTCCCTTTACCCCTTTAGCCGAACTAGCAAAGCGTAAGGGGGTAACCACAGGAGCCGGGCAATCCAAATGTACCCAAGACATAATTCGGAACTAGTGCATATAATGCACAATCCTAAGAAATCAAACACTGAAGACAAGAAGCAGTGATAGTATGATGACCGGGGAGGTGTACCATCCAAGCCCCCGGTCATTGATCGATAACACTTTTAGCGTATAAAAATAATAATGTTGACCTGATAGTGCCGATAAGCATAAATTGTATGTATACGAAGGTACTTGGCCTAATGTGTGCGATGAATTTTTATAATCATAGCACAAAGGAAACTCTTACAAGTAACTATCGATACAAGTATGTTGAAACGACTTCCGCAAGTGGCCTTGCGTGGGTGACTTGACGTCTGCCTTGTGTTCGGCCACACTGTATATAATGCCCCTGCAAGGAGTGGGGGTACGATCCTTTGCATGAAGTTGCTGTCAGCAAGCGGACCTTGAGTGGAGGGTCTTGAGAAGCTGCTGATGACACGGAGAAGCTTGATGCTTGGGCTCTTCACGATGCCCTATCTTTGATTAGTTGGACCAAAGATTGGTTGACGTGCCCCCCTAATCCCTGGTGGGTCGCTCCCATGACTGCCCATGGAATTTAGGGATGAAATTGTGTTGTCTAAGGGCATACCTTGGTGGTGTTCGGGCCATGCCGTGGGGGCCGTATCCCTATGCATTCTCGGCCGAAGAATTATCCGGCTGGTCTATTTGGGCTCGTCACCGTTTGCCTCCCTTTTGCGCCTTTGTTTCTGGCCTGTGGCTTGAAGTGTCCCTCTCGTGTTGACATTCGGCTCCTAGCACGGCCGTGTGTTCCTCAGTCCGGAGAGAATGCTTTGTGTTGCTGTTGACCGTTATGACTCCCTTAGGTCTGGGCATTTTGAGCTTCATGTAGGAATAGTGGGGTATGGCGTTAAAGCGGGCGAAGGCTGTGCGGCCAAGAAGTGCATGGTATTCGCTTCAAAAGGGGATGATGTCGAAGATCAAGTCCTCACTATGGAAGTTATCGGGAGATCCAAACACGACTTCCAGTGTTATCATGCCCGAGCAGCGGGCTTCCATGCGTGGTATCACTCCTTTAAATGTAGTGTGGCTTGGTTTGATGCGTGATGGGTCTATGCCCACATTTTTTCACTGTATCCAAATAGATCAGATTGAGGCTACTTCCTCCGTCCATGAGGACTCACGTGAGGTGGAAGCCATCGACGATAGGGTCGAGGACTAGGGCGGCCGACCCTCCATGGTGGATGTTGGTTGGATGATCCATGTGGTCGAAAGTGATCGGGCAAGCCGACCACGGGTTGTATTTGGGTGCTACGGCCTCTACGGCATATAAATCCTATAGTGCCCATTTCCTCTCCTTCTTGGGTATATGGGTGATGATACATCTCTGTCGTATCTACTTTTCCGAACTCTTTTTCCCTTGTTTTGGACTCTAATTTGCATGATTTGAATGGAACTAACCCGGACTGACGCTGTTTTCAGCAGAATTGCCATGGTGTTGTTTTTGTGCAGAAATAAAAGTTCTCGGAATGTCCTGAAAACTTACGGAGATTTTTTATGGAATAAAAGAAAAATACCTGCGCAAAGATCCACCGGAGGAGGTAGACCAGTGGGCCACAGGCCGCGGCCACCCCCCTGGCCGCGTCGTGAGGGCTTGTGGGGCCCACGTGGCTCCACCGCCCCCAAACTCAGCTCTATATCTTCCGTCTCCCTCGGAAAAATCAGAGAGAAGGTTTCATCGCGTTTTGCGATATGGAGGCACCGCCACATCCCGTTCTTCATCTCGAGGGCAGATGTGGAGTCCGTTTCGGGCTCCGAAGAGGGGAAATTGTCACCATCGTCATCATCAACCTTTCTCCATCGACAATTCCATGATGCTCTTCATCGTTCGTGAGCAATCTCATCGTAAGCTTGCTGGACGGTGATGAGTTGGATGAGATCTATCATGTAACCGAGTTAGTTTTTGACGGGGATTGATCCGTAGTATCCACTATGTTCTAGATTGATGTTGCTACTACTTCGCTATGCTTAATGCTTGTCACTAGGGCCCGAGTGCCATGATTTCAGATCTGAACCTATTATGTTGTCGCCAATATATGTGTGTTTTAGATCCTATCTTGCAAGTTGTAGTCACCTACTATGTGTTATGACCCGGCAACCCCGGAGTGACAATAGCCGGAACCACTCCCGGAGATGACCATAGTATGAGGGGTTCATGTATTCACCACGTGTTAATGCGTTGGTACGGTTCTTTACTAAAAGGAGAACCTTAATATCCCGTAGTTTCCATTAGGACCCCGCTGCCACGGGAGGGATGGACAATAGATGTCATGCAAGTTCTTTTCCCTAAGCACGTATGACTACATACGGAATACATGCCTACATTAGATTGACGAACGAGAGCTAGTCACATATCTCTCCGTGTTATAGCTGTTACATGATGGATCATATCCGTCATACTCATCCATCACCGATCCACTGCCTACGAGTCTTTTACTACTGGTCCTCGCTATGTTAATTTGTCTAGGCTTGTCCCTTGCTACAAAAGGGATTGGGCCACTCTGTTGCTACTGCTTTTACTCTGCTGCTGCTGGTACTGCTGTTCCTTGCTACTTCGCTGCTACTTGTTGCAAGATCCTTTTTCGTCATACGTTGTCGGGGAAGAATAGTTCTCCATCCACGGCAACTTACTGGCGCCATTGATACAACAGTTAGGAATAGTCTGCCGTCAACAGATTGTTTCTGGCACCGTTGCTATGATACCACTTTGCTACTGATACTTTGCTTGCAGACACTAATCTTTCAGGTGTGGTTGAATCTGACAAACTCAGCTGCTAATACTTGAGAATATTCTTTTGCTTCCCCTTGTGTGAACCAACAAATTTGGGTTGAATACTCTACCCTCGAAAACTGTTGCGATCCCCTACACCTGTGGGTTATCAGGTGACATAGATCATGTTCACGACCTTGACCTCGGGAGGAAACTCCTTTTGGCCTCCATTATTTCGGTCACGGGGCTCATCGTTGTCTTCACTTCGTGGGCCCTTGCTTTGGTCATCGGTGGACAGCTTGCCCATCTGTTTGAACACCGAACAATTACAGTTGGTGCGGGTGGTGGGCTTATCTTGGGTGCCATGAATCAGGCTGGGCCGGTCCATGATTTTTTCCCATTGGGTTGGTCCATACATGTTCCCTTTAAAGGGTTTCTTTCGCTGTCCAGGTTTGGTAGTGCGGAATCCAGCATTCAATCTTGTATCGTTGGTATCACCATTACGGTGACGGTGTTTGGTTTTTGTTTTTCCTTGGTTTGCTGTTTCCATCCCAGACCTCAGATGTTCCGGGGTCATCCGCATTGTGGCTACACATAGCAAGCCAATTATCCTCACCCGCGCAAAAGCGGGTCATGAGTGAGGTAAGGGCGGACATTGTTCTCGGTCTATCCTGGTCGAGTTGTCTAGCGAGCCATTTGTCCCGGATGTTGTGCCGAAAAGAGGTTATTGCTTTGGCGTCCGGATAGTCTACGATTTGGTTCTTCTTGGTGAGGAACCGACTCCATAATTCTCTGGCTGATCCCCCTCTCTTCTAGACAACGTTGCTCATATCAGATGAACCCGGTGGCCGAACATATGTTCCTTGAAAGTTGGATAGGAAAGCCTCCTCGAGGTCCTCCCAGCATCCGATGGGGTCTTCTGGTAGACTATTCAACTAATGTTGTGCCGGTCCTTTGAGTTTTAATGGCAAATATTTTATGGCATGGAGGTCGTCTCCTCTGTCCATATGAATGTGGAGAGGGAAATCCTCTATCCGCACTATGGGATTTGTAGTCCTGTCGTACTATTCGATGTTCACGGGTTTGAACCCTTCTAGAAACTGGTGTTGTATGACCTCATCCGTGAAACATAGTGGGTGAGAAGCGCCTCTGATTTGGGCTATGTTGTGTCGTAGATCGGCTGCGGGTTGAGCCTGATACGCTTCCCAGCCTCTGCTCTTGTGAGCGACCCGAGGTGGTTCGTCATCCCATCAAGTGGGGGAGTACCTCCTTGAACCGTAGATGGACCTGCTGGGACCTGACTTATCAAATTGTGTGTCGGGTCTATCCCCATGGTGCATATAATCTTTACCTTTTCGGCGCGGAGGTTCAGGTTTATACCCGTTCTGTTCGGTCATTCTGCCACGCCCTTTGGGTGGGCGATCGGGCTGGTCGTAGTCGGTGTGTCGGGGGACACATGTTTTGGGGCCTCATCGTCGAACTATAGAAGCAGTCGTCAGCGCATGTACTTTTTCTTCTGGTCCAACCATTCCGTGTCGTATCCTTCTTCGGTCGCTAGGATTTTGGTCCACCTCTTATTGATGGTATCTTGTTCATCCTGGAGCTATTGTTGCTTTGCTTTAAGCTTTGGGCGGTGGTTATAAGTTGTTGCCGAAATTTCTCCTGGCCTTCGGGGTCTTCGGGAATTACAAACTCTTCGGCTTCAAGGCCGTTGAGGTCATCGACGGGAGGGAGGTAATCGTCGTTGTCGTGTGAATTGTTGCGACCGTCGAGATCGTCGTTGGCCAATTCCTCTGGTTCATGTTCGGGAGCCTCGGGGTTGTCGTGTCCTTCAAGGGTCACGTTTTCTCCTGTTCCTTGTGTGGAGCCCCTTCCATTGTTTGCCTTCGAGCGCTTACGCGACTTTCGGCGTTTTGAGGGATCTTCTGTGGGCTTATTGCCGTTCTACTTGGGTGCATCATTGTCTGGATCGCGATGCATGTTTACCATGTAGAGATGAGTTTGTGATGGGTACTTGGTAAGCGTGATCTTGCTATGTATCCTCCCCGGCAACGGCGCGAGAAATCCTTCTTGCTACCTCTTGAGCTTGCGTTGGTTTTCCCTTGAAGAGGAAAGGGTGATGCATCAAAGTAGATAAGTATTTCCCTCAGTTTGTTGAGAACCAAGGTATCAATCCAGTAGGAGGAACTAGTAAGGATCCAATAATAGTACCTACACAAATAATCAAACAATTGCACCCAACGCTATAAAGGGGTTGTCAATCCCTTCAGAGTTATTTGCAAGGATGAGATCTGATAGAGATAGGTACAAAATACTGATAGATCTAAAAGTAAAACAAAAGTAAATAAATTGCAAGAAGGTATTTTTGGTATTTTTTGGTTCATAGATCTGAAAATATATTATGGAAAATAGACCCGAGGGCCATAGGTTTCACTAGAGGCTTGTCTCATGTAGGAAAATAATATGGTCAGTGAACAAATTACTATTGAGCAATTGATAGAAAAGCAAATAATTATGAAGATATCAAGGCAATGATTATGCATATAGGCATCATGTCCGTATCAAGTAGACTGAAACGATTCTGCATCTACTACTATTACTCCACACATTGACCAACTCCTGTCTGCATCTAGAGTAGTAAGTTGATGAAGAACAGAGTAACAAATTAAGTAAGATGACATGATGTAGAGGGATAAACTCAAGCAATATGATGAAAGGGACAATTAGATTTATGCCTCTAGTTGCGTCCCCCTCGTCTGTTTTATCCCTACTTTGGGAAAGTCACCGATTTTGTCGACACCACTTTGGAATTCTTTCGTTTTTGCCCTTCCGTCACGGCTCCGCTTGGTCAGCGCCATTTGACCACATGCGTTGCTCCGTTTTGGACATTTTTGCCCCTGTGTCCACTGCCCCCTTACCCCTTCGTCGTCCTCGAGCTCACTTGTAGAAACAAACAGAGAGTGGGAGAGCTTGTGAAGAACAAATCGACAGCTGTCGTGGGAGAGTCCTGAGTGGGAGGAGAAGATTCGGACGTCGAGTTTCCCATTGTCGCACTCATCGACGACGAGTGGTTCTACTGCCGTAGACGTAAGTGAAGCACACCATTTGCATTTCACCCCCTCATTCTAGGGTTTCTCTAATTTTTTTTTCTTTTCTGTTGATTTAGATCGATGGGATGGGAATAGTGGAGCTCGTCTCGGAGTACCATCTCCCAGACGAATCATTTTCTGGCTTGGAGCCTAGATCTAAGGACCGTTGCCCCGGACATGGCCTAGTTCCTGCTCGCCGGGTGGCTTGGGGAGGGGCTAGCACTGGCCGACGATTTTTGGGATGCCCTCCTGATGTAATGAGTTTCTTGTAAATTTGATAGTCAATTTGGGAGGTTGCTGTTATTTTGAAATTTCTAATTTTTTTCATCTAATCAATTCCCAAATGAGTGCAAGTGGGTGGTTTGGGTTGACCCTCCTCCCCCACTACGTGTGGCCCTTGCATTTGAAGATCTACATGTAAAGATTGAACGCGGTTCGATCAAGTCTCACAAATTGCAGAGGGAAAATATGGAGCTGGCAAAGAAGAACCGGGCTTTGAAGAAGAAACTCAAGGAGAGAGATGAGATGCTCAATGTTTGGGCCGTGTTATTTATTGGAATTGTTGTATGTGTTGTAGTTGTCAGTGTTTTCATAGAATGAAGCCACTAAGTGAAGCAAGTATGTTTGTTGATGTTGTAGTGCATGAGATGAGCTTTGTAATGTACCAATCTTAATGTAATGCTATTTTGTGCTATTTGGTGTTCTAAATTTCTACACTTTGGTTCACATTGGTACATGACTAGGGAGATGACCAAATATTTGGTTCATATTAACAGATGACATAACAGGTTAAAATTGAACAACTTCAAATTAAAGCATGACAATGCAAGCATCACATATGATCAAACAAGTTCATCATCCATAGTAGTTCAATAGTAGTTCATCAATCTCAACATGAAGTCATCTCAGAGAGTCACCAACAAGTGCAAATGAACAACTAAAACTTGAGTGTTTTGCTCCTGGTGTTCTCATCTGGATTGGGGGCTAGCCTTGATTTGCTTCTCGTGTTCTTTGCTGGGTTGGGGGCTAGCACACCAGGAACTTCAATTGTTGTTGTCTGCTTCTTAGCTGGAGAAGCTGCTCTACATGCTGCCTTCTTATAATTCTTCCTTGGGCTGTGAAAAGTGCAAGCATGTCACATTTCAGATGACAGTGCATGAAAACATAAATACACAAAGATACACAAACATCACCTGATTACACTAGCTTGTGGTGGCTCTTGTGGTGGATCTTCTGCATCTGTTCCATCATCTTCTTCCACTGTTGCCACTTGTAGTGCTGGCTCTTCTGCATTCTCAAGCAATATGACGAATACCCCATCTTTTTATCCTTGACGACAACAATACAATATGTGTCTCGCTACCCCTACTATGTCATTGGGTGAGGACACCACAAGATTGAACCCAAAACTAACCACTTCTCCCATTGCAAGAATTACAAATCTAGTTGGCCAAACCAAACAAATAATTTGAAGAGACTTGCAAAGATATGAAATCATGCATATAAGAATTCAGAAGAGGCTCAAATAATATTTATGGATAATCTGAACATAAACTCACAATTCATCGGATCTCGACAAATACACCGCAAAAGAGTATTACATCAGATAGATGTCCATGAAGATCATGAATAACATGGTATTAAAGATCAAAGAGAGAGAAGAAGCCATCTAGCTACTTGCTATGGACCTTTAGGTCTGTGGTGAACTACTCACACATCATCGGAGGGGCGATGGAGTTGATGTAGATGCCCTCTGTGATCAATTCCCTCTCCGGCATATTACTGGAAAAGGCTCCCAGATTGGATCTCTCGGGAACAAAGGCTCCCGGCGGCGTAAAAGTATTTTCGTGGCTCTTTTTGGCGATACGGGAATATTTGGGAATTTATAGGCCAAGAATTAGGGTTAGGAGATCTGCAGGGGGCCCGCAAGCCAGGGGCGCGACCAACCCCCAGGGTGCGCCCTGCAGGCTTGTGTCCTCCCCGCAACTTCCTTGCCCCATACTCCAAGCCTGTTGCGTGTCTTCTGATCGAGAAAAAAAATCTTACCAGAGATTTTATTCCATTTGTACTCCGTTTAATATTCCTTATCTGCAATATTCAAAATACATGGAAAAACCAGAAACTAGAACTAGGCTCTAGATTAATAGGTTACTCCCAAAAGTAACATAAAACAACATATAAATGCATATAAAACATCCAAAACAGATAATATAATAGCATGGAACAACCAAAAATTATAGATACGTTGGAGACGTATCAGCATCCCCAAGCTTTATTCCTGCTCGTCCTCGAGTACGTAAATGATAAAAATAGAATTTTTGATGTGGAATGCTACCTACCATGTTTATCCATGTAATATTATCTATTGTGGCATGGATATTCAGATGCATAAGACTCAAAACAAAAGTCTATATTGACATAAAAAAATAATACTTCAAGTATACTAATAAGGTAATTGCTTCCTTTCGAAATAGCATGGTCTTAGAAAGATATCCCTACAAAATCATATGGTCTGGCTATGCTCCATCTTCACCACACAAAGTGTCTAAATCATGCACAACCCTGATAAAAATCAAGCAATTGTTTCACTCTTTTTATGTTCTCAAACCTTTTCAACTCTCACGCAATACATGAGCGTGAGCCATGGATAGAGCACTATAGGTGAAATAGAATGTGGTGGATGTTGCAAAAAAGAGAGGAGAAGATAGTCTCACATCAACTAGGCATATCAACGGGCTATGGAGATGCCCATCAATAGATATCAATGTTAGTGGGTAGGGATTGCCATGCAACAAATGCACTAGAGATATAAGTGTATGAAAACTCAAAAACAAAACTAAGTGGTCGTGCAAAAGATGTAATTCCACTAGTTATATGAAAGTGACAAAGTAGGAGACTCTCTATGAATAACATGGTGCTACTTTGAAGCACAAGTGTGCAAAAATACAGTAGCATTGTCCCTTCTCTCTTTCTCTCATTTTTTTCCTTTTTTTTTTCTTTTTTTGGGTGGGCTTCTTTTGCCTCTTTTATTTTTTATGGGCTTCGCTGGCCTCTTTTATTTTTTGTAAAGTCCGGATACTCATCCCAACTTGTGAGGGAATCATAGCTTCCATCATCCTTTTCTCACACGGGACAATCCTCTAATAATGCAAATCATCACACTTTTATTTACTTACAACTCAAAGATAACAACTCGGTAGCTATAACAAAATATGACTCTATAAGCAATATGGAAGTGATGGTGCGTGTCATAAAGACGGGAACTTGGTGTTGCATGGCAATATATCTCAGAATGGCTATGAAAATGCCATAATAGGTAGGTATGGTGGCTGTTTTGAGGAAAATATATGGTGGATGTTTTGAGGAAGGTGGGTTTAATGTACCGGTGAAAGTTGTGCGGTACTACAGAGGCTAGCAAAGGTGGAAGGGTGAGAGTGCGTATAATCCATGAACTCAACATTAGTCATAAAGAACTCACATACTTATTGCAAAAGCCTATTAGTCATCGAAGCAAAGTATTAGACACATGATCCTAGGGGAAGGATTTGTAGGAGTTAACCATCGTGTGATTCCGACCTCCACACAAAGGTCGACAATCATTAAACAAGTCATTCTCCGACTTCATCACATAACGGTTCACCATACATGCATGCTACGGGAATCACAACCTTCAACACAAGTATTTTTCTAATTCACAATTACTTACTAGCATGACTCTCATATTACCATCTTCACATCTCAAAACTATATGCAAGGAATCAAACTTCTCATCATATTCAATGCACTTAATATGTGTAAGTGCATCTAGTGCCCTTAGTGATTTTGGTGGTTTGAAGACTTATAGGTTAAGTGACTAATGTTTTTATAAGTGTACACATGCTTTATAATTCGCTGAGGAGTTTGAGCTATACGATGAATATCGACCCCTAAAAATGTATGTCTTCGGCTGAAGACTTTGATCATGAAGAAATGGCAATGAAATTGATATTCCTCCTGAAGATATTGAAGATGAGGAATTCGGTGGTTCGTGAAGAAAATCAGTCTGAAGACTTTGAAGCGTGAAGATTTACTCTTTCTGTTTCATTTTCTTTACTCTTGAGTCATAGGAACACCGTACTGTTAAAGGAGGTCTAAGTAATACTACGGAATGAATTTCCTCATGATGGTCAACCCAAGCCTAAACCTACAAAAGTCTCAAGTGAGGAATATGGGAGACATGAGGACTTTCATAGTTGAAAGTTCTGACTGTTGCCGTGACACGCGCCACCTCACTGATCTTATCCACCCAACGGTCACAATATTTAAGGGAATTTATGTCAAATCATGTGGGGATGCTCCCAGGCTATAAATAGCCGCCCCCCACAACCACTAGCTGGTTGGCTGCTCCGACAGAAACTGACACTTGTCATTTTGAGCAACCCAAATTCCTCAGAGTCTTTGAGAGAAAATCATCAAGTGATGAAATACCCCAAACACCAAACCCCAAACCAAAAACCAAGTGATTGAGTATCACTGAAGAATTTGTTTCTGTGTGGAACTGAAGACTTTTACCATTGAGGACTGTGCATCCTCCAAACGGTTAGGCATCATGGTCTAGAGCATCCAGCAGTAAATTGTGGATCGCCGGGTGACCGAGTTTGTGAGGGTTTGGAAGTCTGCCCTGAAGACTTACCACGAGTGTTGGGCGAGGAATGTGTGTCCTTAGCTGAAGGAGAATACGGTAGGGACTGTATGTCCCGAGACTGTGTGTCCTTTGGTTTCAATACCAAGCCGCTCCAAACTAGACATACGACTGTCACAACAGTTGGAACTGGGTCATCAACAACTGTCTTCATCGTGATACGGGTTCTATTTATTCAACTCTTTCATTTCCTTAGAATTGTATGTTGTAGACTTTCATCTGTGTAGTTTGAAGAATTTGTCTGAAGACTTTCTCTGAATTTCCTAAACCTCAAATTCTTCACTCAAGCTAATCCTCACCTGCATGTTGTGTACCTGCATTCTGTGCAAACCGATTCTCATAATCTTCACCAAGTAATCTGCTGCAATAGTTTTTGCACATCTGATCCTTCGCTATTTCTGCTGCACTTAATCCATCAGTGATGAATTTCCTCAAAAGAAATTTCCTCAGGGATGAAATTCTAAAAATCGCCTATTCACCCCCGCCCTCTAGTCGATATAACACACTTTCAATTGGTAACAGAGCAAGGTACTCCCTTGTTTTGTGTGATTTTGGTTTAACCACGTGGAGTTTTAGTTATGTCGACTGCAGGTATGATCAAGGTTACTGACGATGTCCTACCTTCGAAGGAAAGGACTTTCCCTACTGGAAGACCAAGATGCAGATGCATCTTCAAGCTATTGACAATGATCTCTGGTACATTGTAGAACATGGTATTCCTTCCATCGCTGCTACTATCTCTGTCGCTGATGTGAAGAAATTCAAGCAACTTGGTTCTCAAGCGAAGAATATCATATGTGGCCATCTGAGCAAAGGTCAGTATGCCAGAGTGAGTGCTTTGGGCACAGCTAAGCGTATCTGGGATAGGTTGTCCAAAGTCAATGAGGGAATTTCAACTTAGTGTGACTCTCGTCTTGATGTTCTTCGCCATCTCTTCAATCGCTTCAAGAGGCTTGACAATGAAAGCCGCCAAGATACCTTTGATCGCCTCACTGACATCTCAAATGAACTACAAGCACTGGGAGCTCGAGACATCACTGACCATGAAGTTGTGAAGAAACTGCTAAGATCTCTTGATCCATCATTTGTTACTGGTTCCGATGATTCAAGAAAGAGGAGGCTATAAGATGCTTGATCCTGCTGATATACCTGAAAGACTCAATACTCATGAATTCCAACAGGAAGAAAAGAGAGATCTATATGGACCAAGCTACTCAAGACCTCGTGCGCTGAAGGCTAAAGCTATTTCCTCATCTGAAGAAGAAGACTTAGATTGCAGCATTGGTGATCCTGAAGAACTAGGACAGGAGCTTGCAATACTCGTGAGGAAATTCCAGAAGTTTACAAGGCGTGGCTAGTTTGGTAAATCTTCAACAAGAGATATGAGCAAATCAGAATCTTCATCTGAGGGCTACAAGAAAAGAACTTGCCACAAATGCAAGAAATCTGGTCACTTTATTGTTGATTGTCCTCGCTGGGTGAAGGAATCAAAGAAGAAGAAATACAAGGATGAAAGTTCTGATGACTTGAAGAAAAAGAAGAAATCTTCAAAATCCTTTTCCGCAAAGTCCTCATCGCACAAGAAGACTACTTTCAGAAAGGCTCGATCAGGAAATGGATTCTGAGGAAGAATATGAGGAATGTGATGAAGAGGAAGGTTCTGAAGAAGACTCAGAGTCTGGTGTGGCAAGTCGTGCACTGGCTACCACATTCGTTAGCAAGTCAATCTTCAACCTTGAAGAAAATGACAACGCTATCTACACTGATGACTATGCTGATGACTTCGGTCCAACCTATTGCTTCATGGCAAAAGGTTCAAAGGTACCGAATGACACTTCCTCCTCTGATTCAAGTGACCGTGAACCTGATGATTATAAAAAAAACCAGTTACAGTAAACTTGCCAACATTGCAACTAAACAACAAAGTGCCATTGAAAAACTTCAAAAACTGCTAGACAGAAGCGATGATATGTTGAATGATGAAATGAATCATACTCAAATCCTCACTGAAGATGTGAAAAGTCTGCAGTCTAGATTTGATAGTCTTCAAGATTGTTATGGCACACTCTTGGCTGATCATGAGAAACTTTCCTATGAATTTCTTCAAAGGAAACTTTATCTTGAGAAGTTGAAGATGTCTCATGATGATCTTCGAATGGAAAACGATTCATTGCTTTCTCAACAGATCAGTGCCGCTCAGGTTGAATTCACTCCACCATGTCTCAAATGCATCGACGTGAAACTGCCAATTCTTCACCAGAATCATCAAATGCTTCTATTGCTACATATTCTTCAACTGCTCCTGTGGTATCAAACTCCTCACTTGTGGAAACCACAAATTTTACTGACGAAAAGGCAGGGCTGAAGGAATTGTATGTGACAGCCATATACAAAAGTCTCAAATGGTATCAAACCCTTTGAGATGTGCTGAAAAAGCAGATTTTGAATAGGAACCCAAGGAAACAAGGAATTGCCTTCGAGAGGAAATTGAATGCTGGTGGATTATACTGGAAACCTGAGCAGTACCCCAAAACCTCATGGGTTGCTGCTAAAAGACCTTCTGTTGATCCATTTACTCTAACAGGCTTTGCATGTCAATTATCCTATTCCTGAGATGAGTCATTTGGCTCCAACTATAAACTGTTCAAAAATCAAACTGGTGAAGTATTTGCTCGATATGTTGGAACTAACTGCAGGAATGGACCACCCCTGAGGAAAATCTGGGCCCCCAAAAGTTACTTGGAAAATCTTCAGGTGAATGTCCTCATGACACCACCTGTGAAGAACCCGAACCCCAGATCAAATTCTTTTGGAGGGCCAAAGTCTTCAAGAGGATCAAAATCCTCAACTGGTCAAAACTATGCTCGTACACGTGCTAATGCTTCTGATATGCAGGGAAATTACAAGGGACATGAATATGAGCATTATTCCTCAAATAATTATGTTCATAAATCCTCAAAGAACTTCTCTGCCTATTCATTTGAGTATTCTAACCCCCCTACTGTGAAACGAAGTGCATTAGCTTCAATGCCCCCTTTCTCATATGGTGCTCGTAGGATGACGAACTCTTTGCCTCCCCTTCAGATGTGGGTGGTGAAGAAGTTGAACTAATCACTTCTGCGGGTCAGGTCTCCAGATGAAAAACATCATCTGAAGAATTTGTTGGAGACCTGAGGAAAATTCTTGATTGGCCGCAAGCTAAGATTGATGAAATGATAACATTTCACACATCCTCAAAATTACTATTGTTAGTGAACGTCGCATGGGAAACAAAAAATTTCCTACACGCACGAAGACCTATCATGGTGATGTCCATCGACGAGAGGAGATTTGGATCTACGTACCCTTGTAGATCGCACAGCAGGAAGCGTTAAGAAACGCGGTTGATGTAGTGGAATGTCCTCACGTCCCTCGATCCGCCCCGCGAATCGTCGCAGAACCGTCCTGCGATCCGTCCCACGATCCGCTCCGATCTAGTGTCGAACGAACGGCACTTCCGCGTTCAGCACACGTACAGCTCGACGATGATCTCGGCCTTCTTGATCCAGCAAGCAAGATGGAGAAGTAGGTGTGTTCTCCGGCAGCGTGACGGCACTCCGGTGGTGGTGAAGGATGTACTCCTGCAGGGCTCTGCCCGAGCTCCGTAGAAATACGATCTAGAGGAAAAACCGTGGTGTTTGTGGTCGGGCTGCCGTGGCAAAAGTTGTCTCAAATCAGCCCTAAAACTCCACTATATATAGGAGGAGGGGAGGGGAGGATTTCCTTGATGGCCAAGGCTCCCTATGGTGTGCTGGCTAGGAGGTGGAGGAGTCCACCTCCAATCCTAGTCCAACTAGGATTGGAAGGTGGAGTCCTTCCCTTCCTTCCCACCTCCCCCTTTTTTCTCTTTGATTTTCTATCCTTGGCGCATAGGACCCTTTTGGGCTGTCCCACCAGCCCACCAAGGTCTAGTGCATCACCCCTAGGGCCTATGGGATTCCCCGGGTGGGCTGGCCCCCTCCCGGTGAACATCCGAAACCCATTCGTCAATCCCGGTACATTCCCGGTAATGCCCGAAAACCTTCCGGTAATCAAATGAGGTCATCCTATATATCAATCTTCGTCTCCGAACCATTCCGGAAACCCTCATGACGTCTTTGATATCATCCGGGACTCCGAACAACATTCGGTAACCACACATATAACTCAACTATACTAAAACATCTCCGAACCTTAAGTGTGCAGACCCTGCGGGTTCGGAACTATGCAGACATGCCCCGAGGTACTCCTCGGTCAATATCCAATAGCGGGACCTGGATGCCCATATTGGATCCTACATATTCTCCGAAGATCTTATCGGATGAACCTCAGTGTCAAGGATTCATATAATCCCGTATGTCATTCCCTTTGTCCTTCGGTATGTTACTTGCACTAGATTCGATCATCAGTATCCGCATACCTATTTCAATCTCGTTACCGACAAGTCTCTTTTCTCGTTCCATAATACAAGATCCCGTAACTTACACTTAGTCACATTGCTTGCAAGGCTTGTGTGTGATGTTGTATTACCGAGTGGGCCCCGAGATACCTCTCCGTCACACGGAGTGACAAATCCCAGTCTTGATCCATACTAACTCAACGAACACCCTCGGAGATACCTGTAGAACACCTTTATAGTCACCCAGTTACGTTGTGACGTTTGATGCACACAGGGTATTCCTCCGGTGCCAGTGAGTTATATGATCTCATGGTCATAGGAACAAAATACTTGACACGCAGAAAACAATAGCAATAAAACGACACGATCAATATGCTACGTTCATAGTTTGGGTCTTGTCCATCACATGATTCTTCTAATGATGTGATCCCGTTATCAAGTGACAACACTTGTCTATGGTTAGGAAACCTTGGCCATCTTTGATCAACGAGCTAGTCAACTAGAGGCTTACTAGGGACAGTGTTTTGTCTATGTATCCACACATGTATTTGTGTTTCCAATCAATACAATTATAGCATGGATAATAAACGATTATCACGAACAAAGAAATATAATAATAACTAATTTATTATTGCCTCTAGGGCATATTTCCAACAACAATTTTGATGAAATTTCTATCTGAAGAAATTGAAATCCTATTCTTTAAGTCTGAAGCATATGAGATGGTAAGTGTACTAATTCATCTACAGGATGACAAACCCAAGAATACTGAGTGGGTTCTTGACAGTGGTTGCACAAACCACATGACTGGTGATAAAAGCTTGCTGATGAATATGTCACTGACTCCATCACCACTTAAGCAAATCATGTATGCTGACAAAGGTAAAAGCAAGGTATTGGGACTTGGGAAATTGGCTATTTCCAAGGACAGACACATGGACAAAGTGATGCTTGTCGAATCCCTTGGGTTCAACCTTATGTCAGCCTCAATGCTTTGTGATCTTGATATGGTTGTTATCTTTGGAAAATACAGATGTGTAGTCATCTTGGAATCTGACAGATACAAAGTCTTCAAAGGCTTTAGGAGAGGAGATTTGTACATTGTTGATTTTCCCACAAGTCCTCAACCAGCCACATGCTTACTAGCAAAAAACTCAGAAGGCTGGCTATGGCATCGAAGACTTGGTGATGCAGGCATGAGGAATTTTCACACACTGGCAAAGAAGAAGCATGTCATTGGCATCGAATCAGTCAAATTCCTCATAGACCACCTCTGCGGTGCTTGTGAGTCTGGAAGAATGACCAGATCCAAACACCCCTCGAAGACTATCATGACTACTACTCTTCCGTTTGAATTGCTTCACATGGATCTGTTTGGACCTACTCATTATGCTACTCTAACCAATGCAGCATCCTTATATGGCTTTGTCATCGTTGATGACTATTGTAGCGACCCGACTCAACGAGTCAAGCCTCTGGTGTTTCCGTACCATCCCAAGATCATGCTGGTACACACACAGTACATAATGTATATATTCAGGAGTGCAATCACACAGCTTTATTAATCGAAATCTCATAAAGAGTACTTTATTACAAGAAAGGAGTACAATAAAGTGGCTGAAGGCCAACTCATGAGATTATCTAACGAAGACTAAGCGGAAGCATCAGGTAGACGAGTCCATCCGACTCCAAGGGCATGTCGCTGAGCGTAGAATCGTAGCCTCACTCCTGGTCGGAAAAGTACTCTGCAACATGATACGTTGCAGCCGTGTAGGTCAGCATATTGAATATGCTGGCAAATCATCAAGAGAGGGGGTAAAATAATAATCAACTATCTCTACATGCATATTTGGCCGGTGGAGCTAAGTTTTTGCATAAAGCCAGTTTTATCCTACAACAAAAGGGGTCGAAAGCAAAAATATTACTACATAGTTTTTTGTTAACGAGATGGTTCCGCCAACCAGTTCTCGTACCCGAATAGTTGTTAACACCCACATCATTATTAAGTTGCGTCGAGAGTTCAGGGGAAATTCAATGCCTTCGGCTCAAGTTGTCCATGACCGTGGACACGGCTAATCGATTAGGTTGGGTACTCTGCAGAGTTTTGCACACGTTCCCCACAAGATTTGATCGCCTCCGGATTTGTCCTCGCACTTCAGGGTGTTTGAAGACCGGATGATCAAAACATGGTCTTTCAACGGGTCCCTCTGAATCCCTGTCGGTGCCCATCCATTCCTACCGTTCGTCTACATCTGCTAGCACCGCCTGTCCAGAGTCGCCGCATTGTCCAACCAAGCCAGAGCCCATAATGACTTGTGGCTGTGCAGGTAAGCCTTGAGTCTTGAAGTCTCCGTCCGTCCCTTTGAGCCTGGGTGAAGCTTTCCGCAGGATGACATGGCCTCTCCAGCATCCCGGGCATACACTGGGTTTTCCAGGGAGCCGATCAACCGTCCTTCACCCAGTGTTGCATTGCGTCCGAGGTCTTGAAAATATTGTCTTAGTCCGGTCTTGGTTATTATATCAATCTCGCATCTCTCGTGGCATACACTCAACCGATAACTCGTCTACTTAAGCATAGCATATATATAACTTTATCGTCCCGGGGCCAAGTATCGGGGTGTTGGTGTTCCTACCACATGATACTACACCTATGACTAAAGTTTCCAAGTACCTAGGCAGCATGCAAATAGGGCAAAGAAGGTGATCTACTATGCATTGAAAACATAGTTAAAATAACATGATCAAAGATGACTTGCCTTGATGATAGTTGTCCTGCTCAAGCGTCTCTAAGTAACACGCTTCGCACTCCGGATGATCTACCGATACAAACACAAATCACACCATAAGCAATTCAATCATGCCACGAGTAAAAATAACATCAGATGCAATGATTGGCAAACGACTACGCAAAAGAATTTTATCGCGCGTCGGTAGGACAGAAACTTGTTTCTGTTGAAAACACTAGTAAAAATACTTGGCAAATTCTGAAAATTATACTACAGTAAGGTTTTATCACTAGAAAACAGTAGCAAAAAGAATCAACTCAATATCATTTTTCAAACTCCTGGAAAAGGCAAAACAGTGTTTAAACTAAATCTGCTCTAACTTATATTTGAAAATTCCCAACAAATAAAAATTATATATTTTTAAACACTACAGGAAATTTTTGAGCTACTGGAAAAAGAATCAATGTCATTGAACGTAGGGATAAAAAGTTGTGATCAAAACAAGATTGAAAGTTTCTGTTTTTGAAATTTGGACAGAAAATTACAAAACTGCTAGTGCTAAAGAAAGGCACACGTGGCAAGTTCTATTGGCTGTAGTGGCTGTGTGTTTTCTTGGTTTGGAGCAAACGTCCCATGGCTTGCAAAACCACTGGCTAAATCTTAAGTGACCAAAAGAACCGTTGGTTTTCTGGACTAAACCGAAGGGGTATAGGTGATCTAATCCTAGCCATTGCATGGTGTTGCATGGGATCTAAGGGCCGAGATTGAGTGCATGCAAATAGAGAGATAGAGAGATGGATAGCTACCTGCTGGCTGTAGCTTGCACCGGCAAGAAAGGAGATGACCGGCGAGGAAGGAGGGAGTAGCTCCGGGCGGTGGGGCGTCGGGCGGCGGCGGTGAGGTTCCTCCTCCGCGGGGAAGAGGCGGCGGTGGAGAGAGAGTTCGGGGAGGGCTCCTCCTCCGGGCGAGGCCGAGGTGCAGCAGCTTTCGGGCTGCTGCCGCTGCTCGCGGCGGCGGCTAGGGCGGCGGTGGGGTGAGGCGCCGGCGGCGGCTTGTGGAGGCGGCGGTGGAGACGGCGGCGGCTAGGGTTGGGGAGAGGTGGCGGTGGGGGGGTTTATATAGGCTTAGGGGAGGAGAGTAAAAGGAAGGAGAGGGAGAACTTTGGGAAGGAGATCACGGGAGAGAAAATAGGAAAGAGAGGGAGAGGTGGCAGTGGAGAGAAAAGGAAAAGGAGGGAGGAGAAATAGGAAAGAGAGAATAAGGAAAGGGGAGGGAGGAGAACGTGGGGAGGGATTGCATGCATGGAAGGTGCATGCGTGCATGCATGGGGGCGGCTGGGCTGAGCCCTTGTGGCTCGGCCTGGCAGTGTTCTCTTTTTTTTTTTTAAAAAAAAGAACAAACAGCAGTAAAAAAGAAAAATATGGCCTCACTAACAAATACTATAAAGAGTACTAATATATATAATACATATAGGAACCCTAGTTCCACCTAATGCAATTTTTTTTTAATAAAAGTTTTATGCAATTAGATCACACAACGCGATCGGAAAAAAAACTCGACTAAAATAATTCGGAGTTTGGAAAAATTTGCAAAAACCAAAAATGGTGACTTTAACTCACAGGGGAGAAGTCATATTATCTCCGCTCCGATAAATTGCCCGCAGTCACATAACGATAAAAATTTTCAGAAGAACGCAATGATGCATAAAATATGGAATGCAAATGAATGATCTATTAACATCCGAATTTATGAAAATTGGGATGTTACAAACCTACCCACCTTAAGATGAATCTCGCCCTCGAGATTCGGGTTGGCTAGAAAATAGGTGCGGGTGGTCTCGACGAAGGTCCTCTTCTCGTTCCCAGGTGGCTTCTTCCTCGGTGTGGTGGCTCCACAACACCTTGCAGAACTTGATGATCTTGCTGCGGGTAACTCTGTTGGCGGTCTCGAGAATCCGGACGGGTTTCTCCTCATACGTCAGATCGCTGTCAAGCTGTATGGTCTCTAGGGGCACTGTATCTCTCAACGGAACATCGGCCATCTCAGCGTGGCATTTCTTCAACTGGGAAACATGGAAGACATCATGAACTCCGGACAATCCTTCCGGCAGTTCCAGTTTGTATGCAACTTCGCCTCTACGTTCAAGAATTTTGTAGGGGCCAATGAAACGTGCTGCTAGTTTTCCTTTCACACCGAATCTCTTGATTCCTCGAAGTGGAGACACCCGAAGATATGCTCGGTCTCCCACTTCGTACGTTACTTCCTTGCGTTTGCTGTCAGCATAACTCTTCTGCCTGGACTGAGCTATCTTGAGTCGGTCACGAATAAGCTTGACCTTCTCTTCCGAATCTCGGATGAGGTCGGGACCAAAAAGTTGTCGGTCTCCAACTCCATCCCACATTAACGGTGTTCTGCACCTCCTTCCGTATAGAGCTTCGAAAGGGGCCATCTTCAGACTGGTCTGGTAGCTGTTGTTGTATGAGAACTCGGCATACGGTAAATTGTCATCCCAACTAGACCCATAGTCTAGTGCGCAAGCTCTCAACATGTCCTCCAGAATCTGATTAACTCTCTCGGTCTGTCCATATGTCTGCGGGTGAAATGCTGTGCTGAACTCCAATCTCGTTCCCAAGGTTTCATGCAATTGGTGCCAAAATTTTGATGTGAACTGAGTCCCTCTATCAGACACAATGCTCTTTGGTACTCCGTGCAGACATACGGTCCTCGTCATATAAATCTTGGCCAGCTTGGCACTCGTGTAGGTAGTCTTCACCAGAATGAAGTGAGCTACCTTGGTCAAACGATCGACCACAACCCAAATAGAATCATAGCCAGAACGGGTCCGAGGTAATCCTGTGATGAAGTCCATACCAAGCTTTTCCCATTTCCATTCGGGTATCGGCAGAGGTTGGAGCAAACCTGCTGGCTTCTGATGCTCGGCTTTTACTCGCTGACAAACATCGCATATAGCTACGAACTCGCAATGTCTTTCTTCAATCCTGTCCACCAGAAACTTTCTTTCAGATCCAGATACATCTTGGGGTTACCGGGGTGTATCGAGTACGGGGAATCATGAGCTTCCTGAAGTATCAACTTCCTGAGTTCGGGATCATTGGGCACATAGATGCGATCCTCAAACCATAAAGTTCCGTGTTCGTCCTCACGAAAACCTTTAGCCTTCCCGTCTTCCATTTTCTGCTTAATCTCAGCTATCTCTTTGTCAGCTTTCTGTGCTTCACGGATCTTTTCCGTCAAAGTAGACTGAATTTCCAGAGTGGCAACAAATCCTCTTGGAACTATCTCCAATTTGAGCTCTCGGAGGTCATCGACTAACTCCTGGGGTAATCCTCCCGCTGTGAGCGTGTTCACATAACTCTTGCGGCTCAACGCATCGGCTACAACATTTGCCTTGCCTGGGTGATAATGTAATCTCATGTCATAGTCTTTGATCAACTCTAGCCATCGCCTCTGTCTGAGGTTCAACTCCTTCTGCGTGAAGATATATTTCAGGCTCTTGTGATCAGTGTAAACATCACAACTATTTCCGATCAGGAAATGTCTCCAGGTCTTGAGAGCGTGCACTACGGCTGCTAGTTCCAAGTCATGTGTGGCATAATTCAACTCATGAGGTCTGAGCTGTCTGGATGCATAGGCTACAACTTTGCCTTCTTGCATGAGTACTCCTCCAAGTCCTTGACGAGAAGCGTCACAGTAAACCTGGAAATCCTTCTGAATGTTCGGCAATATCAGCACTTGGGCTGTCACAAGACGTTTCTTCAGCTCTTGAAAACTGGTTTCACATTCCTCAGTCCAAACATACTTGGATTCCTTCTTCAATAACTCTGTCATGGGCTTGGCAATCTTTGAGAAATTCTCAATGAACCTCCGGTAATATCCGGCAAGTCCGAGGAAACTGCGGATCTCCTTGACTGAAGTGGGTGCTACCCATTCGGTGACTGCCGCGACCTTGGCGGGGTCCACTGCTATTCCTTCTCCTGAGATGACGTGTCCGAGAAATCCGACTTCCTTCAACCAAAACTCACATTTGCTGAACTTTGCATATAGCTTATGCTCTCGAAGCTTCTCCAGAACTAGACGCAGATGTTCCTTGTGTTCCTCTTCATTCTTGGAGAATATCAGTATGTCATCGATGAACACCACGACAAACTTGTCCAAGTATTCCATAAATACTTTGTTCATCAGATTCATAAAATATGCCGGAGCATTAGTCAGTCCAAATGACATGACCGTGTACTCATACAAGCCGTACCGAGTGGTGAAGGCTGTCTTGGGTATATCCTATTCACGAATCTTCAACTGATGATACCCGGATCGAAGATCGATCTTTGAGAATATGCGAGCTCCAACTAACTGATCAAACAGATCATTGATCATCGGCAAGGGGTACTTGTTCTTGATGGTCACATCGTTCAATGCACGATAATCGACAACCATTCTCAGGGACTTGTCCTTCTTTTCAACCAAGAGCACTGGGGCTCCCCAAGGTGAAGAACTTGGGCGAATATACCCTTTGTCCAATAACTCCTTAATTTGCTTCTTGATTTCTATCAAGTCATTAGCGGGCATCCGATAAGGTCTCTTGGATATCGGGGCTGTTCCGGGTAATAGCTCAATCAAGAACTCAATCTCTCTATCGGGTGGCATGCCCGGCAATTCCTCCGGAAATACATCTGGATACTCCTGTACGATCGGTACTTCCTCCTGGACTACTCCCGTGAGAGAGTTTACTCGCTTACTCCGTGTCGGGCGCTGAGACACGTACTTAATCCGCTTCTGCTTGGGGGTGGTGAGCAAAATAGACTTAAGGGCACAGTCGATATTACCTTCATACTTGGCCATCCAATCCATGCCTAGGATTACATCCAATCCCTGGGACTCTAATACGATGAGGTCGGTGGGAAAATTATGGTTCCCGATGTTGAGACTCAAAGCACGGCATCCTATCCCGGCTGTCATCATGCCTCCTGGGGAACTGACCTTAATGGGTTGGCTGAGGGTTCTAGTTGGCAAACTATACTTTTCCACAACTACCCTTGATATGAATGAATGCGTTGCACCAGAATCAAAAAGTACCAATACTGGATGTGAATTTAGCAAAAACATACCAACCACAGTATCAGGGTGATCATAGACCTCTTCCACATAAATGTGGTTCACCTGAGCTCTAGGAAAAGGATTGGGCTTCTTTGCTGCAGAGTTGCCGTTGCCGTTTCCATTTCCCTGCTTGTTCTGGGGACAATCAGTGGCATAGTGTCCCTTCTTCTGACACTTGAAGCAAGTGATGTGAGTCAGATCCTTCTGAGCTGGAGCTGAATTCTGCTGAGTGCCAGTACCGCCATTCTTGAAGTTGTTGTTGTTGCGGTGATTCCCATTTCCTCCATGGTTGTGGCCTCCATGGTTGTGCACAGGGTGGGTATGCTGAACATGTCCACCAAACTTACCGGATCCAGTCCCGGTATTCCCTGAGTAGGGGGTGTAGCGAGGCTTCTGCTGAGTGCCGGAGTTGAACTTTCCAACCCCATACTTTCGCTTGCGGTTCTCCATCTGCTGATGTTTCCCCTCCAAGATGAGGGCCTTATCAACCAGCTCCTGGTAGTTGTTGAAGGTGGCTACCATCAACTGGATGCTCAGCTCATCATTCAGTCCTTCCAAGAACTTCTCCTGCTTGGCCGCATCATCAGCCACATCTCCAGGTGCATAACGGGCGAGCATGCTGAAATCATCAACGTACTGGGCCACAGTGCGACTCCCCTGGCGTAAGTTGCGAAACTCACGCTTCTTCAGACTCATTGCACCAGCTGAGACATGCGCGGTGCGGAAGGCTTGCTTGAATTGCTCCCAAGTGACTCCAGCAATGGGATAAGTGGTGGTGTAGTTCTCCCACCAAGCAGCTGCAGGGCCTTCAAGTTGATGCGCGGCAAAACGCACCTTCTCAGCTTCAGAACAACCAGCGGTGATAAGTTCACGCTCCATCTTGGGAAGCCAATCATCTGCCACAATGGGCTCAATGCTGCTGGAGAAAGTTGGAGGGTTCAACCTCATAAAACGGGTAAGGTTGTCGGCCTGGGGTGGATGATGGTTGTTGTTGTTCTGGTTCTGGATGATCAGCTGCATCAGGGTGTTTTGTTGCTGGATCAAATGGGTGAGTTCCGGCGGAAAGTTGGACTCAGGGGCGCGTCTTGGAGGCATCTGATGTTTGTAGAGGGGTGAGATTAGCATCGAACAATGGCCTAAGAGTAATTACACTACCCATATGAATGCAACACACAAGTATCACACCACACATTTTATTCAATCATCACAAGGTTCACACGGGGATACAAAATCGATAATCCTAAACATCGGCCTAAAACGTAAAACGATAAAGTAAAATTGGTGGTCTAGTCTAAGTGTACTCCTCAAAATAGCATAGTGTCGGGTCCTTCGGTGGAGCTTTCTTCATAGTCCTCGTCGTTGCTGATCACGGGGGCTACGTCTCCTTCGGGATGAAGGTTCTCGCCCATGTCCAGTTCCTCCTCCAGGTATGCAACTCGAGTCTTCAGCTTCTCGATCCACTCCAGAAAGTCCTTCACTTCCAGCTCATGCTCATAGTGGGTTTCCTGGGCTGCATCTTCAAGCTCAAGCTCGCGGAGTGACAGTTGCTTGATCTTCCTGGCATCCTTGATCGCGTGATACTCCAGAGTTACGCTGTGCTTCTCCAAGGTCTGGGCATAAGATAAGAGAGCGTCATTGGTCTTGCTTGAGATGATGTCTCCGTCTTCATTTCTCCGGGATACCACGAATAGGTCTGGAGAAATAGGACAGCCTTTGTATTTATCCTTGATACGTCCGAGTGCACAATGGATCGCCATGTCCCTTCCGAGAATCCAGCTGGGTGCGATGAACTTGAAATCCATCGGCTCAGTGCGCGGCTCGAATGTCCTTCCGGGAATATGCACCTCGATCCTGTAGCGTGAATCCTCCGGGTAAGATGAAGTTGGTTTCCCTGTGATAGTCGGCACAGCAATCCTCAAGTCTTTGGTGATCTGCACCAGCTCTTTTCCGAACGGCATAGTGGTGTCGGGCTGGCAAAACTCCGTGAACATAACAGGGCTAAAGGTGGCCATCTAAACATTGGAAAAAATCGGGGAGAAGTCAGAAATGATCAGAGGGGGAAATAGAAGATATAAGAGAAAATAGTTTTCTTCCTAAGGCTTTTCCATTCCTAGAGGTTACGTCCTAAGGTCAGCGTGTGCTCTGATACCATTTCTGTAGCGACCCGACTCAACGAGTCAAGCCTCTGGTATTTCTGTACCATCCCAAGATCATGCTGGTACACACACAGTACATAATGTATATATTCAAGAGTGCAATCACACAGCTTTATTAATCAAAATCTCATAAAGAGTACTTTATTACAATAAAGGAGTACAATAAAGTGGCTGAAGGCCAACTCATGAGATTATCTAACAAAGACTAAGCGGAAGCATCAGGTAGACGAGTCCATCCGACTCATAGGGCATGTCGCTGAGCGTAGAATCGTAGCCTCACTCCTGGTCGGAAAAGTACTCTGCAACATGATACGTTGCAGCCGTGTAGGTCAGCATACTGAATATGCTGGCAAATCATCAAGAGAGGGGGTAAAATAATAATCAACTATCTCTACATGCATATTTGGCCGGTGGAGCTAAGTTTTTGCATAAAGCCAGTTTTATCCTACAACAAAAGGGGTCGAAAGCAAAAATATTACTACATAGTTTGTTGTTAACGAGATGGTTCCGCCAACCAGTTCTCGTACCCGAATAGTTGTTAACACCCACATCATTATTAAGTTGTGTCGAGAGTTCAGGGGAAATTCAATGCCTTCGGCTCAAGTTGTCCATGACCGTGGACACGGCTAATCGATTAGGTTGGGTACTCTGCAGAGTTTTGCACACGTTCCCCACAAGATTTGATCGCCTCCGGATTTGTCCTCGCACTTCAGGGTGTTTGAAGACCGGATGATCAAAACATGGTCTTTCAACGGGTCCCTCTGAATCCCTGTCGGTGCCCATCCATTCCTACCGTTCGTCTACATCTGCTAGCACCGCCTGTCCAGAGTCGCCGCGTTGTCCAACCAAGCCAGAGCCCATAATGACTTGTGGCTGTGCAGGTAAGCCTTGAGTCTTGAAGTCTCCGTCCGTCCCTTTGAGCCTGGGTGAAGCTTTCCGCAGGATGACATGACCTCTCCAGCATCCCGGGCATCCACTGGGTTTTCCAGGGAGCCGATCAACCGTCCTTCACCCAGTGTTGCATTGCGTCCGAGGTCTTGAAAATATTGTCTTAGTCCGGTCTTGGTTATTATATCAATCTCGCATCTCTCGTGCCATACACTCAACCGATAACCCGTCTACTTTAGCATAGCATATATATAACTTTATCGTCCCGGGGCCAAGTATCGGGGTGTTGGTGTTCCTACCACATGATACTACACCTATGACTAAAGTTTCCAAGTACCTAGGCAGCATGCAAATAGGGCAAAGAAGGTGATCTACTATGCATTGAAAACATAGGTAAAATAACATGATCAAAGATGACTTGCCTTGATGATAGTTGTCCTGCTCGAGCGTCTCTAAGTAACACGCTTCGCACTCCGGATGATCTACCGATACAAACACAAATCACACCATAAGCAATTCAATCATGCCACGAGTAAAAATAACATCACATGCAATGATTGGCAAACGACTACGCAAAAGAATTTTATCGCGCGTCGGTAGGACAGAAACTTGTTTCTGTTGAAAACACTAGTCAAAATACTTGGAAAATTCTGAAAATTCTACTACAGTAAGGTTTTATCACTAGAAAACAGTAGCAAAAAGAATCAACTCAATATCATTTTTCAAACTCCTGGAATAGGCAAAACAGTGTTTAAACTAAATCTGCTCTAACTTATATTTGAAAATTCCCAACAAATAAAAATTATATATTTTTAACCACTACAGGAAATTTTTGAGCTACTGGAAAAAGAATCAATGTCATTGGACGTAGGGATAAAAAGTTGTGATCAAAACAAGATTGAAAGTTTCTGTTTTCGAAATCTGGACAGAAAATTACAAAACTGCTAGTGCTAAAGAGAGGCACACGTGGCAAGTTCTATTGGCTGTAGTGGCTGTGTGTTTTCTTGGTTTGGAGCAAACGTCCCATGGCTTGCAAAACCACTGGCTAAATCTTAAGTGACCAAAAGAACCGTTGGTTTTCTGGACTAAACCGAAGGGGTATAGGTGATCTAATCCTAGCCATTGCATGGTGTTGCATGGGATCTAAGGGCCGAGATTGAGTGCATGCAAATAGAGAGAGAGAGAGATGGATAGCTACCTGCTGGCTGTAGCTTGCACCGGCAAGAAAGGAGATGACCGGCGAGGAAGGAGGGAGTAGCTCCAGGCGGTGGGGCGTCGGGCGGCGGCGGTGAGGTTCCTCCTCCGCGGGGAAGAGGCGGCGGTGGAGAGAGAGTTCGGGGAGGGCTCCTCCTCCGGGCGAGGCCGAGGTGCAGCAGCTTTCGGGCTGCTGCCGCTGCTCGCGGCGGCGGCTAGGGCGGCGGTGGGGTGAGGCGCCGGCGGCGGCTTGTGGAGGCGGCGGTGGAGACGGCGGCGGCTAGGGTTGGGGAGAGGTGGCGGTGGGGGGGGGGTTTATATAGGCTTAGGGGAGGAGAGTAAAAGGAAGGAGAGGGAGAACTTTGGGAAGGAGATCACGGGAGAGAAAATAGGAAAGAGAGGGAGAGGTGGCGGTGGAGATAAAAGGAAAAGGAGGGAGGAGAAATAGGAAAGAGAGAATAAGGAAAGGGGAGGGAGGAGAACGTGGGGAGGGATTGCATGCATGGAAGGTGCATGCGTGCATGCATGGGGGCGGCTGGGCTAAGCCCTTGTGGCTCGGCCTGGCAGTGTTCTCTTTTTTTTTAAAAAAAAGAACAAACAACAGTAAAAAAGAAAAATATGGCCTCACTAACAAATACTATAAAGAGTACTAATATATATAATACATATAGGAACCCTAGTTCCACCTAATGCAATTTTTTTTTAAAGTTTTATGCAATTAGATCACACAACGCAATCGAAAAAAAAACTCGACTAAAATAATTCGGAGTTTGGAAAAATTTGCAAAAACCAAAAATGGTGACTTTAACTCACAGGGGAGAAGTCATATTATCTCCGCTCCGATAAATTGCCCGCAGTCACATAACGATAAAAATTTTCAGAAGAACGCAATGATGCATAAAATATGGAATGAAAATGAAAATCTATTAACATCCGAATTTACGAAAATTGGGATGTTACAAACCTACCCACCTTAAGATGAATCTCGCCCTCGAGATTCGGGTTGGCTAGAAAATAGGTGCGGGTGGTCTCGACGAAGGTCCTCTTCTCGTTCCCAGGTGGCTTCTTCCTCGGTGTGGTGGCTCCACAACACCTTGCAGAACTTGATGATCTTGCTGCGGTTAACTCTGTTGGCGGTCTCGAGAATCCGGACGGGTTTCTCCTCATACGTCAGATCGCTGTCAAGCTGTATGGTCTCTAGGGGCACTGTATCTCTCAACGGAACATCGGCCATCTCAGCGTGGCATTTCTTCAACTGGGAAACATGGAAGACATCATGAACTCCGGACAATCCTTCCGGCAGTTCCAGTTTGTATGCAACTTCGCCTCTACGTTCAAGAATTTTGTAGGGGCCAATGAAACGTGGTGCTAGTTTTCCTTTCACACCGAATCTCTTGATTCCTCGAAGTGGAGACACCCGAAGATATGCTCGGTCTCCCACTTCGTACGTTACTTCCTTGCGTTTGCTGTCGGCATAACTCTTCTGCCTGGACTGAGCTATCTTGAGTCGGTCACGAATAAGCTTGACCTTCTCTTCCGAATCTCGGATGAGGTCGGGACCAAAAAGTTGTCGGTCTCCAACTCCATCCCACATCAACGGTGTTCTGCACCTCCTTCCGTATAGAGCTTCGAAAGGGGCCATCTTCAGACTGGTCTGGTAGCTGTTGTTGTATGAGAACTCGGCATACGGTAAATTGTCATCCCAACTAGACCCATAGTCTAGTGCGCAAGCTCTCAACATGTCCTCCAGAATCTGATTAACTCTCTCGGTCTGTCCATCTGTCTGCGGGTGAAATGCTGTGCTGAACTCCAATCTCGTTCCCAAGGTTTCATGCAGTTGGTGCCAAAATTTTGATGTGAACTGAGTCCCTCTATCAGACACAATGCTCTTTGGTACTCCGTGCAGACATACGGTCCTCGTCATATAAATCTTGGCCAGCTTGGCACTCGTGTAGGTAGTCTTCACCGGAATGAAGTGAGCTACCTTGGTCAAACGATCGACCACAACCCAAATAGAATCATAGCCAGAACGGGTCCGAGGTAATCCTGTGATGAAGTCCATACCAAGCTTTTCCCATTTCCATTCGGGTATCGGCAGAGGTTGGAGCAAACCTGCTGGCTTCTGATGCTCGGCTTTTACTCGCTGACAAACATCGCATATAGCTACGAACTCGGCAATGTCTTTCTTCAATCCTGTCCACCAGAAACTTTCTTTCAGATCCAGATACATCTTGGTGTTACCGGGGTGTATCGAGTACGGGGAATCATGAGCTTCCTGAAGTATCAACTTCCTGAGTTCGGGATCATTGGGCACATAGATGCGATCCTCAAACCATAAAGTTCCGTGTTCGTCCTCACGAAAACCTTTAGCCTTCCCGTCTTCCATTTTCTGCTTAATCTCAGCTATCTCTTTGTCAGCTTTCTGTGCTTCACGGATCTTTTCCGT
Source organism: Hordeum vulgare subsp. vulgare (assembly GCF_904849725.1). Lineage (NCBI taxonomy): Eukaryota > Viridiplantae > Streptophyta > Magnoliopsida > Poales > Poaceae > Hordeum > Hordeum vulgare. The sequence goes on along the minus strand of NC_058522.1, from coordinate 350,692,743 downwards.
CAAAGTAGACTGAATTTCCAGAGTGGCAACAAATCCTCTTGGAACTATCTCCAATTTGAGCTCTCGGAGGTCATCGACTAACTCCTGGGGTAATCCTCCCGCTGTGAGCGTGTTCACATAACTCTTGCGGCTCAACGCATCGGCTACAACATTTGCCTTGCCTGGGTGATAATGTAATCTCATGTCATAGTCTTTGATCAACTCTAGCCATCGCCTCTGTCTGAGGTTCAACTCCTTCTGCGTGAAGATATATTTCAGGCTCTTGTGATCAGTGTAAACATCACAACTATTTCCGATCAGGAAATGTCTCCAGGTCTTGAGAGCGTGCACTACGGCTGCTAGTTCCAAGTCATGTGTGGCATAATTCAACTCATGAGGTCTGAGCTGTCTGGATGCATAGGCTACAACTTTGCCTTCTTGCATGAGTACTCCTCCAAGTCCTTGACGAGAAGCGCCACAGTAAACCTGGAAATCCTTCTGAATGTTCGGCAATATCAGCACTGGGGCTGTCACAAGACGTTTCTTCAGCTCTTGAAAACTGGTTTCACATTCCTCAGTCCAAACATACTTGGATTCCTTCTTCAATAACTCTGTCATGGGCTTGGCAATCTTTGATAAATTCTCAATGAACCTCCGGTAATATCCGGCAAGTCCGAGGAAACTACGGATCTCCTTGACTGAAGTGGGTGCTACCCATTCGGTGACTGCCGCGACCTTGGCGGGGTCCACTGCTATTCCTTCTCCTGAGATGACGTGTCCGAGAAATCCGACTTCCTTCAACCAAAACTCACATTTGCTGAACTTTGCATATAGCTTATGCTCTCGAAGCTTCTCCAGAACTAGACGTAGATGTTCCTTGTGTTCCTCTTCATTCTTGGAGAATATCAGTATGTCATCGATGAACACCACGACAAACTTGTCCAAGTATTCCATAAATACTTTGTTCATCAGATTCATAAAATATGCCGGAGCATTAGTCAGTCCAAATGACATGACCGTGTACTCATACAAGCCGTACCGAGTGGTGAAGGCTGTCTTGGGTATATCCTATTCACGAATCTTCAACTGATGATACCCGGATCGAAGATCGATCTTTGAGAATATGCGAGCTCCAACTAACTGATCAAACAGATCATTGATCATCGGCAAGGGGTACTTGTTCTTGATGGTCACATCGTTCAATGCACGATAATCGACAACCATTCTCAGGGACTTGTCCTTCTTTTCAACCAAGAGCACTGGGGCTCCCCAAGGTGAAGAACTTGGGCGAATATACCCTTTGTCCAATAACTCCTTAATTTGCTTCTTGATTTCTATCAAGTCATTAGCGGGCATCCGATAAGGTCTCTTGGATATCGGGGCTGTTCCGGGTAATAGCTCAATCAAGAACTCAATCTCTCTATCGGGTGGCATGCCCGGCAATTCCTCCGGAAATACATCTGGATACTCCTGTACGATCGGTACTTCCTCCTGGACTACTCCCGTGAGAGAGTTTACTCGCTTACTCCGTGTCGGGCGCTGAGACACGTACTTAATCCGCTTCTGCTTGGGGGTGGTGAGCAAAATAGACTTAAGGGCACAGTCGATATTACCTTCATACTTGGCCATCCAATCCATGCCTAGGATTACATCCAATCCCTGGGACTCTAATACGATGAGGTCGGTGGGAAAATTATGGTTCCCGATGTTGAGACTCAAAGCACGGCATCCTATCCCGGCTGTCATCATGCCTCCTGGGGAACTGACCTTAATGGGTTGGCTGAGGGTTCTAGTTGGCAAACTATACTTTTCCACAACTACCCTTGATATGAATGAATGCGTTGCACCAGAATCAAAAAGTACCAATACTGGATGTGAATTTAGCAAAAACATACCAACCACAGTATCGGGGTGATCATAGACCTCTTCCACATCAATGTGGTTCACCTGAGCTCGAGGAAAAGGATTGGGCTTCTTTGCTGCAGAGTTGCCGTTGCCGTTTCCATTTCCCTGCTTGTTCTGGGGACAATCAGTGGCATAGTGTCCCTTCTTCTGACACTTGAAGCAAGTGATGTGAGTCAGATCCTTCTGAGCTGGAGCTGAATTCTGCTGAGTGCCAGTACCGCCATTCTTGAAGTTGTTGTTGTTGCGGTGATTCCCATTTCCTCCATGGTTGTGGCCTCCATGGTTGTGCACAGGGTGGGTATGCTGAACATGTCCACCAAACTTACCGGATCCAGTCCCGGTATTCCCTGAGTAGGGGGTGTAGCGAGGCTTCTGCTGAGTGCCGGAGTTGAACTTTCCAACCCCATACTTTCGCTTGCGGTTCTCCATCTGCTGATGTTTCCCCTCCAAGATGAGGGCCTTATCAACCAGCTCCTGGTAGTTGTTGAAGGTGGCTACCGTCAACTGGATGCTCAGCTCATCATTCAGTCCTTCCAAGAACTTCTCCTGCTTGGCCGCATCATCAGCCACATTTCCAGGTGCATAACGGGCTAGCATGCTGAAATCATCAATGTACTGGGCCACAGTGCGACTCCCCTGGCGTAAGTTGCGAAACTCACGCTTCTTCAGACTCATTGCACCAGCTGAGACATACGCGGTGCGGAAGGCTTGCTTGAATTGCTCCCAAGTGACTCCAGCAATGGGATAAGTGGTGGTGTAGTTCTCCCACCAAGCAGCTGCAGGGCCTTCAAGTTGATGCGTGGCAAAACGCACCTTCTCAGCTTCAGAACAACCAGCGGTGATAAGTTCACGCTCCATCTTGGGAAGCCAATCATCTGCCACAATGGGCTCAATGCTGCTGGAGAAAGTTGGATGGTTCAACCTCATAAAACGGGTAAGGTTGTCGGCCTGGGGTGGATGATGGTTGTTGTTGTTCTGGTTCTGGATGATTAGCTGCATCAGGGTGTTTTGTTGCTGGATCAAATGGGTGAGTTCCGGCGGAAAGTTGGACTCAGGGGCGCGTCTTGGAGGCATCTGATGTTTGTAGAGGGGTGAGATTAGCATCGAACAATGGCCTAAGAGTAATTACACTACCCATATGAATGCAACACACAAGTATCACACCACACATTTTATTCAATCATCACAAGGTTCACACGGGGATACAAAATCGATAATCCTAAACATCGGCCTAAAACGTAGAACGATAAAGTAAAATTGGTGGTCTAGTCTAAGTGTACTCCTCAAAATAGCATAGTGTCGGGTCCTTCGGTGGAGCTTTCTTCATAGTCCTCGTCGTTGCTGATCACGGGGGCTACGTCTCCTTCGGGATGAAGGTTCTCGCCCATGTCCAGTTCCTCCTCCAGGTATGCAACTCGAGTCTTCAGCTTCTCGATCCACTCCAGAAAGTCCTTCACTTCCAGCTCATGCTCATAGTGGGTTTCCTGGGCTGCATCTTCAAGCTCAAGCTCGCGGAGTGACAGTTGCTTGATCTTCCTGGCGTCCTTGATCGCGTGATACTCCAGAGTTACGCTGTGCTTCTCCAAGGTCTGGGCATAAGATAAGAGAGCGTCATTGGTCTTGCTTGAGATGATGTCTCCGTCTTCATTTCTCCGGGATACCACGAATAGGTCTGGAGAAATAGGGCAGCCTTTGTATTTATCCTTGATACGTCCGACTGCACAATGGATCGCCATGTCCCTTCCGAGAATCCAGCTCGGTGCGATGAACTCGAAATCCATCGGCTCAGTGCGCGGCTCGAATGTCCTTCCGGGAATATGCACCTCGATCCTGTAGCGTGAATCCTCCGGGTAAGATGAAGTTGGCTTCCCTGTGATAGTCGGCACAGCAATCCTCAAGTCTTTGGTGATCTGCACCAGCTCTTTTCCGAGCGGCATAGTGGTGTTGGGCTGGCAAAACTCCGTGAACATAACAGGGATGAAGGTGGCCATCTAAACATTGGAAAAAATCGGGGAGAAGTCAGAAATGATCAGAGGGGGAAATAGAAGATATAAGAGAAAATAGTTTTCTTCCTAAGGCTTTTCCATTCCTAGAGGTTACGTCCTAAGGTCAGCGTGTGCTCTGATACCATTTCTGTAGCGACCCGACTCAACGAGTCAAGCCTCTGGTGTTTCTGTACCATCCCAAGATCATGCTGGTACACACACAGTACATAATGTATATATTCAAGAGTGCAATCACACAGCTTTATTAATCGAAATCTCATAAAGAGTACTTTATTACAATAAAGGAGTACAATAAAGTGGCTGAAGGCCAACTCATGAGATTATCTAACGAAGACTAAGCGGAAGCATCAGGTAGACGAGTCCATCCGACTCCAAGGGCATGTCGCTGAGCGTAGAATCGTAGCCTCACTCCTGGTCGGAAAAGTACTCTGCAACATGATACGTTGCAGCCGTGTAGGTCAGCATACTGAATATGCTGGCAAATCATCAAGAGAGGGGGTAAAATAATAATCAACTATCTCTACATGCATATTTGGCCGGTGGAGCTAAGTTTTTGCATAAAGCCAGTTTTATCCTACAACAAAAGGGGTCGAAAGCAAAAATATTACTACATAGTTTGTTGTTAACGAGATGGTTCCGCCAACCAGTTCTCGTACCCGAATAGTTGTTAACACCCACATCATTATTAAGTTGTGTCGAGAGTTCAGGGGAAATTCAATGCCTTCGGCTCAAGTTGTCCATGACCGTGGACACGGCTAATCAATTAGGTTGGGTACTCTGCAGAGTTTTGCACACGTTCCCCACAAGATTTGATCGCCTCCGGATTTGTCCTCGCACTTCAGGGTGTTTGAAGACCGGATGATCAAAACATGGTCTTTCAACGGGTCCCTCTGAATCCCAGTCGGTGCCCATCCATTCCTACCGTTCGTTTACATATGCTAGCACCGCCTGTCCAGAGTCGCCGCGTTGTCCAACCAAGCCAGAGCCCATAATGACTTGTGGCTGTGCAGGTAAGCCTTGAGTCTTGAAGTCTCCGTCCGTCCCTTTGAGCCTGGGTGAAGCTTTCCGCAGGATGACATGACCTCTCCAGCATCCCGGGCATCCACTGGGTTTTCCAGGGAGCCGATCAACCGTCCTTCACCCAGTGTTGCATTGCGTCCGAGGTCTTGAAAATATTGTCTTAGTCCGGTCTTGGTTATTATATCAATCTCGCATCTCTCGTGCCATACACTCAACCGATAACCCGTCTACTTTAGCATAGCATATATATAACTTTATCGTCCCGGGGCCAAGTATCGGGGTGTTGGTGTTCCTACCACATGATACTACACCTATGACTAAAGTTTCCAAGTACCTAGGCAGCATGCAAATAGGGCAAAGAAGGTGATCTACTATGCATTGAAAACATAGGTAAAATAACATGATCAAAGATGACTTGCCTTGATGATAGTTGTCCTGCTCGAGCGTCTCTAAGTAACACGCTTCGCACTCCGGATGATCTACCGATACAAACACAAAGCACACCATAAGCAATTCAATCATGCCACGAGTAAAAATAACATCACATGCAATGATTGGCAAACGACTACGCAAAAGAATTTTATCGCGCGTCGGTAGGACAAAAACTTGTTTCTGTTGAAAACACTAGTAAAATACTTGGAAAATTCTGAAACTTCTACTACAGTAAGGTTTTATCACTAGAAAACAGTAGCAAAAAGAATCAACTCAATATCATTTTTCAAACTCCTGGAATAGGCAAAACAATGTTTAAACTAAATCTGCTCTAACTTATATTTGAAAATTCCCAACAAATAAAAATTATATATTTTTAAATACTACAGGAAATTTGTGAGCTACTGGAAAAAGAATCAATGTCATTGGACTTAGGGATAAAAAGTTGTGATCAAAACAAGATTGAAAGTTTCTGGCTGTAGTGGCAAGTTCTAAAGAAAGGCACACGTGGCAAGTTCTATTGGCTGTAGTGGCTGTGTGTTTTCTTGGTTTGGAGCAAATGTCCCATGGCTTGCAAAACCACTGGCTAAATCTTAAGTGACCAAACGAACCGTTGGTTTTCTGGACTAAACCGAAGGGGTATAGGTGATCTAATCCTAGCCATTGCATGGTGTTGCATGGGATCTAAGGGCCGAGATTGAGTGCATGCAAATAGAGAGAGAGATGGATAGCTACCTGCTGGCTGTAGCTTGCACCGGCAAGAAAGGAGATGACCGGCGAGGAAGGAGGGAGTAGCTCCGGGCGGTGGGGCGTCGGGCGGCGGCGGTGAGGTTCCTCCTCCGCGGGGAAGAGGCGGCGGTGGAGAGAGAGTTCGGGGAGGGCTCCTCCTCCGGGCGAGGACGAGGTGCAGCAGCTTTCGGGCTGCTGCCGCTGCTCGCGACGGCGGCTAGGGCGGCGGTGGGGTGAGGCGCCGGCGGCGGCTTGTGGAGGCGGCGGTGGAGACGGCGGCGGCTAGGGTTGGGGAGAGGTGGCGGTGGGGGGGGGTTTATATAGGCTTAGGGGAGGAGAGTAAAAGGAAGGAGAGGGAGAACTTTGGGAAGGAGATCACGGGAGAGAAAATAGGAAAGAGAGGGAGAGGTGGCGGTGGAGAGAAAAGGAAAAGGAGGGAGGAGAAATAGGAAAGAGAGAATAAGGAAAGGGGAGGGAGGAGAACGTGGGGAGGGATTGCATGCATGGAAGGTGCATGCGTGCATGCATGGGGGCGGCTGGGCTGAGCCCTTGTGGCTCGGCCTGGCAGTGTTCTCTTTTTTTTTTAAAAGAACAAACAGCAGTAAAAAAAATAAAAAAATAAAATATGGCCTCACTAACAAATACTATAAAGAGTACTAATATATATAATACATATAGGAACCCTAGTTCCACCTAATGCAAATTTTTTTTAAAAAAGTTTTATGCAATTAGATCACACAACGCGATCGGAAAAAAAACTCGACTTAAATAATTCGGAATTTGGAAAAATTTGCAAAAACCAAAAATGGTGACTTTAACTCACAGGGGAGAAGTCATATTATCTCCGCTCCGATAAATTGCCCGCAGTCACATAACGATAAAAATTTTCAGAAGAACGCAATGATGCATAAAATATGGAATGCAAATGAATGATCTATTAACATCCGAATTTACGAAAATTGGGATGTTACAACTATTCTCGATACACTTGGGTACATATCATTATGTATAAAACTGAAGTGCAAGAAGTCTTCAAACGATTTTCCTCAAGGGCCTCGAGGAACTTCGGCGTCAAGATCAAACACATCAGGAGTGACAATGGAGAAGAATTCAAAAACACTGGTCTTGATGATTATCTTGGTCAACTTGGTATTACTCATGAATTATCTGCTCCTTATACTCCTCAACAGAATGGCGTCATTGAACGCAAGAACATGACTGGTTGAAATGGCATGGACCATGCTTGAAGAATATCAGACTCCTCGTCGTTTCTGGCCTGAAGCAATCAATACTGACTGCCACATCATCAACAGGGTATATCTTCACAAATTCCTCAAGAAAACCTCATATGAACTCATCACTGACAAGAAGCCCAATGTAAGTTATTTCAAAGTCTTTGGTGAAAAATGCTGGATTAGAGATCCTCACCATAGTTCAAAATTTGCACCTAAAGCACATGAGGGTTTTATGCTTGGTTACGGAAAGGACTCGCACACCTACATAGTATTCAACACCTATCACAACAAGGTTGTTGAAATTGTAGATGTGTGGTTCGATGAAACAAATGGCTCACAAAGAGAGCAATTGCCTCCTGTGCGAGACAAATTATCTCCTGGGGAAGCTATCAAGTTCAAAGCTACTGAAGACATCATTCCTAGTGAGGAAATTCCTGAAGAAGTCGTCTCAGCACTGATGAAATTCAAGAAGGTGCACCTGAGGAAATTTCTTTAGATCAAATTCCTCAATCCATACAAAATCCTCAACCAGCTCTTCCAAGGATTGCAAATGAAGTAGAACTTGACAAAATCCTCGATGACATCAATGCGCCAGGTCCTCTCACTCGCTCAAAAGCTTCACATTTAGTTAACTTTTGTGGGCATTCCTCTTTTGTGTCTATCACAGAACCCTCAAAAGTTGCTGAAGCCTTCATGGAACTTGAGTGGATTCAAGCCATGCACGATGAACTTCTTCAATTCAAGCTAAATCACGTGTGGGAACTCGTCAAACGACCAGATCCTCGCAAGCACAATATCATCGGCACCAAGTGGATTTTCAGAAACAAGCAAGATGAGGATGGTCAAGTGGTGAGGAATAAGGCACGGCTTATAGCCGAAGGCTACACATAGGTTGAAGGATTGATTTCGATGAAACTTTTGCACCTGTCGCTAGACTTGAAAGTATTCGAATACTTCTTGCTTATGCTAATCATCATAACATTACTCTATATCAAATGGATGTGGAAAGTGCATTCCTCAATGGTAAGCTTGAGGAAGAAGTATATGTTGCTCAACCCCCAGGTTTTGAGGATCCGAAACATCCAGAAAAAGTCTTCAGACTCAAAAAGGTAACGTGTGGCCTCAAGCAAGCCCATCGGGCGTGGTATGATACATTGAAGAAATTCCTCATGAAGAAAGGCTTCAAACCTGGTTCACTCGATCCAACTCTTTTCACAAAATCATATGGTAATGAACTTTTTGTGTGCCAAATATATGTCGACGACATTATCTTTGGTTGTACTGACAAACGATACAGTGATGAATTTGCTTACATGATGAGTGAAGAATATCAGATGTCTATGATGGGGGAGTTGAAATTCTTCTTAGGTCTTCAAATTCGTCAACAACACAATGGCATCTTCATATCATAGGAGAAATACCTCAAGGATGTTCTGAAGAAATTCGACATGCATGAATGCAAAGGCGTCAAGACTCCTATGCCTACCAACGGACACCTCTGCACTGACAAAAATGGTAAAGATTTCAATCAGCACATATATCGCTCGATGATTGGCTCTTTATTGTATCTATGTGCATCTAGGCCAGATGTAATGCTTAGTGTTTGCATGTGTGCTCGTTTTCAAGCAAAACCGAAGGAATCACACCATAAGGCTGTGAAGCATATTCTTTGATACTTAGCTCACACACCAACACTAGGATTTTGGTACCCCAAGGGTTCAAATCTTCATCTCGTTGGATATTCTGATTCTAATTATGATGATGACCGTGTTGATCGCAAGTCAACATCTAGCACTTGCCATTTCCTCGAAAGATCATTAGTCCGCTGGTCCTCAAGGAAGCAGAACCATGTTTCTCTCTCCACTGCCGAAGTTGAGTACATTGCTGCTGGATCCTGCTGTACTCAACTGCTATGGATGAAGCAAACCCTCAGAGACTACGACATCAACATGAAGAATGTGCCCCTCTATTGTGACAATGAGAGTGCAATCTAGATCGCCTAGAACCCAGTACAACACTCAAAGACTAAGCACATCCAGATTCGTCATCATTTTCTTCGGGACCATGTCCTCAAGGGCAATATCATCATCGATCATGTGAAGACTGACGATCAGCTAGCAAATATTTTCACTAATCCCTTGGATGAGAGAAGGTTTTGCAAGTTGAGGCGTGAGCTAAATATCCTAGAGTCTTCAAATGTTTTGTGAAAACATGCACGCATCCTAACACTTATGCAAAACTGATGGCTTAGATGTGCAACACACGAAGAATCGATTTTCTCCAATCAATGAAGAATATCACTCTTAGTGTGAAGAAATTAATGAAGAATCTGGTTCTCAGGGCCCTACGACAATTGTATGCGACGCCTGAAATCATCATTATTATACGGTGGGTCACGCCAGCACCCAACTTTGAAATTCTTCAAGCTGTTTTTCTTCAAAGTTGAAATTCATCAATCTAACACTTTGTCACAAAATCCTCAAGTTTTTCAAAATCATCAAAATCTTCAAATTTCTCAAAACTTTTGATGATTTTCATTTGCATAGATATATATATATATATAGAGAGAGAGATTGAGATTTCAAAGTCCTCAACATCATTCACTTATAGTTCAGTCTTCAATTTGATATTTCATCTAAGTGAATGTGATCGGACCCGACCCCCCTCTATGCTAAGCTCAACCAAGTCTATTCATTTCTTCATATGTGTTCTTCTTGACACTTGTTCAAAATCCTCATTATGCCCTTGTCAGCTGAGGACTTTGCAACGAAATCCTCGAAGATTCAAAAATCATTTTTATAACGTTACACAGTAACTGGACCCACTTCTCACGATCAGATAATCATGAACTCCACCGCTTCAGTCGTGGGCTCCATGTGTCATGCGGAGACGAAGGGGCAAGGGCAGTTCGATCCGAAAGTTTCGGCCGAAAAGTTTTTCACTGAGCTATAAATAGGCCCTTACCCCCCTCAGTCAAATCTCTTCGTCCTCTCGTCTTCTCCGCTCGAGCTCAACCCTAGCGCCACCACTAGCAATCTCGTCGCCGGTGAGGAAAAGCTTCGCTGTCTCACCCTCGCCGTCGCCGAACTCACGCAGGACGCGGAATCTCTTCCTCCGTCGCCGCCGTAGCTGATCTCCATCGCCGAGTTAGGGTGCAGAAGATCTGAACCGAAGAGCTTCTCTCTTTTACTGCTCCAGTTCTTCATGCTCTTCGCTCAGGGTAATTAAAATCCTATTTTACTGCCTCTGTTGATCTGTTATTTCACTTTAGACTCGCAAAATATATTTTTCCTCAGAGTGTCTGTCAGCCTTGTACACTCATTCCTCAAACACTTGATGAATTTCACTAAGTCACTCAAATTCTTCATGAGATTCCTCAATTGTGTAAATTCTTGAATCTGCACAACTCCGGAACCCAAGATCATAATGCTTAGTCAAATTCCTCATCCCACTGGTCAAATTCCTCAACTACTAAATTTTTTCAATTTCTTCAAATCTGAGAACGCATATGACCTCTCCAAATTATTCGCACCTATACTATGTTCGCAGGTACAAAAATGTCAGCTGATGAATCTCTAGGTTCTCATCAACTTAACTCATTTGAGCGTTCCTCGAAGAAACTTTACCTGTGTTATTAGAATCTTCAAGAGTTCATATTCCTTAGAAAAAGCCTCAGTTGAAGAAAATGGAGGATGACCGTAAGCAGAAGGGAGGAAATAAGCTTGAACAGAACACAACTTTTCAAATACCTGAAGACATATATGTTGACTACTCCACTCCTGATGAGGAAATTCATCGGAAAGAAACCATGGAGAAGCGCAAGATAAGCTTCAGAAAATTGAACGCAGGTGGGCTAAGGAGTGGAAGGAGTACATATATGTTACTCCTAAGTATGCGAAGAAATTCGCCCTCAAGCAACCCTGCAAGAGGCCTCCTCAGGGTGATCAACAACCTGCTCATCCCTCAAGCATTGAAACCATTGAGGATTATCCTGATGAGAAAAGCAAATATATGTCTAAGCTACAAAAGAAGGCAGAAGCAGCTTTGAAGAAATTCAATGATGACTCTGCTGCTGCATGCACTGCCGGCACCTCTTCAGCTGCTGAGGCCTCTGCTACAGCAATTCCTCAGAAGCAGAATGTGCTGAAGAAACCCAAAGCCTCAGTGCCAAAAGAGCAAATGCCTCAGAAGGCTGCAATAGTGGCAAAATCTTCAACAACACCATAGTCTTCACAACCTCAACAGAAGCAGCTCATTAAACATCAACATGTTCAATCAAGTTCCTCAGTGTCGTCTGCCACGAGCTCTGTTGCAAAGTCTTCACCACCTTTATTGAAGACTAAAATGACCGCTGGAAGAGGCATTAGGCCAAGTCCTAGAAAAGTCATCAACGTTCCTTCTGCATCAGAAGGAAATGAAGAATTTGATGAGGAGACACTTCAAGCTATCATCAAAAACAAGCAGGAACGAGTTGCTCAAGCCTCAGGCAGCTCCATTCCTCTAGCCATGGACCTGAAGGTTTCACTAGATTTCATCGACCTTTGGTATGAAGATCCAAACACTCCTGTTGATGACTTAAAACTTCCCCCTGGTGTAAGCCTCATGGTGGCCACTTTCATCAATGAGGCAAAGCGGAAAGAGCAGCAAGCACCAAGCAAAGGCTGAAAAAATCAAGAAGGAGAAATTCCTCAAGCAGAATCTTCTCAAGCTGATGCCTGAAGCACTTTTATCAACTCGGGCTGAACTTCAAACCCTAACAGATAAGTATACAAGTCTTCACACTGATCGTGAAGGAGTCAAGGTGAAATTCATCAAGGTTGCATCTACCGCAGTTGATGAATATAACAAGAGAACGGCCCCTCCAAAGCAGCAAGCAGCACCATAGTCAAGCTACACTGTTTAGCTGCGTGAGGAAGATGAAACTGATGAACCAGCTGCTGAGAATATTCCTCAAGATATTCCAGTTGATGAAAATGCTCCAGCTGATGAAACTGCCAGGCCTGACACTACACCACTGACTGATGAAATTGTTCCTTCACCTCAACCATCAAGGGTGAAGAAAGTTACTCCATCTGCATCAGACGTGAAGAAGACTAAAGCGGCTGAGAAAGAAGCAAAGAAGAGAAAAGCTTCAATGACCTCAAAAACCTCAGAGGCCAAACGCCTGAAGGTCACTCAGTCAGAGTCTTCAGCTGCCCCGGTGGATGCTACTCCTCTGAATGTAGCTCCATCTTACTTGATCGTTCCCTTCGGAGTTGACTATGTCATTCCTCAAGATGATGAAGAAATGGAGGATGCTGAAGATGAAGAAACAATGGATGAGGAAATACAGATAGACAATATACCTCAGTCCACCATTCCTCCAAAGACCACTGAAGAACAAGTGGGTGATGATGAAACTGGGTGCAACACTCTAGTGATTCATGATGATTTCATGGAAGAGACTCATCCTCGCTCACCCAGGTCAACTCAAATTCCTCCGACTCCTGCTACAACTGAAATCCTCACAGGTTCTGATGGGAAAACCTTTCGTGAGGAATCTGCTCAATAATCAGTTGCATCAGCTGAAGACAATACAACGACAAATACTGCAACTGCCTCCCAACAAGCAAATTCCTCAAGCTCAGGAAAATCCTCAAACTGAGGAAAATGCTTAGTCTAAAGAAAATGCTACTGCACCCAACACTGAAACCGCTATTATTGTGGTAAACACAGAAACGACAATGGTAGTGGCTACTCCTCAAGAACAGCAGCATAATCTTCAACCACAACAGAATCAGCCTTTCTTCAAAAGGCCAAAATTTCAGAAAGAGACATTGTATGAAGAATGCATGTACTTCACTGGCGAAAATCCATATGATAAGGTTCACATCAGGCACATGAAGTTTTGGACAAGGAACCAACTCAACTATTATGCTTTAGTGCTCTGTGGGAGAAACAAGATATTTCAGCATACCCATACTCCTCACTGTGATATGGAGGAAATACCTTGCTTTGCTCCAGTCCTCAACATTCTTCGCGAAGATGGATTACCGCCTTTCTGCACTGACATCGGCGATTGGAACACTGACATCATTCTTCAATTCTACGCCACTCTTCACATCTCTGGCGACCCAAAGGATGTCAACACTTGGGTTTTGGATTGGATGTCTGAGGACACGCACTACAAAGCGCCTGCAACTGAATTGCTTCGAGCTCTTCCAATCTCAATTCCCTCAGAGCATGTAGTGCTGATGTATGATGAACGAGAACTACCCACCAGACTGATGGAAGTCCTCATGAAGACTTTGGCCAAGGGCCAACCTCCAAGGACTCGATTTCTTGTACAAGACTTGAAGTATGAACCAAGAACAGTCTACAAAATCCTGTCTTATGCTATTGCTCCTATCAAAGGGCATGATGATGAAGAAGATGTCGTAGGCATCATGAAGAATATCCTATTCAATGTCATCCATGGCATACCGATGAACCTTCATGATTTCTTCTTGAGGACTTTGTCTGACAATGCCCTATCGCCATTTGAATTGAAGATTTATGCGCCGTGGATTATGAGATTCATCAGAAACAGGTCAGGCATCAACTACCAATCACATCGGATATTTGCCACCAATCAAAGTCATCAAGAAATCATTTGAGCCCGTTGAAGGCAAAGGCAAATCTGTAATTGATGAAGGAAATCGGCCCCTTGATAGCCAGTTTCACAAGGCAGATTCATATTCTTCATACGATCACACTGCTACCCAAGATCCACCAAGCCCAACTGCCCTCAGAGTGATGAATAACAGAGAGCTACTCTTCAGTCTTCATCAAAAGGTCGATCGCAATCACAAGTGGGTTAAACGTCAGTTCAACGCCATTGTGAAAACCCTCAATGAAACTCAGAATGCAGTGAAGAAAAATCACTATTATCTTCATGAGGTGTTTGATTGAACCTGGGTCACCTTGGCTCATCTGAAGACTCAAGAGCAACTTGAGGAATTGAAATTTACTCAAGACTTCGACTGGCCGTGGCCTCCAAAGAAGAAACTCAAGCCAATTCCAGTTCCTGACTTGATGGTTGCCGCTGGCTACGCCTATAGGGATTTCCTTGGCAAATATGCAAAGGATTCCCCCGCATCCTTGGAGCCTTGCGTTGGTGTTCCCTTGAAGAGGAAAGGGTGATGTAGCACAGCGGCGGTGAGTATTTCCCTTAGTTTGAGAACCAAGGTATCAATCCAGTAGGAGGATCGCGTCAAGTCACAAGTACCTGCACAAACACAAAGAGCTTGCACCCAATGCTATGAAGGGGTTGTCAATCCCTTATAGATTGTTTGCAAAGTGATAACTGAAAGCAAAAAGTAAACAAAGCAAAGTAAGAGTAAAAGCTGACATGATAATTGTGAATAGACCCGGGGGCCATAGTGCTCACTAGTGGCTTCTCTCATGAAAGCAAGTAGACGGTGGGTGAACGAATTACTGTCGAGCAATTGATAGAACCGCGCAAAGTCATGACGTTATCTATGGCAATTATCATATATATAGGCATCACGTCCAAAACAAGTAGACCAATACTTTCTGCATCTACTACTATTACTCCACACGTCGACCGCTGTCCAGCATGCATCTAGTGTATTGAGTTCATAAGAACAGAATAACGCCTTAAGCAAGATGACATGATGTAGATGGACAATCTCAAATCTATGATGAAAGCCCATCTTGTTACCCTTGATGGAAACAACACGATGCGTGCCTTGCTGCCCCTTCTGTCACTCGGAAAGGTCAGCGCACGGTATGAACCCAAAACCAAGCACTTCTCCCATTGCAAGAATCATAGATCTAGTTGGCCAAACAAAACCCAAGACTCGGAGAGACTTACAAGGATATCAAATCATGCATATAAGAAATCAGCAAAGACTCAAATATAATTCATAGATAATCTGATCACAAATCCATAATTCATCGGATCTCGACAAACACACTGCCAAACAGGATTACATCGGATAGATCTCCATGAAGATCATCGAGAACTTTTTATTGAAAATCCAAGAGAGAGAAGAAGCCATCTAGCTACTAACTATGGACCCGTAGGTCTGAAGTAGACTACTCACGAGTCATTGGAGAGGCAATGATGTTGATGTAGAAGCCCTGCAGTTCCAAAGTCCCCTCCGGCAAGGCAAGGGGAAGGGTCTCCAGATGAGATCTCGCGGAAACGGAAGCTTGAGGCGGCGGAAAAGTGGTTTCGTGGACGCCCTTATTTTTTCTGGGATTTTAGGGAATATATAGGCCAAAGAGCTAGTGCAGGGGAGCTCCAGGGAGGCCACAAGCCTCGTAGCCGCAGGCCCCCCCTAGGCGCGGCTACAGGGCTTGTGGGCTCCTTGTGGGCCTCCTGCCTTAGCCCTCAAGTCCCCCGATCTTCTTTTGTTCAGGAAAAATTCATTTCGGGGATTTTATTCCGTTTGGACTCCGTTCCAAAATCAGATCTGAAAAGAGTCAAAAACACGGAAAAAACAAGAACTGGCACTTGGCACTGAATTAATAAGTTAGTCCCAAAAAAATATAAAAGGTATATAAAACATCCAAAGTTGACAAGATAACAGCATGAAACCATCAAAAATTATAGATACGTTTGAGACGTATCAAGCATCCCCAAGCTTAACTCCTACTCGTCCTCGAGCAGGGAAGTGATAAAGAATGAATTTTTGATGCTTTCATGCTACCTAGCATAGATGTCCTTTGTAACTCCTCTTATGTGACATGAATGTTCAGATCCGTTAGATTCAAAACAATAGTTTGCTATTGACGTGGAGACAATAATTCTTCAAGCAAACTAGCAAGGTAATCATGAAATTTCAAAATAACAAGGCCAAAAGAAAGTTATCCCTACAAAATCATATAGTCTGGTTATGCTCTAACATCCTTGCACAACGAATTTAAATCATGCACAACCTCGGTATTGGCCAAGTAATTGTTTTCACACCTTTACTTTCTCAGACTTTTTCAACTCTCACGCAATACATGAGTGCGAGCCATGGTTTTAGCACTATAAGTGGAAAGGAGTGTGGTGGAGGTTGCAAGGCAAACAAGGAGAAGATGGTCACATTGACTAGGCATATCAATGAGCTATGGAGATGCTCATCAATACATATTAATGTGAATGAGTAGGGATTGCCATACAAATGATGCACTAGAGCTAAGAGTATGTGAAAGCTCTTAAAGAAAACTGGTGGGTGTGCATCCAACTTGCTTGCTCACGAAGACCTAAGGCAATTTTGAGGAAGCCCATCATTGGAATATACAAGCCAAGTTATATAATGAAATTTTCCCACTAGCTACATGGTGGTGACAAAACGAGAGACTCTCAATCATGAAGATCACGGTGCTTGATAATCACAAGTGTGCAAAGATAGTAGCATTGTCCCTTCTCTCTTTTTCTCTCATTTTTTTGTTGGGCTGTTTGGCCTCTTTTTTTTGTGGGCATCTTTGGCCTCTTTTATTTCCTCACATGGGACAATTCTCCATCAATGATGATCATCACACTTACAACTCAAAACTTAGAGCAATGATGACTCTATATGGAATGCCTTCGGCAGTGTACCGTGACAATGCTGTAGCATGGCATGGACATCAATGGAAACATCATGCTAGCTATCTTATGATCATGCAATGGCTATGTAGAAGCTGTGGCACATGTCATGGTGGTAGTTGCATGGCAATATATCTCGGAATGGCTTTGAAAATGCCATAGTAGGTAGGTACGGTGGCTGTTTTGAGGGAGGCTAATGGTGGTTTTATGCACCGGCGAAAGTTGCACGACACTAAAGAAGATAGTGATGCTGGAAGGTGAAAGTGCATCTAAACCATGGACTCAACATTAGTCATGAAGAACTCATATACTTGTTGCAAAAGTTTAAGTAGTAATCGAAACAAAGCATTCAACGCATACTCCTAGGGGAAGGGTTGGTAGGTATAAACCATCGCGCGATCCCGACCGCTACACAAAGGATGACAATCAATAAACTAATCATGCTCAGACTTCATCACATAGCGGTTCACCATACGTTCATGCTACGGGAATCACTAACTCCAACACAAGTATCTCTAGATCCACAACACCTTACTAGTATAACTTCAATATTACCACAACCACAACTCAAAACTAATTGAGATGAATCAAACTTCTCTAACTACTCAATGCACATGAAGGTGGAAGTTTTCATATCCCTTTGGATAACTGCCCCTTTTGAGACTACTTTCATAGCATAGATCAACTACCATGCCACGCACTGCCGTGCTCCAAAAGATAGAAGTGAAGTACACAGAGCAAAATAAACTAGCTCAAAAGATATAAGTGAAACACATGTGAGCTGAATTGCCTAACCAAAGGATATAAGTGAAGCTCGACAAAAGCACGGTAAGTGCATGTCTCTCTCTCTAGGTGTGCAGCAAGGAAGATTGTGACACAACAAAAATAAAAGACTCCAACGATACAAGACGCTCCAAGCAAAACACATAACATGTGGTGAATGGAAATATAGCCCCAAGTAACGTTACCGATGGATTGAAGACGAAAGAGGGGATGCCTTCCCGGGGCATCCCCAAGCTTAGGCTTTTTCGGCATCCTTGAATCAACTTGGGATGCCTTGGGAATCCCCAAGATTGAGCTCTTGCCACTCTTTATCTCTTTGTCCATAAGAAGTTCACCCAAAACTTGAAAACTTCACAACACGAAACTTAAACAGAAACTCGTGATATCATTAGTATAAGAAAGCAAATCACCACTTCCTTAGATACTGTAGCAAACTTAAATTCTACTTATGTTGATGTTGGGTTACTGTATTTTCAATCTTCCATGGCTAATACCCCCCGATACTATCCATAGTTTCATCAAAATAAGCAACCAGCTCAACAAAAACTGAATATGTTAACAGCAGACCAGTCTGTAGCAATCTGTATACTTAGTATACTTCTGGTACTTCAAAAAATCTTAAAAATTACGACGGTCTGGGGAAAAACCATATCAATCAGAAGCAAAAAGAATCAACTCAAAAGAGATTTCTGAATAAAAATGAAAAGTCATCTCGTGAGCGAAAAGTTTCTGTACTTTTCCAGCAGGATCAAACAACCATTACCAAGACTAGTCATAAAGGTTTTTCTTAGCTCAAACACAAAAAACACAATCACAACAGAATTGTGATGGTGTGGATGCAAAAAACAGAAAGAAAAAGATAAATTCATTGGGTTGCCTCCCAACAAGCGCTATTGTTTAACGCCCCTAGGTAGGCATCAATGATGCTCACACAAAAGACAAGAGTTGAAGCACAACGAGAGCATCATAAAGCTTGTGAAAATCACATCTAAGTCTAACATACTTCCTATGCATAGGCATTTAATAGGAAAACAGATTGTCAAGACAACCAATAGTTGCCATATGCAAGGAAGAAGAAAGAGACAATAACAATCTCCACATACCGAGAGGTAATTTGGTAACATGAAAGTTTCTACCACAATATTTTCCTCTCTCATAGAAATTACATGTGGGATCATAATCAAATTCAACAATATAGCTATCACAAAGGATATTCTTTTCATGATCCACATGCATGCAAAGTTGACGCTCTTCAAAAATAGTGGGATTATCATCAACTAAAGTCATGACTTCTCCAAACCCACTTTCAATAATATTGCAAATATCATATTCATCATGAGGCTTAAACAAATTTTCAAGATCATAAGAAAAATCATCGCCCCACTCAAGATCATTGCAACAAGTAGTGGACATAGCAAAACTAGCATCTCCAAGCTTAGGGTTTTGCATATTTTTATCATGATTGTCACTAATAGAATGTATAGTGAAACCATTGCAATCATGCTTTTCATCCAAGGAGCCCTTGTGAATCACTTCATAAATTTCTTCCTCGCAATTTTCAGATTCACGCATCTCAAGCAAAACTCCATAAAGATAGTCAACTGCACTCCACTCACTAGCAATTGGATCAACATAATGGGATCTCTTAAAGAGATTAGCAAGTGGATGAGGATCCATATCACTAGATTTTCAGCAAGCGAAGATGCAAGCATATTGAAGGCACATAGCACACAACCAACGGAAAGCAAGCAAAAGAAAAGGGCGAACGAAAAAGGCAAATGAAGAAAAGGGCAAATGAAAAAGGCAAATGAAAACGGCAAATGTGAAGTGGGGGAGAGGAAAACGAGAGGCAACTAGCAAAAAGGGTAAATGCAAGAGATCTGTTTGTGACACCTAAGTGGATAGATCTTGACTTGATATCTCCCCGGCAACGGCGCCAGAAATCCTTCTGCTGCTGGCTACGCCTATAGGGATTTCCTTGGCAAATATGCAAAGGATTCCCCCGCGGCCTTGGAGCCTTGCGTTGGTGTTCCCTTGAAGAGGAAAGGGTGATGTAGCACAGCGGCGGTAAGTATTTCCCTCAGTTTGAGAACCAAGGTATCAATCCAGTAGGAGGATCGCGTCAAGTCACAAGTACCTGCACAAACACAAAGAGCTTGCACCCAACGCTATGAAGGGGTTGTCAATCCCTTATAGATTGTTTGCAAAGTGAGAACTGAAAGCAAAAAGTAAACAAAGCAAAGTAAAAGTAAAAGCTGAGATGATAATTGTGAGTAGACCCGGGGGCCGTAGTGTTCACTAGTGGCTTCTCTCATGAAAGCAAGTAGACAGTGGGTGAACGAATTACTGTCGAGCAATTGATAGAACCGCGCAAAGTCATGACGTTATCTATGGCAATGATCATACATATAGGCATCACGTCCAAATCAAGTAGACCGATACTTTTTGCATCTACTACTATTACTCCACACGTCGACCGCTATCCAGCATGCATCTAGTGTATTGAGTTCATAAGAACAGAGTAACGCCTTAAGCAAGATGACATGATGTAGATGGATAATCACAAATCTATGATGAAAGCCCATCTTTTTACCCTTGATGGCAATAACACGATGTGTGCCTTGCTGCCCATTCTGTCACTAGGAAAGGTCACCGCACGGTATGAACCCAAAACCAAGCACTTCTCCCATTGCAAGAATCATAGATCTAGTTGGCCAAACAAAACCCAAGACTCGGAGAGACTTACAAGGATATCAAATCATGCACATAAGAAATCAGCAAAGACACAAATATAATTCATAGATAATCCGATCACAAATCCACAATTCATGGGATCTCGACAAACACACCGTCAAAGAGGATTACATCAGATAGATCTCCATGAAGATCATGGAGAACTTTGTATTGAAGATCCAAGAGAGAGAAGAAGCCATCTAGCTACTAACTACGGACCCGTAGGTCTCAAGTAGACTACTCACGAGTCAATGGAGAGGCAATGATGTTGATGTAGAAGCCCTCCAGCTCCAAAGTCCCCTCTGGCAGGGCACCGAGAAGGGTCTCCACATGAGATATCAAGGAAACAGAAGCTTGCGGCAGCGGAAAAGTGGTTTCGTGGACGCCCTTATTTTTTCTGGGATATTAGGGAATATATAGGCCAAAGAGCTAGGGCAGGGGAGCTCCAGGGAGGCCACAAGCCTGGTAGCCGCAGGCCCCCCTTGGCCGCGGCTACAGGGCTTGTCGGCTCCCTGTGGGCCTCCTGCCTTGGCCCTCAAGTCCCCCGATCTTCTTCTGTTCTGGAAATATTCATTTCGGGGATTTTATTCCGTTTGGACTCCGTTCCAAAATTAGATCTGAAAAGAGTCAAAAACACAGAAAAACAGGAACTGGCACTTGGCACTGAATTAATAAGTTAGTCCCAAAATATATATAAAAGTTATATAAAACATCCAAAGTTGACAAGATAACAACATGAAACCATCAAAAATTATAGATACGTTTGAGACGTATCAGTGGATAGCTCATTTTCTTCATTCCGCACTGCTGAGTCAGATGAAGATCCAGAAGACACTGCAACTGGTCCAAGGAAGAAGCCTGTCTCCAAGAATCCTCAAGCCTCTTTATCACCCAAGAAGTGAATTTCTTCAAAGGGCGTTAGTCCTCAGTTTTGTCCCTTTTCGTCACTTGATGCCAAAGGGGGACAAATCTGCGAGTTAGTCTTCAAGCGGGATCTATTTTGGGGCTTATAAACATTATTAAGTTATAAACTCTTGGTTCTCCTGAAGTGTTTTGATGTAATGAGTTGTAACTTAAGCCCGATGGTGCTCTAACTCTTTTGAACATTTTTATTCGCATGCTTATTCCTCAAAGTATATTAATGCACGCATGCTGAAACTCCTCAGGCACCATTTTTCATCATGCATTTTCAAATTCCTCATTTTGTATGTCAAATGTGTGCATGCTTTACAAGATACAGGGGGGAGATCTCCATGATACAAATCTTCAATGTGCATCTGCTGTTCAAAGCAAATTCCTCAAAATATGACAATCTTTAGGGGGAGTCTCTCGGTATCTTGATTTCAAATTACTCAAACTCGGCACTTATATTTCTTATTATTATCCCCGTTGAAAACCTAACCTAGTTGTTATCAACCACCAAAAAGGGGAGATTGTAAGTGCATCTAGTGCCCTTAGTGATTTTGGTGGTTTGAAGACTTATAGGTTAAGTGACTAATGTGTTTTTAAGTGTACACATGCTCTATAAGTCGCTGAGGAGTTTGAGCTATACGATGAATATCGACCCCTAAAAATGTATGTCTTCGGCTGAAGACTTTGATCATGAAGAAATTGCGAAGAAATGATATTCCTCATGAATATATTAAAGATGAGGAATTCGGTGGTTCTTGAAGAAAATCAGTCTGAAGACTTTGAAGCGTGAAGATTTACTCTTTCTTTTTCATTTTCTTTACTCTTGAGTCATAGGAACACTGTACTGTTAAAGGGGGTCAAAGTAATACTACAGAATGAATTTCCTCATGATGCTCAACCCAAGCCTAAACCTAGAAAAGCCTCAAGTGAGGAATATGAGAGACATGAGGACTTTCACAGTTGAAAGTTCCGACCGTTGCCGTGGCAAGCACCACCTCACTAATCTTATCCACCCAACGGTCACAATCTTTAAGGGCATTTATGTCAAATCATGTCGGGATGCTCCCAGGCTATAAATAGCTGCCCCCACAACCACTAGCTGGTTGGCTGCTCCGAGAGAAACTGACACTTGTAATTTTGAGCAACCCAAATTCCTAAGAGTCTTTGAGAGAAAATCATCAAGTGAGGAAATACCCCAAACCCAAAACCAAGTGATTGAGCATCACTGAAGAATTTGTTCCTGTGTGGAACTGAAGCATTTTACCTTGGAGAACTATGCATCCTCCAGACAGTTAGGCGTCATGGTCTAGATTATCCAGCAGTCAGTTGTGGATCGTCGGGTGACCGAGTTTGTGAGGGTTTGGAAGTCTGCCCTGAAGACTTACCATGAGTGTTGGGCGAGGAATGTGTGTCCTTATCTCAAGAAGAATACGGTAGGGACTGTGTTTCCCGGGACTATGTGTCCTTTGGTTTCAATACCAAGCTGCTCCAAACCAGACGTTTGACTGTCACAGTTGTTGGAACTGGGTCATCAACAACTGTCTTCATCGTGATACCGGTTCTTTTTGTTCAACTCTTTCATTTCCTCAGAATTGTATGTTGAAGACTTTCATTTGTGCTATTTGAAGAATTTGTCTGAAGACTTTCTCTAAATTTCCTCAACCTCAAATTCTTCATTCAAGCTAATCCTCACCTGCATACTATGTACCAGCGTTCTGTGCAAACCGATTCTCATATTCTTCACCAAGTAATCTGCTGCAGTAGTTTTTGCACATCTCATCCTTCACTATTTCCGCTACACTTAATTCATCACTGAGGAATTTCCTCAAAAGGAATTTCCTCAGCGATGAAATTCTAAAAATCTCCTATTCACCCCCCTCTAGCCGATATAACACACTTTCAATAGGAAAGTTTTTATTATATCCCTCTTGGATGCCTATTATATTAGGACTAAATTCATAACCTAAACCAATTACCATGTTGTTTAAGGAACTCTCAAAATAATATTAGTAAGGTACGAGAGTTTAATAATTCCACAACACCGTCGTCCTCTAAAAGATATAACTAAAGTATTAGAGCAACACTGCCTAGCTCAAAAGATATAAGTGAAGCATAAAGAGTACTCTAATAAATTCACGATTCAGAATGTCTCTCTCTCTCTCTCTCTCAAAAAATGTGTGCAGCAAGGATGATTGTGTCTAGCTAAAAAGTAAAGACTCATATCATAAAAGATACTCCAAGCAAAACACATATCATGTGGTGAATAAAAATATAGTCTCAAGTAATTTACCGATGGATTGAAGACGGAAGAGGGGATGCCTTCCGGGGCATCCCCAAGCTTAGGCTCTTTGGTATCCTTGAATATGACTTGGGGTGCCTTGTAAATCACCAAGCTTAGGCTTTTTCCACTCTTTATTCCATAGTCCATCAAATCTTTATCCAAAACTTGAAAACTTCACAACACAAACCTCAACAGAAAACTCATGAGATCCGTTAGTATAAGAAAAATAAATCACCACGTTTGGTATTGTTGTGAACTCATTATTTATTTATATTGATGTAATATTTACCTTATTCCAACTTCTCCATGGTTCATACCACCTGATACAATCCATAGATTCATCAAAATAAGCATACAACACAAAGAAAACAAAATCTGTCAAAAACAGAACAGTCTGTAGCAATATGTTTACTTTGAATACTCTGTAACTCCAAAAATTCTGAAAAATTAGGGAAATCTTGGAAATTTGTAAAAAATTCTTTTGTAACAAATTCATTTCAAAAGCACGTTCCAGTAAATTTATAAAATTCCTGGACTGAGAGCGAAAGTTTCTGTTTTTCAGCAAAATCAACTTGCAAACGCCATACACTATCCCAAAGGTTTTACTTGACTAAACCACTAATTGAAACAAGAAAACACAATTATTATAGAGGTAATAATATGCACATCACTCAAAAACAGAAACAAAAACAAAAGCAAAACAAATAAAATTGGGTTGCCTCCCAACAAGCGCTATTGTTTAACGCCCCTAGCTAGGCATAATGCAATAGATCTAGGTATTGTCATCTTTGGTATTGACAATTTTCGTGAGGGCCTTCTCAAATCCGGGAGGCTATTTCCTCTTCCCCAGGTTTGTAGGTGAAGAAACCACCTTATGTCTAAAGTATCCAAACGCTTATTGCAAAGGGTGATCGGAGTGTTCAAATGGTTGAGGTTTCCACTAGTATGTTTAAGGGGTTCATGATATTGTTGTAGCTCGATTAAGTGCTTATGTAAGTCACTTAATTTGTTGAGAATTTTAACTCCCTCTTCTGAAAAATTAAACCCCTTTTTGTGGAGGCACTCCCAAAATACCCTCCAAAACTTCATAAGCAGCGTTCTCTATTGAGGCAAAATCTAAGAGTTCTCTATGATGTAAAGCAAATCCAATGTAAAAGTTTATGACCAAAACCTTTGCATCTCCTTTTTGGTTGGAGACACGGTAGGATTCCAGTATCCTATACCAGGCATCTTTCAAAATTTCCCTATGTTTTTGTTTGAAGTATAAAACTTCAAAATCTGGTGACAAAGGGGAAGTGGTAATGCTAGTCATGGAGACGAGTAAAAGGCAAAGAAAGAAAGGCGAATAAAAGGGTAGATATTTTTGGTATTTGCTGAAAATAGTTTTAGAAGTAGGGGTAGGAAATCGAGAGGAAAATGGCAAATAAAGTAAATGAAATAGATGAGTTTGTGATGGGCACTTGGTAAGCGTGATCTTGTTATGTATCCTCCCCGGCAACGGTGCCAAAAATCCTTCTTGCTACCTCTTGAGCTTGCGTTGGTTTTCCCTTGAAGAGGAAAGAGTGATGCAGCAAAGTAGATAAGTATTTCCCTCAGTTTGTCGAGAACCAAGGTATCAATACAGTAGGAGGAACTAGCAAGGCTCCAATAGTAGTACCTACACAAATAATCAAACACTTGCACCCAACACTATAAAGGGGTTGTCAATCCCTTCAGAGTTATTTGCAAGGATGAGATCTGATAGAGATAGGTACTCCCTCCGTCCCAAAATTCTTGTCTTAGATTTGTCTAGATGTGAATGTATCTAGTCAAGATTTTGTATTTACATACATCCATTTTTAGACAAACCTAAGACAAGAACTTTGGGACGGAGGGATTATAAAATAGTGATAGATCTGAAAGTAAAACCAAAGTAAATAAATTGCAGCAAGGTATTTTTATTATTTTTTGGTTTATAGATCTAAAAATATATTATGGAAAATAGACTCGGGGGGCATAGGTTTCACTAGAGTCTTCTCTCATGCAGGAAAATAATACGGTGGGTGAACAAATTACTGTCGAGCAAATGGTTAAAAAAGCAAATAATTATGAAGATATCCAAGGCAATGATTATGCATATAGGCATCACGTCCGTATCAAGTAGACCGAAACGATTCTGCATCTACTACTATTACTCCACACATGGACCGACTCCTGCTTGCATCTAGAGTATTAAGTTGATGAAGAATAGAGTAACGCATTAAGTAAGATGACATTGTGTAGAGGGGTAAACTCAAGCAATATGATGAAAACCCCATATTTTTATCCTTGATGGCAATAATACAATACGTGCCTCGCTACCCCTACTATGTCACTGGGTGAGGACACCAAAAGATTGAACCCAAAACTAAGCACTTCTCCCATTGCAAGAATTACCAATCTAGTTGGCCAAACCAAACAAATAATTCGAAGAGACTTGCAAAGATATGAAATCATGCATATAAGAATTCAGAAGAGTCTCAAATAATATTCATGGATAATCTGAACATAAACTCACAATTCATCAGATCTCGACAAACACACCGCAAAAGATTATTACATCGGATAGATCTCCATGAAGATCATGAAGAACATGGTATTGAAGATCAAAGAGAGAGAAGAAGCCATCTAGCTACTAGCTATGGACCCGTAGATCTGTGGTGAACTACTCACACATCATCGGAGGGGCTATGGAGTTGATGTAGATGCCCTCCGTGATCAACTCCCTCTTCGGAAGATTAACACAAAAGGCTCCCATATTGGATCTCTCGGGAACGGAGGCTCCCGGCAGTGTAAAAGTATTCACATGGCTCTTTTTGGTGATACGGAAATATTTGGGAATTTATAGGCCAATAATTAGGGTTAGGAGACCTGTAGTGGTGCCACAAGCCAGGGGCGCGACCACCCCCCTAGGGCGCGCCCTGCAGGCTTGTGGCCTCCTGGCAACTTCCTTGCCCCCTACTCCAAGCCTGTTGCGTGTCTTCTCGTCCAGAAAAAATCTATCCAGAGATTTTATTCCATTTGGACTCCGTTTAATATTCCTTATCTGCAATATTCAAAAAACATGGGAAAAAACTGGCACTAGGCTCTAGATTAATAGGTTAGTCCCAAAAATAATATAAAACAACATATAAATGCATATAAAACATGCAAAACAGATAATATAATAGCATGGAACAATCAAATATCATAGATACGTTGGAGACATATTAGTGACCGGGGACAAAACCACCGATCAGGCCAGGGTGGCCGGTTAGGTGTGTACTCGGTGCCGAGTAGCCGAGCGCGGAGATGTATTCGGGGGCAAAGATGCCCTCGCCACATACTCAATCATCGATGATCAAGCAAGCCATCGATCTTTGTGGAGATCCAACGGCGAAACTCTTAATGAAAGAACCAATGTCGGCATCAAAACTGGCAGATGTCGAGTAGGGGGCCTGAACTATGGAGCTTAGATCGATGGGGAGCAGGAGAGAGGGCGAGACAATGTTTACCCAGGTTCGGCCCCACTTGAGGAGGTAAAACCCTACATCCTGCTTGATAATATTGATGAGGAACGATGATTACAGAGTTGATCTACCTTGAGATCGTATGAGCTAACCTTAGATCAGACAATGCCCTCCTACGTATAGGGGCCTTTGGTTTATGTAAACATCGGGACCCCTAGGGTTACATGCTATCGGTATAGATCGGTAATAGACGTGCTGAACACATCATCTTGTCTTCGAGTGCACGTCTGTCTTTGGAGCTTTCCATCCTAATCACGTAGTCGTCAGATCTAAGTGCTGACATCTGAGACATCTCCTGAGATGTGCAATGTAGCATTTAATTGAAGAATGATTTCTTCATTCCAATCATAGATGTCCGTTCAGAATTGTAGTAGTCCAACATCATGAAGAACTTGAAGAACTGGGGTGAAGCAAGGAATATTCTCCATATCTGCATGAGGAATTTGCCAGTGTGGAAAAACCTTATCCTTGTTGAAGAGTATTGCACCATAGTAGTTCATCTGACTGAGGGTCCAGAATATGTTGCGCATGATCCTTGGAGAGTCAAAAGGATTTGCACCGATGAAATAGTGATGTTCATCAAAGAATTTGGCCTTGTCAAACTTTGGCCTTTTTGTTCTAGTGAAAGGCTGAAGACTCTTCGGTGGAAGATTTGGCTTGAAGCGGCACACAAGTCTTCGAAGATCTTCAGTTTGAGGAATTTCAGCCACGACTACTGTCGACTGAGCATTATCAACATGAGGTTCAGAGGCAGTGTATTCACTCTAAGGAGCATGTTATTCAGCGGCACTCTTCATAGTTTGAGGAATATGTTGTGAAGATTCATCAATTTCTGGCGCATTAGTTTCCTCGGTAGCTGTTTGATTTGCAGTGTCTTCAGCTGAAGCAGCTGATTCAATTTCCGGGATAGACTTCACCGGAGTGCTTTTTTCTTCACACCATGTCTGAATTTCAGTTGCTGCACGGGACAGAGGCACTTTAGGAATTGGAGTGGTCAATGGTGAGTTGGAATGAGCCTCTTCCCAATAGTCATCATTGATCACACGTGTTGTGCTGCCAATGTCCAAATATTCATCCTTTTCTTCATCTCCCATATCTATGTTCTGTTGTGGCCGAGGAGATGAGGCTTGAGGAACTGAAGGATATGGATGAACTTCAATTTCCTCATCAATCGGTGTGGAAGCAGTAGACTGAGTGTCTTCCATTTCTTCATCCCCTTCTTCGATGATGTGCTCGACACCAAATGGCACCATCACATAGGAGGGTGCATCGTTGATAGGGGTGGCATCAATTGGAGCAGTTGAGGAAGTTGTCAAAGTCCTCAAGCATTTTTCTTCTAAGGACTCTGAGCTCGTTGAGGCCTTTCTCTTCTTTGCTGCTTCCTTTTCAGCAGATTCTGTTTTCTTCACTTATGTTGCAGAAGGAAGCTTCACTTTCTTCACTTCTAAAGATTTTAGAGCAGGAGCATTTTATTCATGCATGGATGATGCAGTCGTCCTGGCAGTAACAGATTCTTTAGGCGCCACCATTTCTTTAGCTGCCCTTGCAGGTTCGTCAGTTGGTGGAATTTCATCATCAGAGTCGTCAGGAAACTCAACTATGTAGTTTGCCTGAGGAGTTGGAGGTTGGATTCTTTAGGCGGCAACCTGCTTGTTGTGCTCAGTGATGACTTTGTTGTCAACATTGACGAATATGACTTTTGTGCCCTTCTAGTCAGCATTGAAGCGACTGTATTCTTCACTGAGCTTCTTGATCTCAGTTTGAGCACTAAGGAGCTGATTAGAGGTCATAGTCAGAATGTTGTTTGTCAGAAAGCTCTCTTTTTGAGTCTGGGCCTTTCTGGCTTGCTTGGCCTTTGCACCTTTCACTTTTCCTCATTGATGAAGGTTGTCAACATGTGACTTGGTCCACGTGGAAGCTTCAAGCCATCAATCGATGTTTGAGGATCGTCAAACAAGACACCTATGAAGTATAGTATCACCTTTGGATCCATCATGAGGGGAATGGTGGTGCCTTTGTGTTGGGGAACGTTGCATGGGAAACAAAAAAATTCCTACGCACACGAAGACCTATCATGATGATGTCCATCTATGAGAGGAGATTTGGATCCACGTACCCTTGTAGATCGCACAACAGGAAGCGTTAATAAACACGGTTGATGTAGTGGAACGTCTTCACGTCCCTCGAACCGCCCCACGAACTGCCCACGAACCGTCCCGCGATCCGTCCCACGAACCGTCCCGCGATCCGTCTCACGATCCGTTCCGATCTAGTGCCGAACGGACGGCACCTCCGCGTTCAGCACACGTACAGCTCGATGACGATCTCCACCTTCTTGATCCAGCAAGAGGGGGCGGAGAGGTAGAAGAGTTCTCCGACAATGTGACGAAGCGCCGGTGGTGGTGATGATCTACTCCGGCAGGGCTTCGCCTAAGCTCCGCAGAAATACGATCTAGAGGAAAAACTGCGTGGTATAAAGTCAAGCAGCACGTGGCAAAGTTGTGTCTCAAAAACCCTCAATACCTCTAGTATATATAGGAGGGAGGGAGGGGAGGAAGCAGCCTCAAACCCTCAAGGTTTGGCCGAAATTGGAGGTGGAGGAGTCCTACTCCAATCCTACTTGGAGTAGGATTCCACCTTCCCACTTGGAAACTCTTTCCACCTTGTGTTTTTTCCTTCTCAACCCTTATGGGCTTTAGTGGGAACTTATTCCAGCCCACTAGGGGCTGGTTTACATATACATGCCCCAAGGCACTCCTCGGTCAATATCCAATAGCGGGACCTATATGCCCATATTGGATCCTACATATTCTCCGAAAATCTTATCGGTTGAACCTCAGTGTCAAGGATTCATATAAACCCGTATGTCATTCCCTTTGTCCTTCGGTATTTTACTTGTCCGAGATTTGATCATCGGTATCCGCATACCTATTTCAATCTCGTTACCGGCAAGTCTCTTTACTCGTTCCGTAATACAAGATCCCGTGACTTACACTTAGTCAGATTGTTTGCAAGGCTTGTGTGTGATGTTGTATTACCCAGTGGGCCCCGAGATACCTCTCCGTCACACGGAGTGACAAATCCCAGTCTTGATCCATACTAACTCAACGGACACCTTCGGAGATACCCGTAGAGCACCTTTATAGTCACCCAGTTATGTTGCGACGTTTGATGCACACAAGGTATTCCTCCGGTGCCAGTGAGTTATAAGATCTCATGGTCATAGGAACAAATACTGGACACGTAGAAAACAATAGCAATAAAACGACACGATCAATATGCTACGTTCATAGTTTGGGTCTTGTCCATCACATGATTCTCCTAATGATGTGATCCCATTATCAAGTGACAACACTTGCCTATGGTCAGGAAACCTTGACCATCTTTGATCAACGAACTAGTCAACTAGAGGGTCACTAGGGACAGTGTGTTGTCTATGTATCCACACATGTATTTGAGTTTCCAATCAATACAATTCTAGCATGGATAATAAACGATTATTATGAACAAGGAAATATAATATTAACTAATTTATTATTGCCTCTAGCGCATATTTCCAACAGTCTCCCACTTGCACTAGAGTCAATAATCTAGTTCACATCACCATCTGATTTCAACGAATCCAACACCCATATAGTTCTGGTGCCTGATCACGTCTTGCT
Organism: Hordeum vulgare subsp. vulgare; assembly: GCF_904849725.1. NCBI lineage: Eukaryota > Viridiplantae > Streptophyta > Magnoliopsida > Poales > Poaceae > Hordeum > Hordeum vulgare. The sequence goes on along the minus strand of NC_058522.1, from coordinate 350,661,977 downwards.
CGTGAGAGAGGTTTTAGTCAACGGTTCTGAAACTTTCAGATCTGTGTGTTCTTTACAAATCTTTATGTCATCTGTAAGTGCATCTAGTGCCCCTTAGTGATTTTGGTGGTTTGAAGACTTATAGGTTAAGTATCTAATGTGTTTATGAGTGTACACAGGATCTATAAGTCACTGAGGAGTTTGAGATATCTCATGAATATCGACCCCTAAAAATATATATCTTTGGTTGAAGAAATTGATCTGAAGCTGAAGAATTGAATCGCGAAGAATCTGCGATGAAATTGATATTCCTCATGAAGATACTGAAATTGAGGAATTCGGTGTGTCTGAAGAAAATCATCTTGAAGACTTTGAAGCATGAAGATTTACTCTTTCTGTTTTATTTTCTTCGCATTTGAGTAATAGGAACACCATACTGTTAAAGGGGGTCGAAGTTACACTCTGGAATGAATTTCCTCATGATGCTCAACCTAAGCCTAATCCTACCAAAAGCCTCAAGTGAGGAATACGAGTGACATGAGGACTCTCACAGTTGAGGGTTCTGACCGTTTCGATAGCCACGCCACATCATTGGTCTTATCCACACCAACGGTCATATTATTTAAGGGCATTAGTGTCAAATCATGTCGGGATGCTCCCAGGCTATAAATAGCCTCCCCCCACAACCATTAGCTGGTTGGCTGCTCCGCTAGGAACTGACACTTGTCATAAGAGCAACCCAAATTCCTCAGAGTCTTCGAGAGTAATTCATCACTGAGGAAATACCCCATACACCGAAACCACAAACCAAACCTAGTGATTGAGCATCACTGAAGAAGTTGTTCCTGTGTGGAACTGAAGCCTTTTACCTTTGATGACTGTGCATCCTCCAGACGGTTAGGCATCATGGTCTAGAGCTTTCCAGCAGTCAATTGTGGATCGCCGGGTGACCAAGTTTGTGAGGGTTTGGAAGTCTGCCCTGAAGACTTACCACGAGTGTTGGGCGAGGACTGTGTGTTCTTAGCCCAAGGAGAACACGATAGGGACTGTGTGTCCCGGGACTGTGTGTTCTTTGGTTTCAATACCAAGCCGCTCCAAACCAGATGTACGACTGTCACAGCAGTTGGAACTGGGTCATCAACTACTGTCTTCGCTGTGAAACGGGTTCTAATTCCTCAACTCCTTACTTTCCTCATATTATGTGTTGATGACTTTCACTCCTACTGTTTGAAGAATTTGCTGAAGACTTTCTCTGAAATTCCTCAACCCCAAGTTCTTCACGCTATTTAATCCTCATCTGTTTTCTGCGTGCCTGCTCCCTGTGCAATCTGTTTTCTCATTCCTCACTCTGAAAAACTGCTGTTGTGAAACTTTGCACTTCTGATCCTTTACTGTTTCTGCTGTAAGTTAGTCATCAGTGAGGAATTTCCTCAAAAGGAATTTCCTCAGTGATGAAATTCTAAAAATCTCCTATTCACCCCCCCTCTAGTCGATATAACGCACTTTCAATTGGTATCAGAGCAAGGTACTCCCTTGTTCTGTGTGATTTTGGTTTAACCACCTGGAGTTTTAGTTATGTCGACTGCAGGCATGTTTAAGGTGAATGCAGCATGTCCTACCTTCGAAGGAAAGAACTTTCTCTTCTGGAAGAACAAGATGCAAATGCATCTACAAGCTATTGAAAATGATCTCTGGTATATTGTGGAACATGGTGTTCCCATCATCTCTGCTAGTGTCTCTGCTGCTGATGTGAAGAAATTCGAGCAACTCGATTCTCAAGCGAAGAATATCATCTGTGGCCATCTGAGCCCAGGCCAGTTTGGAAGAGTGAGTGCTTTGGGCTCTGCAACACTGATCTGGGAGAGACTGTGCAAAGTAAATGAAGGAGTATCAACCCAGCGTGACTCTCGTGTTGATATTCTTCGCAATCTCTTCAATCGCTTCAAGAGGCATGACAATGAAAGCTGCCAAGACACTTTTAATCGCCTCACTGACATATCAAATGAACTGCAAGCACTGGGAGCTCGAGACATTACTGATCACGACGTTGTGAAGAAACTGCTGAGATCTTTGGATTCTTCATTTGATACTTTAGTTCTGATGATTCAAGAAAGACCAGACTACAAGATGCTTGATCCAGCTGATATACTCAAAAGGCTAAATACTCATGAATTCCAGCTAGAAGAGAAGAAAGATCTATATGGACCAAGCTATTCTAGACCACGTGCACTGAAGGCTAGAGCAATTTCTTCATCTGAAGAAGAAGATTCAGATGACAACATTGGTGACCCCGAAGAATTTGGACAGGAGCTTGCAATGCTCGTGAGGAAATTCCAGAGGTTTACATGACGCGGCCAGTTCGGTAAATCTTCAAGAAGAGACATGAGGAAATCAGAATCTTCATCTGAGGACTACAAGAAAAGAACCTGCCACAAGTGCAAGAAATCAGGTCATTACATTGCTGATTTTCGCTGTTGGGGAAAGGATTCAAAGAAGAAGAAATACAAGGATGACAGTTCTGATGACTCAAAGAAGAAGAAGAAATCTTCAAAATTCTCATCTTCAAAGCCCTCATCGCACAAGAAGACTAGTTTCAGAAAGGCTCGGGCACTTATTGGCAAGGAAATGGACTCCGAGGCAGAATCAGAGGAATGTGATGAAGAAGAGGATTCTGATGAAGACATGGAATCCGGACAGGCTAGTCTTGCACTGGCAACCACTTTCGTCAGCAAGTCAATCTTCAATCTTGAAGAAAATGATTGCACCATCCACACTGATAACTATGCTGATGACTTCGCTCCAACCTATTGCTTCATGCCAAAAGGTTCAAAGGTACCAAATAATGCCTCCTCCTCTAATTCAAGTGACTGTGAACCTCATGATTATAAAAAACCCAGTTACAGTAAACTTGCTATCATTGCCACTAAACAACAAACTGCCCTGGAAAAGCTTCAGAAACTGCTAGATAAAAGTGATGATCTGTTGAATGATGAAATGAACCTTACCCAAATCCTCACTGAAGATGTGAAAAGTCTTCAGTCTAGATTTGATAATCTTCAAGATCGTTATGATACACTCCTCGTTGATCATGAGAAGCTTTCCTATGAGTTTCTTCAAAGGAAGCTTGATCTAGAGAAGCTGAGGATGTCTCATGATGATCTTCGTATGGAAAATGATTCATTACTAGCTCAACAGATCATCGCTGGTCAAGTTGAGTTCATTCCTCCATGTCTTAAATGCATTGAACGCAAAACTGCTAATTCCTCATCAGAATCATCAAATGCTTCTATTGCTACAAATTCTTCAACTGCACCTGTTGTGTCTATTTCCTCACTTGAGGAAAACACAAATGTTACTGATGAAAATGCAAGGTTGAAGGAATTGTATGTGACAGGCATACACAAAAGCCTCAAAGGACATCAAACCCTTTGTGATGTGCTCAAAAAGCAGATCTTGAACATGAACCCGAGGAAAGAAGGAATTGCCTTTGAGAGGAAATTAAATGCTGATGGATCTTATTGGAAACCTGAGCAGTATCCCAAAACCTCATGGGTTGCTACTACTGGGCCTCCTTTTGATCCATCTAATCTAACTGGCTTTTCATGTGAATTATCCTATTCCTTAGATGATTCATTTGACTCCAACTATAAACTGTTCAAAAATCAATCTGGTGAAGTATTTGCTTGATATGTTGGAACTAACTGCAGGAATGGCCCTCCTTTGAGGAAAATCTGGGTTCCCAAAAGCTGTCTTGAAAATCTTCAGGTGAATGTCCTCATGACACCACCACTGAAGAATCTGAACCCCAGATCAAATTCCTCAGGAGGACCAAAGTCTTCAAGAGGATCAAAATCCTCAACTGGTCAAAATTATGCTCGTACCCGTGCTAATGCGTCTAACATGCAGGGAAACTACAAGGAATATGAATATGAGCATTACTCTTCAAATCATTATGTCCATAAATCCTCAAACCAGTTCTCTGCATATTCATATGAGTACTTTAACCCCCCTACTGTTAAGAGAAGTGCATTAGCTTCAATGCCACATTTCTCATATGGTGCTCGCAGGATGATGAATGCTTTGCCACCCCTTCAGATGTGGGTGGTGAAGAAATCGAACTAATCACTTCTGCAGGTCAGGTCTCCAGATGAAAATCATCATCTGAAGAATTTGCTGGAGACATGAGGAAATGCTTGATAGGACGCAAGCTAATGTTGATGAAATAGAAATATTTCACACGTCCTTATAATTCTGTTGTAATGAAATTCTTATCTGATGAAATTGATATCATATTCTTCAAATCTGAAGCATATGAGATGGTAAGTTGTACTAATTCATCTGCAGGATGACAAACCCAAGAATACTGAGTAGGTTCTTGATAGTGGCTGCACACATCACATGACTGGTGATAAAAGCTTGCTGATGAATATGCCACAAACTCCATCACCTCTGAAGCAAATCACATATGCTGACAAAGGTAAAAGCAAGGTATTGGGACTTGGCAAAGTGGCTATTTCCAAGGATAGGCATATGGACAAAGTAATGCTTGTTTAATCCCTTGGTTTTAACCTCATGTCAGTCTCGATGCTTTGTGATCTTGATATGATTGTTATCTTTGGTAGATATAGATGTGTAGTCATCATGGAATCTGACAGACCCAAAGTCTTCGAAGGTGTAAGAAGAGGGGATTTGTACATTGTTGATTTCTCTACAGGTCCTCAACCAGCCACTTGCTTACTAGCAAAAACCTCAGAAGGATGGTTGTGGCACCAAAGACTAGGTCATGCAGGCATGAGGAATTTGCACATGCTCGCGAAGAAGAAGCATGTCATCGGCACCAAGTGGATTTTCCAAAACAAGCAAGATGAGGATGGTCAAGTGGTGAGGAACAAGGCACGACTTGTAGCCCAAGGCTACACCCAGGTTGAAGGAATAGATTTTGATGAAACTTTTGCACCTGTTGCTAGACTTGAAGCTATTCGAATACTACTTGCTTATGCTAATCATCATAACATCATCTTATACCAAATGGATGTGAAAAGTGCATTCCTCAATGGTAAGCTTGAGGAAGAAGTATATGTTGCTCAGCCCCCAGCTTTTGAGGATCCAAAGAATCCAGACAAAGTCTTCATACTCTAAAAGGCTCTTTATGGTCTCAAGCAAGCCCCTCGGGCATGGTATGATACATTGAAGGAATTCCTCATGAAGAAAGGCTTCAAACCTGGTTCACTCGATCCAAATCTTTTCACTAAATCCTATGATAGTGAGCTATTTGTGTGTCAAATATATGTCGATGATATCATATTTTTTTGACCGGCTACTGTAGGGAAAACCCCCCACAGCCATTTTTCCTTTATTCCCATATATGAGAGCAATATGTACAAGAGGAAATTAGAATGTACAAAAGGGGAAGAGGAGCAAATATTACAAACCTCAAGGAGGCAAAAAGGAAACCCATTTAAGGAGATCATCCTTGAAACTAGCCTTAATTCTATGAGCTAACAGAGAAATGTCATGAATGAATCCAGATCTCCATTTTCTGAACTTTGGCTGCTCCTGGTTGAAGACCTTTGCATTTCTGATAGTCCAGATGTTCTAACATGCAGTGAAGACCACCTCAGCAAAGAAAGGGTTATGGAAGTCCCTTTTAGCAGCAACAACAGCACTCCACATGGATGGACCCTGCCATGTGATCTGCAGGTAATTCCAGACCCTGGTACTGAAAAGACAGTTGAAGAATAAGTGATCTCTGTCTTCCTTGACTCGAGCGTGGCATAGAAGACAAAGGTTGGAGTCAGAAACATTCCAGTGACGCCGTTCAAGCATATCTTGAGTATTTAGCCTGTCCATGATGAGCATCCAGGCAAACATCTTAATCTTCATGGTACAACAGCTTCTCCAGATCCAGTTGAGTAAAGGGTTTGGTATAATACTGCTATGAATATGAGCATAGTAACTCTTGGTTGTGTAGACCTTAGCATCCTTTCCCCATACCCATCTGTCAGAGGCCTGGTGATCAAGATCCAGGTCTTGAAGCAAAGATTGGATGGAAAGCAGTTCCTGATAAGCTTGAGCAGACAGTGGTAAGTGAAACATGGAGAGCATGTTGTCATCATAAAAGGCTGTAAGGACCTCTTGAGCTGTGCAGAAAGGATCAGCCACAAAAGAAAACAGTCTTTGGAATCTGGCAGCCAGTGGCATAATGGAGTTTCCAATCAACCAGGAATCAGACCAAAACAGGAAGGAGTCACCCTTGCTCGGCAGAACAAATGTAACATATCTGAATTTGTCAAGCCGTTTACAGATATCCTTCCACCAAAAAGAACCACAAAGGGCAGTTCCCTGAGGTACTGTGTCATGATAGTAAGTGTTCCAAATCAAGTGAACCCAAGGGATATCAGCATGATTGAGGAATTTATCAACATGCTTGAGCAGTAGTGCTTCATTCTGGACTGCTAGGTTCATAATTCCTAGCCCCCCTTTATTTTTAGGCCTGCACACCAGAGGCCAAGCAGCAAGAGAGGGTGCATGATCATTCCCATTTCTTCTCCATAGACATTGCCTTTGAATCCTCTCCAGCTGCTTCAGTATGCCTGGTGGGATATCCAGACTGCATAGAAAGAAGATAGGCACAGAATACAGGTCTGAGTTTAAATACTGCAGCCTTCCCCCTGAGTAAGAAAAGATGAGCTAGCACCGAGTCTTCTTTCCATGTTATCAACCAGAGGCATGAGATCAATGATTCTTGGTTTAATTGTCCCAACAGGAAGGCCAAGATATGTGAAAGGCAAGGATCTCACTTTGCAACCAATGGAGTCTGCCAGATCCTGTAGATGCTGAGGAGAAGTGTTAACAGGTAGAAGGGAAGATTTGTGGTAGTTCACATGTAATCCACTGGACTGGGAGAAAAGTAAGAGCATTTTCTCGAACTGCAACAACTGAGATTTATCAACAGGTAGGATGATAAGGGTATCATCAGCATATTGCACTATGGGGAAATCCTTATCATGACAAGGTATGGGCAGCTGTATCAGCCCCTCCACCAGCAGTTGATTAACCAGAGTTTGTAAAAAATCAGCAGCAATAGAAAAAGTAGTGGAGACATGGGATCTCCCTGCCTGAGACCTTTCTTGCACATGAACTTCTTTCCAGGCACACCATTGATCAGAACTGAAGATGAGCCAGAAGTTAGGAACTGCTTAACCCAAAGGATCCATCTGTCATTGAAGCCTTTGTGCTTAAGAATCTAGAAAATGAACTCATGTTCCACAGAATCAAAGGCCTTTGCAAAATCCAGCTTAAGAATAACTATAGGTTTCTTGGATTGATGACATTGGTGCAGGTACTCCAGAGTCCATCCCACACAATCTTGAATGGTCCTAGATTTGATAAAACCATACTGATTCTTGTGAAGGCACTTCACAATCTGCAACTGTAGCCTGTTAGCAATCATTTTGGACAGAAATTTGAGACCCATTCCAGTAAGTGATATTGGTCTGTAATCTCCCACATGTTCAGGTGATCTCTTCTTTGGAATCAGAGTAATATAAGATGAGTTCATGTTCTCAAGCTGAGCCTGACCAGCATGAAAAACAGCAGCAAGTTGATAAAACTCAGGGGAAAAAATGTGCCAGAATTTCTTGAAGAAAAGACCATTGAAACCATCAGGACCTGGAGATTTGTCAATGGGCATATCCTGAACAGTCTTGTCCATTTCAGACTTAGAAAAAGGTTCTGTGAGAATATCTAGACCCTCCACCTCATGTAGCATGGATTGTAAATCAATGCCATGTTAATGCCAAGAGAAGTTCCCATTCTATCCTTAAAACATGCCCAAAAGCATGCAGCAATTTGATCATGATCAGATATGGTAGAACCATGATTTAACTTGAGAGATGCAATGGAATTCCTCCTATATCTCTCAGTAGCCATAACATGGAAGAATTTAGTGTTTTCCTCACCAACCTTAACAAATCTGATAGTGGCTCTCTTCTTCCAGTACAAGCACTGAAGATGCAGAAGATGTTCCAAATGTAATTTGACAATTTTCCTGAAATTAGCTTCTGGTCTGAAAAGTGACCTCAACTCCTCAAGCTCATCCAAACACAACACAACTTGATTACATCTGGAAATAAAAGTTTTTAACTGTGATAGATTTGTCTGCCATTTTTTCAAAGCCTGCCTAATATGCTTCATCTTATCCATAATAACAACAGTAATGTGGGTTTTCCTTGAAGGAATGAGCCAGGATTGCTGGACACATTCCATGAAGCCCTCCATTTCAACCCAGTAGTTTTCAAAGCGAAATAGGTTGCATTTAGGGATGGAAGTGTTGACAGTGACCACACAAGGAACATGATCAGAAGCAGTCTTTGCAAGGGGTAGCACTTGTGTAAGAGGATATGAGGAGATCCAGTTGGCTGATGTGAAAAACCCGTCAAACTGCTCCAGAAGAGGGGAATCTTGCATATTGGACCAAGTGTAAGATCTGCCTTTAATGGGTAGTTCCAGCAATCCCAGATGCCCAATAATTTTATTGAAGATGAACATGTCATTTACATCAGCCCCAGGAAGGTTTCTGTTGTCAGGAGATCTAATGAAATTAAAATCTCCAAGAAGCAACCAATTAGCCCCAGTGGGAATATTAAGATTGTAGAGCCAGCTAACAAAAAGATCTCTGGCTTCACCTTGACATGGACCATAGACATTCACTAAAATCCATGATTCACCCATGTGATTTGAGGTAAAAGAGATGATCAATCCATAGGGTGTGCATTCCACTAATTGACCAGTAAGAATGGAAGAGTTCCAAAGGGTGATAAGCCCCCCTGATGCACCCCCGGAAGGAGAGTAAGCAAACTGATCAAAGCATTTGGGACAGAAACATTTGTCTCTATTGACTGCATTTTTGTTTCCTGCAAGCACACCACAGTAGCTAGGCTCTCATCAATCTTGTTATAGACCGCACGCTGCCTATGGTCCGAATTTAGGCCACGCACATTCCAACACAGCACACGCCAACTTCTCGTAGAATGACTATCCATTGCACAATATATATATAGCAAAAGCAGGGCTATGTAATAGCCAGTGCGACCAAGGTTCCGAAAACCAAAAGATAGAGCAAGCAGAAGTTTGACAGTACATGGAGCCAGTACATTAACAGATTAACATAGGTGGATTAAACATCAGTAGACGATGGCGCGGAATCAGTAGGATCTTCCATAAGTCGATCCACCGTAAGCTGCTCAGGGGCAATGCCTAGTGACTGCCAAACCTCCTGAATCACTGGCTAGGAGTGGCAGGAGGTACTTGCACATCCTCAGTCTCCTGCGATGTAGAGGGCATTGGCTTGGACTTGGACTTCCTCTTCTTGGGGACGTGCGCAGGAAGCTCCTGCAAGATTGGCTTGAAGCCATCTCGCTTGATGGAGCCGCGAGTACAACGACGGACAGAGGAGTCAACGACCGGAGTGGCCTTCTTGCGGGTCCCCTTCTTGGATGGAGCAGGAGAAAGAAAGGATAAGTCCTCTGCAGATGAAGAAGGACTGAGAGTGATTACCTCCTGCATTGAGAGAGAGGTACTAGCAGGCTCTGATGGTGGTGGTTCTGGAGCATCAGGGTCGAAAGCCGCCGCCCAGGATCGCTTGGGGATCATAATGGGCTCCAGAATTGGCATCTGCAGTTGACGAGGCACGTGCATAGAAGTAGCAGCTCCCATGAGAGCATCGAAGGTGCGTGCCCAGGAAATAACTGGCGGCAGAGGAGACCCGTACACAACCCTTGCAGCCCTAACAAAGATGTTGTCGGTCTGAATGTGAGGGGGTTTGTAGAGGACAATTGCCAGAGGAATGCCATCATGTGCCTCCTCCATCACAGGCACATCTTCCTCCGGCTCAGCATCATGGCCTTGGGCAGCCAGTGGCATGCCAGCATCAGGGGCATCAGGGTTAGCTAGCGGGGGTTCTTGATCAGCAGGTTCCACCTCCATGTCACCCTGCGGTTGAGGGTCTAGGTCCACAAGCTCATGAACCGAGTCCGAAGAAGAAGGACTCGGTTGATCAATCACCATAGACTCTTGATCCTGAACAGGATCGGCAGCAGGTGCTTCCGGGGCCGCTTCAGGTTCCCATCCTCCTCCATCAGCGGCAGCAGGCGGCTGTCCCCAACCTCCGGCATCAGCAGCAGGAACCACTGGATCTTTAGGCGCCAGCGACACCGCATTCCAACCCAGCGCAGGATACGGGGGCAGAGCAAATTGCAGATTATCATGAACGAGATGTCCAGGGAGTGGGTGAGGGTTGCCATTGAGGGGCATGGGATCCTCATCATTAGGCAGAATCTCGGCAGCCGCCGCACCCAGGATGTATACCGGCGCAGACCAGGAAACCTTGGCGCCTCCCCAAGCAGCATATTCAGAGAAGTTGATACTGCGAGGGACCAGCCGGTCATCTGGGAACTAAGCAAACACGACAGAGCGAACCAAATAAGGATCATCATTGACCCAATGGTGAAACTCTCCGAAGGTGTTGACAGCAGCCCGGAGATCTTCAGTGTTGCGGAAGTCCAGGGGGACCCCCAGAATCATGAGGCAGCCCTGACGAAAACCCTCTTGACCACGGAAACCAAGACCCCGATCGTGACGCATGAAGCGCACCACAGAGTTATGAGCAACTTCCTGCGGAACCATGTGGACCGCAGCATAACTTTTTGCCGCATCTCGGAGCTCAAACAATCCAACACTCTCAATCCATGGTTGGGCAGACCGAACATGTAACCCTCGGTGAAGAAGAATAGCAGCAACTTCTTGCCGTACCTGAATCACATTGTCAGCCGGGGGTGCTGGGTGGACGTCAGCGATGACAAAACGCTCATGACGTCTGGTGATGGGGACCGCAGGCATGGTGTAGGTTCGAGGCAGCCGGTCCGGTCCTCCATCGATGATGTTGTGGCCAGGCGGGAGGAAGAACTCAGGATCAAGCTCGAAGTTCACCATTGCGGAAGGCGGTGGCGGAGTGGCAGGTGGCGTCTCGGAGGGAGTTCGAGGATGCGACGGCGATGAGACAGGACGGAACTGTGCCGCAGGCGTTGCGGTTTCACCAAGAGTATCAGCAGTTCCCGAGATATCAGCGACAGGGGAGGTGGTGGGTCTTTTACTGTTCCAAGTAAGACAATTATTACGCATAAAAGAAGCTCATCTAGATCGTGCGTGGACCATAGTACTGTCAGCGAATCCAGGCGAAGCCGTGCAGTTCGCAGCTAGATAGCCCCGAGCGTTGCAAATTGAGCAAGAAAAGATATCCTCAACCATGCCATTAATGAGTTCATCAAAGGCCAGATGAGCCTCCTGCGAGGAGGGAATATCCATCGTAGGATTAGGGTCGGGCCGAGAGAAGGAGGTAACCTCAGCAGACTCATTAATGAGTGTGTAAATAGGCCCAGAATCCAAACTTGCCACCGAAAAGTGATTCTCATCATTTAAAATACCATTAATCTCGGCGGGATCAGCTGTAGCTCCTTGTTGCACGGAAGAAGTTCCGTTTAATTTGGCAATTTGAAAAACATCGCCGGGAGATCCGGGAGATAAATCTTGGCGAGAAACTATCCCGAACGTAATATGCGGCGTGGCTGTCGTCCATCGGAGTTCTGCCGGCGGTGGCGCTGAGATGATGACACGTTCAGGAGAAGGCACCGAATAACCAGCCTGTTCAAGCGTGAGTAGCTCATCTTGGGAAACAGGACATCTGTAGCCCTTGCAAACTTCATATTGGTGAAGGGATGCGAATGTGAGCTTCTTACGAACAGATGATCCAGATTTAAGAGAAGATTTGAGGGATCTGGAATGCATCTCCATCAGACCTAATGAGGCTCTCCTCTTAGAAGGACTCACAATAATCCATTCAGCATCACATTGCTTCTTCCACAGAGCAAATTCCCGACGCCAATTAGGACCACCATGTACCCATAGATGGAAAAGGCACTTAAAACTTGAGCACTAGAAAGAACGTAAATCCAGAATATGAAAACCGACTTGTATGCAGGACACTTTGAATGAGAAAACCGAATCTGTCACTTGAGAGACACTAAACTCAATAGCCGATCCCCCAATCACCGATTCCAAAGCTGCGGCGATTGTGTCCGTCGAGAGACGAAACACATGACGACCAAAGGAAACCACCATGATGAAAGAGTGGCGGTGTTTCATAGGGTGCACCGTAACACCAGAGTGGCGATAAACCTCATCAGAGAAAGCCAAACCATGCGAAAAATCCAGATCCAACGTAGAACCACCCATGCAAGCCATGCACGACCACGTGAGGAGGGTCGGGAGGGTTCACCTGAGCAGAGGAGCGGCGAGGATGGAGGATATGCCGGCTAGAGTGCCACATCGCCATTGGGTCGCCGCGGTGGTAGGTGGGAGGTGGGAGTCGCCATTTTTCAGGATGATATCATATTTGGCTGTACTGACAAATGATACAATGATGAATTTGCTCACATGATGAGTGAAGAATATCAAATGTCTATGATGGGGGAGCTGAAATTCTTCTTAGGTCTTCAAATTCGTCAACAACGCAATGGAATCTTCATATCACAGGAGAAATACCTCAAGGATGTTCTGAGGAAATTCGACATGCATGAATGCAAGGGTGCCAAGACTCCAATGCCTACCAACGGCCACCTCGGCACTGATGAAAATGGTAAAGATTTCGATCAGCAGGTATATCGCTCTATGATTGGCTCTTTATTGTATCTATGTGCATCTAGGCCAGATATAATGCTTAGTGTTTGCATGTGTGCACGTTTTCAAGCAAAACCGAAGGAATCACACCATAAGGCTGTGAAGCATATTCTTCGATACTTAGCTCACACACCAACACTAGGATTATGGTATCCCAAGGGCTCAAATCTTCATATGGTAGGGTATTTTGATTCTGACTATGCTGGTGACCGTGTGGATCGCAAGTCAACTTCTGGAACATGCCATTTCCTCGGAAGATCACTAGTTTGCTGGTCCTCAAAGAAGCAGAACTGCGTATCACTCTCCACTGCCGAAGCTGAGTACATTGCTGCTGGTTCATGCTGTGGTCAATTACTATGGACGAAGCAAACCCTCAAGGACTACAGCATCAACATGAAGAATGTGCCTCTCTACTGCGAAAATGAGAGTGCAATCAAGATTGCATACAACCCAGTACAACACTCAAAGACCAAGCACATCCAGATTCGTCATCATTTTCTTCGGGACCATGTCCTCAAGGGCAATATCCTCATCGACCATGTGAAGACTGATGATCAACTGGCAGATATCTTCACTAAGCCCTTGGATGAGAAAAGGTTTTGCAAGTTGCGGTGTGAGCTAAATATCTTAGAATCTTCAAATGTTTTGTAAAAACATGCACACATCCTAACACTTATGCAAAATTGATGACTTAGATGTGCAACACATGATGAATCGATTTTCTTCAACTGATGAAGAATATCACTTTGACTGTGAAGAAATCAACGAAGAAATTGATTCTCAGCGCCCTACGAGAATTGTACGCGACGTCTGTAATCAACATTCTTATATGGTGGGTCATGCCACCGCCCAATGTGAAATTCCACAAGTTTATTTTCTTCAAATGTTCCATTTCCTCAAAATGTGTTTTTCTTCAAAACAGTTGTTCTTCATTGTGACGATTTATCACAAAATCTTCAAAAACACTTGATGACTTTCGTTTGACTAGATAGACTGTGATTTCTAGTCCTCAACAGCATTCACTTATAGCTATTTCTTCAAATTGATATTTCTTCTAAGTGAATGTGATCGGACCCTACTTTCCCTCTATGCTATTCTCATCCAGTCTATTCGATTCTTCATATGCGTTCTACTTGAAACTTTGTTCAAAATCCTCACTGCGTCCTTGTCAACTGATGATTTTGTAACAAAAATCCTCAAATCTTCAAAAATTGTTTCTTTAATACGCAGTAACTGAACCCCACTTCCCACGATCGGATAACCATGATCTCCACTATCTCCACCGCCTTGCTCGGGAACTACACGTGTCCTGCGGAGACGTAGAGGCAGGGGCTGTTTGGTCCGAAATCTTCGCGCCAACAGTAACTGTCTGGCTATAAATATGTCCTTATCCCCCTCGGCAAACTATTCTTCGCCCCATCGCTCTCCTGCTCCAGCAAAAAGCACCGAACCCTAGCGCCACCGCTGGAAGTCTCGTCGTCGGTGAGGAAGAGCTTCACTGCCTCGACTTCTCCGTCGCCGGAACCATGTCGGAGTCGGACCATCTTCGTCCGCCGCCGCCGTAGACGTCCTATGTCGCCGGGTTAGGGCGCATTGGACACGCGACCGAAGAGCTTCTCTACACACCTTTTCTGTGTTCTTCGTGTGCACCTTCTAGGGTAAATAAAATCCCATTTTTTACAGAAAGTTAGATCTACTACTTTACATCTCCTATGTGAAATCTGTTTTTCCTCAAGAATGGATATACACATGATTCCTCAAACGCTGCCTATCACCACACCATTGATGAACTTCACTAAGCATCTAAGATTTTCACGAGATTCCTCAATTGTGCGAATTTTCGGATCTGTACAACTCTGGAACCCAAGAACAGTATGCTTAGGCAAATTTCTCAACCACTGGTTAAATTCCTCAACTGTCAAACTTTTTCATTTTCTTCAAATCTGAGAACGCATATGACCTCTCCAAATTCCTCGCAACTATACTCTGTTCATAGGTACACACATGTCAGCTGATGAATCTCTCGGTTCTCATCACATTAACTCATTTGCAGCGTTCCTTGAAGAAAATCTTCAAGTCTCATCAGAATCCTCAAGAGTTCAATCTCATCAGCAAAATCCTCAGCTGAAGAAAATGGAGGATGACAGAAAGCAGAAGGGAGGAAAGAAACTTGAGCAGAACACAGCTGTGGATATCCCTGAGGATATTTACTTGGACTATTGCACACCTGATGAAAATGAAACAATGGCCAAGAGAAAGATTCGGCTGCAGAAGATAGAACACCGATGGGCTAAGGAATGGAAGGAATACAGGTTTGTAACTGCCAAGTATGCGAAGAAATTCGCACTGAAGCCTCGTGGCAAACGGGCCCCACATGAGGCTCATCAGGAAGCACATCCCTCAAGCCTCAAGACCATTGATGATTATCCGGATGAGAAGGCCAAGCATTTGGCTAAGCTCAAGAGGCAGGCAGATGCTGCAGTGAGGAAATTCAATGAATCCTCAGCTGCTGCCTTCACTGCAGCTACTTCCTGTGTCGCTGAGACCTCTGGTTCAGCAATTCCTCAACCACAGTATGTGCCGTCAAAACCAAGGGCTCCAAAGCCTCAAGAGAAGTCTGCTCAGGCATCGGTTACAAAACCCTCAGTGCCAAAACCCTCAGCTCCAAAATCCTCAGCACCACCACCACCAAAGCCTCAAGAGATACCAGTACAAAAGCCGGTCAGGAAGCCACTGACCGCCACCTCTAGCTCCTCACTTCCGGCTGCAACCAGCTCGGAGACAAAGTCTTCACCACTTCCTGTGAAGACTCAGGTGTCTGCTGAAAGAGCAACTCTGCCAAGCCCCAGCAAAATCATCACTGTCCCATCTGCATCAGAGGGCAGTGATGAATATGATGACCAAACCCTACAAGTGATGATCAGAAGTAAGCAGGAAAGGATAGCTCAAGCATCAGGAAGCACCATTCCTCTGGCCATGGATCCCAAGGTCCTCCTAGACTACATAAACATCTGGTATGAGGACCCAAACACTCCGCTTGATGATTTGAAACTTCCCCTGGCATCAGCCACATGGTGGCCACTTTCATCAATGAAGCCAAGTGGAAAGAACAGCAAGCCAAGCAGGCCAAAGTTGCAAAGCTTAAAAAGGAGAAATTCCTCAAGCAGAATCTCCTCAGCTTGACGCCTGATGCACTGGTGTCAACACAGGCCGAGTTGAAGAATTTAGCTGATAAGTACTCCAAGTTGTCAGATCGTAAGAGTCTCAAGAGCAATTTCATCAAGCTGGCCACTAAAGCTGTTGATGACTACAACAAGAAGGTTGCACCTCCAGCACCAACTCCCCATCCCTTGATTGAAGAACCAGTTGATGAATCTCCTCATGCTGAGGAAACTCCTCGAGCTGAGGAAATACACCAAGAAAGCCGTGTGGATGTACCGGCCATTGAAGAAGTCACCATGGAAGCTCCAGCTGATGAACCTGCAGCACATGATGAGACTACCCCTGACCCAGCTGCTTCATCAAAGCAAGCTGATGACTCTGCTCGAGCTGGTTCCTCAAAGCCAGCCAAAGAATCTGTCGAGAGAACCCCTTCACCAAAAGTTTCAAAAGTGAAGAAGATGACTCCGTCTGCATCAGACGTGAAGAAAACCAGGGCTGCTGAGAAGGAAGCCAAAAAGAGAAAGGCCTCCTCAGCAAAAGAAGAAATAGAGGCCAAGCGCCTCAAAGCGCTTGAAGACACTGCTCCACTGAACCCTGTGCCCCTAAATGTCGCTCCATCTTATGAAATGGCTATCCTTGATGATCAAGCGAAAGGGACAGATGAGGAAATGAAGGATGCCACCTCTGAGGAACACACTGACGAAGGAATTCGTATTGACGATAGTCCTCAGCCCTTCATTCCAGAGCCATCTCCTCAGCCTGAAGCCCCAGCTGATGAAATTCCTCACCCTGAGGACAATGCTGAGGAAAATGCACCTGACCAAGACAATGCATTCGTCGTGCTCAACCCCGAGACTGCAATTGTTGTCTCCCCTCCTGTTCCTCAGCAAAATCTTCAGCCAGTCCAGCGTCAGCCGTTCTCCAAGCGACCACAGTTTCAAAAGGAGAATTTCTTTGAAGAACGCATGTACTTCATTGGAGAGAATCCCTATGACAAGCCTCAAATGAGGCATCTGAAGTTTTGGACGAGGACACAGCTGAATTACTATGCCTCTGTGCTTTGTGGCAGAAACAAGATATTCCAGCATAGGCATATTCCTCACGTTGAACTTGAAGCAATACAGTGCCTCGAGCCAGTCCTCAATGTACTTCATGATGCTGGTTTGCTGCCAATGTGCTCCAACATCTCTGACTGGAACAGTGAGCTCATTCTTCAGTTCTATGCCACTCTTCACATCTCAGGCAACCCTGAAGACATTAACACTTGGGTGTTTGACTGGATGACACAAAACACTCACTACAAGGCTCCTGCTACTGAGCTCCTCTGTGAACTGCCTGCACCAATTCCCTCAAAGGAGGCTGTGAAGCTTTATGGTGAGCGTGAGCTGCCCAATGGGATGATGGAAGTCCTCATGAAGCCTTTGGCTGAAGGAAAATCACCGAGAAAAACATTCCTCGTCCACGAGCTCAAATATACACCAACGTCTGTCTACTGAATCCTCTGCAGTGTGCTCGCGCCGATCAAAGGCCATGATGATGAAGAAGATGTCGTAGGCCTAATGAAGAATATCCTCTTCAACATCATCCATGGTATTCCTATCAACATCCATGATTTCTTCTTGAGGACTTTGGCCGACAATGCTATGTGTCCATTTGATCATAAGATATATGCCCCATGGATCATGAGATTCATCAGGACAAGGACATGCATCAACTTCCATGCTGATTGCCAAAACCATGTTGGTTATATGCCTCCTATCCGGGTCAACAAGAAGACTTTCGAGCCCATTGAAGGAAAAGGCAAATCAGTGATTGAAGAAGGCAGTAGGCCCCTTGATGGCCAGTTCAGAGAGCCAGAAGGTTATTCTTCATGGGATAATACTGAGACTCGCCCGGCAAACCCCGTTCCTCCTCGCGTGATGAATACAAGAGAGCTCCTCCTTAGTATTTACCAAAAGGTGGATCGCAATCACAAGTGGGTCAAAAGACAGTTGGCGCCATTGTGAAAACCCTCACTAAAACACAAAACTCTGTGAAGCTTAATCATCACTATCTGCATGAGGTTTTTGATCGCACCTGGGCTACACTTGCACATCTGAAGACTCAGACAGATCTTGAAGAAATGGACTTTGAGCGAGACTTTGACTGGTCGTGGCCTCCCAAGAAGAAGTTCAGGCCCATTCCAGTTGCAGACCTTGAAGACAGCTCCTTTTCTTCATTCCGCACTATTGAAACTGATGAAGAACAGCTCGACACTGCTATCGGTCCAAGGAAGAAGACTACTCCCAAGAAGCATCACGGCTCTTCATCAACCGCCAAGAAGTGAAGTCTTCACGGGCGTTAGTCCTCAATTTGTCCCTTTTTGTCACTTGATGACAAAGGGGAGAAACTTGAGAGTTAGTCTTCAAGCGGGATATTTTGGGGCTTATGAACTATATTTAAGTTACAAACTCTTGGCTCTTCTGAAGTTTTTATGTAATGAGTTGTAACTTAAGCCCGATGGTACTCTGACGCTTTTGAACGTTTTTCTTCTCATGCTTATTCCTCAAGTTTCAATGCACGCATGCTGGAATTCGTCAGATACCATTTGTCATCATGCATCTTCATTTTCTTCATACGATATGTTACATGTATGCATGATTTACAAGACTCAGGGGGAAATCTCCATGATATAAATCATCAATGTGCATTTGCTGTGAAAAGCAAAATCCTCAAGATGTGCACATCTTCAGGGGGAGTCTCTCTGAATCTTGATTTCAAATTCCTCAAATGAGTATTTACACTTCTTATTTTTGATCCTTGTTGAAGACTTAACCTAATTGTCATCAACCACCAAAAAGGGGGAGATTGTAAGTGCATCTAGTGCCCCTTAGTGATTTTGGTGGTTTGAAGACTTATAGGTTAAGTATCTAATGTGTTTATGAGTGTACACAGGATCTATAAGTCACTGAGGAGTTTGAGATATCTGATGAATATCGAACCCTAAAAATATATATCTTCGGTTGAAGAAATTGATCTGAAGCTGAAGAATTGAATCGCGAAGAATCTGCGATGAAATTGATATTCCTCATGAAGATACTGAAATTGAGGAATTCGGTGTGTCCTGAAGAAAATCATCTTGAAGACTTTGAAGCATGAAGATTTACTCTTTCTGTTTTATTTTCTTCGCATTTGAGTAATAGGAACACCGTACTGTTAAAGGGGGTTGAAGTTACACTCTGGAATGAATTTCCTCATGATGCTCAACCTAAGCCTAATCCTACCAAAAGCCTCAAGTGAGGAATACGAGTGACATGAGGACTCTCACAGTTGAGGGTTCTGGCCGTTTCGATAGCCACGCCACATCATTGGTCTTATCCACACCAACGGTCATATTATTTAAGGGCATTAGTGTCAAATCATGTCGGGATGCTCCCAGGCTATAAATAGCCGCCCCCACAACCATTAGTTGGTTGGCTGCTCCGCTAGGAACTGACACTTGTCATAAGAGCAACCCAAATTCCTCAGAGTCTTCGAGAGTAATTCATCAGTGAGGAAATACCCCATACACCGAAACCACAAACCAAACCTAGTGATTGAGCATCACTGAAGAAGTTGTTCCTGTGTGGGACTGAAGCTTTTTACCTTTGAGGACTGTGCATCCTCCAGACGGTTAGGCGTCATGGTCTAGAGGTTTCCAGCAGTCAATTGTGGATCGCCGGGTAACCAAGTTTGTGAGGGTTTGGAAGTCTGCCCTGAAGACTTACCACGAGTGTTGGGCGAGGACTGTGTGTTTTTAGCCCAAGGAGAACACGGTAGGGACTGTGTGTCCTGGGACTGTGTGTCCTTTGGTTTCAATAGCAAGCCACTCCAAACCAGATGTACGACTATCACAGCAGTTGGAACTGGGTCATCAACTACTGTCTTCGTTGTGAAACGGGTTCCAATTCCTCAACTCCGTACTTTCCTCACATTATGTGTTGATGACTTTCACTGCTACTGTTTGAAGAATTTGATGAAGACTTTCTCTGAAATTCCTCAACCCCAAATTCTTCACGCTAGTTATTTCTCATCTGTTTTCTGCGTGCCTGCTCACTGTGTAATCTGTTTTCTCATTCCTCACTCTGAAAAACTGCTGTTGTGAAACTTTGCACTTCTGACCCTTTACTGTTTCCGCTGTAAGTTAGTCATCAGTGAGGAATTTCCTCAAAAGGAATTTCCTCAGTGATGAAATTCTAAAAATCTCCTATTCACCCCCCCTCTACTCGATATAACGCACTTTCATCATCTTATATATGCTGCTACTACGTGCTATTCAGAAATACTCCAAATATCTACTCTACTATACGAATCCGTTTTACTACTCATAGTTATTCGGATTAGTGTCAAAGCTTGCATCAACGTAACCCTTTACGACGAACTCTTTAACCACCTCCATAATCGAGAAAAATTCCTTAGTCCACTAGTTACTAAGGATAACTTTCACCGTTGTTCAGTGATTCAATCCTGGATCACTCTCTGTACCCCTTAACAAACTTGTGGCAAGGCACACATCAGGTGCGGTACACAGCTTGGCATACTTTAGAGTCCATGGCTAAGGCATAGGGAGCGACCTTCGTCCTTTCTCTTTCTTCTGCTGTGGTCGGGCTTTTGAGTCTTACTCAAATTCACACCTTACAACACAACCAAGAACTCCTTCTTTGCCGATCTATTTTGAACTCCTTCAAAAACTTGTCAAGGCATGCATTTCATTTGAAAGTTCTATTAAGCGTATTGATCTATCTCTATAGATCTTGATGCTCAATGTTCAAATAGCTCTATCCAGGTCTTCCTTTGAAAAACTCCTTTCAAACAACCTTTTATGCTTCACAGAAATTCTACATTACTTCTGATCAACAATATGTCAACCACATATACTTATCAGAAATTCTACATTGCTCCCACTCACTTCTTTGGAAATACAAGTTTCTCATAAACCTTGTACAAACCCAAAAGCTTTGATCATCTCATCAAAGCGTCTATTCCAACTCCAAGATGCTTGCACCAGTCCATAAAAGGATCGTTGGAGCTTGCATACTTGTTAGTATCTTTAGGATCGACAAAACCTTTTGGTTGTATCACATACAATCTTTCCTCAAGGAAACCGTCGAGGAAACAATGTTTTGACATCCTATATGCAATATTTCATAAATAATGCAGCAACTACTAACATAATCCTAACAGACTTTTAGCATCGCTACAAGTGAGAAAGTCTCATCATAGTCAACTATTTGATCTTGTCGGAAACATCTTTGCGACAAGTCGAGCTTTTCTTAATAGTGACTTATCACCATCATCGCCTGTCTTCCTTTCAAAGATCCATCTTTACTCAATATTCCTATGACCATCAAGTAGTTCTTCCAAAGTCTACACTTTGTTTTCATACATGGATCCTCTATCGGATTTCATGGCCTCCAGCCATTTGTCGGAATCCGGGCCCACCATCGCTTCTCCATAGCTCGTAAGTTCATTGTTGTTCAACAATATGACCTCCAAGACAGGGTTACTGTACCACTTTGTAGTAGTACGCGACCTTGTCGACCTACGAGGTTTGTAGTAACTTGATCCGAAGCTCAATGATCACCATCATTAGTTTTCTACTTCAATTGGTGTAGGCGCCACAGGAACAACTTCCTGCGCCCTGCTACACACTGGTTGAAGTGACGGTTCACTAACCTCATCAAGTTCCACCACCCTCCCAGTCAATTATTTCGAGAGAAACCTTTCCTCGAGAAAGGACCCGTTTCTAGAAACAAACACTTTGCTTCCGGATCTGAGATAGGGGATGTATCCAGTTGTTTTGGATATCCTATGAAGATGCATTTATCCGCTTTGGGTTCGAGCTTATCACACTGAAACTTTTTCACATAAGCGTCGCAGCCCCAAACTTTCAAGAAATGACAGCTCAGGTTTCCCCAAACCATAATCTATATTGTGTCATCTCAACCAAAATACGCGGTGCCCTATTTAAAGTGAATGCGGTTGTCTCTAATGCATAACCCATAAACGATAGTGGCAATTCGATAAGAGACATCATAGTATGCAACATATCAAAATAGGGCGTGGCTACGACGTTCGGACACACCATCACACTATGGTGTTCTAGGTGGCATGTATTGCGAAACAATTTCCACATTGTCTTAATTGTGTACCAAAACTCGCAACTCAGATATTCATCTCTATGATCATATCGTAGACAGTTTATCCTCTTGTCACGACGATCTTCACTCTGAAATAGCTTCGAACTTTTCAATATTTCAGACTTGTGATTCATCAAGTAAATACTCCTGTATCTACTCAAATCGTGTGTGAAGTAAGAACATAACGATATCCACTGCGTGCCTCAGCACTCATTGGACTGCACACATCAAAAATTTATTACTCCCAACAAGTTACTCTCTTGTTTCATGTGGCATGATTTGCATGTCTCAAGTGATTCAAAATCAAGTGCGTCCAAACGATCCATCTCTATGGAGCTTCTTCATGCATTTATACCAACATGACTCAAGTGGCAGTGCCACAAGTGGTACTATCATTATTACTTTGTATCTTTTGGGACCAATATTATGAACATGTGTAGAACTACGATCGAGATTCAATAAACCATTGAAGGGTAATTATTCAAGCAAATAGAACAACTATTATTCTCTTTGAATGAATAATGGTATTGCAATAAACACGATGCAATCATGTTCATGCTCAATGCAAACACCAAATAACAATTATTTAGGTTTTACAACCAATCCCGATGATAGAGGGAGCGTGCGATGTTTGATCACATCAACCTTGGAAACACTTCCAACACTTGTCGTCACCTCGCCTTTAGCTAGTCTTCGTTTATACCGTAGCTTTCATTTCGAGTTACTAATCACTTAGTGCTGCTGGCTACGCCTATAGGGATTTCCTTGGCAAGTATGCAAAGGATTCCCCCGCAGCCTTGGAGCCTTGCGTTGGTGTTCCCTTGAAGAGGAAAGGGTGATGTAGCACAGCAGCGGTAAGTATTTCCCTTAGTTTGAGAACCAAGGTATCAATCCAGTAGGAGGATCGCGTCAAGTCAGAAGTACCTGCACAAACACAAAGAGCTTGCACCCAACGCTATGAAGGGGTTGTCATTCCCTTATAGATTGTTTGCAAAGTGAGAACTGAAAGAAAAAAGTAAACAAAGCAAAGTAAAAGTAAAAGCTGGGATGATAATTGTGAGTAGACCCGGGGGCCTTAGTGTTCACTAGTGGCTTCTCTCACGAAAGCAAGTAGACGATGGGTGAACGAATTACTGTCGAGCAATTGATAGAACCGCGCAAAGTCATGACGTTATATATGGCAATGATCATACATATAGGCATCACGTCCAAAACAAGTAGACCGATACTTTCTGCATCTACTACTATTAATCCACACGTCGACCGCTATCCAGCATGCATCTAGTGTATTTAGTTCATAAAAACATAGTAACGCCTTAAGCAATATGACATGATGTAGATGGACAATCTCAAATATATGATGAAAGCCCATCTTGTTACCCTTGATGGCAACAACATGATGCGTGCCTTGCTGCCCCTTCTGTCACTAGGAAAGGTCACCGCACGGTATGAACCAAAAACCAAGCACTTCTCCCATTGCAAGAATCATAGATATAGTTGGCCAAACAAAACCCAAGACTCGGAGAGACTTACAAGGATATCATATCATGCATATAAGAAATCAGCAAAGACTCAAATATAATTCATAGATAATCTGATCACAAATCCACAATTCATCGAATCTCGACAAACACACCGCCAAAGAGGATTACATCGGATAGATCTCCATGAAGATCATGGAGAACTTTGTATTGAAGATCCAAGAGAGAGAAGAAGGCATCTAGCTACTAACTACGGACCCGTAGGTCTAAAGTAGACTACTCACGAGTCATTGGAGAGGCAATGATGTTGATGTAGAAGCCCTCCAGCTCCAAATTCCCCTCCGGCAAGGCACCGGGAAGGGTCTCCACATGAGATATCATGGAAACGGAAGCTTGCGGCGGCGGAAAAGTGGTTTCGTGGACGCCCTTATTTTTTCTGGGTTTTAGGGAATATATAGGCCAAAGAGCTAGGGTAGGGGAGCTCCAGGGAGGCCACAAGCCTAGTCGCCGCAGGCCCCCCTGGCCGCGGCTACAGGGCTTGTGGGCTCCCTGTGGGCCTCCTGCCTTGGCCCTCAAGTCCCTTGATCTTCTTTTGTTCTGGAAAAATTCATTTTGGGTTTTTATTCCGTTTGGACTCCGTTCCAAAATCAGATCTGAAAAGAGTCAAAAACACAGAAAAAACAGGAACTGACACTTGGCACTGAATTAATAAGTTAGTCCCAAAAAAATATAAAAGGTATATAAAAAATCCAAAGTTGACAAGATAACAGCATGAAACCATAAAAAATTATAGATACGTTTGAGACGTATCAAGCATCCCCAAGCTTAACTCCTGCTCGTCCTCGAGTAGGGAAGTGATAAAGAATGAATTTTTGATGCTTTCATGCTACCTAGCATAGATGTCCATTGTAACTCCTCTTATGTGACATGAATGTTCAGATCCGTTAGGTTCAAAACAATAGTTTGCTATTGAGGTGGAGACAATACTTCTTCAAGCAAACTAGCAAGGTAATCATGAACTTTCAAAATAACAGGCCAAAAGAAAGTTATCCCTACAAAATCTTATAGTATGGCTATGCTCTATCATCCTTGCACAACGAATTTAAATCATGCACAACCTCTGTATTGGCCAAGTAATTGTTTTCACACCTTTACTTTCTCAAACGTTTTCAACTCTCACGCAATACATGAGTGTGAGCCATGGTTTTAGCACTATAAGTGGAATGGGGTGTGGTGGAGGTTGCAAGGCAAACAAGGAGAAGATGGTCACATTGACTAGGCATATCAATGAGCTACGGAGATGCTCATCAATAGATATCAAGGTGAATGAGTGGGGATTTCCATACACATGATGCACTAGAGCTAAGAGTATGTGAAAGCTCTTAAAGAAAACTGGTCGGTGTGCATCCAACTTGCTTGCTCACGAAGACCTAAGGCAATTTTGAGGAAGCCCATCATTGGAATATACAAGCCAAGTTATATAATGAAAATTTCCCACTAGCTATATGGTGGTGACAAAACAAGAGACTCTCAATCATGAAGATCATGGTGCTTAATAAGCACAAGTGTGGAAAGATAGTAGCATTGTCCCTTCTCTCTTTTTCTCTCATTTTTTTGGTGGGCTCTTTGGCCTCTCTTTTTTTCGTGGGCATCTTTGGCCTCTTTTATTTCCTCACATGGGACAATGCTCCATCAATGATGATCATCACACTTACAACTCAAAACATAGAGCAATGATGACTCTATATGGAATGCCTTCGGTAGTGTACCGTGACAATGATCTAGCATGGCATGGACATCAATGGAAACATCATGCTAGCTATCTTATGATCATGCAATGGCAATGTAGAAGTTGTGGAACATGTCCTGGTGGTAGGTGCATGGCAATATATCTCTGAATGGCTTTGAAAATGCCATAGTAGGTAGGTATGGTGGCTGTTTTGAGGGAGGCTAATGGTGGTTTTATGCACCGGCGAAAGTTGCACGGCACTAAAGAAGATTGTGATGGTGGAAGGTGAAAGTGCATCTAAACCATGGACTCAACATTAGTCATGAAGAACTCATATACTTGTTGCAAAAAAATTAGTAGTAATCGAAACAAAGCATTCAACGCATACGCCTAGGGGAAGGGTTGGTAGGTATAAACCATCACGGGATCCCGGTCGCTACACAAAGGATGACAATCAATAAACTAATCGTCCTCAGACTTCATCACATAGCGGTTCACCATACGTGGATGCTACGGGAATCACTAACTTCAACACAAGTATTTCTAGATCCACAACACCTTACTAGTATAACTTCAATATTACCACAACCACAACTCAAAACTAATTGAGATGAATCAAATTTCTCTAACTACTCAATGCACACGAAGGTGGAAGTTTTCATATCCCTTTGGATAACTACCCCTTTTGAGATTACTTTCATAACATAGATCAACTACCACGCCATGAACTGCTGTGCTCCAAAAGATAGAAGTGAAGCACATAGAGCAAAATCAACTAGCTCAAAAGATATAAGTGAAATACATGTGAGCTGAATTGTCTAACCAAAGGATATAAGTGAAGCTTATCAAAATCATGGTGAGTGCATGTATCTCTCTCTAGGTGTGCCGTAAGGAAGATTGTGACACAAAAAAAATACTCCTACGATACAAGACGCTCCAAGCAAAACACATAACATGTGGTGAATAAAAATATAGCCCCAAGTAACGTTACCGATGGATTGAAGACGAAAGAGGGGATGCCTTCCCGGGGCATCCCCAAGATTAGGCTTTTTAGGCATCCTTGAATCAACTTGGGGTGCCTTGGGCATCCCCAAGATTGAGCTCTTGCCACTCTTTATCTCTTTGTCCATAAGAACTTCACCCAAAACTTGAAAACTTCACAACACGAAACTTAAACGGAAACTCGTGATATCATTAGTATAAGAAAGCAAATCACCACTTCCTTAGGTACTATAGCAAACTTAAATTCTACTTATGTTGATGTTGGGTTGCTGTATTTTCAATCTTCCATGGCTAGTACCCCCCGATACTATCCATAGTTTCATCAAAATAAGCAACCAACTCAACAAAAACAGAATCTATTAACAGCAGACCAGTCTGTAGCAATCTGTATACTTCATACACTTATGGTACTTCAAAACTCTGAAAACTTACGAAAGTCTGAAGAATGTGCGTAGGAATCAGCAGAAAAAAGAATCAACTCAAAACCTCTCACAGAAAAAAAAATGAAAATTCTTTTCGTGAGCAGAAAGTTTCTGTCTTTTCCAGCATGATCAAACGATCATCCCTAAGACTAATCATAATGGTTTTGCTTGGCAGAAACGCAAAAAGAAACACAAAAAACACAATCATAACAGAATTATGGTAGTGTGGAAAACACAAAACAGAAAGAAAAAGTATAGATTCGTTGGGTTGCCTCCCAACAAGCGCTATTGTTTAACGCCCTTAGCTAGGCATTGATAATTCAATGATGCTCACATAAAATATAGGAATTGAAGCACAACGAGAGCATCATGAAGCATGTGAAAATCACATATAAGTCTAACATACTTCCTATGCATAGGAATTTTATAGGAAAACAGATTGTCAAGACAACCAAAAGTTACCATATGCAAGGAAGAAGAAAGAGATAATATCAATCTCAACGCAACGAGAGGTAATTTGGTAACATGAAAGTTTCTACCACAATATTTTCCTCTCTCATAGCAATTACATGTGGGATCATATTCAAATTCAACAATATAGCTATCCCATGGGATATTCTTTTCATGATCCACATGCATGCAAAGTTGACGCTCTTCAAAAATAGTGGGATTATCATCAACTAAAGTGATGACTTCTCCAAACCCACTTTCAATAATATTGCAAATATCATATTCATCGTGAGGCTTAAACAAATTTTCAAGATCATAAGAAAAATCATCTCCCCTCTCAAGATCATTGCAACAAGTAGTGGACATAGCAAAACTAACATCCCCAAGCTTAGTTGCATATTTTTTGGCATGATTGTCACTAATAGAATTTATAGTGAAACCTTTGCAATCATGCTTTTCATCCAAGGAGCCCTCATGAATCACTTCATAAATTTCTTCCTCACAATTTTCAGATTCACGAATCTCAAGCAAAAATCCATAAAGATAGTCAACTCCACTCAACTCACTAGCAATTGGATCAATATAATTGGATCTCTTAAAGAGATTAGCAAGTGGATGAGGATCCATATCACTAGATTTTCAGCAAGCGAAGATGCAAGCATATTGAAGGCACATAGCACACAAGCAACGGAAAGCAAGCGAAATAAAAGGGCGAACGAAAAAGGCAAACGAAGAAAAGGGCAAACGAAAAAGGCAAATGAAAATGGCAAATGTGAAGTGGGGGAGAGGAAAACGAGAGGCAACTCGCAAAAAAGGTAAATGCAAGAAATGAGTTTGTGACACTTACTTGGATAAATCTTGACTTGACCTCTCCCCGGCAACGGCGCCAGAAATCCTTCTGCTACTGGCTACGCCTATAGGGATTTCCTTGGCAAGTATGCAAAGGATTCCCCCGCGGCCTTGGAGCCTTGCGTTGGTGTTCCCTTGAAGAGGAAAGGGTGATGTAGCACAGCGGCGGTAAGTATCTCCCTCAGTTTGAGAACCAAGGTATCAATCCAGTAGGAGGATGGCGTCAAGTCACAAGTACCTGCACAAACACAGAGAGCTTGCACCCAACGCTATGAAGGGGTTGTCAATCCCTTATAGATTGTTTGCAAAGTGAGAACTGAAAGCAAAAAGTAAACAAAGCAAAGTAAAAGTAAAAGCTGAGATGATAATTGTGAGTAGACCCGCGGGCCGTAGTGTTCACTAGTGGCTTCTCTCATGAAAGCAAGTAGACGGTGGGTGAACGAATTACTGTCGAGCAATTGATAGAACCGCGCAAAGTCATGACGTTATTTATCGCAATGATCATACAAATAGGTATCACGTCCAAAACAAGTAGACTGATACTTTCTGCATCTACTACTATTACTCCACACGTCGACCGCTATCCAGCATGCATCTAGTGTATTGAGTTCATAAGAACGGAGTAACGCCTTAAGCAAGATGACATGATGTAGATGGACAATCTCAAATCTATGATGAAAGCCCATCTTGTTACCCTTGATGGCAACAGCATGATGCGTGCCTTGCTGCCCCTTCTGTCACTGGGAAAGGTCACCGCACGGTATGAACCCAAAACCAAGCACTTCTCCCATTGCCAGAATCATAGATCTAGTTGGCCAAACAAAACCCAAGACTCGAAGAGACTTACAAGGATATCAAATCATGCATATAAGAAATCAGCAAAGACTCAAATATAATTCATAGATAATCTAATCACAAATCCACAATTCATCGGATCTCGACAAACACACCGCCAAAGAGGATTACATCGGATAGATCTCCATGAAGATCATGGAGAACTTTGTATTGAAGATCCAAGAGAGAGAGGAAGGCATCTAGCTACTAACTACGGACCCGTAGGTCTGAAGTAGACTACTCACGGGTCATTGGAGAGGCAATGATGTTGATGTAGAAGCCCTCCAGCTCCAATGTCCCCTCCGACAGGGCACCGGGAAGGGTCTCCAGATGAGATCTCGCGGAAACGGAAGCTTGCGGCGGCGGAAAAGTGGTTTCGTGGACGCCCTTATTTTTTCCGGGATTTAAGGGAATATATAGGCCAAAGAGCTAGGGCAGGGGAGCTCTAGGGAGGCCACAAGCCTTGTAGCCGCGGGCCCCCCTGTCAGCGGCTACAAGGCTTGTGGGCTCCCTGTGGGCCTCCTGCCTTGGCCCTCAAGTCCCCCGATCTTCTTTTGTTCTGGAAAAATTCATTTCGGGGATTTTGTTCCGTTTGGACTCCGTTCCAAAATCAGATGTGAAAATAGTCAAAAACACAGAAAAAACAGGAACTGGCACTTGGCACTGAATTAATAAGTTAGTCCCAAAAAAATATAAAAGGTATATAAAACATCCAAAGTTGACAAGATAATAACATGAAACCATCAAAAATTATAGATACGTTTGAGACGTATCACTTAGCAACCGAACCGGTATCCAATCAATATCATGTAGTACTAGTAAAGTACACATCAATATCATGTATATCAAATATACTTCTGTCGATTTTGCCAGCCTTCTTGTCTACCAAGCATGTAGGGTAGCTCCGCCTCCGTGACCGTTCCCCTCATAACAGAAGCACTTAGTCTCGGGTATGGGTTCAATCTTGGGTTTCTTCGTTAGAGCAGCAACTGGTTTACCGTTTCATGAAGTATCCCTTCTAGCCCTTGCCCTTCTTGAAACTAGTGGTTTTACTAACCATCAACAATTGATGCTCCTTCTTGATTTCTACTTTCGTAGTGTCAAACATTGAGAATCGCTCAAGGATCATCATATCTATCCTTGATATGTTATAGTTCATCACGAAGCTCTAGCAACTTAGTGACAGAGACTTTGGAGAACCATCACTATCTCATCTGGAAGATTTAACTCCGACTTGATTCAAGCGATTGTTGTACTCAGACAATCTGAGAACATGCTCAATGATTGAGCTTTTCTCCTTTACTTTGTAGACAAAGAATCTTGACGGAGGTCTCATACCTCTCAACAAGGGCACGAGCATGAAATCTCAATTTCATCTCTTAGAACATCTGTTATGTTCCGCGACGTTTTCAAAACGTCTTCGGCGCCTTGCTTCTAAGCCATTAAGTATTACACACTGAACTATCACGTAGTCATCAAAAACGTGTATGGGAGATGTTCGCAACATCCACAGACGACGCTCGAGGTGCAGCACACCGAGTGGTGCATTAAGGACATAAGCCTTCTACGCAGCAATGAGGACAATCCTCAGTTTTACGGACTCAGTCTGCAAAGTTGCTACTATCAACTTTCAACTAAATTTTCTCTAGGAACATATAAAAACAGTAGAGCTATATCGCAAGCTACATCATAATTCGCAAAGACCATTAGACTATGTTCATGATAATTAGTACAACTAATCATATTACTTAATAACTCTCACTCAAAAAGTACATCTCTCTAGTCATTTGAGTGGTACATGATCCAAATCCACTATCTCAAGTCCGATCATCACGTGAGTCGAGAATAGTTTCAGTGGTAAGCATCTCTATGCTAATCGTATCAACTATACGATTCATGCTCGACCTTTCGGTCTCATGTGTTCCGAGGCCATGTCTGCACATGCTAGGCTTGTCAAGCTTAACCCGAGTGTTCCGCGTGTGCAACTGCTTTGCACCCGTTGTATGTGAACGTTGAGTCTATCACACCCGATCATCACGTGGTGTCTCGAAACGACGAACTGTCGCAACGGTGCATAGTCGGGGAGAACACAATTTCGTCTTGAAATTTTAGTGAGAGATCACCTCATAATGCTACCGTCGTTCTAAGCAAAATAAGGTGCATAAAAGGATTAACATCACATGCAATTCATAAGTGACATGATATGGCCATCATCATGTGCTTCTTGATCTCCATCACCAAAGCACCGGCACGATCTTATTGTCACCAGCGCCACACCATGATCTCCATCATCATGATCTCCATCAACGTGTCGACATCGGGGCTGTCATGCTACTTATGCTATTACTACTAAAGCTACATCCTAGCAATATAGTAAACGCATCTGCAAACACAAACGTCAGTTTAAAGACAACCCTATGGCTCCTGCCGGTTGCCGTACCATCGACGTGCAAGTCGATATTAACTATTACAACATGATCATCTCATACATCCAATATATCACATCATGTCATTGGCCATATCATATCACAAGGATACCCTGCAAAAACAAGTTAGACGTCCTCTAATTGTTGTTGCATGTTTTACGTGGCTGCTATGGGTATCTAGTAGACCGCATCTTACTTACGCAAAAACCACAACGGAGATGTGCAAATTGTTATTTAACCTCTCCAAGGACCGCCTCAGTCGAAACCAATTCAACTAAAGTTGAAGAAACCGACACCCGCCAGTCATCTTTATGCAACGAGGTTGCATGTCAAGTGATGAAACCAGTCTTTCATAAGCGTACCAATAATGTCGGTCCGGGCCGCTTCAATCCAACAATACCGTCGAATCGAGAAAAGACTAAGGAGGGAAGCAAATCGAACATCACCGTCCAAAAAACCCTTTGTGTTCTACTCGAGATAACATCTACCCATGAACCTAGCTCATGATGCCACTGTTGGGGAACGTCACATGGGAAACAAAAAAATTCCTATGCACACGAAGACCTATCATGGTGATGTCCATCTACGAGAGGAGATTTGGATCTACGTAGCCTTGTAGATGGAACAGCATGAAGCGTTAAGAAACGTGGTTGATGTAGTGGAACGTCTTCACGTCCCTCGAACTGCCCCACGAACCGCCCACGAACCGTCCTGTGATCCGTCCCATGAATCATCCCGCGATCCGTCTCACGATCCGTTCCGATCTAGTGCCGAACGGACGGCACCTCCGCGTTCAGCACACGTACAGATCGATGACGATCTCCACCTTCTTGATCCAGCAAGAGGGGCGGAGAGATAGAAGATTTCTCCGACAGCATGACGGCGCGCCGGTGGTGGTGATGATCTACTCCGGCAGGGCTTCGCCTAAGCTCCGCAGAAATACGATCTAGAGGAAAAACTGCGTGGTATAGGGTTGAGCAGCACGTGGCAAAGTTGTGTCTCAAAAGCCCTCAATACCTCTAGTATATATAGGATATAGGGAGGGGAGGAAGCAGCCTCAAACCCTCAAGGTTTCGCAGAAATTGGAGGTGGAGGAGTCCTACTCCAATTCTACTTGGAGTAGGATTCCACCTTCCCACTTGGAAACTCTTTCCACCTTGTGTTTTTTCCTTCTCAAACCTTATGGGCTTTAGTGGGAACTTATTCCAGCCCACTAGGGGCTGGTTTATCTCTTCCCATAGCCCATTAGACCTCTTGGGGCGTGACACCCCTCCCGATGATCCCCAGCACCCCTCCAGGCACTCCCGGTACACTACCGATGAGCCCGAAACTTTTCCGATGACCAAAACAGGACTTCCTATATATCAATCTTTACCTTCGGACCATTCCGTAGCTCCTCGTGACGTCCTCGATCTCATCTGGGACTCCAAACAACTTTCGGTTACCAACACCTATAACTCAACTATATAGAAACGTCACTGAACCTTAAGTGTGCAGACCATGCGGGTTCGAGAACTATGTAGACATGACCCGAAACACTCCTCGGTCAATATACAATAGCGGGACCTGGATGCCCATATTGGATCCTACATATTCGCCAAAGATCTTATCGGTTGAACCTCAGTGTCAAGGATTCATATAATCCCGTATGTCATTCCCTTTGTCCTTCGGTATGTTACTTGCCTGAGATGTGATCATCGGTATCCGCATACCTATTTCAATCTCGTTACCGGCAAGTCCCTTTACTCGTTCCGTAATACAAGATCCCGTGACTTACACTTAGTCAGATTGCTTGCAAGGCTTGTGTGTGATGTAGTATTACCGAGTGGGCCCCGAGACATCTCTCTGTCACACGGAGTGACAAATCCCGGTCTTGATCCATACTAACTCAACGGACACCTTCGGAGATACCTGTAGAGCACCTTTATAGTCACCCAGTTACGTTGCGACGTTTGATGCACACAAGGTATTCCTCCGGTGCCAGTGAGTTATATGATCTCATGGTCATAGGAACAAATACTTGACACGCAGAAAACAATTGCAATAAAACGACACGATCAATGTGCTACGTTCCTAGTTTGGATCTTGTCCATCACATGATTCTCCTAATGATGTGATCCCGTTATCAAGTGACAACACTTTCCTATGGTCAGGAAACCTTGACCATCTTTGATCAACGAACTAGTCAACTAGAGGCTCACTAGGGACAGTGTGTTGTCTATGTATCCACACATGTATTTGAGTTTCCAATCAATACAATTCTAGCATGGATAATAAATGATTATTATGAACAAGGAAATATAATAATAACTAATTTATTATTGCCTCTAGGGCATATTTCCAACACTTCGGCCTATGCGACCCTTTCTTGCTTGTTTCTGATGATTACTACAAGTACTTCATCACCAACTTCATCTTCTTCTTCTGATGCAGAAGGAACATTGAGGACTTTGCTTAGGCTGGGCCTTCTTCCTCGCCCAGCAGTCATTTTCTTCTTCGCATTAGAACTTGAAGAAGTATGTGCAGAGCCTGAAGCAGATGGCCCTGAGGGATTCTGAAAGGTCGTCAGCTTCAGTGCGGTGAATATTATATGGCAGCAATTGACGACTTTGATGCCACCTTAGCAGCTGTTTGAGGGTTTTGTTGTGAAGTTTGAGCTGTTGAGGACTTTGGTTTGACTGCAGACTTCTTCAGAATAGTTTGCTTTGGAGCAGTCTCGGTACCAGAAGCCTCAGCAGTAGAGGAGGAGGCAATAGCATAATACTCATTGAATTTTTACATGGATGGGTGTGCAACTTTATGTTGTTTGGCCTGCTGCTTGGCATATTCTTCACAATAGTCGTGAATGGTTGCAAGACTTGTTGGATCAGCTACATGTTGAGTGCCCAGAGGAGGCCTTTTGCACGGAGGCTTCACGGCAAATTTCTTCATGTATTTGGGAGTCACATACCTGTACTCCCGGCATTCTTTGGCACATCTCCTCGCAATTTTCTACAAACGCGTTTTGCCCCTTTCCTTTGTTTCCTTTCCATAGACAGCTTCATCAAGAGGGTAATATCCATCATAGATGTCATCAGGAATTTCAAAAGCAGTGTTGGTATCGGCCTTCTTTTGACCCTTCTGTTTCTTCTCATCAGCCATTTTCTTCACTCAAGGAATATGAGATTTTGAAGAATCTAATGAGGTATGCAAATTTTCTTCAAGAAACGCTGCAAATGAGTTAAGTTGATGAGAACCTAAATATCCGTCACCAGTATACACGCGAAGAATTTGAAGAGGTCATATGCATTCTGACAAGGTTTTCAAAAATGACTGAAGTTGAGAAAAATTACCAATACTATTTTCGAGGAATTTCGCTAAATGTCCTTGACTTGGGTTCTACAGTTGTGTAGATCCAAAAATTTGCACAATTGAGGAATCTCTTGAGGAATTGAGTAACTTAGTGAAATTTATCAGGTGTTCTTAGATATGGAAGTGCTCATCTGATGAATTTGCCGAGGAATAAAACTTTTCAAAGATTCTAAGGAAACATAGAGATCTACAGGGGCGGTAAAATTAGATTTTAATTACCCTGGATGAAGAACACGACGAACTATAGACGGTGAAAAGAGAAGCTCGTCGGTTCATATCTTCAACGCCCTGACTCAGCGGCTGAAGACAGCTACAGCGACAGTGGAGAAAGAAGATCCACGGCCGACGTGAGCACGATGATGATGAGGTCGAGGTAGTGAAGCTTTTCCTCATGTCAACGATGATTTCCAGCAGCAACGCTAGGTCTGGCTTCGAGCGGTAAGAAGTGGAAACGGGAGGAAGAAGTGACCGTGGGGGTGAGAGTGGGGTATTTTTAGCCCACGTGAGAAATGGCCCGGCCCAAAAAATTTGGACCAGAATGCCACTGGCCCTTCCTCCCCACTCGACAAGTGGCACACACATATTAAGCGGTGGAGTTAGTGGAGATCGTGCTTATCCAATCATGGGTAGTGGGTGTGGTTTGAGTGGTAACGGCTGGAAAAAAATTGGAATAATTTTTTAGGACTTTGTTCACAAATTCTTCAATTGACAAGGACTCAGTGGACCTTGAACAAGTTTCAAATAGAACACATATGAAGAATTTGAGAACAAACTGGGTTGAGCTTAGCATAGAGGGGGATAGGGTCCGATCACATTCACTTAGAAGAAAAACACCGCATTAAGTCTTAGCTGTAAGTGAATGTAGTTGAGGACTTGAGAGCTCACCAATAAGTATATATGGTCAATGAAGAACACATTTTGAAAAGTTTGAAGAATTTGAACTTTTGAGGAATTTCCAAATTTGAAGACTTTGAATAGTTAAAGAATTTGCAAAAAGTCTCAACTTTGAAGAATTTCAACTTGAGTTGGTGGCGTGACCCGCCGTATAAGAATGATGATTTCACACACCGCGTACAATTGTCGTAGGGTCGTGAGAATCAAATTCTTCATTAATTTCTTCACACTTAGAGTTTTATTCTTCATTGATTGAAGAAAAACGTTACTTCCTGTGTTGCACATCTAAGTCGTCAATTTTGCATAAGTGTTAGGATGTGTGTCCTTTCACACAACATTCAAAGATTCTAAGATATATTTAGCTCACGCCGCAACTTGCAAAATCTCTTTTAATCCAAGGGCTTAGTGAAGATATCTGCTAGCTGTCCTTCACTCTTCACGTGGTCGATGACGATGTTGCCATTGAGTACACGATCACAAAGAAAATTTTGATGAATATGGATGTGCTTGGTCTTCGAGTGTTGTACTGGGTTGAATGCAATCTTGATTGCACTCTCATTATCGCAGTAGAGTGTCACATTCTTCATGTTGATGCCATAGTCCTTGAGGGTTTGCTTCATCCATAGCAGTTGAGCACAGCAAGAACCAGCAACAATGTACTCAGCTTCAGTAGTGGAAAGTGACACGCAGTTCTTCTTCTTTGATGACTAACAGACTAAGGATCGTCCGAAGAAAGGGCAGGTGCCTAATGTTGACTTGCGATCCACACGGTCACCAGCATAGTCCGAGTCAGAATATCCAATGAGGTGAAGATTTGAGCCCTTAGGGTACCATAATCCAAGCATTGGTGTGTGAGCTAGATATCGAAGGATATGTTTCACAGCCTTATGGTGTGATTCCTTCGGTGTTGCTTGGAAACGGGCACATATGCAAACACTAAGCATAATGTCTGGCCTAGATGCACATAGGTACAATAAAGAGACAATCATAGAGCGATATACTTGCTGATCAAAATCTTTACCATTTTTGTCAAAGCAGAGGTGGCCCTTGGTAGGCATGGGAATTTTTACGCCTTTGCATTCATGCATGCCAAATTTATTCAGGACATCTTTCAGGTATTTCTCTTGCAAAATGAAGATGTCGTTGAGTTGTTGACGAATTTGAATCCCTAGGAAGAATTTTAGCTCCCCATCATGGACATTTGATATTATTCACCCATCATGTAGGCAAATTCATCATTGTAACGTTTGTCAGTACAACCAAAGATGATATCATCCACATATATTTGGCATACAAATTGTTCATTATCATAGGATTTTTTGAAAAGAGTAGGGTCAAGTGAACCGGGTTTGAAGCCTTTATTCACTAGGAATTCCTTCAATGAATCATACCACGCCCGAGGGGCATGCTTGAGGCCATAGAGTGCTTTGTTGAGTGTGAAGGCTTTGTCAGGATGCTTCGGGTCTTCAAAACCTAGGGGCTGAGCAACATATACTTCTTCCTTGTGCTTACCATTGAGGAATGCACTTTTCATATCCATTTGATACAATGTAATATTTTGATGATTAGCATAAGCAAGCAATATATGTATAGCTTCAAGTCTAGCAACAGGTGCAAAAGTTTCATCAAAGTCAATTCCTTCAACCTGTGTGTAGCCTTGGGCTACAAGTCGAGCCTTGTTCCTCACTACCTGACCATCCTCATCTTTCTTGTTTCAGTAGATCCACTTGGTACTGATGACATTGTGCTTGCAAGGATCAGGCCGTTTGACGAGTTCCCACACATTGTTAAGCTTGAATTGATGAATTTCATCTTGCATAGCTTGAATCCACTCGGGTTCCATGAAGGCTTCATCAAATTTTGAGGGTTCTGTGATAGACACAAAGGAAGAATGCCCACGAAAGTTAATCAAATGTGAAGCTTTTGAGCATGTGAGGGGACCTGGCGCATTGATGTCATCGAGCATTTTGTCAATTTCCACTTCATTTGCAATCCTCGGATGCGCGGGTTGAAGACTTTGATTGCGTTGAGGAATGTGATCCGGAGCAATTTCCTCAGGTGCACCAGCCCGAATTTCTTCGTTGTTTGGGACGACTTCTTCAACAGGTGGTTGTTCCTCAGTAGGAAGGATATCTTCAGTCGCCTTGAGCTTAATAGCTTCCTTAGGAGGCATTTCATCTAGCACAAGAGGCAGGTGCTCTCTTTGCAAGCTATTAGTTTCATCGAACCGCACATCTACAATTTCAACAACCATGTTGTGGTAGTTGTTGAAGACTCCATGGGTGTGCGAGTCCTTTATATAACTAAGAATAAAACCCTCATGTTATTTTGGTGCAAATTTTGAACTCTGGTGAGGATCTCTAATCCAGCACCTTGAACCAAAGACTTTGCAATAACTTACATTGGGTTTCTTGTGAGTGAGGAGTTTGTATGAAGTCTTCTTGAGGAATTTGTGAACATATACCCTGTTGATGATGTGGAAGGCGGTATTGATTGCCTCAGGACAGAAGTGACGAGGAGTCTAATATTCTTCAAGCATAGTCCATGCCATCTCAACCACAGTCCTCTTCTTACGCTCGATGATGCCATTCTGTTGAGGAGTATAACTCGCAGACAATTCATGAGTAATACCAAGTTCATCAAGACCGGTGTTCTTGAATTTTGTCCCATTGTCACTCATCATGTGCTTGATCTTGACGCCGAAGTTTGTCCAGGCCCTTGAGGAAAATTGTTTGAAGACTTCCTGCACTTCAGTTTTGCAAAGAATGATATGCACCCAAGTATAACGAGAATAGTCGTCGACGATGAAAAATCCAAATAGAGATGCTCCATTGGTTATAGTAGCATAATGAGTAGGTCCAAAGAGATCCATGTGAAGCAATTCAAAAGGACAAGTAGTGGTCATGATAGTCTTCCAGGGGTGTTTGGATCTGGTCAACTTTCCAGACTCACAAGCCCCGTAGAGATGATCCTTGAAGAATTTAACACTCTCGATGTCAGTGACATGCAAATTCATCATGCTTGCATGCCAAGTCGTCGATGCCATAGCCAGCCCTCTGAGGCTTTTGCAAGAAGACACGTGGCTGGCTGAGGGCCTCTAGATAAAACACAATGTACAAGTCTCCTCTCCTAAATCCTTCGAAGACTTTGGATTTGTCAGATTCCATGATGACTACGCATAGATATTTGCCAAAGATTACAATCATATCAAGATCACAAAGCATTGAGACTGACATGAGGTTAAGCCCAAGGGATTCGACAAGCATGACTTTTTCCATGTGTCGGTCCTTGGGAATAGCCACCTTACCAAGTCACAATACCTTGCTTTTACCTTTGTGTGCGTAGGTGATATGCTTTAGTGGTGATGGAGTCAGTGGGATATTCATCAGTAAACTCTTGTCACCAGTCATGTGATTAGTACACCCACTATCAAGAACATACTCTGTGGTTTTGGGTTTGTCATCATGCAGATAAATTAGTACTGCTTACCATCTCATATGCTTCAGAGTGAAGAATATGATATCAAATTCATTAGACTTGAATTTCATCACGTAAAGTATCTTTTAGACATCATGAGGACGTGTGAAATGATAAGACATTTCATCAATATTAGCATGCATCCTTGATACGTCTCCGTCGTATCTACTTTTCTGAACTCTTTTGCCCTTGTTTTGGACTCTAATTTGCATGATTTGAATGGAACTAACCCGGACTGACGCTGTTTTCAGCAAAATTGCCATGGTGTTGTTTTTGTGCAAAAATGAAAGTTCTCGGAACGTCCTGAAAATTTACGGAGATTTTTTCTGGCAAAAGAAAAATACCTGCGCAAAGATCCACCAGAGGGGGCGTGCCAGTGGGCCACAAGCCCCTGGGCCGCGGTCACCCCCATAGGCCACGCCGTGCAGGCTTGTGGGGCCCACATGGCACCACCGCCCCCAATCTCAGCTCTATATCTTCCGTTTCGCTTGGAAAAAAATCAAAGAGAAGGTTTCATCACGTTTTGCGATACGGAGGCGCCGCCACATCCTGTTCTTCATCTGGAGGGCAGATCTGGAGTCCGTTTCGGGCTCCGGAGAGGGGAAATCGTCGCCATCGTCATCATCAACCTTTCTCCATCGACAATTCCATGATGCTCTTCATCGTTCGTGAGTAATCTCATCGTAGGCTTGCTAGACGGTGATGAGTTGGATGAGATCTATCATGTAATCGAGTTAGTTCTTGACGGGGATTGATCCCTAGTATCCACTATGTTCTAGATTGATGTTGCTACTACTTGGATAGCTTAATGCTTGTCACAAGGGCCCGAGTGCCATGATTTCAGATCTGAACCTATTATGTTGTCGCCAATATATGTGTGTTTTAGATCCTATCTTGCAAGTTGTAGTCACCTACTATGTGTTATGACCCGGCAACCCCGGAGTGACAATAGTCGGAACCACTCCCGAAGATGACCATAGTATGAGGAGTTCATGTATTCACCGCGTGTTAATGCGTTGGTCCGGTTCTTTATTAAAAGGACAACCATAATATCCCGTAGTTTCCATTAGGACCCCGCTGCCATGGGAGGGATGGACAATAGATGTCATGCAAGTTCTTTTCCCTAAGCACGTATGACTACATACGGAATACATGCCTACAATAGATTGACGAACGGGAGCTAGCCACATATCTCTCCGTGTTATAGCTGTTACATGATGAATCACATACGTCATACTCATCCATCACCGATCCACTGCCTACGAGTCTTTTACTATTGGTTCTCGCTACGTTACTTTGCATAGGCTTGTCCCTGGCTACGAAAGGGATTGGGCCACTTTGCTGCTGCTGTCACTACTGCTGTTACTTGTTACTTTGCTGCCGTTGCTACTACTGTTCCTTACTACTCCACTGTTACTTGTTGCAAGACTTTGTTGGCGCCGTTTCCGAGGCTAGGTAAGCGGCACTAACATCCCGTCAACAAGGCTTTTCTGGCGCCATTGATACAACTGTTAGGGATAGTCTGCCTTGTCAACAGATCGTTTCTGGCACCGTTGCTATCATACTACTTTGCTACTGATACTTTGCTTGCAGACACTAATCTTTCAGGTGTGGTTGAATCTGACATATTCAGCTGCTAATACTTGAGAATATTCTTTCGCTTCCCGTCATTCGAACCAACAAATTTGGGTTGAATACTCTACCCTCGAAAACTGCTGCGATCCCATACGCTTGTGAGACATCAAGGCTTTTTCTGCCGCCGTTGTCGGGGAAGCACAGCTATATTCTCTGAGTCACTTGGGATTGACGTCTGCTGATCACTATGAGGAATCTGAAAGATCCAAGAACTTAAATCTTGCCTTCCACTACGAGGAGAGGTAAGGAATTGCCATCTAGCTCTGCACTTGATTCACCTTCAGTTTTGAGTAAGTTTGCGACTTCGCCTCCTGCTAGAAATCTTGATATGTCGCCTATGCCTGATGATGCTATGCTTGATACTATGCTTGATGATGCTATGCTTGATACTATGCTTTATGATGCTATGCTTGATGCTATGCATGTTGATGCTATGCTTGATACTATGTCTGCTATACGTGATACTGCTTTTCCACTTGGTGCATTCCTTGATGCACATATTGCTAGAGTTGCTGCTAGATGTGATGATGCTTCTGAAACTGCTGATACTCTTGAAGTAGAACCTGCTACTATGCGTGAATTGCCTGTTATGCCTGATACGTGCTATGTTATGGAGGGAGAGATAGCTGAGGACTTTCTTGTGTGTAAGGATAGCTATGATGTTGAGAAACTTCTGCGCAAGTGGAAAGAAAAATCTTTGAACGCTAGGATGAAATACGACCCGAAGTTTGCTTTTTCGCCTATCTTTGTGACCGATAAGGATTATGAATTCTCTGTCGACCCTGAGTTAATCACTCTAGTCAAATCTGATCCTTTTCACGGTTATGAGTCTGAAACGGTTGTAGCCCATCTTACCAAACTGCACGATATAGCCACCCTATTCACTAGTGAGGAAAAGATCCGCCACTACTATATGTTGAAGCTGTTTCCTTTCTCGCTAAAGGATGATGCTAAGACCTGGTTCACTTCTCTTGCTCCTAGTTGTGTGCGTAGCCCCCAGGATATGGTCTACTACTTCTCTAAAAAATATTTCCCTGCCCATAAGAAGCAAGCTGCCTTGCAGGAAATATACAACTTTGCTCAAGCTAAAGAAGAGAGTCTCCCACAAGCTTGGGGGAGGCTTATCCAGCTACTGAATGCTTTGCCTGATCACCCTTTTGAGAAGAATGAGATACTTGATATCTTCTATAATGGACTTACCGATGCTTCTAAATACCACCTAGATAGTTGTGCCGGTAGTGTTTTTAGGGAACGAACCGTAGAACAAGCTGAGATTCTACTGAATAACATCTTGTGCAATGAGAATGCTTGGACTATTCCCGAACCACCTCCTAAGCCAACTCCGAAGAAAACAGGTATTCTATTCCTCAGTCCCAAAGATATGCAAGAAGCCAAGAAATCTATGTGGGAGAAAGGCATTAAATCTGAAGATGTCAAAAATCTACCACCTATCGAAGAGATCAGTGGTCTCGATAACCCGATACAGGTAGTAGAAGTAAATTCACTGTGTAGGTTTGACAAGAGTGATATTCCTTTTGATAAACTTGCTAGCTTATGCATGGATGAATTTTATAACTTCGTTGCCAAACAACAGAGTTTCAACAATTATGTTAGAAGACAATTGGAAAAAATGTTCGTATGCTTAGTCATTTAAGTGCTTGTGTGGACAGAAATGTCAATGATCTTAAGCTTCTGAGTAAACATGCCTCTATAGTTACTACTCAGGTAGAACAAGTACTTAAAGCTCAGAATGACTTGCTCAATGAGTTGAAGGAGAATTTCGTCAAAGTCGTCACTAGAGGCGGTAGAATGACCCAGGAACCTCTGTATCCTGAGGATCATCCAAAGAGAGTTGAACAAGATTCTCAATAAGTTAGCACTGATGCACCTAGTCATCCTAGAAAAAAAGAAGAAAGATGATAGGAACCTGCACGCTAGCAACCCTGTTGCTGCTACACCTGAGAGTCCAAATGATGCCTCTATCTCTGATGCTGAGACACAATGTGGTGATGAACATGAGCCTAATGATAATATCAATAGTGATGTTCATGAAGATGCTCAACCTAGAAATGAAAAGGATGTGGAGATTGCACCTGATCTTGATAACCCACAACCTAAGAATCAGAGATACGATAAGAATGACTTCACTGCTAGGAAGCATGGTAAAGAAAGGGAACCATGGGTACAGAAACCCATGCCCTTTCCTCCCAAACCATCCAAGAAAAAGGATGATGAGAATTTTGAGCGCTTCGTTGAAATGATCAGACCTGTCTTTCTGCAAATGCGTTTGACAGATATGCTCAAAATGTCCCTGTGTGCTAAGTACATGAAAGATATTGTGACTAATAAGAGGAGGATACCTGAGGTTGACATTTCCGCCATGCTTGCTAACTACACTTTCAAAGGTGGAACTCCTAAGAAACTAGGTGATCCCGGTGTGCCCACTATACCTTGCTCCATTAAAGGCAACTATGTGAGAACTGTGTTATGCGACCTTGGAGCCGGTGTTAGTATTATGCCTCTCTCTCTTTATCGTAGACTTGAACTGGATAAGTTGACACCCACTGAAATCTCTCTGCAAATGGCCGACAAATCAACTGCTTTCCCTATCGGCATTTGTGAGGATGTGCCTGTTGTGGTTGCTAACACCACTATCTTAACAGACTTTGTTATCTTGGATATTCCCGAGGACGATGCCATTGCTGTCATCCTCAGAAGACCCTTTTTAAACACTGCAGGGGCTGTTATAGATTGCAACAAAGGCTATGTCACTTTCCATGTCAATGGTAATTAGCATACGGTGCACTTTCCGAAGAAACAATATCGAGTACATTGCATCAATGCTATCGAAAAAACTTCATCGATTCTCATTGGGAGCTTGCCCTATTCCTCGCGTCAAGATGAAGTATGATTTGCTTGTTGGGGAGATACACATCCCCATTGAGGTGACCTAGTGGCTATTTGAAAATTCTCCGTTCTCTTTAGCGATTCGAAAAGGTTTGTCGAGGAGACTTGATCAACATCATTGGCGGATTTTCTTTCGATGACCATGAGATGGATGAATCGAGGAGTCACAAACCTGTGTTCCAAGCTTTCACCTTTGGTTGCTTAGAAAAAAAATGATAGATTTAGTTTAGTTTTCCCTGTTTTCTGTTTTAGCGTCCGGTGAAAAAATACCCCTAAAATAAAAGTTCTCCGAGTGCCGTGAAAATCTAGTATGATTTTTTCTGGAATATTTGAAAAATACTAGGACAAAGAGTCTGTCTGGGGGCCACACCAATGGGCCACAAGCCCTAGGGGCGCGGGCACCCCCTGGCCGCGCCACCCAGGCTTGTGGGGCCCACAGGCACCCCCTCCACTCATTCTTGCTCTCATCCACTTCTCCTACCTCCAGAAAAAATCGTTTCGCAGGTCATACCCGTGTTCTTGCTCCTCTTGCTGGGATTTTTGATCTCTTTGCTCAAATCACCGTTCTCCGAACTTTTTTGGGGAAATTACTCCTTGGTAGGTGACTCCTCCATTGGTCCAATTAGTTTTTGCTCTAGTGCCTTATACTCCGCGTATTTTTGCTCCCTTGGTGACCATGTTCTTGAGTTTTGTATGCTAATTCTAGCTGGTCCCAAGTAGTTTTGATGCGTAATATGGTCTCTAGGCACTTGTGGGAGTAGTTGCTACGAGTTTCGTTGAGCCTTATTCACTTTTCCTTAGAATCACTAAAAATTTCAGAAATTTGCAAAGATAGAAAAGGGAAAAGATGAGGAGGTTCTTGAGAGGCTCGTCAAGCCGTGACCCCAAGGATGATGGGAGTGAGAAGAAGCCCGAGTATCCGGTCCCTCGAGTTGCAGAAGTTCGAGCGTGCGAGTGGCCAAGCGATGTGTTTTTACGCGC
Source organism: Hordeum vulgare subsp. vulgare (assembly GCF_904849725.1). Classification (NCBI taxonomy): domain Eukaryota; kingdom Viridiplantae; phylum Streptophyta; class Magnoliopsida; order Poales; family Poaceae; genus Hordeum; species Hordeum vulgare. The sequence goes on along the minus strand of NC_058522.1, from coordinate 350,617,505 downwards.
CGCTGGAATTTATGAGGACTTTTATCACTTGGTGGAAAACGCAGGCCTTACCGCCTTTGTTGAAGACAAGTGTTCACAATACCTCCTCCTCACTAATATCTTCGTACAAAGCTTTAACTTCTGTCTGAGGAAGAATCCTCCTATGGTTGAGTTTAAACTTTATGATGTCCCCCAGCGCATGTCACTCCAGGATTTTTGCAATGTTTGCGAATTACCTTACGTTGGGGATATTCATGAACCTCGTCAACGGGACTTGGAAGCTTTTATCGGTACTATTGTTGTAGGAGAGGAGAGAGGAGTGTCTTGCGCTAGAGTTGCTAGCATTCATTTTCCCGTGCTTCGGTACTTCTCACTATTTGTGGGAAAATGTTTGATTGGTCATGGGAAAGCTGGGTCACTTAGTTCCCCAGATCTTGCGGTCTTGCGCGAAGCCCTTTATAAGGATAAAACTTATAGCTTGGGCGCTATAGTAGCTCAACGGTTGAACCTAAACCGTTCTAAAGGTGTTGTCTATGGAGGTATCTATGCTACCCGTCTTGCCAGACACTTTGAGATACCCATTAGACTAGAGGAAGAAGAAGAGGTTCTTCTTCCCGAGAGATATCTAGATTACGATAGCATGGTTCGCCATGATTTTCTTGATAGAGATATAGGTGGAAGGATGATTTATAACCTGGTATTTAGTCAGGGTACTCGTGAGACTATTACTTTTCCTCAGGTTGAGGAGCAGTTTCTCAAGCATACCCGAAGGAATTTCATAAAATATATTTTCAGTAGGTACCTCAGGATGAGGAGCAACCCCCCGTGCTTCCGTTCATGGTGAAGATACCCGGAACAAATTCCTCGAAGGAACAGTTTCCATAGTGACATGTGACAATAAATTTCAGCATAGTATAAAAATGTTTCCTTACCAAATTCCACTTACCAAAGGCGCTTCACTCCCCGGCAACGATGCCAGAAAAGAGTCTTGATGACCCACAAGTATAGGGGATCAATCTAGTCCTTTCGATAAGTAAGAGTGTCGAACCCAACGAGGAGAAGAAGGCTCTGATAAACGGTTTTTAGCAAGGTAATAACTGCAAGCACTGAAAGTAGCGGTAACAAGTGATGGTGTAGTGAGGTGAAACGTAGCAAGCAAAAAGTAACAAGTAACAAGTAGTAGCAAAGGTGCAACAAAGTGTCCCAATCCCTTTTGTAGCAAGGGACAAGCCTGAACAAAGTATTATAAGCCTGAACAAAGTATTCGTTCGGGAAAAATTTATTTCGGGGATTTTATTCCGTTTGGACTCCGTTCCAAAATCAGATCTGAAAAGAGCCAAAAACACAGAAAAAACAGGAACTGGCACTTGGCACTGAATTAATAAGTTAGTCCCAAAAAAGATATAAAAGGTACATAAAACATCCAAAGATGACAAGATAACAACATGAAACCATCAAAAATTATAGATACGTTTGAGACGTATCACTGGTATTCTCCCTCTTCAAATAAACCTTGCAAAATAAGAGAGAAAAGGCATAAGTATGGTACCCACAAAGTATAATAACAGTCCATAAAGCGATAAATATCAACATGAAAGCATGATGCGGATGTATCAACTCCCCCAAGCTTAGACCTCGCTTGTCCTCAAGCGAAAACCAAGACCCATAACATGTCCACATGTTTAGGGATGAAGGTGTCGATAAAACATAATACGGACATGAGGGCATCATGATCACACATAGAACAGCAATACATCATAAAGATTCTTATGGGAAAGTAACAATTCCTTCACAAAGCAAAGTATGAAATAAAAACCTTACCGAGAAGTAGCCAACAACAGTCCATAGTCATTGAAGCAATTGCAATTTATCATATCATCGGAAGGAGTCAAATAAGAGCTTGTAAAGCAAATCCACATACTCTATCATCTCTTTTGTTTTCCACAATTGTTACAACTCACGTGGTACTCATGGTATCAAAGTTTCAGTTGGACACACAGAAATATAGGGGCTTATAGTTTTGGCTCCCAACCATTTACCTCAATGGTAAAGTCAACAATAATAAAAGCATACGTACTCATCTCCAAGTTGATATATGAATATAGATCTTTCCCAAGCATATGACATTCACCAAGATAAAGACAGAATAGGAAATTGGTGATGATCACCAAGACTCTTACAAGGGCAAAAAGTAAAGGTACAAGATAGGCCCTTCGCAGAGGGAAGCAGAGGTTGTCATGCGCTTTTGAGGTTTGGATGTGTGTCCTCTTAGTGTGGAGGAACGTCACTTTATATTGCCCCATGTGACAAAGAATTTTATTATGCAATCTGTCGCTTTTATGTCTTCCTCATCACAGGTTCGTATAAAGATTATTTTCCACACACTAATAGATCATACATATTAGAGAGCAATTTTTATTGCTTGCACCGATGACAACTTACTTTAGGGATCTTATTCAATCCATAGGTAGGTATGGTGGACACTCATGGCAAAACTG